>NW_019394596.1:0-1200000 GCF_000612105.2 Orussus abietinus | reverse complement strand
CGAATTCGGGAGAAAGGTGCAAAATTCGGTACCCGGCTCCCGAAGGACGGCAAAATCGGCTCGCCTCGATTCCCGCGATCCCTCGGGATCGACCTGACGCGATTATATACTCACCCTCGGATCTCTCTCGCGCGGATGCTGCGGAATCCCCCCCTTCGGCCCTCTTTCAGGGTGATGAATGTAAACGCGAGGTGGAGGAAGAGCAAATAATGGGTTAATTCCACCCCTGAAATCCCCTGCGGGTGAAAACAGGATGAAATTAAAAAACCGCGCCGCGGGGCGGGGGAATTATATCCGGGGGAGGGGGGCGCGAGATGCTTATTAAGTACAGAAGTTCCTCGAATAAGGTTAGAAAAAGAAAAAAAAATCGGGATTCGTATTTAACCACGTCTTTTCTCCGGGAATTCGTTATTATTGATTTATTATTAATAAATCTAAAAACACAGGTCCACTTGAGCAACCTCATAGATGTTGGCGAGAAAATAATCTGTTAAGGGTGGAAATCGAGATCGTCCTAAATGATTATGAAAATATTAAAAGTAGAAAAAGAAAGGAAATTAATTCAGAGAGAAGGGAGGGAAAGTAACCCGAGTGGATTCCTGGCGGTCCATTGCATCCCGCAGGACTTGGGACGTCATTCGGGTGGAATTAACACCTAAATTTTCATCCGGAGGCGTCTTGGGCTGAATCCTAAACGGCCAACCTGGACGGACGAGCTGCCGACGTCTGACCCCGGGTTAATTGTGCCCCAGCGGGGTTCCCGTGGGCATCCCTCGGGACCCCGAAGGTGAGACGCTAGATATATCCCTCTCTCCCTCTAAGATATAGAACCCTCGTCCGAAGTGGACCGCCGCGAATCCGGGCGATCCTCCCCCACCCCGTTTCCTCGGTCTTTGAAAATATTCCCCAGAATTTTTTTCCCCTAGCCAAAGTCGCCCAGCCTCCGCCTCTTCCCCGGCGTTTGTCCGCGAATTGAGAGTGACGTTTAAAGGGACGGATTTTGCGTGAGTTAAATTAAAACCCGCCGACGTGGGGAGGGAGGCTGCAGGGACAAATTGCAAACAGGGCCGGAATGTATGACGCGGAGGTCCGCCCGGCGGAAATGAATCTTTTTTCCCGGGAACTGTCGCGAGATGCGGAAAGCGCGTCTCTGCTCCGGCTTTTTGCACCCCCGATGCCCCCTCGATCTATCCCACTGACGGGGGAATCCCTATCGAGTCCGCCGACAAAACCTGAGATCGCGATCTGCATCCGGAAGTACCCGAACGACTCTGCTACCCGACAAACTGGAGCGGCGTTATTAATTCCTTTTGAATTTACTCGCAATGACGGAACCGGGGGAATTTTCCGGGCGAGGTCTCCGCGTTTCATCCCTCCGGCGGCCTTTTTCATCCCCCCCCCGCCCGTGCCGTAAAAACTTCCATCCGAGGCCGGGGATTTCGCCGGGCACAAATTGAAAGCCCCGAGCTAATAGGAAACAAAATCGAGATAAAAGGAGGATCTTGGTCCAGCGAGATTTAATATCGATGGGCACAGAGAGAGAGAGAGAGCCGTTTGTTACAAATTAATCATTTTTGCGGTTCCACGGCGACCATCGAGCCCCCTGCACCCCCCTAGTTTCCCGATAGTTTTACCCACCCCCTGCGTTGCATCCCCGATGCACCGTATAAACTTTTATTCGAGGAGAACGCATTTCGCTCGTGGCGAATCGCAGCCTCCGCTGGTATTAACCCTGGGGGTGGCAATCTTGCGGGGGGGATTGTTCTTTCTTTCCATACTTCCTCAAGGAAAACCTGAGAATCGTATCGGAAGTTGCATTTCGCGTCGGACGTTCTACTGTATATCCGTAGGTACTGTATATGTACGTGTCTTTTTATCCCGTTTCCTCCTTCCGGTGTCTTTATTTCTACTCCTCTTCTTCCGCGGCGTCTCGTCGGTCAGCATGGAAATTTTCTTGCCGTTTTTATTTTTATCCCGTTTCCTCCTTCCGGTGTCTTCATCTCTGCTACTCTTCTTCCGCGGCGTCTCGTCGGTCAGCATGGAAATTTTCTTGCCGTTTTTATTTTTATCCCGTTTCCTCCTTCCGGTGTCTTCATCTTTGTTCCTCTTCTTCCGCGACGTTTCGCCGGTCAGCATGGAAATTTTCTTGCCGCGGTTTCAGCTTCGAGATTTTTCTGCCTCTCGCGAGCGAGTTCCGCGGCGGAAAGGCGGATTCCGGAGCGTCACGTCGGGCCATTGTAAGGATAAGATCCCGGAGACGATATGCAAATCCGCGTCGGAGGGAAAGACCAGCCGATAAATCCCGGGATGCGCCGCTGACGTGATTGGCAGTTCTTAAGGCGGACGAGCAATAACGACGTCGCGTTAGCACGCGTGTACTGCCTCGGCTTCATAGACGGGATTTTACGACCGGATACCGGGTATTTACAATCGAGTCTTGCGGGATTCCTCGACGGTGGACCCCGAAACGAGCCTCCGAGGCCTCCTCTTCAAGGCCCTCTTCAGGGACTCGATCCTCCAAATGTCTCACGCGAATAGATTCGCGTGAGACATTTCGCATAGTTGCGAAGTCGCGTCGTTGGTCGACGCTTTTGACGGCCGTGTACGAAAGTTGATCGTATGAATTCCGGAATCGGACCCCAGGGTCTTCTTATAGGTCCTCTTCGGGGTCCCCTAGGTGGACCTTTCTCTCGTTTAATACTTGGCACTCGGCCTTATTTTTTTTAAGCTTTCACGGTCCCCGATTTTTCACGCGTCTCGGAGGAATTCATCCGTCCTCGAGGCCCATGACACCACGGTGACAGGACGTCGCGACGCCTCCCAGACAAGGATGACTCGGGCGGATGTGCGGCCCGAGTGGCGCAAAGGGTCGAGAGTATCGCGAGTCGACGTCGACGGTGAACCAGGCTCGTTACCGAGCCAAGTGGCCGACTCTCGTCGTTCATTAGAGTGTCATTATTGGCCAGACGGGCCGTGTGACTCGATCAATTATCCACTTCGGTAGGCGCGTCTCGGCCGAGTAGAGTCGCATCCTCTTTTCCATACGAAGATGCGAAGGATCATCCGGTCGAGCCTCTAAATGCCGGTTTCCTCCCGTTCCCTCTTCGAGCCGCCCTTCGGGGTCCTTTCCAAGATCGACTCCGACCAAAGAATCCGTCTTATGAAATCACGTGCAAGACCTTGTTTAAATCGAAGGCTAATTACGGCATTACCTGGGAATCGGTGCGGAGTGGTGGTGTCGGTACAACTTACAGCGCTCCTTTCTGACACGAGGGGCGGATTATCCTGTCAGGGTCGTCCTAAGTGACGGTGTTATTCCCGGGACCGTTCCCTAGGTCCCTTGGTGGATTTCTGCCGATCCCTCCATTGAATCCGCCATTCAAGGTGCGCACCTCCACCCGTCATGGGGCGGCGGAAGGGCCAGGAGAACACACGCGGAAAGGCGCGAAGAGCGATCACGGGTGACGGGGTCGAAGGGTCTCTCGTTTTCGCCGTTCATGGGCATAATGCCGACCCCGGGGAAAATCCCTGGAAAATTAATCCCCAGGGGGAATGGGGACCGTTGAAACGGTCGGCTTGCGAGCCTCGTGGAAGATCAGCTGTCAAATCGGGCGCGGAAAGTAACGAGATAATTTTTTAATTTATTTGATCATTTTCATTTCTTCTGGGAATATATCCTGGTGGAATCCATGGGTTTCGACGGCCACTTGGGGAATTATCCGTGACCTCCTCTTCGGATTCGCGCGTAAATATGCGAGGTGCAGCCCATTAAAGGCACAGGTGTGTTCCCGCCCGTTTACCGCTCTACCTCCTACGCTCACTTCCGCCGACCACGGGATTCGTGAAGGCGCATTAATAACCCGCGACCTCGCCTGCTGGGCCGAGATGAACCGACGTCTCCTTCTCGGTAAGGTACCTCAGGAAACCGCAGGGTACCTAGAGGCGCAACAAAATTACACCCCAGCGGTATTGAGTTAAACTAATGCGAGGTTGGTCGCGATTGGAAGGACTTGCGGTATCAGAAGTGTTGCGAAGTGGCGTTAAATAAAATTCCATTTCACTGGTACCGTGCTCAAAATGTGATATTAAATCTTGCAAAAATATTCGGTGAAAGAATGCGATGTCAAACCTTAGAGTGGAGGTCCCCTTCGAGTATCAAGGCCAGCATCCCAATGGACCAGAATGGGACCAGGTACCAAGGGCCACCTCGACGAGTCCCTCTCTAAATTCACCGGCGCCGTTGCGAATTAAGCGATTCAAATATCGCCGAGCTAATAAACCGCCACTAATTCGCCCTCGGGAGGCAATCCCGAAGAGTCCTCCTCGGGTCGGCAATTAAGGCCGCCTTAAACGGCCAATTTGTCGGGATTTCTCGAGATAAAATTCCTTGGTTTCGGGATCGGAGATGGAGGGACGGCCCGGTTGTCTCTCTTCGGCTACTGATACCGGCTCCTCGTCTTCTCCGACGCCTCGAAGGGCGTCCTGGTCTTCTCGGTCAATTAATTATTCCGAGGGCGTCGCCAAGCCGCTCAAAATTAAAATCAGTTCATTAGGCGGCGCTACGTGGAATTTTTCCCTAATTCGACGAGGCCGGGGCTACTGGCTCGTTCGATCCGAAGAGAGGAGGAAAGGCCTTTCGAAACCGACCACGAGGAGGGCCTTGAAGACCGAGATAGAACCCAAAGCCTCCCGTTATCTCCCGTCGATTCTCACCCCGAGGAGTTACTTGCACGTCGAGCAAGTGCACCGACGGTATTCTCGTCACGGAAATCCAGAGTGCCCGAAATAGCCCAAGAAATGGCCCCAAAACCAGAGTTTTGGCGCCGAGGCGAGCGTTATTTATATTCCCCTCCGCCGTTCTTGAGCCGCCAATTGTCGAGATAATAATTGCGCCGTAATTGGCACTCGCTAGCAGCTTACCTCCACGTACCGCACGTAGGTTTCAAGGCCGTAGATGCCGGCAATAAATTGAATGGTCGCGATAAATCGAGGCCCCGATTTTTTTGCCGACCGCTTGAGCGCACCTTACACGACATATCTTACATTTCCCGTGAGCTATCGCGGGTAAGCAACCTCTTGGATGGAGTGCCCGGGGCGGAGGATATCTCGGTAACGAGTCGAGGAAAAATGAGCAAGGGTTAAGGTGGGAGGGATAAGGGAGAGGAGAAGGTCGAGCAGGAAACGAGCGAGGCTCGTTACGGGTCGAGCGGCTCGGGTAATCGTTTTATCATCCCGATTGCTGCTCGACGAAATCAAGTCGACAGCCAAAGGGCGATGGGATCGGGAAGAGGAAGGTGAACGAGGGAGAAGGAGGGAAAAATGTGGAGAAACTCGGCCACGCATCGACCGGCGCGATTCATACCGCGGAGAGCACCCCGAAGAGCGCGAGTAACGAGGTTAATTGTTCCCTGAATCATCGCGTGATCTCGCCGAGGGAATGCGCTCCCACGGGAAGTTTCCAGAGAGCTCGTCCCTTGAAAGTGAGAATTATTTATCTCACCGGGATCGGTGTCAAGGGGTTGTTTTCACCGTCCTGAAAGAGGGCCGGGGGTGGGAAACCGGAGCAAATCGCGAGCGGTGAACGCGGCGCTCCCTTTCGAGATCGTCGACCTCCTGGCGGGATTTTCTTTTTCATTTATTAATAAATAAATAGAGGATGAATTCACGAGGGGAATCCGGTCGACGTCGGATCGCGAATCGGGATAGAACGTGCCCTCTTCGGGGACCATCGAGGAGATCAGAAATCGTTCACCGTGCGCGGGTCAGGTTCCTAACCTCACAATTACTGGACTCCTGAGGGAATCGGGGCGAGGGGGGAGGGGATGTGTAACGCCTCTCGTCGCTCGTTACCAAATCGTCCTGCAATTTACCGCCTGGAGGGAACGAGCTCGTAATTTTCTCCCCTTTTCGGCCCCGATCTCGAGCCACCTCGAGGTTATCCACCTGCGATCTCAGGGATCCCGAGGGAACCCGAAGACGTCCTTGCAGACGTCCCGATTGCCCTCGATGCCGTTCCATCCGATGGAGAAAATCGAGAGACGAGAATTCGTTTATTGGTTCTCCTACCTGATTTTTTCATCCCGAGGGATGAAAGGGCGAATCTCACCCGGAAGAGACCCTCCTCGAGGCGCTTCTTCGGACTGCTATAGAGACTCCGGAGCTCGAATACCCGATTCTCGGGAATTATGGCCACATTCGACATGGGGATTCGGGAGAGATGGGATCCTCCTGGAATTCTCCGAGTCTTGTTTCGTGGATCGCACTTCCAGAACTCGAAGACCCCCCAGGGACCTTGTAACCCTCTCGCAGACCTTGCGGCTTGTCTCGGGTTTCGGATGCTCTCAATTTTCCGACGACCTGGATATGGAGGCATCCCTGAGGGATCTGAACCTACCGAATATCCCCTTTCGGAATCTGCTGCCTTGGCAGGAAGATTCAAATCGACTGGAGTGGAGACGAAATAAATGGCAGGAGATGTGACTTCATCTGCGATCCGAAGTGACGAGAAAAGGTCCAATGGCGTTCCTGAAGACGTCGCGGTTTGGGCTCGGGTTTCAAATCCTTTCCCACCGGTGACTTCGATTCTCTCCTGGCCTAGATACACCTGTTAATCTTGCAAATCGGGACGCCATCTTATGTATCATAAAATATCGGAGATTTATTTGCAAATTCAGATCTAGGATCTTGTCTTTCCCAATCCGGAACTATCAGCAGGGAGCTAGGAGGTTTCTGAAATTTACTTGCCCGATTTCGCAGCAGATTAGACCGCTCAATGGCCTCCTCGAGATCGGGGACAAATGTCCTAGCTGTCCCTCGAGACGATCGGAAGCTGCGATCGAGGAGATCGAGAGATAATCCGGGGATCGACCCAGAGATGTTTGACGCTTGTTCGTCGATATTTCGGAGGAGAATCGGCGCCTTTGTCCCGAGAAAAAGGACCCCTTAAATATGTCAAATTAAGTGTCACCTGTCAACCGTGCACCCGGTCTCTTGATCTGAGAGTTTCTCAGGTGATCTCAGACCTCGTAAATCCACTCCTGTTGCCTCGTTAGGAAGACCGAATTGTTCCTTCGGAGTTTCTAGGAATGTCCAGGAACTCCTAGCAACTTGTAGACATTTCTCGGAGTACTTTACAAATCTCCCAAGAATTTCACTCAAGCTATTAGACGTGCCAACAATATTGGGATAATCCTATTTATTAAAGATTGAATTTTTCTTTCCAAAATTATAAGCGCGTCAGACACCTATTTCCCGAAAATTGCATTCAAGCTATAAGACGTGACAAAAATGAAATGAGGTAATTACATTTTCCAAAGATCGAATTTTTTGTCTCATTTATGAGCCTGAGAGATCTGTTTGAGAGATCTCGAGGGAATCAGAGATGCTGAAGAGGACGTTGACGCGGAGTTAACGTCTTAATAGCCCGGTCATTATTTCATGGCTTAACACCGGCGGTAAGTACGAGTCATTTGTACACCGAGTTAACGGAGACCGCTGGTCAGTCGGTGGTCACCTGGTGGACCCTGGGAGAGCGACAAATGACACCGACTCAGAAGTCGCCGTAAAAGGTGTCTTATCGACCCTCGTTTATCCCCGACACCTCCCGAGTCGATGACGACGATCATTCCAGTCGTGCTACCAGAAGGAAATACCCGGAGGGGTATCCTCTTCAGGGTAGAAATCGTTCGAGATCCGGTCCAGGGGAGGAGAGAGATGGACCGAGGATAGACACGCGATAGAGGGTGCGAGAAATCTCGGAGTCCCCGAAGGTCCGAGGGCCTCTCCATAAAACAAACCCCGAAGAGGCCGCCGCCACGCCGGATACATAATGGAGCCCTGTAAAAGGAAGACCGGGACCCAAGACCGCGGACCCGGCCGTATTTTATTCCCTCAACCGCGAGTCCAAAGCACACAAAGTTCCTCGCCGCAGACGCCGCGGCGTATCTGCATTTTAATACGCGAGCATTGGGCCGTATCGCCAGGACGAGAGAAATAATGGAAGCCCCCCAGCATCGGGCCGAAGGGCCCAACCTGGCCAACCTGGCCTAATCACCGTGAAACGATGTAATGATTATTTACACCCGGCCTGGACTACTCTTTCGGACCGTCCGCCATTCCTTATCCTTTTTCTAGGGTCGTACAAGGACTATTTCCCTAAAACATGCGAGGTAGAAAAAAATTATTGTATTTGTACAATAATTAAATAATATATATCACACTTAGAAAGGTTGCATCGTGCTCGCGTGACACCGGGGGCATTTGGAAATGTAATGACCCGGTATCGATTACCTGGCGCCAGGTAATCGAGACACAAAGGATAAACGCGTCGTTACCGACCGATCCCCTGACGAGCAATCTACTTTTCGGTAGGTGTCGATCGCAAGGATCGATCGGTGCCCGATCGATCGATCCCAATCGGGCTCTCTCCCTGGGGAATCGATCGCGCGTAAACCGGAGCTATTGTTCGCAAAGACACCGCAATTAATCCCTAATTACGGCGCCCGATCGCGCGGAAAACGAGCGGCGAGCTGCGGTGTCGACCGGGTAATAAGAGGAATCGGACCTCGTGGAATTCCAGAGGCGGCGAGATCGCCGATCGACGATCGACGAGATCGATTAACGGCCAAAGAGAGCCTGGCGAGTCCGATTTCAAGCGTGGGTGCTCGTGTAGGCGGATCGAGACGGAGGCTGGATTCGCGAGGCGTAATGAAGCTATCGTTTAGTTCCCCGATTTTTCCACCTTCAGGTGAATCAGGTGTGGGCAAATGCACCCGGTCTCTCCAGAAGATCGAGAGAGTCTCTTCGTTCCTGGTCACTCGAGTTTCCCCGACTCCAGGGGCCCACGAAGTGGGACTTTCACATTCCTGGATTTCTACGAGCATGTCATCGCGTCTCCAATTCCGGCTTTTGGTTTCGATTTTGATATCTCGCCGAGGTCGAACCTGGTCAAAAGATCCAGCCAGGAGATTTCTAGGGGAGGGTAGAAAAATCTCCCTCCGTTTCGATCGCGGTAATATTAATTTCGGGGATTGCGATTCCGAGCGTCCCCTCGTGCATTCCCGTCTCGTCTTTACACCGGCGAATTTGGGGGTCCCCGGAATAAAAGCGATCCCCCCCGATCGATCATCCGGCCGCGCCTCTGGAATCTCATATGTCCGACACCGCTACCGAAGTGTCGCCAAGTATTTTTTAATTTACACCCGAGTACCTGTCGTTGCGACAAAATATGACGGATGGCTCTTCCCGGGGGACGGCGATACCGGGGAAGTCTTCCTGGGGTAAACCATGGGATTGAATCAATGGGGAGAGGACTTCGGGAAGATGGGGATCGGATGGTGACGGATGAGTCCCCGTGCCCACTTTTTGGCCAATGGATGGACCAGTTCGATGGCCGGAGGAACCAGTTAGACCTTCCCTCCGCACTTTCCTCGGGGGTGGTTCCCACCCTCGAATCTATCTTCCCCTGCCGGAACTCCTAGAAATCCGAAATCCTAGCACACCCCTCGACATAAAATTTCCTGCAAAATTATTCAAATGAATACTATGTTCGTCATTTATTTTAATCATGAACATTTACCCTCCTCTGTACATATCCAATTTCACGGGAAATTATTGTATAAGAAATCGTTTCATCATTTACTTTATATTATCGGTCATTTCAAGAATAGATGTTCATCGTTTATTTATAATGTCAAAATAGTCGAAATCTCAATCGAGACTCACTCGATAAATTTCTCGAAATTCAACTTGCGGCCGATTCGACTGGCGATGCACTTTCCTCCGTTTCAGTGTGCAACTGCAATTTCATCCATATGTCGAAATGGCTTCGTTTTCAAAAGGTTACGCATAAATGTTCATCATTTATTTATAATGGGAAACCAGTCGCGATGATACGGCGAAAAATTTCGGGAATTTCGACGAGTGGTCGACTCGACTGACCATGCACTTTCCTTCGTTTCAGTGTGCAACTGCAACCTGCACGCGCGGCGGTGCAGGTTCAACATGGAGCTGTACAAGCTGTCGGGGCGCGTGAGCGGCGGCGTTTGCCTGCAGTGCCGACACTTCACGGCGGGAAGACACTGCCACTACTGCAAGGAGGGATACTACAGGGACCCCGAGCGACCCATCACGCATCGCAAGGCCTGCAAACGTGAGTATACCTTCCGCTCTCCCTCGACCCGGTCCGAGGAATTCCTGCACGAACGGCCTTTTGCGAGGTCGTAAAGTGCCTCGCCGCTCGCCGAGAGGAGCCGCGAGGTCAAAGGAGGACCCGGCATATTTGCCGATGATTTAGCGACGCCGCACTAATCCCCGCCGAATGCGTCCCCGCGTGCTCTTCAGGGTTTCCCTGAAGAGGGAAGGAGGTCGCGGCGCGTTTGCTGCACGACCAAGGATCGGGATTAGCAGGCGCGATAATTCAAGCTCAGAAACGAGAGGAGATCCTTTTCAAGGATCTTGGCCACTCGGCCGCTGAAATTCCTGGCTGGCCTATATATATATTTATTTATTTATTCTTTTTACGTTAACTCGGGGAATTTTTTCCTCTCCCATGCTCTTGGGACCTGGGGGATGGTTTTTAGAGAGCCAGGAAATTCCTGACGAAGGTCCGACGTTATGCCCTGGATCATGGCGGATTACCTTTGACGTATTTCTCGCTCGTCGGAGGACGTTCGATTGAGCGATGAGTTAGGCTCAAAGTGACGTAAAACGCGGAGACATTTTGCTTGCGAGGCTCCTCTGGATTTCTACCCCACGTGTCGGTGCTCTTTTTCGTCTCTGCCTCCCTCCTGTCCAAGGAACTCCTCTGCACGCGTGTTTCTTCTCCCTAACCCCAGCTTTTCCCGAACTCGAAAAAATGATACGTTTGGAAAATCGTGAGATTTTTCAAATTATGACATCCAGCGGGATATTAAAATCGATCAATGTTCGGAAATGTAACGGCAAAAGAGGTGTCAGGATTATCGGTAATTAGTGGGTCGATGATTTACTAAAGTTCAGGGGTTTAGGTAAATCTTGAGGCATTGGAAAATGGCGAAAGCCAGGGCATAAGGTAAGCCCCTTACTCTGTACCCCATTACGAGGATTTACAAAGTCCTTGCCCACCTGCATTCTCATTTAATTCCGCCCCTCGCGGACTAATAACACTATATCGCAACACGTGTTGCTTCGTAACTCGTTATGCAATAACGCAAGTACCGAGTCGAGCTCGGTACGCCGAGGCGGCGCGCAGGTGCCGCAAAGTGCGGACCTACGGCTCGATTAATACGAATCTACTTAATACCCCGATTACGTTAATACCGAAAGAGATAGCATTAAGGTCCGCGATGTGCCCCCGCGACGCGAGTGCGGAATTACCCCCCATAAAGGCCGGCCTCGCCCCTAGAGGAATTATCCCAGAAACGTTGCGCATTAACCCGGCAGAAAACGATTACCACCAAATAATTGGCCCCCGTATAAATGCGTACATAAATGTCATCGCAAAAGTAACTCCAGGTAATACCCGCGTTGAAAAACCCCCAAGAAGCGCGATAACCACCTCCCAGGTCACATCATATTCAAGGAATTATTTTGAATACCAATTTTCCTCCCCAAGGACATAAAATATTAATTAATACATGGCATCCTTCCGGTGTAAATATTAGATTCATCACTTTCTCGCGTTTACTCGGGAGCTTATTTAAGAAAAATCCGATAAACGTGGTGCGGTCTTTTTTTATTTTCTTTTTTGTAATTGTGAAACTCAGTACGTGTGCCTGATTTCTAGTTATTGTTTCTATTTTAATTCGAGGGGAGGTTATTAAGTGAAATCGAGGAGGGGAGATTTCCGCGACATAGGGGGGTGAGAAAAATCCTCGCGAGAAAAGCGGTCCCGCACGTGCGGAATAAAGGAGCCGCTGGTCAAGCAATCGTGGCTAATGCGGACGAGTCTGCGCGTGTACGCGTGTACGCGCGTAACTCGCGGGGCGGCTCGCTCGGCGGTAATATTAGAAACTCCCCTTGTTTGCTTGGCACGCGTGACCGTTCCGAAACGATACGTTTCAGCCGTGTGCCGGCCGAGCTGGGGCGCTCACCCCCGGTGTTTGCTTTAACCCCGTTGCCGCCTCGGGCGAGGGGTGGCTCCTCAAACAGAATCGGTCGTGGAGATACTCGCGGTTGCGAGCCGAGTCTGCCAGCGGTTTCCACGCGCGTGTACCCAGCTCGAACATCCTCTCCGGGAACACATCCCCGGACGGCCCGAAATTCCGGGAGATCGCTCGATTAATCGCCCGCGAAATGGGCAAATCGTTTAGATGACCGGAGAATCGCACTTAGGGTACTGGACAGGTATAAGGACAATGCAATTTCGCTTAAATTCGAAGTTGCGTGATTTTTCTATGTAAGGGGATCGACGAGTGGTCCTGACGTGATCCTTGAGATTACACGGACATTTGTCGAGAGTTTTGAATTTCATTTCGAAAATTCCAGTCTGAGGGTTCTTTGCTTTCGAGACGTCGGAGGGCGAGTTCTCGAGTTATTAACCCCTTGCGCTGCAAGACTCATTCAACTAGCATGTTTAATAATTATGGCGAAGTGCAAGGGGTTAAATTAAATTACGAGAGTTTGAGTGCAAGGGAGGGCGAAATTCTGGACACGTTAATTTCGGTTCCTTGAGTTCAAATCGGGGGATGTTCCGGAAAATAGGCTGACAGGCGAACCCTTTGCGTGTTTCTGTAACAAATCTCGGGGGTGCGAGCCCGGCTAGGTCCCGTTCCCGGACACGTTTCCGGTTGCACCGGAAGTCGCGGAAGCCAGGACAGAGGAGCGACCCTCGAGCGTACGGCGTAGGTGCTTGAACCCCGTTCGCGGGGGGCACAAAGCACCCCGAGCCCGGCACACGTTAGCATATTCATTACCCCGCCACTTAGCCGAGGCTCGAGTCTCGGTGCTTGGGAGCTCAGCTTCCAGTAGTCGGATCAGCACTATTAGTATCTCGATGCTCGACTTATAGAGGCTGAAGAGAAACGAAAGAAAAGCCTCGCGAGTCGCGATCCATCCGAGTAAAGCCGACTCCGAAATCGAGTGCTCTTCGAGATTCATGAGGCTCCCTTATCAGTCGGGTTTTATCAGAGCGACGTCTCGGATCTCCGCCACCCCTTTGCTCACTCCGGCGCCCTTTCAACCTGGCCACGGATTTCGAATAAAAAAATCATTGCACCCTTTGAGCCACCCCTGCACCCCCCAGGGTCCCCTCTAGGGCGATTTCGGGGTCGCGTCTTACCCCGAGGGCGGACCCCTTAGGTATCCCTTCATCCTTTCGATTTTTCTCACGCTCGGATTTTATTTTACCATTCCTTTTCATATATATTTCCACGTTTATTTCTCGTCATCTCCGGGAGAAAAATGGCAAGGGGCGAGGAGAGGTCGGCAAGAGAGGGATCTAGTTACCGCTCGGGCGCTCACCTCCGTCTTTTAATTTATTCTCACCTCCCTGCTGCAATCCGGCCTGCACAGGGGCGCCTCCGTAATCGCGTCTGTCGCCCGCGGTGCATTTTGCATCGGGCTTAAGTACGGATAATTATACGCGGAGTGCACCGCGCACCGGACGCCGCAAGCCGCAGACTCGCCGCGGTCGGATTACGCGCGGCCGATCGAGGGGCCTTATCGAAGGTGCGCCCTGTATTAATGTCCAAAATCCCCCCTCCCAACCCCCCGTAAAAAGTCATACCAAAGGATCCCCTAAATTCGACCAATGTCCAGGGAAGATGTTCCATGCCCGATTTCCAGGTTTCTATTTTTTTTTTCTTCCCCCTTTAAATTTCTCCCATTTTTCTCTCTTCTTTGTTATCTCTTCCAATAAGGAGACGCGTCGACGGACCTCGGGCTGCATTTGCGAGCGATAAATATCGCGGTGCAAACGCGAATTAGGGAAGCGCGAAAAGAAAAAGGTGGAGTATACTGTGAGGAGGTCCCGAGGGGGGCGGACCTCTCTCTCCCTCCCATGTTCTCCTTGATAGGCGCGAGGGAGAGGGCGATATCACCGAACCCTGAATTATGAATCACGTGCGGAGGTATCGTTATTTAAATCGCGTAATCACGACGTGGCATCGATCTTCGGGCCCTCTTCGGGGTCCTCTTCGGGGTGGGATGAAGACCGCAAGGTGGAGCAGTCGCCGGGTCTCGAACACGTCTCGGGCGAGACTACGGCGAGACGTCCCGGCGGAAAAACGCCGCGGAAGAGACGCACTCGGGCACGAATGACTTCTCCTTTCCCTCCTCCTCCTTGGTTTTTCTCTCGATTGGCACGAAACTCGCTGAGTTTACGCTCTCTCTCTCTTTCTCTTTCTCTCTCTCGAGGCTCTCGAATGGCCCGCGAAAGACTCTCGACGTGTCGCCGACCTATCGATTGTGCAGTGGGCCTCGCGCGCTGCACTCGCGGATGCGTCGCGTGTGCTCGCGGTGCAATATGCATGCAGGGGGGCTGTGCACCTATAATGGTCTACTTAGGGTTTCTCGAGTCGCTGCTATTCTCGGACCGGGAAATTGAAGTAACGACCGCGAGTCAAGGAGAGGACTGTAATGCTCTATGGTAATGCGCGGATGACAATGCACAGACAGGGCGAGGGGGCTCCGCCGGATGCACTTCGGCGTGCAGTCGTCTCGGACGAACCTCGCCGAGCGATCGCTTAGCACGCCTCTTAATTTCCGCTTCCGTGAAAACGGACAAAGGGATACTCCACCGAGAAGAAGTGCCGCAACGATCGCCATTCCATAAATAGTAGCATATCAGGAAACGCGATTGAGTTTCACGGCAAATGCATTTAAGAGCCCGCGCGAACGGCACCGATTACTAAATGCCATACTTCGGCACATAAAATTAATAAATGTTTATTTCTCCTCGAAGATGCATCATGAGTTCGCGTCTGATATACGTATTTAATACCCATTATTTCTCAATATTTTATATTAATACTTGTTTAGTTTATTATATTCATGATACCGGGATATGATGTTAAGGTTTAATACCACTTTTTATGCCCATGGATAAAGTGCATTCTTATCGGCTCGTCTTTGTTTGTATTTACGCGGGGCTCGACTCGTGTGTCTCGCGACCTGCGTGCGCATGCGCCGCCGCGTAATTGCGCGCATAATTCAAAGGTGCGCCGCCGCACGGGCATAACTCTTCGGGCTTGCAAGGACCGTGCGGGTATGCGAGAGGTGTATCCACTCCCTCTTCAGGGACGGATGCGTGTTGGCTCATCGATAGCTGATAAGATCGATACCGCGCCGTCATGCGATGATCTTTATCCGGTCCATTTCGGCCCCCTTATCGCCCCTCGTCTAGGAACCGAGACTCGCGGTCTCTTCGCCGATCATCGCGTGGTACACGCGAGATCCCTTCTTGGGGAACCTCCACCGTGGGAGAATTATTATTTACAGGAGATATCGACAATCTTAGAGTCCCTCTAGAATCAAGGGAATTTTTCGGGAATTTTTAAGTATATCAGGGAATTCTTGTGGATTTTTTTCCGAATTTTTTCAGTACTCTCTCGATACCCTGAAGAGGTTAGGGGGGGAAGATGCTGGATGTAGCGGTGGGACTGGTTCTCCGGTCGTAATTAATCGAATTAATTAATTAGTCGGCCGATGGTTGACGTCTTAGTCTCTCCTCAAGGAATTCTGGGATCCTGGGTGCCTTCCGGGATGAGATACGACTCGGCTGCCGAGTACCTGAAGAGGCCCTTCTTGGTGCCGTAAATTTGCTCCGAGATAGATATCGCGGGATGTTCGTCGGGTTATTATATAGATATCGATTCCCTATGGCCATTGATTAAGTAAATCGATGGTCGCGTGACGGTGCCACGGATCGCCGGGTGGCGGAGTCCCTCTTCCGCGTCCTCTTCGGCATCTGGACCTCGAGGAGGGGCGTCCTCGGTGCTCTTTCACGAATCCATAACTCCTGCATCGCTTCCGCGTGCCGGGACCTCCTCGTTCCCCGACCTCACCTTGAAGACCCTTCGCGGGTCAATCGGTCGCGGCTCACTTTCTAGCGGCTTTCCTCCGCTCTCGATATTCCCGATACGAGCGCCACTCGAGTCGATACGATCGCCGATTAGCTCTCGAGACGCACCGCCTTGACGGGGTAACCTCTCTTCGGCGCCGCCGCGAGAGTTGCCCTCCTCGAAGACGACCCCGAAGAGTTCTCCCGACTTTCTCCGCGATCGATCTCGCCGACTTTGAACTCCGCTTTCTACCCTTTCCCACCGAACCGCGTATCCGAACTCTTTCTATAAAATGCTTGCCCCGATTAAAGTGACCTGGTTCATATAAAAAATATTCAGACTCCTGATAAGGCATATCTTTCCAGGGCCAACACAAAGAACACCTTGTAAGACCCTCCTGTGACGGTAATTTACCCTCGAGTTTCCTCTTCATCTTGCCGAATTCCTCCAGAGGAATTAACTCTTTAATTAAGACGTTCACGTTAGGCCCGAAATTCTTATCACGAGTCAGAGTCAAAGTATGCCGAGGGATTAAGATCTCGGAAAATTCGGTATTAACTCCTCATGGAATATCCCTGGCATGTCAAGGGTCCTGTTCATACCCCCTTGTCTCTCGAGTTTCTCTCAAAATGTCCCCGACTTTGGAAACGCAACTTTATCAAGTCGTCAGAACGACACGTGACCCGTTATCCGGGCTCTTCAAGATCCCCTTCGGATACGCAGCGAGAGGCCGGGACTCTTAACCTCCTCGTGGCAGGTGGTCCACGGCTTTCCGCAGCCTCTTCTCGCTTTCCTCGACTTCGGGACTCTCTTCATCCCCGGCTTCCATTGTCCTGCTCCCTCTTCAGGGTCGCAGTCGTCCTTTCGGGGCCGACACGCGACTCCTAAAACATTATCCGACCTCGCTATCGGGTTTCAGCCCATTACACCTCCCGGTCGGATTTATTGCCGGAGTTCCTTGTCACCTCGCGGGTCGTCCTCCGCCTCTTCTGGGACTCCGCGCACTGGCGCGCCGTCTCTCTTCCTCCGGAGAAGGAAAGGAAGAAAAAAAAAAGCGGAAAAAAAGAAAACGAAATCTCCATTTCCAGCCCAGCTTCCAAGCCGTTACGCAAAGTTATGCTTTCCTACCCGATTCCCCCGGATTCCCGCCGGGAGCATCTCCTCGCCGTCATCCGCGTGATGCACGTCCAAATTATGCCGCTATCGGGGAGGAAAATCAGTCTTCGACGTCTCGACCCTGAAGTACATGAACACCGCTTTTCAGTGGCCCATTCCTCAACCCGAGCGGGGAAATAAAAATTCCCGACTTTAGAAATTCAACCCGTTAACCCTTTTTTTCTCTTGAATCTAAACTTCTCACGGCTCGGTAGTACCCGCCTGAATTTACGCGGTTATTTATTTTACCTATTTTTTTTTTTTTTTTCTATTAACCTATGTGAAAGAAACGTGCATTTCTTAAACTTACATGTACTAGCTTTTATTTATGCTATTTATTTACGCGACTTCAGTCGCGTATAACGAATCCACGTGGAACGGATACTCCGTGCAAATTGAGAGACGCCTGTACTTATAAGTTCGCTCGGATGGGGGTTTAAAGGGGAATAAAAATAATACGAATAAATGATAAATATGATAATTTCGTGTAAGAATAGTTCAGAACAATTAATAACGCCTTATAATTCTCTTTGACTTGGAAGTTTAAAGAAGCGATTCTACTTAGACTGGATTTTCTTACGGGAAAATCAGAGAACGCGGAGCAGTTGGTTCTGAAATTCGTCCCACGCGTTCGTCCACTTTTCTCGGGGATGCTGCGTGTCGTCGGCCGGTTTCGAGGGAGAATAAGACCATGAAGAGGGAGAAGAAGAAGACTCGGGTCTCGGGGAAGTTTATCTGGACGGGTGTTGGGTTTCAATTAAATATGATCGATGAAGCGCCTCCATTGGCCGCAGGCACGTCGCCCCTCCGAGGAGCCGCGCCGACGAAGAGGTCGTTCTCGGCCGATAAGCGTCAAAGCGGGATAAATATTTTCGCCTTGAAGAAGCGCCTCGAAGAGGACGCAACTTGGCCCTCGGTGCCGCCTACACGTCGCCGTCCTTACGTTAAATATACCCCACCCCAGCTCTGCACGCTCCGATTTCATTTGCATTATCTTTTTTTCTTCTTTCCCCCCAATTCCTTGACCAATTCTCGGATTAAAGATGGCGCCCTTTTTCCCCGCGAAAAGTCGCGTCCTCGGTATGCGTCCCGTTGCGCGGGTCGCAATAAATTTCGCGGCAAATGGGATGACTCCGGATCGTCGTGCATTCCGTTTCGAGAGAGAAAAACCCCCAGCGGCGACCCCGGGTCGCTCGGTATGCAAATTTTAATCGTCAGATGCGTCGACTCGGCCGCGATTTGACGCATCTTGCGGAGGAATTCTCGGACGCGGGGATTTAATTACGCCTCGCGAATTTACGGCGGCGAATGTGCGAGATCGCCGAGACGAACGATCTCGTCGAGGGGTTCTGCCTAAAAGGAGCACTAATGATGATCAAACTCGGAGATTACTCAAAAGACCTATCGCGCGCCACCCTGAGAGCCATATAAATGCAAGGCCAGGATGTAATGTAATAAGCACATAACCTATAAAACGTACGAGATGCGATAAAATGTGTAATAAGTATTACATAAAATGCCCAGAGCGTAGGATAGACGTCCCTGCGGAACGTCCATTCAATACACCACTTGTCCATTATTTGGCCAACGGTCATGCAACAAACATACTTGGGTACACCCGTAGGTCTGAGTAATTCACGTATGTGATGGATTACGATGTGCGTGCGGCACAAAGGTGGGGTACACCTGGGGTCGCTCACGAGTCTTCGTTCGGACGAGGATCAAGATGGGGCCTTTCAATGTCCTCGAGTGCGCGAGGCCATGGGCCATTCTTACTCTCACGTCGTATGGATTTAATGTGCAATTACGCGTTTATTGTGCTACTTGCACTCCGGGGTAGCGACACGTGAATGCACCCTTCGGTGCATTGAACACCGTCTTGGGGGTTTGGAAAGGGCGACGTTGTTACTTGCTCTCGGGGCAAATAATCAAGGTGCACCCTCGCGGAGACAAAGAGCAATATTTATAGCGATTTGGCAGAAATTAAATTGATATTTTGGAATTTTTTTCCTAGGTAAAGATTTGTGATAAAGAAGAAGGCACGCCTCGGTCGACTTGCGCCTACCGAGGCGTTCCGGGACAGCTGGCGCTTCCCTCCGATGGCACACCCTCTTCTAAGGGTGTCTTTTCTCTTCCCAGAGTTTACCTTGCGGCGCGATGCATACGGCAAATAGTGGGATCCTCCCCGGGGTGTCGTGTCCCGCCATCCCCAGGGCGCGATTTGTGAGACGCGAGATAATTCCCGGACCCTGAAGAGTCGCGAGAGTTCGAAGTGCGTACCCCTGAATCTCGACAAAGACGGTGACAGATATCATAATCGCGAGAATTTACCAACTGCTCCCGCTGATCGGTTGCTTCCTAATCGGGTCGATTATCATTATCCTAATTTTCATTATTTTCATCATCTTATCATGTCTCACGTCGAGCCCTTTTATCATTTTTATTTGGCACCACCGATTCTCCAGATTCGATCCCAAGGGAACATGGCCCACCCCAGCGGAGTATTTTCAGCTGTCAATGAATATTTCAAGGCCAGGGTGGCCGGCGATCCTGAAGAGAGTCGATAAATGCCGATCGGTCCGGGCCAAATCCTACAATACGACCTGCGGCCCGGCAGGATTTTCAGGGCCAGAATTCTTCCACGGTGCCAAGGCTCCTTAAAATTCCGGCGAACGTCCGTAAAGAGCCCGAAAATAACTCCAGCAATAACACCCAAAAAGTGGACCCCAAGATCGCGATTTTCAAAGTCCTGTAGCCCTCGAAAAATCGCTGACAAATCGTCGAAACTCTCGCCGAACCGTGAGGGATATCAGAAAATGCCTTTCGCGAGGGAAAGTCGCGAAAAAACCGCGTAACCCGTACGCGGAATCGCGGTGAAAATGGTGAAATCTCGCGAGGAAGAAAATCCGCAGAAAATGATTTTTAAGGGAGAATCTCGTTTCCGGAGAGTCCATAGATGGGGGTGCTTCTGCCATTTTCGGGAAGACTCTCGGAGAACTCGTTTAAGCGTTTGAGGCGACGAGGAGGAGGGTGGGAAATGATTTCCAGGGGGTGTCGCGAAAAGGCCAGGTGAACACGGAGCGGATCCCGGTATCCCGCTCGAAGGCGGATTTCTCGGGGTCTAGCGCGGAGGAATCCTCTTCAGGGTCGGGAAGGACTGCAGGAGGGTGGGTGGTTGGGGCCGGGGGGCTGCGAAATTGCTTCATCGAATTCCAGAAACCGATCGAGCCCGACGTGCCGCGAGATAATCTCGAAACGGCGAACGTTTCACGGCCCGTGGCGATGGGGCTCGTTTTGCTCCTCTCGGCCTCCTTCGGGAATGCATCGGGTCTCCCGTCTGGCGCGCCGGGTCCCGATCGACGCCCTGAAGACACCCCCTGGGGCACCTCCCGAGGCTCCAGCCGCGATTCCCGTATTCCCATCTCGGTCGTAAAGTGCCGTGAAATGTCCTCCCCGGAGATGGAGTCGAGTAAAAAACCGACGACTCATGAAAGCCGAGGAAACCACCCCGGATCCTCACCCTGAAGAGCTCGCGCTCGACCTTCCCAGCCTTTCCGGAGTCGCGGACTCTCTTCACCGGCGCTCTTCCGACACCCAAGAGAGGAGAGAGAGAGTAGAACTCGGTACAGGGTATTTATTAGCCCAAGAGCTCAATGAGTTTCTGCGGAGTGAGCATCCAGCTCTGCAAAGCAAATCTCCTTCGGACGGGGAGAGAAAATCGCGAAGAAATGAATTACAGTTTAATTACATTTAAATTATAGGAATAAAAAAAATTCCAATTAATACCTGAACGATGAAAATTATACATCATCTTACCATATGTTCAATCGAATCTAGATCCGCACATGGATGGGTATACAAAAATCTTATGATAAAGGACAGAGAGAGAGAGCGCGGCCAGGAATCGTTCCCGACTCCCCGAGGAAATCGATCAGCTGATACCCTCTTCGGGTTCTCTCTTCCCCCTATCTGCGAGTTATCGCAAACATACCCTGTCGTGACTCGGAGAGAGGATCTCCTTATGTACCGGCGCATGTGTGCACGGAGGCTGAGGCGTGCACTCACGGGCATTTGTATGCACTTTCGCCTGCACTCGTGTGCGTTTGTATGCACTTTCATCTGCCCTCGTGTGCGCTCGTATACACTCTTCTGAGCGTTCGCGTGCCTTCGTATGCACTCGCGTGCATTCGTATGCACTCTCGTGGGCTCGTATGCACTCTTGTCTGCACTCGTGTGCACGCCCACGGCAGCCAACGGGCTCTCCTCACGCAAGCCTGTTTACATAAGTTGGCCGGAGCTCGCCGGTGGATATCCCTCTACAGGTGGCTCCCCACATGCGACGGAACCTGTTTCCGTTTCTTTCCGTCCACCCGGTATGCGCCGAGATGCATCTCCTAGGGTCATCCCCGACGCGGCTGCCCGAGGCGGAGTGCCCTCGAAATCCGAGTAAATATCCCCGACCGACTCGACTCCTCCTCGAGGACTGGCGAAGGACCTCGAAGAGTGGGCCCAGGAAATCGAACTCGATCCCTAACCCTGAAGTGCATCTCGGCATCTTGAACAGCAGTGGTGCACCTCGGAATAATAAGTCCCGGAAACGGGGAGTCACCGGACACGTGTCCGCGGTACCCGAAGAGACGCGTCTCCAGGAGTTTAAAAAAATCCTACTACAGAAATTCCCTAGTTTCTGAGGGACTTCATAAACATACAGTTTGTAGGCAGGGATTTTTTTCTTGGCAACTAAGTAATTGTTTCTTGTGGTTATACGTGATTCAGGCAGAATGTATATATTTTTTTTTTTTTCAGTCAACTAATATTTCTCTCTCAGCGCGCAGATGAGATCTCCAGAGGTGACGTCGTAGAAATGGTCGGAACTTCGTGGATATGACGGATAGTACCGGAGTTTAGGGCACTACCTGAAGACCAGGCGGGATTTACGTCCTTATGTAAATTTTCTGCTTTCCGTGAGATCCATTGTACCGAGTGCACCAGTTGCTGCATCGCACCTCGTCGCCTCCCCAGTGGTGGAGGAGGACTCGAAGGCCGCCTCTTCAGCATCCGGCCAGACTCCTCGCGTTCGCTAATCGGCTAATCGCCCGGCCGAGGTTGACTGGGTCGTGAATAAATTACAGAGAGAACTCGGGGGAATGTGTCTCGAGTCCTGGCAGTGCCTGATACCGGATGAACCCTCTGGAAGTCGTGGGGAAATTTAAATTCCACCCCCAAGAGGTCATCCCCTGATGCCGCTCCTTTTTGGTCGAGAGAGTTTCACTCGTCCTGACTTAGACCTCGCTTTCTAGGAGTCATTCTTCAGGGGAAGGATTAAATCGAGGAGGTTCTTTTGCGAATTCTGGGATCGAGGAGGCCGCGAAAGAGGGACCCATTGTCCCGGGTTATCACGGGACGAGCATTGTCTCGCGAATCGCGCGTTAAGCAGACGCGCCGCTCCCGCGGGACCCGGCGTTATGGAGCGACCCCTTGTTTAAACCAGACCACCCCTAACCTTCCGACCCCTTTACGAGCTCCTCTCCTCTGAGAGAGATTTCACGAGTCGACGCGGTGCCCCTCTCCACCCTGGACCGCTCGCAGCATCCCTGCGATCCCCGCAACCCCTACCAGAGACTCGACCCTGAATTTCGGAATTCTTCAGGGGGTAGGTCTTAGAAGAAATGAGAAAAGAAATCGGCAGGAATTTTCGCCACCCACTTTCGGCCCTTTTTTTTCAAGAGAAATTTAAAAAGTCCGAGGTAACTCCGCCATCCAAGCTGCACGATCTTCGGGGTGCTCTGCGAGGCGTAACTTCGAGACACCTCGAGGCATCGGGGAACGTCTTTGACGAGTCTATGGGATCACGTAGGACTCGGCAAGGCGGAAGCATGGGAAGAAGAACCTATGCCAATCAGCGTTGTGTACACGAAAGGGAAACAATTTGCTGACGGAGCGTGCCGTCTGCGGCACCAGGGTTCCCGGGTTCGAGTTATGAATGCGAATTTCTTCGGGGAGCCGCCGACTGATTACAAGGGACCGCCGGCCGGGGGTGGAAACGAGGACGAGACGAATCGCTGCGCTGACGGCGTGACGAGAATACATATCAACGGGACCCTGAGCGTGTCGAGAATCTAACTCGAGGAAAGAGTCGCCGTCATATCGCCGTCAACGACGCTCTTTCCTGCCCGGAGGAGATTTACCAGCGACTTTCCGCCGAGCGGATTTCCAAAGCCATCCTGGACCTCCTGCATCAACGTTCATTGTCATTCGCCCGACGCCACCCTCCTGCATAAAGATATCGACACGACGCAATCGAAAAGACCCATCCAAGATAAAAGGAACTCTCATCCGGGCACTTCCACCCAACCGGGACAAAAATAGTATAGATATTAATTAAATTCTTGTTTTAATATTATACAGAGTGGCACGGCTCGAGTTTGGTGAAATCTCTAGGGGAGGGAAAACACATCCCGGGTTCACCTTATGGATATTTACAAATTTCCACCCGTTCGTTATGGGAGAGATATTAATTTCATAGGGGGTGGCGCGACCCTCGATCGCCAGGCGGATTTCTGAGGGGTTGGCATTTTCTGTAAACTCTACCAGGGGGTTGAACTCTGCCGTAAAGTCGAGGATATACACCCCATGAGTATCATTTTCCATGTCGGGATGGAAACGTGGGGGTGCTCGCCCTCGTGCCCATTCTTTCGAGGTTTCCATTCATACCTACGCGTGCCATGGTATTCTGGTTTACGCGAAACGGGGGAAAATGGCGCCCTTGTATGTCGGGAGAAATAGAGTCGTCCGAAGGTGCGTACACGCGGGTCTATATGCGGATGAAATTCTTGAGGGGCGAGTCGATCGACTCGTCGATTGGTTTATCGACGCTCGATAATCGATCCTCTGGCGCCTGGGGGAAAATTCGGGGGGCGAGGATCCTCATCTCTGCTCTTTGTTCCCGGCAATCGGGCGGCTCTTCGCAGGGGTTCCCCTGGGGCGAAAAATAATTTCCAGACGTGGCGGGCATCTCGCAGGACGGGCCAGGATTTCCGCCGCGGAATCCCCTGGGAGAGACCCGGGAAAATCAGCAGGTGCCTCGGAACTGTCCGACGTGCGGATCTCGAGGGAGGGCGAAGACCTTTCTCCTCCTCGAGGATTTCCTCCTTCCATTTGCTCCTTTCCCGAGTCAAAATTTATTTTCATCTCGCGTCGAACGGCTCCCCTGTGAAAATCCGCTTGGAAATTAAAGGGGACCGATGGACTGCCCGGAGCAGGTGTATCGGGCAACATCTTCCAGGCTCTTTATCGAACTCCCTCGTGGCGTGAACGGGGAAACTGGGATTGGAGTTTCGTGTCTGGGGTCGTGACGAGACTGTTCTATCATCCTTCGAAATGGCTGATAACATCTCGTCGTTTCTGAACTCGTGATAAGACTCATCTGGTACCCTCCAAAATGTCCAATAACATTTCGTCGTCTCTGAAATCGCGATAGAACTCACCCGATATCATCCCCTCGAGACATCTCCCCGTCGACCCGACCTCAGGTTCCTCGAGGGACTTCCAGCTCACCCGAGAGAAATCATCCTCATGATCCGATTAATAAGTTGACTGGCGGTGGCATCGAGCACCCTGTTAATCCCGATCGTTGTTCCGGCTTAATTGCCTCGCGCCCACGGGTTCCCGTCCTCTTTGCAGGACTCCTCGCCTCCCCTTCACCTCTTCCCGGCCAGGATGTCCAGGATAGCCAGGACATCCCGGAGATTGCGTTCCGGGGCGGAAACGCGACGTCGAGCCCCGCTCACGCCGGCGACGGGAAGGAAAAGGACGGGGACGACAGGACCAACCTCTGCAGGACTACCTCCACGATCCGGAGGTCCTTCGCAGGACGTGGGTAGCCACGACCGCCGACGTGGCAGCTACTCCCTAATAAAAGGACGAGGTGGGCGAACGCGCATACGAATTGCGCCCGTGATCTCGTCTCGTGGAAAACCACTCTTCGAGGTGGAAGGACCTCCAGGATCCTTCCCACAAAACGTGACGATCGGGACGACCTGCACACCTCTTCTGTATCTAAATTCCATCTAAGCTGAGAAATCTCGTCAAGGCTCCAAGGACCTTTAAGACGACGTCGAAGACCTCCTCTCCCTGCTACCGTGTACTCGCACCTGAATACTTTTTACCCATCTTACTCTTTTTACCCTGATGGCATCAAATCCTGCGAAGACATTCAGGCTTGCCAATGAGCCTGCGAAATGGAAACCCACGAGATGGGGACCAGATCACGATCCTGGCACGACATCCTCGCGATTGCCTATTCGGGATTATCGCCGCGGTCTGCCAAAGTGCGGCGGAGATCTCGCGATTTAGCCGCACGGAGGCCGCGAAGATGGCCGTTTGAATTTTAGCGCACTCTCGTTCGAACACTACTAACGTCCGTTATGACCCCACGGTGGAGGAATTATGGCTGTACCGGATTCTAGGGGAAGATCCTCTCGGTGGTCGGCGTGTCGCCGTTTGCGGTGATACCGTCGTTACCTTTAATCGCACCGCTGCATCTTCGTCACGTTACTCCCCGACGTTCCTCTCGTCGTTTTGAGCAATACCTGGAATATATACAGAAAAATTACTAGCCTTTAATTACACGTAGGAATTTCGGAGAGATCGCTTTTTCCACGTCTAGGGATAACGCGGCCGAGCTGACGCGGATGGGAGGTCTTTTTTTCCCCGCTAAATTGTCCCGTCGTCACGTTCGGCGTTATTGTATCCTGGCGCGGAGTCCGGGAACACTAGTCCCACAGGAAACGGTTGCATTGTAACCGGCACAATGAATTTTTCTCCGTGCAATTTCGCAATATTGCTCTTTGCCGAGCGTGTGCGCGCCGCTCCCGCGCGTCCTCTTCAGGGTGATTGATTCGCCCTCGATTTTCGAGTTGCGCACTCGACACCCGGAAGCGGAATGGGACCGCAAAGAACCGACCTGATGAATGGGCTCCCTAGGGAAAATTCGTGTCACGAGGCGGCTCCGTCGACGGGTCGATCTCTACGGTAAAAAAAAAAGAAATTATCGCTAAATCGATGGGAAAAACGGATTTTCACGAATTTCCCGATCGTCGCTCCATATGATCGTCCTTCGCCCTGAAAAAAAAAAGTCCATTGATCCAAGGAAATATTTTATTAATTTCAAACAGTAATTAATTGCCTCAAATGAATTGCCATCATTCCGAATAAATGTTGCATCGAAGGACTTTTAAATGTTAATGAAAATACTTCCATTGGAATTTTATTGAAATTCCCGGAGGCATTTTCAAGTGCAGCATATGTATGTGGTTATTCATAAAGTCGGGACGTTTAGCGTGGTTAAAGAGGTTATCTAGGAGTCGCAGAAAAGAGGGTACCTGTCGACGCGTCTCCGTGGATTTAAATCCGCAGGTGGAGTGCCCGGGAGGGACCGAGGAAGCCTCGGAGGTACGGTTAACCCTCGGCCCGTAATCGGCTTAAGGCGCGTTCACAATTTCGCGTGTACGAATAAATACACCGAGAGGGAGTTCTCGCCCGGCTTTCTCTCCCGGTTAAGTCGAATTTACGGGCGCCTCGAAATCTCCCTCGAATCCGACGATAATCGTAACTAATGCGAACACACCTCGGTCGGCCCACGCGGCCTGATTTCCGGAAGGCGGCTTAATTCCGCGCAGAAGAGCCCAAGAAGGGACGAAATCAGCGAGCCGGACCGAGGAACCTCCCCGAAGAAAGGACGAGGCGAGGACGCGGAAGGAACCCGGAGACGGGACGTAAAACGGACGAGGGGAATACGAGGAAAAAGGAAACGGCGCGATTAAGCGCGGATTAAGCGCGACTTAATGCGACGATCGTAATTAGCCGCTCTTTTTACCGAGGAAATGCCCGCGGGTGCATAACCGAGCACGTAGAGAAGCAGGCTTTACCTCGCTGCGAAGCTTTCCCAGATCCGCGAGAGCGTTTCCGCGAGTCGCCTTTCTCAAGGGCCACCTGAAAACCGGGAACGCAGAGCCCGCCGCGTGGTCCAAGGGCCTCCACGCTGCGCTGCACCGCGGCGCACTCGGGGCTCACTCTGCTGCACCGAGTCGCGCGACAGACCCGGGTGGAGGATCCTAAAGAAGCCTGGAGTCCCTCGGGCAGAAGGAAATCCCGGAGACAGGATCGCAAGATGCGATATCCAAAAGTGAATCACGGTAAAAGAAAGGAAAGAATGGTCGCGAGATAAAGAAAAAGCGCAATCGGGATAACCGCGACCTGGGTAAAAAATGAAGTAAGGCCATGTCCATCATTTCTATCCCATGCATCTTTCGCATCATTTTTCTCTGTTATCGCTAACAAGACCCGAGTAATAGTGCACAATAATACCGGGACGGGTTATCACCTCTCGGTGCATCTCCGATTACACCTCCAGCTGACCCTGGGAAGTAAACCCTAAGATACCGACTTTACGTGCGGGGGTAAAACGCAAAGTGACGGTGATTTACGAGCGAGGGTACCTAGGGTACCTAGGGTACCAAGGGTATCTCGTCGGTGGGTGTTCCGGTCGGAGCCATGTTTATATTAGTCCGCAATAAGTGACAAGCCGGTATGCCGCTCATTTTGCGGGCGTAAAGGTGAATTACGACGGTGCCCCGCGCTTCCCATGTGCCTTCTTCAGGGTCGTCGATGGACCCGAGGTGGGGAGTTTCGGACCGCCGGGGTTTATGGGGTAGTTTATTGCGGATCGGGTGTCGGGAGGGCGGAATTAACTGGCCGACCCTGAAGAGCTTCCCTGATCACTCCACGGTACTCCACTAGGAATATCGATTGAATATCGAGTTCGCGGTTTGAAGAGCCCGTCGGCTTGTTTTCCCGGAAGATTCAGAAGTTTGCTGCAACTCGGAATGATATATCTGGTCTTCGGGGTCCTCGAGGTCCCTCGGGACCTCTTTCTTCCTTGGAACGACCATGGAAATGAACCTACATGGGGATATATGGTCCCTGGGCCTGCGCACGCGCCTGTAAAAAAGGAGTCCCTCCGATCTCTAGGTGTTTTATGGGAGATCGGGTGTCATTGAAGAGGAGCTCCCCTCCTGGAGGAATTACGTCGACGGACGCGGGGAATACCTGTGGCGGAGGTGCCGCTATATTTTCGGCTTTCCTGGCCGCGTGAGAATGTCTCCGCGGTGGAATCCGACGGAGCTGGGGGGACGGAACAACGCCGCGGGTAACGGTGCCGGGAAAGAGACGGGAAACCTGGAGAAGAACCTAAGGAGGTGCCCGAAGAAGGGGCCGGAGACAAGGCGGCTCTTGTGCCGCTCCTCGCTCGGCCCTCTCTTAAGGCGACCTGCGTTGCGACACACCTGCGACCACGAGGAAGGGGCTTCGACGTCGAATCCTAAGTTACGTCCATTCCGCTGCGAAATCCCCGGGAAAACCTGGACCCGATTTCGCGTGGGACGAGGCTCTCGACCACCATCGGTGCCTCGATAAGAGACGGTGCTTTCGAAATCTCTAAAAAGCTCCACTCTCGGCTTCCACCCGCGCTCGCCGAACATGAAGAGTACTCTTCAGGAAGGATACGCGAAATTGATAAGGGAACGCGGATCCTGAAGAGGCTGTCCTGTAATTCCCAGGGCCTAATCCCGAGTTACTACCACCACATCTCTTACCCCGAAGAGCTGCTTCGCGATCCCGAATTCCGAGCAATATGCCGCATTTGCGGAACATCGAATCGCGTGGGCTGCGCAAACCGGTGTCCGCGGGATCGACTTCGAGGTCCATTATCCAGGACGGAAGAGCGAATAGCGAGCCTCGATTAGAAGACGGGATAAAATCTTATTAAGGCCCCTTCCCACCGTAATGGGCCCGCGATCGTTTCGCGAGATTTAGGGCCCATAACACCGAATCCCAAGTTACGCCGAAGACTCGCGAAATGGCCATGAAAGACCAGATCCAATTTCGCGTGGGATGGCGACTCAATTTTTCCCTCCTCGAGGAACGATTCCGCATCGGGCCAAATAATTTCCGCCGCTTGTGTCACTCTTCCGCGTGGGCGGGAACGCGCGGGATTAGATTCGCCACGTCGGCGTAGCTCTTCAGGTACTTTCTACGTCCTCGTTGGCCGTCCGTAGAGACTTCATATACACGCTTAGGGAAAAAGAAATTCATTGAACGAAAGAAATATTTCTTTGAACATTTATAAATATTTCTTAATTCTAAGAAGTCTTAATTCCGTATAAACGTTGCATTTTTTTTTCTCGGTGTACCTAACCTCTCCTGCCTGCCCGACGTGATGCCTCGAAAATATCCTTAATAAAAAATGCAGGGATAATTTAACGGTGACGTTAAATCATTGTATCGTTGAATTATTAATTCATTAAATCGTTGAATCGTTAGATTTTAAATCGCACGTTTAACCGGAGACTTTTAACGTTCGGAAAGTACACGTTACATGGGTTTGAAACGGTGGCGGGCTCTCTGAATAAATTTGTAACGAGCGGGCGATGCGTCCCCGATCAATTTATTAAAATTGATGGGGGCATTCATTGAAAGCTACATCGGAAGCTTTTAACGTAGGGCCTGATAACATCTCGGCGCGATGTTATCAGCGGATATCGTTGCCGGCGAAGACCAGAAACCCGCTGGCGGGTCTCCTCTTACACGGCGGAACGAATTTCATTCACGAGGAAGATCGGCATCATCGAAGTGTCGGCTCTTCGTCAAAGTCGAGGTGGACGGCCGAAATTATTGATACACCCGAGGCGCATCGATGCAGTCCTCTCCTTAACCCTATCTCGCGTTCCCGAGTCGATTATTCCCTGATAAAAAAAATCCCCCAGACCTAGAAGAGCTTCCCTAATTTTTTTCGGGAAAGATCTACAAATGGGGAGAATTTTTTTTTTTTTTTTCATATTTTTACGTTTATACGCGAACGCAGGAATTGGGAAGAAAGCGGAATGCAGGTCTACGGTATCGCCCCCGTTGCATCACGCGTTATGTACGTCTAAATATGTGCATACTTATCAAGTGCACACGTGCACTCCGGGCCTGCAAACGTTTGTACTCGCATGCCACGATGTGCACGCGCGATAGGGATGAAATACGACGCGACATGTGAGATGGCAAACAATAACACTTTGAATTCTAAACTTCTCCGGGGATAAGCGAGGCGTCGAATCGCGACGTCCTCGCATTCCCTGATAAGGCTTACCTTCAGCCCTTTCGCTAGAGCGATGCAATTTAGCATGTCAAGACACTCGAGCGAAACGAAACGTGAGAGCCCGATTTTTATTTTCCATCGTTCGGACAAATTGCGTAATTTTAATTCCAATCCATTCGCCCAGTTATTTATTATAATTTATAGTGAAATAAAAATACAGGAAGTGGACCCTCTTCCCGTATTTTTATTTCAGACGGGTTTCGGCTGCGCAGCCATTTTTTCCACCGCACCTACGCTGCGGCGCTAATTCAATTTCTCGGCAGTAAATTTTTATAAAATCCCTCGCTCTCTTTTTTTTTTTTTCTGGAAAAAAGTTGTACGGGGACACGAAACATGGAAATTAAGGTCGAGGGGGCCATTTAAATTTCCGAGGCACCCTGGTCTCGCGGAATTACTCCACCGGCAGACAACCTGCCCCCTTATGGCGTGGTCTAAAAGCCCACGTCCCGCGTAGTAAACTCTTCGCGGGAAGTTTAATAAAATTACAGGGCCGATCGGGAGTTCCCGCAGGAGCCGCCGTAATTTTCCGAAACTACCCCGGGGGAAAAGTTTCCCGCAGGAGCCGGGACGCGTCGCGACTGCGAAGCGAACTCGAGTCGCTCGTATTCCATTCTCTCCCTCTAATTCCATCCCCCTTTCTTTTTTTTCTAGCCAGAAACGTCAAACCTCGTTTGCCACGCGAGAAACGTGGAAACTCGCCCATTAATGCCGAAGAAATCGATTTTCAAATTTACTCACCCCCCGCGCCAAGGAGTGTCGCACAGAGCGCGGCGCCTCGGCGCGTCATGAAAAATAAATAGAAATTAATTTCTTTCACTTAAGCTTCGATTGATTTGTCATCCCCCACGCTCTGTGCGACTCCGTTTTTATCTGCGTTTTTTGTTTGCCTCCCGATTCCCGTAATCGCTCACGCGACTCCTCACTTCACACTAATCCCCCTTCGCATGTCGATCTGTTACAGCATGCGATTGCCACCCGATCGGTGCATCCGGAAAGACATGCAACCAAAGTACAGGCCAATGCCCTTGCAAAGACGGAGTGACCGGGACGACTTGCAACCGATGCGCGAGAGGGTACCAGCAGAGCAGATCGCACATCGCACCGTGCATCAGTAAGTCACCTCTCTTCAGGGTCTTTCCGACTAATCGTCCCCGGAGCACTAATTCTTCCTACTAACCACCTCTCGCTGCTTACTAACTCGCTCGGTAACGATAAGACTGTTTCCGAATCCCGGATGCATTTTCGGGCACGGATCGTCGGACCCTGAAGAGACCTCCACGGCGCGCCCCGGGTAGGTGGAATTCCTCTCTAATTTCAGGAAATCAATCAGATGACCGTCCCTAGTCGACTGAAAATCGGAGCCGCCTTGACGTCGCCTCTCAAATAATAAGGCCCCGCCGAGAGTCAAATGGCCGCCATTTCGAGGGCACTTCTAATCCGGCGAGGTCTCGCGCAAAAGGGCCACCGGGTCCGGTCGCTGATCGATCGCTCGATACGACGAACAAGGCGTCGGTTAGGTTCGATAGATCGAAGCGCATTACCGACCGGAGGCCCTGTCCAATTAGCCGAAATTCACCGGGCCGCTCGGTGGGGTCTCCCGAGGGACTCCAGGTCCCGACTTTTCCCGTAGAGCCTCGACACGATATCCTCCTCGCTCTTCCTCCGAAACTGTCAAAAAATCCCGGAAGACATTTCCAAAATTCCTCCAGCCCTCCACCCTCAACATTTCAAATTATTCGATACAAAGCAGAGAGATTCTCAAGTGAAACTACGGTCACGCAACCCCCCGGGTTAATACATGGATTCGCGTAACGAACGACTTATTCATTTTTTTTTTTCCACTTAATTTTTATATTCATTTTCGTGCATTAGTATCGAAACACTGTCGAGCCAAATGTCGGCGTTCAAAGTGGAATAGGAATTAAAATATAATAATGTAGGACTTCCGGCGCGGAATTTTTCTATTTCCGTTAATACGATTAAAATTCGCGAGTTCGTCCGGAACGACCTAATAATTCCGGGAGACCTTTCGGAGGCACCGCGGAGGAGCCCTCTCATCCAGAGTGACGTTTTCCTTTTATTTCGTTACAGAGATCCCGAAAGTCGTGCAGACCCAGGGCACCGCTGGCGACGACAGCGGGGAACACGAAGACGACGACGACGAGCGCGGATACGACGACAGGACCGGTGAGTCCAAAGAAAGTTAGCGCAGTGTCTTCCTCCTCCCTCGTTTACCTCACCCCTCGTCACCCTCTTCAGGGACTTTGCCTTTGCACCCTGCCCAACTTCTTCCGAGATTTCGCGTAAGTTCCGCGCTCTTTCCGCGCCCCCCGCGAGTCCTCGGGTTATCCGTTTCCGAAAACTCCGCTTTACGGTTTGCTTTATCACGATCCCTCCCGTAACGCACCTCTGCTCTCCTTTAATTGTATTTACTCCGCCAGTAAGTCGAGGCCGTCCCTTTGTTCTTGCCTAATCTTGTACCAGGGCGAGCTTAATAAACGCCCCCCTCCTCTGCCGCACCTTTGTGTTCGTAATGTCGCCATTGTTCGTGATAAAGTCCCAGGGGGGTCCCGAATTTACCCTATCTCCGAGTTTCAGTTCCAGGGACGACTTTCGACGACGATACCCTGAAGAATTATTCCGAGTTGATAAGAGCTATCGGGCGATATCGCGCTACCGAGGGTACCCAAGACCCCGCCTGCACCTTTCGATTTATCCCGTCCTGTAATTAGATATAAATTGTACAAATTACTCGACATATGAAAGGGGCCTAGAAAGGCACCGTGTGAATATTCATACCTGGCGTATAAAATATGGCGGCCATTAAACGGTGAAAGCTTGCCGCTTAATCAGCCGAACGAGAGCCGTAAGTGAACGCGAATATCGGCCGCGGGTCGCGGGTCGTTAATAACTGAATTATACTTCCCATTGTCCATAACTAAAGGGGCGCCATGGGGCCAGCTTTCGGTCCCTTAAAAGCCATTAAATCAGCGCCCCGGTAACGAGTCTTCAACTGAGATTCAAGAAGGGCCCGAGACATCGGTCACTAACCTCCACCTTAATGCGCCTGTAATTACATATCGGTTTATAAAATGCAGAAAAACCCAGGGAGGAGGGCAAACATTAATAACTGTAGCTCAGAATTTGATTTCATGAATATTTCTCGAGAAAGTGCGGCGAGAAAAATTCTTATCCCCCTTTCTGGAATTCAATGTAACCTCGTTACATTTCTGCTGAGGTATGATCGCGGAGCCACGTGGCCGGATTTAAAGGGCGATATTAATTTACAAGAGAGCGACGAGAAGGGACGTCTAGCCGCATCTCGTCGGAGCCTCTCAGCCTCCCCTAATGGCTTAATTAAAACCACCCTCCGTGGATTTAGGTTTACGTTTACGTTTACGCTGCCCTCTGCCGAGGGCCAGATGCGGAGGCGCGCGTTAATGCCCCCGGGAGAGGTGCGGATATTTAATGGCACGCAGCGGCCGAGATGCGGAATTATTTCGCGGTTCCCGCGAGATGCACCTGCCGGGGTCTCCGTCATTTTCGGGGACAATGTCGAGAAGCGCCGATTTCCCGGCAGCTGCGGGGAAAAAAAAAGAAGGAACGAGGGGGAAACGTTAATTGCCGCACTTTCGCGCCCGCCGTCCGACAAGACGGACGTCCACTCTCCAGAAGTACTCTCAAGACTAAGGCTTGCCAGTAAATCGGGGAAACGACTTATCGCGACCTCGTGGTTCGATGTGCACTGATAAAAATGCCCATGCAAATTTACTCGTTCATTGGTTATTCCGATGGCACAATAGATTCCAGTAAATTTGCATTGTCTCTGCAGTATCACATTCAGCATCTAAGTTAAGCCAATGAAAATGATAACGTAACGTCGCATATTAATTGAAGTAAAAATTCCCGATTACGGTGAACATGTTATGTGTATTTATACGTCTTTTAATTTATCACTTTCCCACTTCACGTTTTTTTTCTGGGTGTGTTCTATTCTCGCTTCCACATTCGTATACGCACGTGCGTACACCCCCGCTCTCGAAGAACACCCGCACACGAGGGATGTGCGGGAATTCCGCACCCCGCCGGCAATAAAGTTCCCGGGAATTCGGTAGGAATTATTGCCCGCTTGCGGCCCGGCATGGCCGTTACGGCCGCGCGGAAAAATGTCACCGCCGCGGCGTTTCGCGCGGACCCTCGATATCGCGTTCGATACGCGAACAAAACGCGCGGGGAAATTTCTCACCATTCCCGAAGGCCCGGATAAGGGGGAAGAGTTACCTCCGAGAGTCCCAGGATTCTAGAAAACGACGGAGGAGGGCGCAATGGCGAACGAGTTTCGCCGGGCCTTAAGGCCCTAACGCCTTGAGGGATTTGCGAGCGAGCGACGTCGACTTTAACGACTTCAACGACTTCAACGACTCCGACGTCAGGTGCACGCCAAGGCCCGAGGGCCCTCGCCATTATCGGCGACTGTCGCGACCGCAGCGCAGAAATTCGCAGCTTCCTCGGGCCCCTCGTATAACGGCGACCGGGCCCGACCATAAAAAGCCCTCTTTCTCCTCCTTGCTCCTTTCTCCTCCTTCCGGCTTGGGCCTTACCGCGCGAACGGAGGGTCGCATCGCGAATCGCATCTATATGTAAATGCGGAACCCATGGATCCACCCACGTGGCGGTCGCGTTATCAATGAAAATTCCGATCCGCCATGATACCATGACGCCATGATGCCATGATACCATGATACCATGATATCATACCATGACACCATCCATAGGCGCTCGAGATCGCTGATTAGCCAAATGACTTCCCCACCTTCCCCACGTCAGAAAAGTCGAACCCCCTCGAAGAAAAGGGGGCAACCCCCGATTTCTTTTCCCGCCGTTTATGGGGCCCCATAACGAGCGAGTCGCGAGGGTTTCCCAATTACACCGGGGAGCACTCGGCAGCGTTTCGCAAGGGGGGCGCCCTCTTCTGTGGAACTTTTCACGGCAATAATTGCTCGCTTGGCCCTTTATTTCGGCGAGGCCAAATAATTCCCACGTAACGCGCACTTGGGCCATAATGCACCCCCGTATCGGGGGGGAGGGGAAAGAGGGCGGGCCATTAAAGTAAATCCGCTCGCGACGATCGGACGTGAAGTAATAACGACGGGGATGCCGGAGGTAGCAACCCCTCCGTCGAACTTCCACCTTCTCCGCTGCGGACTTCAAAAAGGGAGGCGGCTGCGGAAAGGGGTGAGCTCGTTTCGCGTTCCGTGTTCACGCGTGCACGCACCCTCCTCGTCGGCGTCGCGACGCGCCTCGGGAAAACTCGCCCTTTCGGACACCCTTGCCAGCCTCGAACCGTCGATTTTTTTTTCTTTTTTTTTTTAAGAACACCCCATCACACCCCAATATTATGACACTAATGTCAAACGATCACAGAGTCGAAGAAACGTCAAAAAGTTCCAGAGACTAATTAATGACTACTGAGTAATCGGCACTGCTTAATTCCATTTTTTTTTTCCCGTTGCCAAGAAGTATCGACCTTTTCGTCATAACCCTGGAATACGGAATTCCGACGATAATAATACATCGTACAACATGTCGGACAAGCCCTCCTGTGTAACGACGTGCACGAACGTTGTGTCAACGGATGCGCGTCGAGGGGTGCGAATCGATGAGCCCGGAGGGAAACACTCGAAGAGCGACGGTCGTGTGCGTGACTATTAACATTTGACGTGTTTTATTTATTTTTTTTCTTGTAATAATTCTACTAAATTTATGAAATATTCCGGGGTAATAATTAAACGGATGCCAATATATCGGGCGTGACTGACGTTTGATGTTTCCCCTTTTTACACTGTATCGATAAAATTGATGGATTATTTCCTCGAAATATCCGGGATGAATAATCAAACGGAATAATAATGAATCGGTGTAGCGGAGCAAATGCGGCCGAATATAAGCGAAAAACGCACCTCCGGCGTTTACTGGCTCACGGCCGGGTTTTGCGTAAGCTCGCCCACGCACTCGGCGCGTAAATACGCAGGCACATATACCGAGGGTCTTTCCGTTTCGGGAAACACTCTCGGGGTGAGCTTCGCGAATCGATTCGGCTTCGCAAGTGCACTGCAAAAGCTTGCCGAGGGCCGAGGGACGCGCGGAAGGAGGGGCTCGATTAAAGCGGCCGATCGGTCCCATCGGCTCGATCGAGAGGATCGATTTTAAGATCGAACGCGCGGGAATGCACGCACGCACACGCGCGTCGAGACGCTCGAGTTAAAAGAGGACGGACGGCAAAGCGGAGACCGAGCATTGCCACGGCTGGAATTCGCCAGTAATTAGAATTTAATTCGGCGCCCTGTAAGAATCGGCGGAATTTCGGGGGCTAACGAGGCGCCGTCTTCGGAGGTAAACGTCCCGCGAGATTCGAGAGTCCCTTCGAAAAATCAAGTCCCCGTAAATCGACCTCTCTGTACCCTGTAGAAAAAAAATGGTCATCGAACCATAGAACTGTTTGACTACTACCAAAGAAATATTCCTCTAATTCAAAGGATAATTATTTCCCTGGAATGAATTGGATGCAAAGTTCCTTTCAAGATTGAGACAACTTATTTGAGTGTATCTCGGTCGAGCGATCATTCTTTGCAATAACGAGGTTTTTCTTTGGTTCAATGAATTTTTCTTTTTTTTTGGTCTCGATGTAAGAAGGTACTCGAGTGGACTTCGTTGTCGGGGGTCGATAGAATTTTGTGAGTTTTGGGAATTATCCTGGGACGCTCTTCGACCCTGGGCCTGACGGCGCATGAGCTCTTCGATGCCGACGAGACAATCTCGGACGTATCGGGGCCCAATCACGGCCTAATTGCGGTATACGGGCCCCTCGTAAACGCAAACGCGTACGAGAACGCAGTGGGCACTGCCCGGAGGGCCGGACGACGTAAATCACTCGAAAACGATCGTTCTTGGCGAGCCGGAGAGGAACCCGGTGCGCGAGTCCGTGTTTGCCGGACCAGCTAATCGGGCTCGTACATAACCCCCGAATCGGGACGACAGGGCGGACGCCGATCCTTTTTTATTTTCCCCGCTTCTCTCGGTCTTATTTCCCGATTAAGCCGCGAGGATCGGCCCGATCCCTGGGGAACCGTCGGTCTCCCGGTCCCTGGACGCGGATGGCCTCGCCGATGAAGAGATCGGCCCTGACGGGCACCTTCCGCGAACATCGCCAAGCTCCCCCGATGTCCTCGACCAAACCCGAAAGGAGGAGACCTAAAAATCGAGGACACGGGATAAGTCACGAGTGTCACCTGTCTTTGACGCAAGATACTTGTATTAACTCTATTAATTGATAATTATCCTCGAACGTCATCGACGACGTCTTGATGCCTTCGGCCAAATCCAACGAAGAGAAGAGAAGATCTAAGAGTCCGTCGACTTTCCTCACCGTGAAAAATCGGGCGAGATATTTCTATATAAACTATTAATTAATAACAACCACCCTGTAACATGACCGAGCCTCCTCGGTGCCTTTAATCAAATCATCAAAGAGGAGACCTAAAAATCGAGAACGCGAGATAAGTCCCTCGCGTCGATGTTCCTTGACGCGAGCTGTCGAGGGCGATATCTATGTTAATAATTAATTAATAAGGCGGAAGAAAGGAAGGGACGGGACGGATTAAGAGGTTCGAAGAAGGGCTTTCGCAAGGGCGCCCACGAAAATCCTTTAAGCCGGTAAACAGCGAGGTCCCGATTATTACGCGGCCTCCTTTGTCTTAACCCGAGCGTGAAATCTATAATTCAGGCGAGTTCACCCTAATCTCGAAACCCACGCATTTTCCCTCTCTCTCTCGGGACCCTCTCCTCCCCTCGGAGGATGGCGATCGCCTTTGTGCCGGGCCCGGTTGTAATCTGTTCCTCCTCCTCGCCTTTCCTGGGCCTTAGGGCCCGAAGGATGCGGCCCACGAGGAGGCGCGGACACGCGTGGGAGGACCGTGTCGGATTTTTATTTTCACGCCAATTACCGCATGCACTCGATGCGAAGTCTATCCGAGGAGCTTCGAGACCCGGCACGACGAGGCACGGTTATTAATTACGCTCCTCGCGGGAGAAATTAATAAGACGTAAGAGGGGTCATCAAGAGACTCCGATCCTCTCGAGTACATTTTTCCTTTTCTCTCTCTCTTTTTTTTTTCTTCACCTTTTTTGAACGGCTGCACTTGTGAAACGCGAGAAGTGATTTGCGCGGCCACTCGTCGCGTTTCCTGTGTCGCCCTGTATATTCGATTCCTCCCAAGATTCTCGAAAGCGCTCTTTTTATTCCAATGAATGTCTACTCCCCGCCGTACTTATATTTAGAGCGTCCCCCGAGTGCAACTCAATGGAGACGTCCGAAAGGCAAAACGATTTGACGAGGCGCACCTTTGATATCTTGCTAAAAAAAGAGAAAGAAAAAAGAAGGGAGGGAAGAGACTTACTCTTTGAGTATTTTACGAGCTATCAAAATGATATTACCTGCGCCGGAAATACCAGCTACGAGTGTGGGGGGCAGAAGTGCCTGAAAAATTGGAAAAGAAGGGGAAAACATTATCCGTCGTCGCCATTATTTGAAATAACGCCTCGATGTGCAGCTACTTAATTAACGCGGAGGATTAAATTGATCACCTCTCTGTGCGTCTGTCGCACAAGAACCGCGCTCGTCGTCTTCAAGTGCAACTTGGTGAGAAAAAGTGCCCCAGAAACTGAGCAGACTCGGTGCAGACAAATACCGTATCGCGTAATGATAACGTCACCGGCGGAACGATCATCCACTCAATTGCGGTTCAATTGAAATTGCATTTAGTCGGGCACCGAGGTCTGCTCGATTAATTCGCCGCATCGATCCTCGGCCATGTTCTAGGATGATCCATAGGAATGGAAGAAAAACAATTAAAGATAGAAGCGTACTTTGTACGTGTACGAGTACTTACCCATACGGTATTTTCCAATATATTGTACATATAAAAAGGATGAAAGAAATATAATGAAAAAAAATATCAGGGTGTACCTTGTACGTGCGCGAGTACTTATCTACGAGGACCCGTTTCATCGTCAACTAGGGTCCCTATGGGCTCGAGTTTCCCCCAGGTTCCAACGAGCCGGAGACGCAGTTTCGAAGATGGCTCGGATCCAATAAAGTATCCGTAAAGTAGCCAAGCGAGCTTGCGCTTAGCGCCGAGGATCGCTTTGCTCCTCCACCTGGGGAAAGGTGTAGGTGCCCCATGCGTGTAAAGTCCCTCGTTTAAGTGGAGCTTACTGCAAAGCCGGTCCCACAAGCTGCACTCGGTGCAGGGAAAGCGGGCTTCGGGAAAAATTGATGCCGTGGCTTTGCCCTCGCTTCTTTGCCCGCGCCTCTTTGACCCCGACTCCTGAAAGTGCATTAAAAATCGTGTCACCCTGCAGATCGGAGGTCACCTGAGAATCTCTCACTCTGAATTACCAGTCACTTGCACATTGATCACTTGAATTCGAAAAAGTGCACTGGAAAAAAATAAAAAATTCTTAATACGAAGAAACAAATACCGTAAAAACGTACTTACGTAAATTCGGAGGTCGCGAGGTCGATAACGATCCATCCATTGATCTGCACCGTTGGAACTCGAAATTTCGAACACTTTCGAGTCGAAATGTGTAGAACATTTCGAGTAGATATATTTAACAGCCGGGGTTAGGGGTAATGGCGATGATTTCCTCGCTGGTCGGCGATTTACATCGGTAACGCAATCGAGCCCTTTGATCCGGCGTCATGTGCGTTCCCAGAAAATGGGGTAAATCATGGCGGATTGCATTTCCTACGGGTGATATCCGGATGATACGGTTGATATGGCCTCGCAACATGCCCCTGCTCCCACCAGGCGTCGTGTTGGAATGTTCTTTTTGAGATGGAAATAAATAACGACTGGTCAGGCTCAAGTGCTAAACTGGTGCTCGTAAAGTGCGCGCATGTCGCTTCGCGAGTACTTGAAATATGCGTGGCAGCCACTCGGCGGTCGATCACTCGTTAATTTAATACGGTTTACACGGATATGCGATGTAACGACGTAATATAATTGGCCCCCTTCGAAGCCAATTTGCACCGATCGGTGTAGGGAGTCGCGGTGATAAGAGAGGCGCCATATACGAGGGTCCTGATAGCGCCAGAAAGGGAGGGAACTTCCGTCGAAGTCGTCTTCGGGACTTCCCTTCGTCGATGCAGTATACACCTCGGGGGAGATAGGTGTCTCGAGGGTCCCGAGTTAATTATTATCGATCCCTCGGCTAATTCGAATCAGGGGGTAATTAATCCGGTCCCCTCTCCGAGATTGCGAAACTTTCAGGGAGGCTGTGCGTGTACGTCGTAAACTCGGACATCGGGATCGATCGGCATCGGAGATCCTCCTCGTCCTGGGGGAATTTCCCGGGGGAGGTTCCTTGGGGTTGGTCCAGGTTCCTGGAAGGGAAATCCTGCACGGTACATTAGCCCAGGTGGCTTAAACTCCGCTGTAAACGTAATGGTAACGCGAACCATGACGAGGGTTACTCTAGTAAAGCTAGTTATCGTAATTAAAATCACACACTAACCCTTTCGTCGCTTAAGATTAAATATCTCGGATCGATGCCAGACCTGTACACTTAGAAATTTATACGAGAAATTCAAGTTTTATAAAGATTAGGAATTTTTCTTAATTGGGTCGCGAGGCGGCTTGTAAAAAATGTTAATAAGGTCTTAGAAAATTTTTTTAGAGATTGTGTGAAGGCCTTATCTGGCCGCAAGGCCGCCTGGTTAATTAATTAGTCATCCCGAAATGGATTTTGCATCTTGAGGGAGTTCTTGCGGATCGTTCGTTTCGGAGGGCAAATTCGTCTCCCAGGTGAGAGCCCCTGTCCTCGACTGCACCCCCTGGCGTACAAGTACCTCTCGCTAATGACTGTACCACAGGGGTTCTCAGGACACCTCGTTCTCGCTCTTTTCTCCACGTTTCTCCCTCGGAAGTGACACACGGAGGAACCGTTCGCGTCGCGGCCGCGAAGGGCACCCACGCACGCTTTGAGGCCCCTTCTCTCACGGGGATACTTAAGACGCCTCATAATGCCCACCGTCCCTTTTATAATTAAGACGTTACTTTACGACTCGCCTCCAAACGACGTGGAGAGCGAGACGGAGAGTTGAACGTGGGAAGGCAGAGAAAAAAACGAGACACGGAGGCAGACATCCTAAAAGTCGCGATGGAAATGTCCGAAAAGAAACTGGGGAATATCTCATTGATACTTAGTAAAATTAATTTTTAGGTACAAATGTTAGTACTTAAAGTGCTTAAAGGGAGGAAAGTTTGGAAATAAATAACCTTCCCCGTTTGGTTGACTTCTTCGTGGGTTCCGGTTTAGCGAGCGCGGAGTTCCGGTTTAAGGGCTCGCCTCCGTAAATTCCGGACGCGGTTTCGCCCCTGGGGTGCAGACTTACGGGCGCACTTTTAGAATAATTCCGCGGGGCGTTATTCTCAAATTGCCGGAATGTTTACGGCCGCGTGAAATTGAAGAAAATTCCTGAAAAGGGAAGGGCGGCCCCGGGTGATGTCGGCCGTTTCCGCACCCGAGCTCGAGGGTGGAGGAAATCCGAGTCCCGGAGGACCGCGAAGGAGTTGCCAGTCGGCGAACCTGTTTACTTCCTTCGGGATAAATCACCGGTATGCCGGGAGACGTCCCCGGAGGAGCGGCCTCGAGAGCTGCGAGATGGACCCGGGATGCAAAATGGAGCTCCCGGGAAGGAGGAAGTCGAGCGAGCGAGGGTAAATATCCCGGAACATCGCGGCAAATATAAAGAATAAATTCCGGGAAAATTGGCAAGGGGACGGAAACAATATAGGAAGAGGTCCTTCGAGCCTTACAGGAGCCCGAAGGACCGTAGAAATAATTTCCCTAACTCGCGGGGACAAAGTAAACGTTCCTATCGCGTCGAGTAAACCTCGATTCGTACACGTCCGTGACGTATCCGTGCACTGATGGAAATAACTTCTTAAATACATATTTATATTCAGATTTCCGCATCCACGGTGATACGGTAATTTATGAATACCCCGATTTAAATCCAAGACCTCGCTTCGAAATGTACATGTCGAGGACCTGCTTCGCCGTTTTGTGTTTTCTCCAGGCCGAGATTTACGGGAGATTAGGCGAATAAAGCGGGAAAGTTTAGTGAAATACCGAGGGAAGGCTTAAAGGGGCGGCTGGAGGGGCAAGGGTGGATTGGGGAAATTTATCAAAGACCTCGTCTTCGGCGAGTCTCTTCGGGGTAAGCAAGTTCCTCGAAGCTGAGGGATTTGGCCGGCAGTTCGGTCGATAAATCGAAGGGAACGACTCCGACCGATTTGCATTCGGATCCTTATTTCGGCTATTTGTCTCGGGTGCCAGCCGAGATCCGACGCGCTTAAATCTGCCGAAGTAATCCCTCGGGATAACCCTTGGCCCGGAGCACTCGAGTTCGGGGGAACGATATTCGAGGCGGTCGTTAAAACGATTACTTCGGGGAGGAATCGATTGTTCACCAGCTACCGGCCTGTGCCTTCGAGTTCGACCCATGTACCCGGAGAAAAAAAAAAAGGATTACTTTGTTCAATAAATAGGTATCCTTGACATACGTACTCCTGCCTGAATAATACACCGAGAAAAGGAATTCATCGGACCAGTGAAATATTTCTTCAAGTAACACCAAATAAATAAATTGTTATAATTCCCGTAGGAGATGTTGCATGGAATTTATTCCACTTTTGCATCAAATGATCATTACAAGAAAGGATTATTTTTCTTGAGAGGAAAAGAAAGAATTTCTTTGTCGCAATGCATGTTTCTTTGAGTCGACCAATTTTTTCCTTTTTTTCTCTGTGTACTCCACTCAAGCTCGAATCTCCCTATTCTATTAAATCGATCCCAACGATCGCGGAGGACTTAACTTTAGAATTTAACTTGACGGAAATACTTGAGATATAAATTTCTCGCCGTGGATTACATCCAGAGCAACGAGTACGTCGTTTCACCTCAAAGAAAGTGGACACTCGAGTTGTCTGGGCCTAACAGGCGGAGAAATTGCCGGCGCGTCGTTCCAGCTACCTCCGACGAGCAACCCGATCTTAATAGATATATTAGGCTGTCAGGAACCATAATGCCGCTTAAGATACAATGCCATGATTATGATAAACTACCAAACATATCAGCCGTAATCTTACATTGGCCTAATCATCGCGGCCAGATACGACTTTCACGTCTCGGTGTGGTAATCTACACCATCTTTACGGGCCACGTCCACCGCCGTGGCTGTCAATCTTCGGCAATTGCCGGCAGATGGATTACGCGGTTGCAAAACGAAACTTTCCCCTTATCCAATAATTCAGAAATTGGCAATACAAATTCCGATACTTCGACGCGTTCACTAAGCCCGAAACACGTTACGCTATCGCATAAAAACCGGCCCTTTGAATTTATATTAATAAATATCACGTAACAACATCAATCCATAATATACATTCTCCTTCGTTCACGTACATAAAATCCTTGGATAACCAGAGAATTATCAGATATTAATTCCTCATTGCCCAGGAAATTCATGCTCGTATTTATTTGTAAAAGATAAAATTTCACGTTTCTGGTCTCCTTCCTGACACTGGAATTCTTTACTACCACTCCTCACGTATTGCATTAAAAAAATAAAAGAAATCATTTTCTACCCCTCTAAGAGAGAACTAGGGTCGACGATTTGATTTTTCGAATTTCTTTCCTCTCTTTTCTTTTTCCTCTTTTTCTTGCGCATCGCGTATCTGGTATCCCGGAGGAGAAGGCACGACACGGCATTAAAAAAATCAAGAAAATCATTTTCTACCCCTCTAAGAGAGAACTAGGGTCGACGATTTGATTTTTCGAATTTCTTTCCTCTTTTTTCTTTTTCCTCTTTTTCTTGCGCATCGCGTATCTGGTATCCCGGAGGAGAAGGCACGACACGGCCGACGTCAATTCGTTCCTCGTACTGTCCTTCCGTCGCGGCGTCGGCTTACGGCGCGCGGTGGAACGGATTTAATGAGACACCCGGAGGCGTGACACGACGTCCTAATAACGCGGAAGATGAAGACGCCCGATATCGGGAGCGAGAAAGTAACCGCCACCATTACCGTCGGCCTCGGCGGAGCTATCGGACGGCGCGGTCGGTAATGGTGGCGCTTTAATGGTGACGTTAAAATGGAAAGAGCTGTAACAGCCGGTGGTGGTGGTTAAAGGGCTCCCCGATACGAGCACGGCGTTCCTACTGTCAGTCACGTTCGATCCATGATACCAGACTCGTCCTCGAGGAGAAGAATGAGATTTCGCGGAGTTTCGTTCCTGGAGCACCCCCCAAAAAAAAATAAAAAATGAATAACAACTGCTCACGATTAACCGTATACATGATACCGACAATTCGTACACGACAATTCGTACAATAACAACGACGGATACATGGTTCCAGAGGAGAGCATTTTTTTTCCCCTAATTTCTAAAAGGATGCAGGCCCTCCGAGAGTAATCCCTGAGATCACGGCAAGTTCGTATCTCGCATGGAAATTCCCTCCAATTTATATACATTAGCGATGCAATTATTCGGCCGGTTGCCATTCGCGTAATTAATGGCACTCCGTGAGCTTGGCGGCCATTATTTTCACATTACACGAGTTATTTAAGAATGGCAATCTCCCGGGCCATTATATTCGCATTACGGGAGATATGTAAAGGATCGCCGGCGCCTAATTAATTTCATGAACTAATTAAAACGAGGATCGCGGAGGAGGACCCTCGGCGGGTCGAATTAAGGCCCCCCCCGTAGGGGATGTTTTTCGAACGGGGGAAAAAATTCCCTCCATCCCTCAGGATCGAATCTCTCTCTGGGAATACTTTTTCCGATAAGTGCGAAAGGGGTGTACGAATCAAGGAAGGGGTCGCGAGGTCGAAGGGGAGGGTTTACTTTGTGTATCCGGGAATTTCGTGGCGCTTTAATGAAGCGCACTACAGTCGGATAATAGAATTCGCGTGGTCCCTCCCCTGGCCCCTTTGCGCGCCCCCGGACCCCTCCAACCCCCTGGCCACGACTAACCAAATTAAACCTAATTTGAATTTCGTTTGAAATTCAATCGATGTCCCGGCCCCAGGGTTATTGAATAAAAATATCGAAAATTCGCCCCTGTAATGCGACGGTGGCCGGACGGCCGCCATTTGTGCCCCGATTCCCGAACGGGCGACGAGAGGGTGGAATAAAAATCGGGAAATGATGAAAAAAAAAAGAAAAAAGAAGAAAAATAGAAACGAGAAAAATAGAGGGGGAATTAACGCGCCGCGCTCAAACGGAATTCGAAATTGCACGTCACGCGACGCGCGTACGCGATTTCCGTATTTGCATTCCCTCCTCCATTTTGTATTTCTGTTTTTTTCCTCCTCTTTTTTTTTTTTCATACGTTCCCCCCAGACCTCGTCGGCGGTCCAGCGCGTATGTTTTCGAAATAACTCCTATCGCTTCGCCCTCCCCTCGAGCTAAGCACACCAGCCGGGAATGAATTCGACAAATCGATGAATAAATGAATCGCGATTGTACGTGGAATAAACATTTCGACCAGTGATCGGGGAAATTTTCCCAGGAGAGGACACTTTTCGATCGGACTTCGATTCGATGGAAATATCTGCCAATGATAATGATTCCTTAACGAGCGGGGCTTTATTCCTCCTTACGCAAAGGCCTCATTATGCAGGCCAGTGATCGATCGATTCCCTATGCATGCGTCGATCCGACAATGCAAATTCAGATTTCAATATGCATAATTAATGGCAAATCCGCGGGGGGGAGGATAGAGCTTCCGCGAAAACGGGGGAAAAAAGGATCCTCGCGTCCTTGTAGGTCGTAATGCCGACAAAGTGGCGCCACGAGGAACCTTTCCTCCTGAGAGGAAATTCCTGCCAGGCTGAGGCGGGTCCTGCAGGAATATCGGTCGAGGAGCGGGCTATGGAGAGAGAGGGCCCACTATAATCCGTTTAATTCCCGACTAACGAGCCGTCCTTTGTGTCGATTAACCCGGTACGCGGTCTTGTGTACGGACACTCGGATCCTCCTCCTCCCTTTGTTGTCAGGACCTAGTATACCGTGGCTTATACAGCGGTCGCAAACTATCGGACAAATCGAATTCCGAGGGTCCACCTGCCCTTCGATTGGGACAAGGAGCGAGAGTCGGCCTGCGGATCGGCGAGCTGCGAATCAGGTGTCCCCCTTACACCTGCGTAACTCGATATCTCGTACTAATATCGAATTAGTGACGTGCGAGTAACGCGGCGAACGGTAGCTCGGAAATGAGGATCGCTTCGACCACTGAGTACATGCGAAACGAGGCCTTATGGTGGAGTGAAACACACATCGTGAGAACGAGCCCATTGGCCGATAACTGCGGCGGCTAAAATCGAATTCCACCGAGAGATCGATGTCCACCTGGCCTTCGATTGAATTATCCGGCGACCGGATATCCCTGTGAATCAACGAGTAGTGGAACGAGCAGGGCGGATCTCGTTACAGCCTCGAAGACTCGGGGAAGAATCGAAGCGGGATTTTTTTCGCAAGTCTAAATTGCCGAGGCTCGCTCGAGGAGGATATCCTCTCTCGAAATGACTTTTCTGGGTGGAAGATGGTCTAATCGCAGGCGGCGATCCCCCTCGAGGGACGAAATACGTCCCTCCCTGGGAATATATCCCTAGGCTGGGAAACGGAATACATTTTGCCTCCCGATGGAAGGACCGCCGGAAGACCTTCTCAGCCGGAGGAAAAATCCTCGAGGAAGCTCCTAGAGGGGCTTAGAGGTCGCCGCATCAATCCGGCGTAAACTCGGGCCGATATTGTCCACGGACAATGCAGAGGGAAGAATAGGGAGGGCGGCGAGCCACGAGCTCGCGATTTGCCCCTCGAATTTTCCGGGCGATTACTTAAAATCAACCGAGACCCTCTCCGGGCACGAGAGACATTCCTTCCTCTACGTCGAATAGCTTTCCTATCTCCGTCGAAAAGCGCGAGGGAGACGCTGCTCGCCCGTTTCCCTCTTCCTCTCCTACGTACACGAGTTCGCGCGGCTTTCCTCGTGCCATCTTCCCCTCCTTCTTCCCTGCGACCTCCCTCGGGAATATTGAAATTCTCGCGCCGAGTTACGACCTGGGGTGATATACAGATATCGACGGACCCGCCTTAATCCTGACTGGTTGTACGCCCTCGTTATTCGGGGAGGAATTCTTCATGCTCCTCTTCGAGCTCTTCTTCGGGCTCCTCTCCAGGGTCCGATGGTGATCCTGAAAATAATAATAGAAATTATCGATCTACGAAGTGCAGCCGAGCTCCAAGATCGGCCACGGTCAATGCCTGGCTCCCGATTTAGCTCGATTTAGCAAGAACCTCTTGACGCAATATAACGGATACGTGTTCCGAGCTGGCGCCTCCACCTCGGAATTCCCGAAATTCGGCTCCGATCGGGCCAAGGAAAACACTGCCTGCCTGGTCGATTAATCTAAGTCCGGGGCCGAACGTAAATCGCCGGCCACTGGAGGGTCAGAATTCGCGGTCGAGGCTCAGACTTCGAGGGGATCCATCGACGGAGTGATCGATGAGAAACTACCGCAGAGGATCGATCGCAGCCTCGATCCGCGCTCGACCCGAGACCGCGTCGATTTGCATCGACCCGACGATGAAACCCCATTTATCATTAATATCTTCATCGAAGCGCTCCTTGAAATTTCCAGGACCTCGCAGCATCCCTATATCACGGCTCGTTAGCCTCTCGGGATGAAGGGCCCCTTGGCTTATCAATTCCTACAGATACGAAGCACCTAGGTCCTTGGACATTTCTGAACTTCCCTCGGAAATGTCCGATTCTCTCGAGATTTCCGAATGACCATGGGAAGCGAACTAGGAAATTATGCGATCGTGTAGAGGAGGCCTCCTGGTGAGTCGTAGAATCGTCGACGAGGTCGGGAGAAAATATGGAAAATGTAGGAAATATTGGTCGTTTATGACAATGGTTCGACGAACCTAGTTCGGCTACATCTCGGTCCCCAGGATCTAGTCCTGGCTTTGCGGTGTCTTCCTTCCTGGGGAATTAATTTCCGTTCTGATACTCGGGGGGTAGTCTTCGATTCCGGAATCTCTGTCTAGCCTCTTTCCTCCCCTCTTCGAATCTTCCATCACCTGGCTCTTTTCCTGCCGTCTCTCTCCTCCAACTTCCGCTTCCTATAAATAGGGGATTTTCCGTAACGACCGGAGAGAAGGGAATGAATGGCCTTCCGAGGAACTCCGTGAATGGCACGGATCCATTCGACCGCCCGCGTACGCACGGGCTCGCGCAGGTGTGAGGGTGCGTACAGGTGAGGCCGCGTGCGAGGGACGCACCGTGCGGGGCTTTTAATGCGGAAGTGCCAATTAACGCGGTCGGGTCTTCGTGGGCGCGGCGACAGGACGGGCAGGACATGTCAGGACGACGAGTCCTTCGCAGGTGCGTCGCAGATAGGAATCCCTTGATCACGAGCAACCGATACCAATTGATCCTTGCAACTCGACGGTCACGGGATTACACCTGTACAAAAGAAACATTCTAAAAGAATTGTCTCTTTTTTTTTAAATTAAATCACCGTAAGGACTTTTCCTTTTTTCCCTGTGACGTATACTTGTATGAGATCACAGGTAGGCCGACAGTCCCTCAGTGCATCGCGGAAAGGCATTGTCCATCGATTGTCATATGAAAGTACAGGATATTAAATAATTAAATTCGATAAACTAATCGTTCCTCCCCCCTCGTGCATTTATAAAGGAGCATATGACTAACTTAATGGTATCGATTCGGTGGGGAATTTTATTTTTTAGCGATATTCCCGGTCCTCGATAACCCCTTTCCCATCGAGCCGGACCGTCGAATTAATCCGCCGGGCAGTGCCAGTAGAGAAATCCCGCTTCCCTCTGTACGCGCACTCGCAATCGGTGCATAATCGAAGGTTGATCCGCGGCTGTCGATCCGTCGATCGGCCACCCGTGAAATAGCGGGAGGTGTCACGACTCGATAGCGCGAAATGGATGACGTCGGCCGGACCGTACGTTATCGGGGCCGCAAGAGCGAGCGACCGGAACGCACAGGGGGGTACGTTTTAGAGAAGGGGTAGGTTTTGGAGAAGGGGTGGGTTTTAGAGAAGGGGTGCGTATTGTGGAAAGGGGTGCGTGCAGCCAAGGGCACTCGGCTCCGAGGGGGCCCATGGAGAAATATTTTTAGAGACGTTGACGGTAATTATATTTGCGGTGGCCACGCGCGTTATTTCTGCGGACGCTGCGGCCGCTCCGCGCCGTTTCGATTCGTTTCCGCTGAAAGGGCGATGAATTCCCCGGCGTTTACGGTAATTAGAATCGCCGCGTCGTCGCTCCCATTATTTTTCTTCTTTTTTTTTTTCATACGGAAAATCGCTGAAATTCCAGACAATTCGGCAAGAAAAAAAGGAGACACGGTTCATCTTGCCAGGGTGCAAGAAAAAATGATATTAAAAATGATAACAACTCAAGGTCCGGGAAATTTTACGATATTTTTACACTTGGCAGGATCCTCTTCGGGTATGACTTCGGGGTGCGTTGAAACGCACCTCGCTCGATTTCCGACGTACAATGTGTTAAGGAATTAAGCGGTTAAGACTATAAATCGCGTCACGTGAAAGGGCGCACGCGTAATGATACATTTATCAAACGGAATCGGTAATAAACTCCGTTTCTTTCCGCATCCGGAGGGAGTCGACCGACCGAGGAAAGACCGGCCGAGGGAGTGAGACGCGCTTATGCGTCTCCCCTTGGGCCGAGAAAGACAGAACGAGGCGAGGTCCTTTTCGTCTCGCCGACGCGTAACCGCTAACTGCTAACCACGGGCCATTAAAACGACCGACGTTGCAACGAGTTTTCACGGATGCAGTACGCCGATAATTACGAAATGCCCGCGAATGCTCGCGCACGCGATAGAGCCGGGCATTATGCGAGGCACGCGCACGCACGTCCTTGCCACCGCCTCTTATCATTAAGAATTCCACCCCTTCGACAACCAGCCCCAAAAAATTCACCCCATTAAAATAAATCCAAGCAAGGGTCTAAAATTTTGGGGAAAGCGCTTTAAAAGAAATTCTGCGATTTTTAGCCCAACCGGTAGAACCAACGCATGATTATTTTTTTCAGTTCCCCGAGAGCGGTAAATTCTGCGATTTTGTAATAGCTAAAGGGAGCGGTACTTGATTTTTTTTTCTTTTTTTTTTGTTTAGTCTCTCCGAGAGTTCTCCCTTGGCGACACGTCGGCTTTGGTCACGATTCAACGGCGAGTTGTCGCGATAAAAAATCCAATGGGTGCGAAACTATTGTGATATGCGTACGCAATGGCATGGAACCGCACGGGGACCGGCTTAATGGGATATTGCAGTACGCGTTAAATTACTGTATCCGGTTAATACGTAATATTAAACGAAGCGAGCGCGTTATTCCTCATTTACTGACACTTAATTGGCCCGGCGCTCAAAGCAGGAGAGTTCTCCGTTTGAATGGCCACGCGGTGGGTATGATAGGAGCTCTTATACGACCGCTTTTTTCCCGGCCCGGCTCGAAGGATTTGTTTTTCCACTTTGCACTTCGCCACCTGTAATTAACCTTTCTTATTCCCCCTATCGGTGCTAATGGACCCACGGGTCTGGGCTAGGAAACGCTAAGACTATATTTAGAAATCTTATCCGTACGCACTCGCGCATAATGGCCGCGGAGTCGCTTAAACTGCCTTTCATTTCCGTCGATGGTAATTCAACAAATTAGTAATTCACTCGGCTGGGATCGCGGCGGTTAATTTAAGAACGACAAGCCAAGATGGAACGCGGAGGCACTATCTCGCCCCCTTGAAACCCCCCATAAAATAATGAATGAACCATTAAATATGAAAATAATCAACCGTCCGAAAATTAGCGACGAGCCTGATCCTGATCTACGGTTCCTCGGCGATGTCGCGCCGGTCCCTTTCCCCAGGGTTCGCAAATCTCGGATATCGATCTAGCCATATTAATCAGCAGTCCCTCCTTTTTTAATCCCTGGTAGACTCGCCGGCAGACAACATATCGCCCTCGGAATTAATTGAGCGCCGAGACCGCGTCGGACGGGACATGCGGACTCGGCGTAATCGCGATAATAGATGGATAGATATAGTCGGATGATAATAGGTAGTGTCAAGCGTGAGAGACGAGGCGAGCGCAAATGACGTAAGTGGAGCCAGCGCATAGGGTCGCGAGGATGCGCCATGCACATGCATGCACCGTTTCGAGAAACGCATCGCATCGGCGCACTCGCAGGTCATGTCCTGTACTCCTAATCGGAAATTGTCCGGCACACGAGGCCCGTTAACGTTTCCTGTCTCGTGTTGCAGATCAGTGTGGGAAGTGCCGAGCCAGCACGCGACGACTCAACCTGAACAAGTACTGCAAGCGAGACTACGGTGAGTACTTAGACGAACCGGGATCGGCTTAAGGATCGTTGATCGAAGGATGGACGGGTAATTCCGCCGGAAATCTTCTCCTGGAACACCTGGTCCAGGCCACGTGGTCGGGCTACCTCCTCTTCGAGGCATGGTGCAGTCTGCAGGCCGATCGAAAAATCAACGGCCCGCGGGGCCTGCGAGCCGCTTCAATAATAGAAAGGCATGCTTTTGAACTCGAGGTCCGGCGTCTGGCCTCGTGGTAGGGAGGAAAGCCATCTTGTCGGCCAGGTTGATTCAGCGCAGATAAATCTTCAACAGGTCCGCAGTTAGCTGTCGACTTAGAATAGACTCGGCGGAACCGCGGACTTCGCCCGCCTTCTGCCTTTATTTAAGTAATGCCCCGCAGCTTTGACAGCTCCCGTGAATGGACAATGGGGACGGAAATCACTTTTAACGTGATTCTCTCTGCCTGACAGATTTCCCCAGGCGTAGATCGCACGCACGGCCGAGCTCCATAGGTGATCCTCTCTCCCATAAGTGCGGGAGTTTCTCGTCTCGTCCTCTTGCCTCTCCAAGATCTGAGAAATTTGAAAAAATCATTAATCATCGCCCGCAAATTCAAAAGTTAACTAGAGTAGAGTCTACACTAAGAAAAAACCCCGATTGACTTATAGGAATATACTTCGCAAGATCCTGCGATGGGATACGTCCGAAATGTCAGATCGGGTGAAGAGAATTCATTTGAAGGACACGTGGATTTTTTCTCTTCTCGACGAAACAATGGTTTTCTTTTGCGCAATTGTAGGGGATTCGGGATACGACTATGATATGCCTAGAATTCGTTTCGGTTAACTTATCTTTTTTCTTAGGGCATAGGGGCCCGGAATTGACTAGAATTGGAGCGTTAGGGGCAATTCGATCTGGGGAATTCTCGAAGCGGGAGCCATAAAGACAATGGATCTCCCTTTACGACTGATCGACGGACCGCGATGCGTGGACAGGGTACTTCCAGGGACTCATCTTCTGCTGATAACGAGATAACGAATATCGGACCACGACGCTCTTCCCTAGCCACCGAAAGGACCGCGGAGCAATCCGCGATATCCTTGCCGAGTACCCCAACGTAAATCATCCCTAACGTGTCCTGTTCAATGATAACGGAACAAAGGGCTCGTTAGAAACAAAAGCGCCAGCCCTGTACAAGCCCCTAAAAAACAATCACTCTCCGTGGATAAAAATTCGCATATCGCGAAGTTGAAACGCTATCTCCTTTCCCGGGCGAATTTAATACCCGAGGAATTTTATTGTGCTAGCCCCGATAATGACGCCGAGTTGTTTCGGACTGGCGAACAATAACGAACAACAAAACGCGTATCGGGTTGGTTTTTTAACGAGAAATCGAATATCCCATTTCCGGCGAGCGGTCGTCGCCCGCCGAGGCGTCGAGCGTCGTGACGTCGAGCCTCGAATCGGGCTGAATGGATCGTCCGGAGTACTATAAATTAATTCCCGGCAATTGGCCTGGAATTCGTCGAACCACGATGACGGGGTCAAGTCGAGGCAGTCGGGGAGCAGACTTTGGGAAGAGACCTCGACACCGATCCCAAGTCGACGTGAAGTCGATCCCAAGACCTCTGCTGCACTGAAAGAAAAAGAAAGAAAAAAAGGAATGCCGTTAATTAATGATCCTTATTAATTTATCGTACCCTTTCAGCGATCCTGGGTAAAGTGACGGAGAGGCAGAAGAAAGTCGACGGTCCGCCGACCGGGAGCAGCGCGTCGGGGACGCCCTGGGTGCGATTCACCATCTACGTGCAATTCGTCTACAAGAAGGGCCAGGACTCGAAGCTGCGCCGTGGATCGACCCCCCTCTACGTGCGTTCCACGGATCTGGCCTGCAGGTGCCCGAAGATCAAGCCAAATAAGTAAGTGCCCTCGCGTGTCGAGCAACCTCCTCTCGAGGAACACTCGGGTGGTCGAGGCGTGGGTGGACGTGGTTATGCTCGTCTCCTTGCGCCGGGCCAAAGTGCGCATTGTGAGGGCCCCGAAGAAGGCCCCCGAGTTTACGGCCCGGGGGTTTTAGGGCATCGTTTCGCATGTCCTGGAAGAGAAGAGGAGAAAAATGAAAATCGACGCATCCTTCATTACGCCCCGCAAACTCTCGAGGGAGATTAAATCGCGCTACGGACTCCCGGTAAATTAAATCTCATTGCCTGGACCACGAGGTAGTATAAAAGGACATAACGCCAAAGGTCGGTCCCACGGTAAACTGACCCCATAACCGGGACCCTCGATCTCAGACTTCCGCTGATCTAACGATCGCTACTTGCGAAAGAAAAAAAAAAAAAAAGAATAGAGAAATTACTCCGATCCTACATGACCGAAATGAATGACCTAAGACACTTTCTAATTATGCAATTGAGGTACGCAAAGTGAGCCGATAATCTGTGGATATACAGGACGTGATGTTTTTAACGTGATAAAGACTGGCGGAGGATAATTCCTGAATTGTAGAATTTCATCGAGGAGGTGCTCTCGGCACTAGGTCAAAAAAGTCTGAAGATCTTGGACCCCTTAAAGTATCTCCTTATCCTACTTCGTGGCCAGGACCTCCTAGAGGTTGAGGACGTAGGACAATTAATTTCGCAGGAGACGATATTTCCAATTTGACGCAAAGTCCTGGGAGAAATCCTTATACCAGACGCCTTTCCACGTGGTTCATCTCGCCCCTTCTCCGTGGAATGGGATTCTAAAGTCCCCGATTGCTTTCAGAGCCTACTTGATCCTCGGCCAGGAGAGCGACGGCCACGGCTACGGGAGTTTGACAGTGAGTCAAAAGTCGATCGTGATCGAGTGGCGCGACGAGTGGCACCGCAGGATGCGCCGCTTCCACCGGAGGGCGAGATCCTGCCATTGAAGATCCCCGAGTCGCCCCCGTACTCGTCTCGCCGTAGCCCATCGATTCGTAACCCGCGTGCGGTACTCGGTACTCGAATACTCGTACTTAGGACTCGAACCTCGCGCCCGGAAGCTCCCCGCGTGATAAGCGTGCTCTTATCTCGCTCGAGTACGAGTACTCTCGTTCAACATTCGCCATTCCTACAAACGCATGTCACGGAGTACCGCGAGCCTGAGATTCCTATCGCGTGCACATACTCAAACGAATTCAGAGTACTCGTACTCGGGTACTCGAGCTTCCATAAAAAAATTCCCATGAACGAGCACACGTGACATTGAGTACCGTGATGCCGAGACTCCTATCCCGTACGCATGTACTCCAGCGGGGAATTCCTGCCAAGGTACTCGTACTCGGGTACTCGTGCTTCCGTTTAAGACTCGCAATTCGTGTACCCCCAGGCCGAGATTCATCTCGCATGCCTGTACTCCCACTCGCGGCGAATTCCCGCTCGAGTACTCGTACTCGGGTACTCGTGTCAACGGCCGAGCCGAGCTCGAGCGCACCGCATTTACGTTTCAAATTTTGATTTACACGCAGCAGGCTCGGCTCGCCGTATTTCACTAGCGTAGAGAACGAGAGCGAGAGAGACGGGGAGAGCCCGAGCGCGCGGGCGCGAGAGAGAAAGACCGAGAGGGGAGATAAAGAACGAACGGGAGAAAGAGTGCGTGGCTTGTACAAACGTAAGCTCGAGGCGCCCGGAATATATTTAACCGCAGTATATTATCATCAAACCGTATCACGCGTGAGTTTACGCGCGCGAGAAACTCCCCGGCAATTCTCTCCAGGTTCGGCACTCGCTTGGCCAGGCGGATCGTCTAAAGATAGAAGTCAATTCCCCGCGAATCTGTCTCTCTCCTGCTCCATAGGAAGTTCGAGGGAGAGAAAGAGAAGCAGAGAGTCGCATCCTAACGAGGAACGCTTTTCAACGTTTTTCCAGCTCCGAATCTTAGGAATCCCGAGGTCACTCCCGAGTACCCGGGACTTATATCTCGACACTTAGAATAATATTACATGAATTATCGAGCCTAGACGATAGAGAAGAGAAATACCGCCGACCACCGGCGAGTACCTCGCGCGCACCTACGAAGGAGCTACTGTAAATGGCACGAAGCTTCCCCCTTAATTTATTTATTCCTCGGCCGATCGCAGCGCGCCGGCTGGGATTTATACATACTCTAAGTACGCGCACGCACTAAATATGCATCCGCAAAATCGGTTCGTTAATGTAGATTTTCTTGTACATTCTCTATACACTCTATGCGTATATTATCCCTGCGAGAGAGGACCCCTCCCCGGCGCTTACGGAAGCCCGAGCCGCGAAGGGAGAGTAGAGGCTAAGGCATGCGTACGTATATCTCTCCGTAGCGTAATGCGAACTCGTTAATTGACCCCTCGAATTGCTCGCCCGGAGTCCGAGGGAAAAGTCTGCGCCGGCGCGGGCGCGACTCGCGCTCTCCATTATCTCGAAACACCTCGAGGGGACGCGTACCCTCGAGGAGGCGACGTCGAGGAAGGATCTACTCGGTGGCGCCCCGAGGAACGACTCGATATTGTACAGTGCGAAACAGTATTAAGAGGCTTAGGGAAACCGAGGATTCAGAAGCGGCCCCGCCGCATAGACCTAGAGCTCGGATGCGGTTCCCCGCTCCCTCGGAATTACATACGCGTTATGAATATGAATCGCGATGATTGCGCGAAGAAGCTCGGCCTGAAGACGTCCTGTGCTCGGTCGACGTGCAGACTCCGGCGCGACGTTTCCGTAATGGGTCCGGGTAGATGTCGCCGTGTCTGGAAAATAAATGAAAAGAAAAAGAAGAAAAGTAAGTCTCACCACGATGGACGCAATGTAATTATCGCACCGTCGACGCCGACGTATATCTAACCTCACCTGGAATACCAAGGGACGTCTATTAACTCGCCAAACCGAAGAACCGTGTCCCGCAGCGACGTCGAGAGCTGCGTCCTCCACGTGCGATTCCTAAGAATTATGTAAATCGGTGATTACTTGATTACGATAACGCTTCTCTCGTTTTTAAGACTTAACTCACCTCGTTAGACCGTGAGACATGCTTCCCAGGTGTACGCGACGAAGACCTGGCATTGACGTACCCAGGTATCCTTGTTCGTCTTCAAGGACTGGACCACGACGAGCACCTTCGTCCATGTTCCCGACACCGAAGCGTCGAGACGACTGCTGAACACCATCTGAAATAAAAAAAAAAATGAGATGTAACCAGCGTTAGTCTCCTTCGTCCTCCGATGTAATCCCCGAGCGAATCGCCCGTCGAACTTCACCGTCGACTAAAGTTCCTAACCGAGCACACGTGGGGTCACTCGGACTCCATCGAAAGACTGGGAGAGGCCTTTCGACCGTTCCGTCGAGGCTTCTCGTGATTCTCCTCGTATCGAAGGAACGGAAAGGTCTCTCTGGAGCTCACCACGAATCTAGAATTTTTCGACAGGACCTCTCGTCCCTCGCGACCATGGATGAGCTTCGCGGGCGAGCCTTTTTTTTACCTTTTACTACTTTACCTTCCAGACTTCCCTCCCTTAGACAGGAATCGCGGTTTTCCAGCGCACGACGTGTACGCGCCGCATTTGTTGAGACTAATTAAGCGACGAGACATCCGATCGGGCTCGCCGGTAATCAGCACGTTGTATAGTACCTACGGAGTTAAGTTAGCGGTTAAGAGACAAAGATTATACATATATATATTTACCCGTGATCAGTAGCGGTAGAGGCTGGGTCAGCCGCCGTAGTGCCCCGACACATCATTAATTAACGATTAATCTCGCATTTTCTAGTATTGTCCACTTGTAGGGGGTCTCGGTCGAGGCCGTGATCCTTCGGACGTTAAACATTGCCGCCACGAGCACCGGATGGGATAATCTCGCAACTTATACCCGTAGAGAGCGTACCATGTAAGCGACCTCGCGATCAGTGTGCTATTTATACCTCCAAGATTGTCTAGTTAACCAATCGATCGCCATTGTAACTCGACTACGATTAGTTCGATTAAATTATTAAGTGTATCATTGTGTATTGTGGTGTAATAAATGTGATTATACGTGAATGCCTTCGTTGAGGATCCCAGTTTAAATTTACTTACCTCACGCAACGAGATGGCGGTTGCTTAACCTTTACTTTAATGTTGAGTATAAATAGTTAACTGCCACGGCGATTATTGCTGACCAGCAACTGAGTCATGATAACACGATCCCTGTTTCGGGGTTCTTCTTTTGACGGGAAATTCAAACCGAGCGTCCCGGCGACTCTAACGGTATATGCAGCGACCTCTGCACCATAGAGCTCGAAACGTATCGAAAGTAGTAAGTAGATAACAGAAAGTCTACTTTATCGATAGTCGAAGTAGAGACCTATAATTCTGACAATCGATAATTTCACGCATATCAGCTCCAGCACGTCAGAACCAGAGGGCGACACTGGCATTGAAAAACTTGATTAATCTAGAAAATGGTTCTAGACCCGAGAAACTGGCAATTTTTCTGCCAATAATTTTGTTGTTTCATTTACCACTGCACCTGAGGACTTCTATCCGTTTATAACATCGAGATAAACGAGTGTGCAATTTTCGTTCTCGGAGAGATAGTAAGGCCCAAACATGCTGGCATCTCTTCGAAAAGCCTGTGGGTCACTGGTTAGTTATATTGCAAAATATAATTACATTGAACAAATTACGCCGAAAAAAAGTTCAAGTAAATAATAATTACGAGATAAACATGCACCGTCAGTGCACTCGATCGCAACCTAAGTCGTCGACGATGCACTATTTTATCTCCTTATATAACCTTCCAAATTAGACATCTGTTAGTATCGCTATCTTCTAAAAACATATAACATTGAAAATGATTTCAGCACGTTCTAAAAAATGTTAGGGGCATGCAGACAACAGCAGCACATACGTCGGATCATCTTTTCATTGTAGGTATCGTATATAACATGAATGGTTCATTGGTGAAGTGATTCTTAATAATTTATCCGACCGCAGCACAGGGACTCGGAACAGGATAATCCAAACATACCGTTTGAATTTAATGAAGCAAACCAGAAAAGAATAAAGGCACTCCTTGAAATTTATCCGGAAGGTCACAAACGAGGTGCTATGATTCCTCTGCTCGATTTGGCCCAACGGCAGCATGGCTGGCTACCCATTTCTGCTATGCATAAGGTTGCTGAAATTTTGGATGTACCTAACATGCGAGTCTATGAAGTAGCAACATTCTACACAATGTTCAATAGAAGACCTATGGGCAAATATCATATACAAGTATGCACGTGTACACCTTGTTGGCTGCGAGACTCTGATTCGGTATTGAACGCTGTATGCAAAGCTACAAACTGTGAGGTTGGTGGCACTTCTGCTGATAACTTGTTTACAATCTCTGAAGTGGAATGCCTTGGAGCATGTGCCAATGCACCAATGCTTCAGGTCAATGACGATTACTATGTAAGTATTACATGCTTATAGAAGGTATTTTTTAATAACCATCCTGTAATTCTAAAGAACTCAACATTTATATTCAGGAGGATCTGACTCCAGAGACTACAGAGAAAATTATTAATGCGTTGAAGAAGGGTGAACGACCACCTCCGGGTCCACAAAATTCACCACGCTTTGCCGCAGAACCTGCTGCTGGCCCTACATCTCTGACAAGCCCTCCTCCACCTCCTGGTTTTGGTATAAGGTCTGACCTATGAACTGGGTCATGGAGTAATTAGAGAATGTTGCTACGATAGTATAAACATGTGTATACACTCCTCTGAACATAGTTGTAAAGTTCAATAAATTATATTAATGCCCTATATCTGCACATCTTTATTTAATTGTCCACTTCATGGTATTAATCTAAGTTACATAAATCTATTGGAATAAAATCTTATAAGAAGAAAAGACGTTACTTGTTGCTTCCCCTATTTAAGGTTACATGTATAGGATAAACACATGTCAGATGGTCTGACAGCATATTTTGTGAATGTTATTCTTAGCCTTTTAGAGGAAATAAAATAGCAAAAGTATGACAGAACCAACTGTAACGACGGAAATTTCAAAAAAGATTAATGCCATAAGTAAAGAAGCTGTACATCATATTTGCTCTGGACAGGTAAGACCCTTCTAACCTATACTTTAATCAATGGAACCCGGCAAATATAAAAGAAACATTTATTTACTGACAGGTGGTACTAGATCTTGCTATTGCAATAAAAGAACTTGTAGAAAATAGTTTAGATAGTGGGGCTACAGTGATAGATGTCAAATTATCAGATTATGGGAAAACCTCCATTACTGTCAATGATAATGGTAGCGGAGTCTCGGAGCAGGATTTCGAAGGATTAGGTGAATATACTTAATATTTACTTAATAAAATGCATCCAATAGATGCATACTACATAAAATCTTAATTTATCTTTATCATAACAGCATTAAAGCATCATACGTCAAAACTACGTGAATTTTCCGACCTATCAGAAGTAGATACTTTTGGTTTCCGTGGAGAAGCTCTCAGCTCTTTGGCTGCGTTATCTGAGTTAAGCATAATCACTAGGCACAAAGAAAGTGAGCATGCATTTCACTTGCAATTCGACAAAAACGGCCAGCTAAAAGAGAAGACAGCCTGTGCCAGAGGAATAGGAACAACGGTCTACGTTAAAAATATTTTTAAGAACTTGCCAGTCAGAGCAAAAGAATTTCAAAAGAATTTCAAAAAAGAATATGCAAAGGCTCTGCAAATCTTATATGGATATTGTTTAGTATCAACTGGCATAAAAATCACTTGTAGCAATTTAATATCAGGGAAATCATCTAACGTTGTGGCTACAATGGGCGCAGCAAGCATATTGGAAAATATAAACTCTGTATTTGGAAGAAAATCATTGGATGGTATAGTAAAAGTTGAAATAAACCCACTTGACGAAGCTACTCTAGAGGAATACAATCTTCCCAAAGATACAACTTTAAATTTTTCATGGGATTTCTATGTCAGCAGTTGTGCTCAAGGCATGGGACGTTCAACTCCGGACAGACAATTCTTTTATGTTAACGGCCGGCCATGTGACCTTACAAAAATCTCCAAATTACTCAATCAAACTTATCATAAGTACAACAATAAGCAGTATCCATTTGTTTTTCTGAACTTGAAACTCCATCAAGAATGCGCGGACGTAAATGTAACCCCTGATAAAAGGACGATATTTTTCACTCAAGAGAAATTGATTTTAGCAGCCGTCAAATGGAATCTCATACAGAAATGGGATGGCATGCAAGGAAGTTTTACAATGAAGTCTCTAGAAGAAATGAATTTTAGTCTTAAACGAATTAATTCACCTTCCACTGCAGAAAGTCCACCGACAAAAAGAATACAACTCTCTTCTTTCAGCAAGAACGTGGAAAGACAAGTAGATCAGAAAGAAATTCATACAGATAATACTGACATAAACTGTACAGAAAGATTACCCGATACTGAAATGACAATTAATATGGAATTGATAAAACAAGCATTGCTTTCAAAAGAACGCATGTCAAAAACTTGTAAAAAATATGATAAACACGTAAAGTACAGATCTCAAATAAAAGAAGGATGCAATGCCGAAGCGGAAAAGGAATTACAGCTGCAATTACAAAAGGGATCATTTAACAAGGTGGTTTACCTGCCTTTTAACAATCTTGAAGCTTATTTTAACTCATAATTTTGAATTAATGGAAAAATTACTTGTAGATGGAAGTCATAGGACAATTTAATCTCGGTTTCATAATAGTGCAACTGGAAGAGGACCTTTTCATCGTCGATCAGCATGCCACTGATGAAAAATACCGATTTGAAAAACTAAATAATGAGACGAAACTAACTACCCAAAAATTAATCATTCCGAAAGCACTTAATCTTGCAGCTCTTAATGAATCGATACTCATCGAACATCAACAAGTGTTTGAAGACAATGGTTTCACATTTGAAGTAAATGAAACAGGTACGTGTTATTTAATTGAAGAATTTTTAAACCAGGAACAAATCTTCTGAAAGTTTTCCTGTTTCTTAAAATAAACAGGAGAAGCTGGACACCGCGTCATGCTCACAGGAATGCCAGTGAGTGGAGGCTGGCAATTTGGTCAAGAAGACATCGAAGAATTAATATTTTTAATCAGAGAAAGTAGCTCGGAAGCTTGTGGAAATAATAAAATAATTCGACCAAGCAGAGTGAGACAAATGCTGGCATCTCGGGCATGCCGTAGTGCAGTTATGGTTGGTACAGCACTTGGCACTCTAGAAATGCAACGTCTACTGGTACAAATGGATCAAATGCAAAATCCATGGAACTGTCCCCATGGCAGGCCAACTATCAGACACCTATTATCATTAGCACTTCTTAAGGAATAATTTTGACCAGATTCTACAAATTTTAGTTATATTTGGTAAATACTTACTGAGGAATGTTTTAATTCACGACTTCCAGCATTATCTAGACAAATCTCCAATATACACGTAGAATATATTAACGTAATTTCAAAAAGTCACATTGCGTTTGCCATCAGAGAGTGAAACAGTATATTATCATATTTTTGACAATTTATTGTTTCCATTCTCTTAAGTTTTACACACTAATCGTACGAAATATGTTAAATCCACTATGTGCTGTTGAAATTAATGTACCAGGACACTGTGGATGCCAATGTAATTCTTTCACATCTGTCTGACCTTGATGAATGAACAAGAGTTGAGGTGGCAATTTTGCCAATTCTTCATCTTCGGAGTTTTCTGTTTGATCAGCCTCGACGGATAAATCCCACTGGGCAATTTGATCATCGGCTCCACCAGAAGCAAATACTGTTGCTTCATTTGGATGCCATTCTACAGTAGTAACAGGCGCAGTATGCTGCTTGAATGTTGCCACAGGTCCTGCACCAGTTGTACCAAATTGTCGTAAATCCCAGATGCGGACTGCACCATCGTCACCACCAGACACTAGAAATCTTGTCTCCTTGGGATTCCAGGAGATAACGTTAACATCTGCCGTGTGAGCCTCCGATGCTGTCAGCATACATGCCGATTGAGGACTCGCTCTCGTGTCCCAGATTCTTATGCTGTTTATACATAAGATAATAAATATAGTGACATAAGAAGAGTATAAATGATTTAAATTGCACAATAATTAATTTTAAGATAGCATTAAAATGCACCTTTTATCAACCGAACAAGACGCAAGAACATATTTTTCATTAGGTGACCATTGCAAATCTTCGACACTATGAGGTGCGTGAGCATTATATGGCCTTTGATCCACATGCCATGTTTGAACACCTGCACTCTCACTGGGTCGCCAGATGTGAATATTACCCTTACAATCTCCAGACGCTAAAATACCTGCATCGGTATCACACCAATCTACGGCAAAACCTTCTGAAAGATGTCCCTTAAATGTAAATATAGGTTTTGCTTCACTATCTACTTTAGAAGCCTTCTTGCGATTAGGAGCCGGTAAAACGTCATCGTCCAATCTCTTTAACTGTTCATTCAAATTCCATATATTAACGCGGCCCAATTCACTCCAGCTGGCAGCTAAGGTTGTATTTCCAACTTTTTTACACCTGTCAGGATACACATACATGTATGGAATTTAAAAAAGGTTCCAACCACATTTTTAAACATTTCATATTTCATATTTACCTAACTCGATTAACACAGCCCTGATGTTTTATTGAAACTACCTTCATTATCGGAACATGTTTGTCATCTTCTTCACTACTAGAATCATCATCATCAGAATCATCCGAATCATCTTCGATTCCACTGAGATTAGACATTTTCATAACTAACAAACTATTAACAAGTGCACTGGATGCCTGAGTTCCAGCCAGGAGGTACATACTCAAAGGATATGTCTCCCTCGAGTTACCATAACTATCTTGAATGACATCGAAACTGAGGCATGGTGCTCCAGTTTGAGCTTGATGTAGCATGCGATATGCAGATTTGTCTACAACCAATTCTTCGTTCTTTTTTAAGGGATCGCCTGGTAAGTAAACTTTACTCTTCGTTTCACCATTCTCCGATTCATTTTCAATTGATTCGTCATCAGCGTTATCACTGTCAGTTTCCATATTTTCATCCCCAATAACATCCATCGTTTCTTTACATTCATTTTCTGACATTATAGTACTTTTTTTAAATTCACACTTGCTTACCAATCTTGGAAAACTGTGCTCGATTAAGTATCGTGAGAGGTTAGGTTGATAACCTCAAAACAGTGACAAGCTCACAACCAATGCGTCATGTTAAAAATAACTTTAATTAATTATTGCGCGCTTACTTAACAGTTCAGGTTATGTATTTTTCAAAAGATAGTACAAATAATATCATTAATTATCGCGTACTAATCCAAGTTAATCCACTTGACATAACAAATGCTTGCGCGTTCAACCTCGTGCGAACACGTGCCACCAGGGCGAGATCGCAATGGACGAATCCAAATGCATCCAAAGCCGAACTACGTATATTACTATGCTCTCTATACATGTTACTATAGCGCGTATATGTCAATGCTATAAGTACTACGTTCTTCTTGTATAACTTCAATGTTTAATTTAAATACAATATTTAAAACCAGTTAAATTATATCCTACATACCCATTTGTCCTTGTAAATATGCCAATAAAAATGATTGACGAAACCAGAACAAATTAAAATATCAATATACAGTCACATTTTTTCTACTTCAAATTTATTCTTACTCCAAATTAAATCTTTTCTAACTATATCCAATGATTTGTATCTTCTCGATTGTAATTTTTTTTTATCATGTAAAAATAAAAAGATATAAGAGATTGATTTGACAGATTTTGTAGCAGTTTTTAACGGTTTCAGCAGTTTCTAAAGCCGCAACAAAATCTGCGAATAGAAAGTTAGGAAAACTGCCCCTTTGTGGACCAGTTTATTATCAATCTATATTAATAATAATGGTAATAGTATCATTATTATAGTTTAATGTATAAAATACAGTGATAATAATTGTTGTGATCCTGAAAGGGCAAATAGGAGATGCAGTGGATAAGTTTCAGAGTTCAACGGCGATGCTAATGCAAACGAATGGTACGTAGTATTAGCTGTGTTTATTAAGGTGGGGACTGGTACCGGAATTGTTCATGAGCTGAATGGGAGCTGCTGGAGTATGAGGATGATGAGACGGAGGACTGCCGGGATTAATATGGCAAGGGTTAGAATTACGGAGGCTGTGCAAGTAAGAGCTCTGGACGGGCTTGAACTGAGCGAGCTGGAACAGAGCTTCTGGTATAGAGAACCATTTTCGTTTACGACCTATGGCACGCGAGTCCTCCCATTCTGGCAATTCTTCAGTTACTCGCATCACCCATACTTGCGTTCTATGTTTCTGCTCGACGCTCTGTTGAACATAACCATGTCATAATTTTACACAGTACATTTTAGCGCTAGCCTTGACTTATAGTTATTAATCATCAGTCACACAACTTGTAAAAAAACATATAAATGTGGCTTGAATTTGTTACAAAAAAAAAATATATTAACTAACAAGTGCTAACCTCGAATATGCCAAGGCAACGACCCAATTGACCAAGAACTCCAGCCTCCTCTCTGACTTCTCGAAGTGCCGTCACCGCTGGTTCCTCTTCTGGTTCCACACCTCCACCCGGTACCACCCAGTTGTCGGGCCTTCTACTGGATGTTACCAGAAGCACCTTTATTAAACAAATGAAAAAAAAAGTAATTGATATTTTAATTGTATGACATTTCTTGCCTTACTAAGAAACCATTGCTAATGTTAGTTTAACATCGATGCTCTTTGTATTCATTTTATATACAACCCGTCACATTATGACATTCTAAAATTTCACGTCAAAAAAAATATAGATTACCCAACCCTTATTTAAATACCATTGAATGTCACTACTGATTTCTAGAATTCCTTTTAAACTTTATCTTGTAATCCCTATATGGTTAAACACCCTACTAGGTTATATCTTACATGTCTTAGTTCAATTCTTATAACGCTTGTAATATATCATCGATATCGACACCCTCCTCAGATTACAGAGCTTTATTGCTAGTGACATTTCAAATGAGGTTCTCCGTCGCAGCACAGTAATAAACAAATAAAAGCTGTGCCCTCTGTTGGCCTACCTCCTCCTCGAGGTCGTTCCTGACGCAGATGCATGCTGCTCTGCGTTTGTACCCATCCGAGTCGTAAATGCGGATTGAATTTGGTCTCTCCTTTACCATTTTCACCCGTTAGTATCACCAGATATCCACCCGCGAACTCGTAATTATTCGTCAAACGGCCAGATCGGCCATCCTGTGCTCCCGCATTGCCCTAAGAATACTTGGAGCCGTCATTTCCGACTTGGGTTCACTTGCTAGGGAGCCTAAACACTCTCATGTTCGAGCTCCGGGCTTTCTTCACGAGACTCCAAAGTGTTTCCGGACGCACACCTTCGCCGGTAGGACTCGCGGCTCGCCGTTTCAGCTGGGCTCACCACGTCTCGGCGCCTGCTTAACACTCGTTATAACCTCAAAACTTTGAAAATCCTCTCCCACATTCGCGACTCCCCTCTGCACCACCCCGCGCTGCGCCACAGTTCGCATGACCCTGAGGGCGTTCCAAATTCCGCGCGGATCTTCTCCGCGAATATTTCCGCCTACGAGGTTGGCAACAACGTCGACTCTTCGGAAAAAATCCCTAGACAGGGGCCGTTGATCCGTCTGACCTTGGACCATGGGTAGGAACAGGTATGTCGAGTGCAGGATTCTTCGCTCGTCCACTTGTGAGAATGCGTCACGTACCCTACTACGCACTTAAACGGTTGAAAGAACTCGACGCTCGCTGGAAACATAGAAAGAACGATAAACTGTAACATGCCATGCACAATAGAGACGACGTACATATGCATTACCAGAGCAAAGTTCAGTGTGCAAGTAGCGAAGGTTAAATCAGAACCTTTATTATTACTACAGCATCAACAGCATTATGACAAATCCTCCACTCGAGTCTCTTATACATCCTGGCTCCCCCTTTTATGAAAGTATCAAAAATATCCTTTCTAGCACTCATCCCCCAACAAACAACAAAAACGATACATCGTCTTGGTAGTAAAATCATTAAAAGTACAACTTATCTAAGATAGAGCTCACCCGCCCGCTACGCAGATCCTTTTTGTTCAACTATGCTTCGTCCTGTAGCCCCCTTCTCCAAAGAAAACAAAATTAACCAATAGTCACTGTCTCGCTTAATGCTAGATCGACTGCAAGATGTAAAACTAAGTCAAATTTATAAATATGGTACAATTGATAGTAAGCGATAGAGCAGTAATAGATTAATTATATATACGTATAGATAATAGCATTGCATTGTTGAATCTTATGGCGATTTTATGTCCCTCTCTTAGCGGTAGAGTTAAGGATCGAGTTAGGTATCTGTCCTTACATTCGATTCGATCGAGTCTCATTCGGTAGAATGATCGCTGTGTACACGAATCACCATCGCGGACTAGCGGCACTCTTGACTAGTTTTTTTTTTATTTCTGCCGTTTCCTCCGTTCCGTGTCCCGCCGACGCCAGCAACGCACGGGCCAAAATTTTTGTTTCATGATTTTTCCCTGTATTGGCAAGTACAAATCAGTCACCAGGATGCTCAGGGCAGCTGCGGTTCACTTGAAACCACTTGTCGATACAGCTGTAACAATGTTTCTAGTTATTACCTCTACTTTTATTATTTTTTATATAAGAGGGACGACGCAAACAAAAGAAAAATAATTAATACTTTTTGTGATATATGCAGAGGCAGGGTAAACGAGCTATCACATCTCCGGGTTGCAACTCTTCCAAACAAATGACGCATTCCCCTTTTTTGTCCGCTAGTACGTCCTCTGCACAATAAAAATACATTAAAAGGTATCCTTGTTAAACGGATAAATAACTGTTTTAAAAGTCACTAATCTGACATATTAAACAACTCACCATTATAACTGAGACGTGGTTTGGTCAGGCACATGACCAGGTGACATTCGATATCGTTGGGTAGGATGAATTTGGAGCACACAGGACACTTGAGACCTAAACACACATTGTACACTTCAAATTGGAATTCCATTGTCATGCCCATAAAAAAGAATAGATAAAAAAAGATACCATAAAATACTCTTCTGACACGATGAGTCGGTACGACTTCTGTCTCGGATTCGTTCAAACACGAGCTCACTATAATTCCCATAATAAACCCGACCTAAGCTAAAGTAACCCATCCCTCTAAAGCACAAACAACTTCCCGCGATTCACATTCTCGTAAATTCCTCTTGAAAGGTTAAATATTCGTTTACGATTTAAAATTTACACATTCACGCAATCCATGATCGATTGTACCCGGTTACTAGGCCAACCATCCCGACAACACGCGCCAAAACAAACGCCCCCTGTCCCACCCGCAAGCTACGCACCGTGGACTCGGCGAACAGGGAGTTGCGGACATAACCTAACCGCTTCCAAGTTAAAGCTAGGTTAGACCTCCGATTATGATCGTACAATTGATCATAAGAACGACCGGAGACGAAAAACGTTTTACGTCAAAAGTAAGACAGCTTTATCGAGCGAATTAATACGTCACAGAAAAAATTATGTATTCCAAATAAAGAGTACTGCTCTAGAAACTTTGACCCTATAATAATCTTGAATAAACGAGAGAAGCTATTTTAGCACATGCCATGGAACTAGGTCTCACTATTTGGAACTCAGTCGTTGCGTTTAATCCGTGCAATACCATGATGTCATCATTCTCTTAGTTATATTAAAAAGATGCTTTGCTGTCTTTAAAAAATTTAACTATGTTGCCATAAAAGAAAAAATCAGCGTTTACAATTAGATATACTTTTTATAAAAGTAAAGCATACCATTGAGGGCCCAAATATGGGCAGGCAAGCTATGGGCAGCGTAGACTCGACCTCCGTCTTCGTCGGCATCATCCAAGTCAAGTTGTGCAAGGCCTAGGGCCTGTCCAACCGAAACGCCTACCGAGGCAGCGATGGGTCCTTGTTCTCCAGAAGAGAGGTCCGGAACGGAACTCAGCGAGCGAGCTCTTTGTCTACTGTCTCCTGCTACTCTCGGAGTCTGCGACTGGCTTCCTTGTTGGTGCTGAGACTGCAGCATCGCCCCCGGTAGAGAACGTAACATTGAGAAACCCTGCATCGGATCCTCATCCGTTCCTGTTGAGGATTGGCCGTTGCCCCCAGTAGGGTGTGATACGGTACTCGTTTTTGCTCCCATTCCAGGTCCTGTACTGAGCAACTGTCTGAAGAGAATCCTCGTTCCTAGTTATCCTCTTTTTTTGAGCGGTCCCACTGGGTATATGCAATTAAATTTTTTTCGTCCCAAACTCGGTGAGCAGTCCGCGCGTACTTCCACCGTTACCGGAGGGCTGCCCTCTTGACTGTTGTACCTCAAAGGGGGCACATCCAGAAGTTTATTTCACACTCGCGGGAGTCCTTACAGCACTCTGGAATTTAGTTTAGGCCGAAATTTAGCAAGCGCTCGCCACGACAAGCAAGTCATTTCGTCCGAGAGTATAGCAGCGGGTCGTCGCGCAAAACATCCCCCGACATCTTGCGAGAAACTTCCTAGACTTCCCAGAAATCAGTCGGGCACCACAACCTAGGGACATTACTTCCTCTGTTGCAATTCAGAGCAATATATCCTTTGGGTTTACGAACGCATTCCCTAGAAACAACTGCCGTGAGCTCAAAATCATAACCAGGATTGGGTGAATATAATACATCATGTAATATACGTGCTTTTCTACGTGTATATTCAACGTATACCTCACCGACGAGCGTTTCGTCTGCTTCGTGGGGTACCCCCCCAGGAGATCCCTTAATTTATTGTTCCTTAAAATATTTGTCTTTAGATATGTGCTAAAAGACGTTTTTAACTTAGCAGAAGCCGTATATCGTCCATCTTTGGTATTCTTCATATTAAAAATGTAATTTATTGGTTTTCTACGATTGTCTACGGTAAACTACTTTGTTACGTAATATATGTTCAACACCTCAAAAAATGAGGAATTACCCAACCTTGGTCACCGAGGAAAAATGTCATTGTTCGACGTAGGTCAATCATTGTGTATACTTTTATAAATACAGGTATAATACGGTATATACAGGCATAATCGTTATAAAAATATCTAAGAAAATTGATAATTATTTACAGGGAAGCGACCAGGTCGCATATGTTTGTGTAGGGAATGGCACGTTTTTGGTAAATTAAATATTATTTTTGACACAGGTTTTGTGTATCAGACTTTGGGTCAGGACTCAGAGAGCTCCAGTCCGTATTGGAACACTTTTGTAGTTTCGCCTTGGACTTAGATGAGTTCGTAGCATAGCAAACTTTGTCGATTTCATAATAGTCGGAAACTAATAAGTCTATCCACCAATCGAGTTCTGGTCCGGTTCTCTCCTCAATGTCTGAGGCTCCTGCGTTGACTTCAGAAAATAATACGGATTTTAATAATTTCATCCATTTATCATTGTCCTCAACAGCATGATATGAAGTTTCTGGACCGTTGTGTATTGCTCTGGCTTTTTGATCATTTATTTTCCGATTGGACCAATAAGACAAAGGCGTTACGAGAAAATTTAATTTAGCCACAAATATTGAATCAGCTACCAACAGCAATCGCCATTTGCCTACCACCAGTGGTTCTTCGAGTTGTGGCTTCGCATATCCTGACTGTAAAAAAATGTAAAAATTGTCACTTTTTTGTTCAAGCATAATAAATACATGTAACTATCTGAAGCTTACCAATGGTAATTCATCTAATTGTAAATGGTTAACGTTTGCCAATCGTCCTCTCGGATCAACCCACAAAACTGTCAAATTCCTTGGTGTTGCAAGTCCTGCATCGAATTGATAGGCCAAAACAGGACTAGACATAGGCCCTATGCTTCCTATCAAGTTCCTGAACGTTTGCTCCTTTTGATCATAGTTCGTATTGACTACAAGACTTTGTATCCTTCCCAACCAGGATCTACTAGTGGAAAAGTTACGCTTTAAATAAATGAGAGATTCAATGTGTTCTGGGAAATCACTCTGGAAAGTAGACGATTCGAATGCCTTAGTACTGGCCTCGGCACGAACAAGAATACCGACGAAGTTGTTCTCACGAAAATACGCTGTAGTCTCTAGCAGTTTAACCTCATCGATGTCTGCTTTGAACTTTCGAAAAACTGATCTCGCCAATGAATGAGCAACTGTCAGTAATGCATCATCAGCTGGTGGGCTTAAATCTGCATGATGATACAAACTCTGCCAGTATGCATCGTATCCCTTCATGTGCCTCGTTTCGTTAGCTCTCTCAGGATATAACCACTCGTCTACTCTGTCGATGATCCTTTGGTCAATTATGGGTTCGAACTTTCTAGCAAAGAACAAATTTCGATCAGCAGTATTTCTCAAACGACCAAAATCTTCCAATTTGAAGTCATTCGGACTGCATCCGCACCAATCGACCACTGCCTTATACTGGCACTTGCATCCTAATTTCCTCTTCCAATTAGTCACGTGTAAGTTATTGTCAACATAGGTGTCGCAAAATCGTGAATTGCGCAAGACCGTGTGGAAAAACGATTCTGCTGGTAATAAGGTGTATTGAAATAATATTAGCAATTTAGACACCAGAGGATCTGGATTGGGATCCGTAACGTACTCCACAAATTCACGACTCAATGCTACCCAATCGCTGCCACCATCTATCTGGATTCCTATAAATATTTTCAAATCATTGGTCTAATTTTTAAGGTAATGTTTTATAAAAATATTGTTGAAGTCTTGTCATAAATTAACAGTATGCAGGGTTACTTTACCATTAGGAAGTTTCCGATCACCAACTCGCCACATACGTGCAGAGCACTCTACGAATGTTTTATCTAAGCCTTGCTTGGTGATAAAACGCTGAACTTCTCGACCGTGCGACTTCACGAAATTCATACCTCTATTCCAACCTAAAAATTCAGTAAGACGTGCATCGCTTTTTACAGGGAAATCTGATTCTGACAGATTTACAAGAAAATCCCACTGATGTACATGGACAAGCATTTCACGTGCTAAACTCAAAAGAGTCGTTAGAAGACTTGCTCCGCCCCAAATACTTGCATGGCGTAAACCCTCCCCTTTTGCTACCCATATGTTCTTTACTTTGCAATTTTTTTCCATCTCCAACATCTCCCGGTACAAATAATCTTGCCTCTGAAAGCAAAACAATGTTATTTTTTATCGTGTAACAAAATAACAATCACAACGCCCAATTCTATTTACCGCATCGACATGTATGTAAAAAAGATGCCATGGTTGATAAAGAATACTGATTAGCCGTTTTACTTGACGACTAGCTCTACCATTTACAGTCAACAAATATGCTATACGTGCTGGTTTCTCTTTTCCAGTTCTTGAACTTGAGTTTCTTGCTTCTTGGGCTTTAAATTCTAATATATTATATGAAAAATGAACACAGATTATATGAGGCTAATGTGATACTATGACTTTAGAGTAATGAAAGTTAAGACTAAATATAATACAAAGGATTTAATTAGTATACAATACTTCAGATATCAAATAAATATAAGATTTTTATTGGGACTTACTCTGAATGCCAGTATGGAAAATATTAATAGTTAAATAACCACCACACGTTTCTTTTGGATTCCCAGGACACTTCATATTACAGCTAGAATCTGGTAAACGTTTTACACGCGAGGGTTCTTCCATTCCACAGAAACACTCAACGCTGCAAAGTAATAAAGATTAAAGCCAACCCGACGACACCTATCGATTTTATAGTTGCGATACTAACGAATACTCAATACCAGCATACGGATATCCAGATTGCAAACACAAATAAGCACAATGTACTGGAGAATTGTTCCCCTTAAAAACAGCATAATAACCAGAAAGTATTCTATGAGTCTTATCATCTTTAAAGCATCCCAGGCTTCTTGGTACTTCTATGAAACCCAAGGAGTGTGGGCAGAAAGACTGTATTTTTTTAGGGTACAGTAAACCCTGTTGACTAAGGCACGTCACATTGACAATGCGTTCTTTACACGTTTGGCTTTGTGCACGTGTTATAGCACTGACAGCCTCCCTCCCGGTTACATCACACATAGGTGTAAAATTCAATGAGTTCCTATCGAGTTTCACTCTAATTGTACGATTACGAATTGTTTGATGAGACTTATTTAAATTCTGTGTTTTATCGGGCGGTAGTTTCAACTGACGGGATCCCTTCGGTAAACCTTCACTTTCTTCAGGTTGAGAAGTGGCTCCCTAGCAAACGGAACAAATTGAAGACCTATTATGTCTCATTGACAGTAATTCATGAAATACTCGCTACCATAACCACTTTGTCTTTAATTTAGAGCACTACTCTATGTCATACTTAATGAATAACAAGAGAAAATTACAGCTTATTACTGTCACTACAATGAGTTAACCTATACTTACTTCTCCTGAAAATAGTCTAGCAGTCCTTCGATCCTCATTTTCTAAGGCGAAAAATGTGTATGCTAGGTATAATTGTACACACAATATAGTTCCAACGAATACGACGAAAATTCGATATTTTCTAAAGCAACTCGAGGACCTGCCATTCAGTTGACTTTTACTTGACGCCATCTTTCCTATCACTGACGTCACAAAGCCAATTTTCATGGCGGACGCACGGAACACGCTGAACTGCGCAGTTATGAAAAACCTGAAAAATATCTTGAATTTCTTACCGGCCACAAGATTTTGAAGGACATTTTTGTTCAATTTAACGGATCCTTCGGAATTTGAAGCGTATTTCTTTCCTATCGGTCTTACAGCGAAAAACGAACGCAGGCGACATGGCTGAGCATTCGATCCCGAAAGACATTCTCGACGATCTTAGCAGGTTAGTAATTTCTATTTATTACATAGGGATTTGGCGATTTTCAAACAGTACAAAATTATCGAAATGTTATTTGAACAAGAGTCCAGGAATAACCATACGATTTTTGTCGCTTTTCACTTTGGTAGTTGATCTTTTTGAGATTATTTTGTTCATCTGTTTTCTTGCTCTTGTGCTGTACGATTCTATGTATTCTGCAATATTTGTGTATATCTTTAAATATCTTTTATTTGACTGCAGTCGGTTTATCATTAACGTGCCGGAGGAGGAAAGAAAAGACCTCATCAGAATTTGCTTTCAAATTGAGCTGGCGCATTGGTTTTACTTGGATTTTTATTGCACCGAAGAAAATCCGAAACTGAAGTCATGTGGCATGAAGGAATTTGCCATGCATATTTTTCAGCACATACCATTTCTGAAAACACACGTGGGGCAAATAGATACCATTTTGGAACAGTGGCGTGAATATAAACAAAATGTACCCACATTCGGTGCAATTGTCTTGAATGAAGATTTAACAAAAGTTCTTTTGGTACAAAGCTATTGGGCACGAAGTGGATGGGGCTTTCCAAAAGGAAAGGTTAACGAGGATGAAGATCCATCCCATTGTGCAGTTCGTGAAGTTTTAGAAGAAACAGGATTTGATATCTCGAACTTAATAGATAAGAATGAATTTATTGAATCTACCATAAATGATCAATTGGTTAGATTATATATAATATCAGGTGTTCAAAAAGATACGAAATTTCAACCAAAAACACGCAAAGAAATTAAAAATGTTGAATGGTTTTCTCTTGCTGATTTACCTAATACTAAAAAGGATAAAACACCAAAAGTAAAAATCGGGGTGGGAACGAATGCCTTTTTCATGGTCCTCCCATTTGTAAAGTAAGTCAAGATGTAATTAATTTTAATAGATACATGATCTCGAAAAACAAAGTTTCTCTTTGTATTATAGACGAATGAAACGATGGGTCCTAGAAAAACATCAGCGGGACAAGAATCTACTGATACGTAGACAACGTCACAAGTCAATGGGCGATGTTGAAACTGTATCAAAAAGTAAACGACAAACACAAATGTTTTCTCAATCTGTTCAGGTAAATCTTCACAATCAGATGTATAATCTTTCTGGTAGAACATACTTTTAACATTGCTCCTGAATTTCTAATGGAATAAATTAAACTTGAATTTTCACACTTTACAGAGTGAAATTCCAGATTTTAAAAATATAAAGCAATCAAATACTTCACCGATACGTAATCGACGTGGTACATACGAAGCTAAAAATACACCAGCAAGAGCTGCATTTAAGAGAAATTTATTCAGTGAAATGGGAGATGATAATTCACCACTTGCAAAGCAACTAATTGATAGCCCTCAGAATGCTGAGCCTCATTTGGTCTTGCGAGACCCAGCAATACAATCGATTAAATGTAATGACTTTTATAGCACAAACACACCATTAACAGAAAAGGAGAAGAAAGGTAACTTTTTACTCAGAGTAATTTGAATTTAATTTGTTTACTGATGAAAAATGTCATACAGGTGATACAACAATGTCTCAAAGTCCTCATAATAAGCTGCTACCAGATGGAAATATAAAGTCCCTATTATTTGGGGATGTCGCTAAAAAATTACCTTCAGATATAACGATGGTACCACCTTCAATTATGACAATGGGATTTAATATGTCACCATTTATTACGACAAGTTATTTCGTAAGACCTGAACAGTTTTTTGAGTTTGGCTGCCCAATTTGGACACATTTTAAGTTTGATAGACGAGCCATACTAAATTGTCTATAAACTTGAAAATAAGGAATATCAAAGCGACTAAAAAGTCAACCTTCACATGTGATTATGTGTAATTTTTCTAAGAAAGACATTTAATCCTGAATATCCAGGGTTTGTGTGAAAAGTGTACCGGTGAATGGTGCTTCCAGCTAGATAAGAACATTCCTACATGAAAGGAATCATTTCTAAATCCGCGTAGCTTTAATATTTAACTAGAACCGTCTAGTTCAAGGAGCTAGTGAAAGTCATGCGGAAACAATTCTAATTCAGTATTAGATGTATCATGTGATAATGAATTGTTATGATATTGCGTAATATTTGAAGATGTTCTTAAGACATGATATAAATACAATTCATTGATTGAATTACGATTTGTGTCAGGTGACCGCATTACCGCATAACTTACTGACCTGAAAAAAATTTTTCTTTTTGCATTGAATAATTTGAACTTTTGAGATTGCATATTTGTATGATGAAAGATATTTGCGAGTAAGGAACTCTGGAAGATTTTATTTACATTTATTATGAAGTCGATATTCTTTGCTTCTAATTATGTTCGTAAATACTCCTGTTCTTTTATACATTTTCTTTTATGAGCTATTCTACTGCCATTTTGGAACAAACCATTGCTCGCCAATAAATTATAAGCATTACTCTTTTAGTTGACGTGATTGGTTAATTCAGTTAGTGTTTAATTTATTACACATATAAAAAAATAGTCATAATTTATTTATGAAGATCAGAATAATTTGTAAGTATTTACATACAACTGGAATGAAGAGAATATTGCTAGCATGAAATTCACTTTGATACAGCTAAGAAGACTAGAAAGCTGAGGATCAATATACTAATGAAATAGATTGCTTTCTTAATTACTACAGTATTTGCTCCTTTGACACTTCTAATAATTTCATTATTTAATGTATAGACAATTCCGCTCTCTTCGATAAGTTTATTTCTCGTGTCCTCATCCAAGGTTTCTGCTATTCTATTCAACGTACTGCGAAGTTCACTCTTTAGTTCAAAGATATTCGCATCACCAAAATCTGTTATTTTGTCACCACTATTACTTTTAATACTTTTATTTGGTAAGAACTTTTGTATAAATTGTCTCTTTTTACGCAAAATAATCCCACCACTGAGAAGACCCATATAAAGGTGATAGATATATGCCATTAATAGCATTGGATCCGTGTCCTCCACTTCTCTTAATCGCATCAGATATTTAATGACACTTTCCCTACAGCATTAAAAAGAAATTAAGTTAATCCAAACCAAATTTATCATCATTGCTAATCTCGTTTTTCCATTTCGTCTACAATGCATAGTAATTCCTAGTTTACCTTGGAGCATAGTTCTTCTTCCATCCGTTTCCTAAATAAAATTCAAGATCTTGCTCGAATGCTTCCGTCCGCTGAAGAGCTGGTATTCTGAATAATCCAACTTTAGTGTCTTTTAACCTAACCATTGCTCCTTCTAGAAATCGAAAGATTTCGTAAAAGACGAGCAGACCATCCGCCCATACTGCATTGTCTGAAAATCCTGGGGAACCGAATTAACAAAGTTATACAAAAGTAAAGAACAAGTCCTTTGTTAACCATGTTTAAACGTATAATAGCATATATACCCCTTGTCTAAAAATAATAGATGTCATCAGCAAGTGTCATATTTATGAATATAATATTTGCAATGAGATCGCATATTTTCTGGGAAAAGTTATGCTCCAAAAGTGAAATCTTTGCAAATCAAAACATCTTACCAAGTACTAGTTTAGCATTTACCAGAGCATCACTGACAGCGTGTATTTCTCTCGTGGCGCGTCGCATTTTTTGGGAGAAAGCGTCCGTTTCCGTAACAGCCATTGTTTTCGTTATAACAATATCTTTATCAAAGAGAGAATTCACTGTCGTCTCTTCAATGACATCTCACGTTCACTCGCCAAGTCAAACACTAACGTCAGCAACTGTCCTCGCGTTCTGCGCCGTTTGACGTCTGGCATTGACGCAGTCACGTGTACTTTATGAGCTTCTCAAATATCCACCAGATGGAGAAAGTATCGGATAATTCGTCAATTCTTATAGGCATGAACTGTGGTGTCCAAAGCAGGGTGACTCTGCTTATAAGAGAGAGCTTATAAGCCAGAGATGAGTTGGGAGCAGTTAGGAGATTGCTCACGGGCAGGGTCGCGCGAAAAACGGTGAAAGCTAACGTACGAAACCAGAGGGCAGCAGACGATGCGATCGCGCGACCCTGCCCGTGAGCAATCTCCCAACTCATCTCTGGTCCGTGGTCTACATCAACGTTTCATTCTACGACCGTGATCAGCGCTTTATCTTAAACCTGAGACAAAAATGGCGGCGCTCAAGCAAGTTGTCTCGTTATATCAAACATTGAAACAAGAATGGACAAAGACTCCTTGTAATTTGAAAAAATGCGGCGAATTACTTGCCCAATTAAAGGTAACTGAAAAATCGAAGTTTATGATTTCTGCGCTCGTATGATACGAGAAAGGCATCCTAACCTCACCGTTTCCGACATCAAAATGAAATATCATGCACATACTGCAATGTTATTAAAGTTATTTAACGTAACATCGTCTTTTTTTTCCATGTCACGTCAATTGTCAAGTTGGGAAATTATTTTTGCAGGTCGGGCTTACCCATTTAATGTTCTTGCCTACTTCTAATAGCACAGCTTCTCAAAAAGAACTGCTGATTGCACGTAAGTAATGCTGCATACTTTTTACTTTGCAATAATTAGTATCTCCGGTGTACTTCTAAAGAATAATCTCTTGTTAAAAATATTATAGGCGATATTCTTGAAATTGGTGCACAATGGAGTATCGCAAGCGAAGACATACCTTCCTTCGAGCGCTACATGGCCCAGCTCAAGTGCTATTACTTTGATTACAAATCAGAACTGTCAGAGTCAGCGTACAAGTATCAGTTGCTTGGCTTGAACCTTCTCTTCCTCCTATCGCAAAACCGAGTGGCCGAATTTCACACGGAATTAGAACTACTACCATCCGACCAAATCCAATCTAATGTCTACATTCGACACCCACTCAGTCTGGAACAATACCTAATGGAGGGATCGTATAACAAGATCTTCCTGGCGAAAGGCAACGTACCTGCTGCTTCTTACAATTTCTTCATTGACATTTTACTTAATACAGTACGTGACGAGATCGGTGCATGTATGGAAAATGCGTACGACAAGATCTCCATTAAAGTCGCATCAAGGATGCTGAACCTAAGCACCGAGAAAGAAACCAGAGCTTTCGCTGCAAAGAAAAACTGGAATCTGGCCAAGGATGGATACTTCTACTTTAACGCACCTCACGAAAAGAAGTGTGAAGAGCCCGTACCTAGTTCCGATTTGATCACCCTTGCAATAGATTATGCGAGAGAGCTCGAGATGATCGTATAACATTTTTACATGGGCCCTTATAGTTCTAATATTGTTCTGTGTATTTTTATGTAATGTAAGATTATATAAAATCCTTTATATCTAACTTCATTAACATCAAACGTATGGTGGCAGCTTACGCTACGTTACATGAGTCAAATGAGGTATATTTATTTCAATCAAGTATTTTTATTTACACATTCTCCGTGCATTCCTCTTTATCGTAGCCTCCCAAGAAATTTGCGTCACAGCAATAATTGATCTATTCGTTAATTGACCCGTACCTGTCGTCGACACTGGCGACATCTGCTCTGTTAGTTAGTCCGGTATACGAAGGTGGGGAAACTCGATAAGAGGTCCCAGCGGTGTCGATGTGGAGGCTCATGGACGTAGTCATATATGCAGTTCCTATATCCATACTAAACCTCCATTCGCGACCTAGTCGTCAACCTTCGTGGTACTTCGGCTATTTCCGACAAGGGAGGCGCGCTTAGGAGTATATAAGGAGCGGGTGACTAGGCCAAGACAAACCCCTTGTCCAAGGGGTGAGGGGTGGGTCGGAATACTACCCTCAACTTTCTGGTTGTAACAGGTGATTTCGAAGAAAGTGATTCCGCCGTTACCAGCTGAGTCTTTCCTGGAATTACGTAACGATATTATGCAGGAAAATATAACAAAGCGTATACAAACAGCAGACAATGGATTATATAATAATTGAAGACAGGACCGAAGGTTCCGCTTCGCAGTACCTCTTTTCACCCGTACGACACCTTTTAATCACCGAGCCTTATAAACCCGGTTAATAACGTCGTCAATGTTTAGTGGCGTATAAAGGAAGGAATAACAACGAATTAACGACATTACTTCCGTTTAATTCGTTTCCCGCGTCCTCGGGGGAAAAGGGTTCGTTGGACGGTTCTCCGTCGAAATTTCTCGCCGTATTTTCCAGAGCACCCGATTAATCGTTCCATCCCCTCGAACAGGAAACGTCCCCTCCGAGAGCAATTCCGCCGACACTCGTCGGTCCACTTGAAAATACCCTACCTCCATCGGCCGACCGACACAAGAAGCACGGCCATCCCCGTCAGAACGAAAATTGATGGGGCCCTGAATGTCTCCGGAAACGTTTCACTCCTGGCGGCGAGGTGTCCGACCCCCATTTCTCAAATTTCCAGCAGGCCGAGACTGCGGCGATCCATTAGAAGAATTGCATCGCGACGTTCGGCGCCGCTTCGGCCCTATCGACCCAGAAGCGAGTCATCGACGTCGCGTCAAAGCGACAGGGGGCAGGGGGAAATAAAATGAATGCGAAAACGGGGAAACCGCGTTTCCTTTCCTACTCTCCATTTCGAGTTTTCAGGACCTTCCTGGTCCTTCCCCCGGGGAGCCCGGGCGAGGTTGAGGGGCACTGCCGGTTTTAACGAATTCCCCCGTAATCGGCCGCAGGGGGGGCAGGGTATCGCCGCGTAAGTAGATTCGCCCCGGCACCGGGGAAAAGTCATAATCCGGTGAAAAGCGGTTTTTATTCATCGGGAGGCTGCTGTCGGTGCCCGATTCCGGCAGGCGGGGCGACAGGGGTGACATGGAAAAACAGGCAGCCATAGGGAGCGACAGGGGGAGCGACAGGGGGCGCGACGGTCGGGCGGAGGGAGGAGGTGCGCGGAGGATACGCGAAACCCGGGCAGTGCCGGGCAGTGCGAGCCGGGCAGCCTACCTGCTTCGAACGGTTCCTGAGGAAGGGCGCGTTTCGCGGGCGCACACCCGGACCACTCCGAGTGAGTAACAGGTTGGTCTTTCGGACTCGTCCGCCGCGAGGCGAGCCATTCGCCCCCGGCCATGGGAGACCCCCCGCGACCCCCGCGTCCCTCTAACCCCTCGCGAATTTTCCGCGATCCCCGGAAATGATTCGACGAGCCTCGGCTCGAATTCTCGATTTTTATTCTCACCCCCCACGACCCTCTGAGCTCTCGCGAATTTCCCGCGATACCCGGATACGACTATTGGAGCCCCAACTGGATTTTCAGATTTTCAGATTTTCAGATTTTCAGATTTTTAGATTTTCAGATTTTTATTCTCACCCCCCGTGACCTTCTGGGCTCTCGCGAATTTCCCGCGATCCCCGGATACAATTATTGGAGCCCCAGATGGATTTTCAGATTTTCAGATTTTCAGATTTTCAGATTTTCAGATTTTCAGATTTTTAGATTTTCAGATTTTCATTTTCACCCTCCAGGGTCTCGGGGATTTAGGAAACGACGATTCGAGCCCCAGCTCGATTTAACATATTTTCATTTTCACCCGGCCAGTTTCTGGGCAGTACCTTAGAATTTGACCATTTTTGCTCCCACGGGAATTTCCCCCAGAAATCCCCCATTTTTCGCCGCCTGGGGGTACGTATGGAACGGTCAAACGTAGTACGTCGAAATTGGGGGATTCTAGGGAAAAAGATGAAACGCAACGATTCGCGGAGCCCACGGAATGGAGGATTTATTTAGATTCTTTGGGGGGGATTTTTTTGCCGAGTCGTGGAGCGGACGGAAGAGGAAGAAAGTGAGAGGGCGGGGGGAGGGCGAGGGAGAGGGTGAATGACGTGGCCTCGAGTGGGCCGAAACGCCCGGGGAGAGTCACTCTCGTGAAAGGGAAGTTATGATATAGGAAAACACGGGGTCTAGCTTCCGGTTTTTGCGATCGGGCGAGGTAGGGTAGTCGGACTCGTCGAGGGCAATTTTTTTCACTCCGGGTGGCGGCCAGAAATGCGGAATACGAGGCGGAGAGGACCGCGGAAAGATGGATTTGGATCGCTTCCAGGGTTTAAAGAGCCCCCGGGTGATTGGTTTTAATTCTAGATCGAAAGAGGGGATCGCGAACTCTGACTTCCACCTTCTGGCACCGCGGAGAGGTCCCTCTCTTCTTTGCCGAGCGCGGGGAAGATGAGGAAGTGGAGGAAGAGACTTCTCGAGGGCAGGGTTTAGGGTTTCGCTCGACTTGGAATAATCCCCCTAGAAGTTGGACGGAATTTCCGTCCGGGATCCGCGATCGGGATCTGCCTTGGCTCCGGCTTTAGAAACTTAATGGGGAAACGGCCGGTCTTCGCCACAACCCCCGACCGACACGCAACACTTACCCACCCACGCTTCGAGCCATCCGGATATATCTCGATGTTCATTGAACAAGTACCAAAAAAGCCCCAAACATACGACGCAACGATAGCAACGATAATCCCCCACTGTAACAAAACCCGCTGACAAATTAAAGGCGCTATAGTCACCCGAGATAAAAAAAAAAGTCCCACTTTTTAAATTTCATTAAATCTCAAGATGGACCCAGATATTCTCGATTTTATTTAATTATAATTTCTAGAGGGAGGACGATCAAAAAAGCCCCAAATATCCGATGCAACGATAGCGACAATAATCCTCCACTATAACAGAACCCACTGACATATTAAAGGCGCTAAAGTCACCCGAAATAAATACAAGACGTCCCACTTTCGTCGTTCCAATTTTATTAAATCTCAATATGAACCTAGATACTCTCGATTTAATTTCATTATAATTTCTAGAGGGAGGACGATCGAATTTCGATCTCTCTCGTATATCATCACCCGATCGTTAACCCGGGTCCTTGTCCCTCCACCATAAACCGGAGGATCCGTAAAACGGCGGAACTCGGTCGTCCGATTTGGGAATCGGCGTGCTCGCCCGAAGACGGCCCCGGAAATCGATCGGCGGGGAATGCCGAGCGGAAAGGAAGACGCGCGTCGATTTACCGGGCGACCGCGGAGGGTCGACGGAGGCGCGGGGACGTAAACGGTCATTTTCGAGGTGGCTCGTTACACGTCGGTGCGACGGACCGTATCGTGGGGGCAATAAAGGTTATCGTCCATTTCGCGGCCCGGTCAGGGTGCACCCTGTCATCCGGGACTTCCTTTTTGCTAATGGGTGGACAGGAGAGGATCTCTGCGTTTACGGGGGCGCCGTAAATCATTACCATTAACGGCACAGCGAGGCCCGTTTGCTATGCGCCGTGCATCAGCGGCGAGGGTAAACTCATCGAGGGGGTGGCTTTTCCCGCTTAACCCGTTCGCGGGTCTGGGAATAATATTTTAATCGACGACCACTTAAGGGTGATCGGTTTGCACCCCTAGGGGGAAGATCGAGTACGATACAGGAGTCGAAAAGAATTTAAGAACCGGCGAAGTCCGTCGAGCCTCGAGCGGCAAAGAACTCCTGAGAAACTCCACCCCTGGGGAAAAACCGAGGGTCCTCCAGAGCGGAGTCCGAAGTCTCGAGAGAGATCCTCCCAATGGAGGTGGAGAAGCGTCGACCCCGGGTCGTTGTTGAAGAAAAAAAAAAAAAGAAATCGAAATCCGATTGCAAGAAGCTACGCCGGTTCCGTTTATATACGGAGAGGTCGACCCGATCCATCGATCCCTATCCGTCGGCGGAACGAGATCGCTCTCCGAGTCGAGGTCGAGGTCGAGGTCCGACGAGGTCTAGGTCGAGGTCTGGATCAAGTCGGGGCCCGGAGAGGTCGCGATCGGGCCCGGAGGGCGACGAGCTCCCGCGCGTGCTCACTTACGTCCGGACACCTGTGGATACCTTCGTATCGATCGGCGACGCTGCCCTAAACTCCCATTACGCCGAGTCGAGTCGGCGGCTCGATTCGATTCGACGGTTCCCGGTTTCGGGCGTCGAATGGACGGCGACCCACCCGGCGCGGCCCCCCCGCGACCTCGGCCTCGGCCTCGGCCTCGCCCTCGTTCCGGCCCTCCCCGATCTAGGTCGATCGCGCGCGCGCGCTCCGAGCCCTGCGCTCGGTCCTGCGTGCGCATCCTCGCTATCTTTCAAAGTACTGGAACAATTTTTCTATTCTTTCGATTTCAATGTACAGAGTCGTACACTGGACCGCGAAATGATAAACCCTTCCTATTTTTTATTTTTTTCGTTTTTTCATTTAATATATTGATTGTGATTTTATTGGAGAAATTAAAAGTTTTACCCTCAAGAAAAATTTTCTCTCGGGAGCTCCCCTGCGCTCGGTCCTGCGTGCGCATCCTCGCTATCTTTCAAAGTACTGGAACAATTTTTCTATTCTTTCGATTTCAATGTACAGAGTCGTACACTGGACCGCGAAATTATAAACCCTTCCTATTTTTTATTTTTTTCGTTTTTTTCATTTAATATATTGATTGTGATTTTATTGGAGAAATTAAAAGTTTTACCCTCAAGAAAAATTTTCTCTCGGGAGCTCCCCTGCGCTCGGTCCTGCGTGCGCATCCTCGCTATCTTTCAAAGTACTCGAAGAATTTTTCTATTAATTCGATTTCAATGTACAAAGTCGTACATATGAACCGCAAAATGACGAGTCCTTCGCAGATAATAGACCGCTCATAAATTTAAAAGAAAGAAAATTGATATCGTCGATTTAATCGAATTTCGTTTATTCGATCTCGCGTTTCATGTTTAAAGTAGATATCCTGTCGCGGTGCATATTTCTTCGTGTATTTCTATTCACAGTATTTAACGCGCCGCGACATCATGAAATATAGTAATTAACGTATAACGACATTTAGTAAATAAACGCACATAAGGCACCCAGGGTGCGGCAGAATTCGAGTACTGTCGGCACTTTGAAAATCGTAGTCGAAAAGCCCTGCGCGTTCGACGTAGATAATAATGAGTGGCGTCCGAGTAGAGTAGGAAAAAAGAAATGTTGGAAAATTGGGACGCATCTTTCGTGTTTTTTTTATTTTTTTTTTTTCGACAGCTCGGGTCGCTCTCTCCGCGAGACCGCCCCGGGAATCCGAGCGGACGAAAGCGAAGCGAAGCGAGTGAGCGCGCGCTTACTTCGAGCCGCGGCGCGCGGGATGGGCCGGTGGAAAATGCATACATAGACAGGTACCATACATACACACGGCCGTCGCCGCCCGGCCGATCAATAGCTACAGGTGGCAGCCATTTCCTAACCAGCGCCTTGTTCGCGACCCCCCGGCGTCTCCGAGATTCCTCGATAAGGCGGCCGGGCCGAGGGAGAGAGGAAGAGAGGAGGGCGACACGCGGAGAGCCAGGGTCTCGGGAAGGGTCCTCGATTTTAAGGCGCCGGGGCAGAGAGAGGGGCCTATCGCGGGATTCGATTTTCTCGCCCCCGGGGCCACGGCAAAGGAAGCCGGAAACGCCACCCTCGGGGATACTCGGCGAGACTCGGAGGGCTCCGAGTGGGGTCGGGAGATCGAATCTCGGTCGGCGCTCGGGGATCCGCGGCTGGGCCTCGAAAGCCCTTATCGGCTCCTTCTTTCCCGGCTCCAAGAGCTGTTCCCGGCAACCCCCGGCAACCCCCGGGAACCGGTAAACGCCTATCTGCCTATCTCACCATCTCGGGAGAGATGCGCCGAGTAAATATGCATTCGAGATCGCGATCGAGAGGGAGCTCGGGACCCCCCGGGGCGATAGACAAATAGATCAGCAGATAAGCCCGAGACCGCCGATATCAACCCCCGGGAAATTTAATGTCTTCCTCGAGGAAGACCCGAGGAAATTCGATTCGATGGACGTAATCGCCGGGTTGCTTGGTTAGAAACTCTAATCGCCCCGAAGTTTTCATCCCCTTATCGAGCTGGCGTACTTCCAGAAAGAAATAAAAAATCCAGTGAGATGATTTTACAATAAGTAATTTGGGTATTAGATCAACCCCCGCGAAATTTAATGTCTTCCTCGAGGAAGATCGGAGCACCCGAGGAATTCGATGGACGTAATCGCCGGGTTGCTTGGTTAGAAACTCTAATCGCCCCGAAGTTTTCATCCCCTTATCGAGCTGGCGTACTTCCAGAAAGAAAGGGAAAGAAATAAAAAATCCAGTGAAATGATTTTACAAGTAATTTGGGTATTAGATCGAATGTTAGGTTAAACGTAGCAAGTTGTATTGATAGGGGTAATCTACCGCGGTGGGTTATGTTTATATTTTTCTTGCATTTTTTTTGTCAGACGGATTATCGCCCTTATAGGTTGTAGCAATTTTTTCCGTGGATGGATTTTTTATTGTATCGGGCTTTGATAAATATTTAGAGTGGGTTATACTTTTCGCTGCGAGTCGTTTTGGATCTATGGCAACGTGCCTTGGTGTCTACCTTGGCACTCGGGGCGTTTCAGCAACAAGTAGCTAGTCGAGTGCTCACGCGACCGCGAAGAAACCGACGTAAAACCGCGGAATGATTCGCCACGGTTGTAGGCATTCTTCGTACTTATTCTTTTACGAGGACAGCCGGTGCGTCCGGTGCCCAAGAACGGACGCCCGGCGTCGTCCTCAGGACCTGGGTGCCTATGGGGGTGAATTCGCGATGGCCGATATCGACGATAGGAGGACGGACGGTCGAGGGAGGTTACGAGCATTCCGGCAGTCGGAGATATTCGATATTCGAGGAATTTAGTAGACACCTCGTTCCCGATAACCGCCCCAGAGGAGGCAGCCCCCGAAGAGGGTCTGTCCGGTCGCATCGGCAAGGGTCCACCCCTCTGCCAGGATATTTCCCGAATATTAAAACCGGTATAAACGCTACCAAGGGGTGGTCCAAGTGCGGGGGTGGGATCGATTCCGTAATATCCGCGCCTCCACCCCCCGCGAGGGCGTTAAATGCGAAATGGAGCCGGGCCGCTTAATTGAAACGCGATAACGTTGTTCCAGTTTTGGGCGGAGGGGCCGTTTAGAATTTCCCGAAATTTAGGAAACGCTTAATCCAGGTCCGGGCCGTTAATATACGGTCCTGCGGTGGGAGGGAGGGGGTGGCATTCCAGCGGAGTAAAATCCAGGAGATAGAGGGAAACGGAGGGAGGAGGATGCCTCATCGAAGTCGAGATGCCGAGATCGATTCCCCGGGAATCGGGAAATATATCCCGTGTATTCCAGTAACGAGGAGGAAAGGAGAGGAAATATATCGGCATAATGGCCGTAATGGAGCGGAGGTATAACGGGAGGGTCAACCAGGGGCCGCGACTCGCGACCCGGGGCTGGAAGATCGCGACTACCCCTCGGTACTCTTCAAGAGGAAATCAGGTGGAGTGGCTTCAAGAGGCGTCGAGCGAAGGAAACTCGGGCCGAAAAGGGCCTGCTCTAGGGCCACTTCCCTAGGGCCTCCGCCATTACCCTCGAGACCTCGTAAAGCGCGCCTTTTCATCGAGGGAGGGTTCTGCACCGATGCAGATGCTGGCTCGTATAAACAATTACGCGTAATGGATCGTCCAAGAAGAGGAGGAGCCGAATCGCTTCGGGTACTTCCTCGATCTCGTATATCGCCACTTTTTCTCGGATAGGAGGAAGAAGGCCACCGGTCGCTACCTAGGTTATGAAAGGGATGAAAAGCAATTCCGAGGCTAAATAAGAGCTGCATTTCTGCAACGTCGGTATCGCGCGGTACCAGCGATTCCCCCCCCCTCCCCCCCCTCCTGTATATCGATAATCAATCCGACGAAATAGAATTGGACGATCGGGCGCCACGCGATCGGGACGCATTTAGCCCTGCGGCGCCCTACCGAGTGCGGCGTCGTTTTCCCGTGCACCGGCTCTTCCGTCCCCGGGCGGATCGATAGGAAATGCCGCCGGCAATTTTCTCACTCGTCTTGCGATCCTGCCGCGATGACGGGCCGCTAATTAGCGCGGCTAACTCCCTCGGATCCTCGATTTTCGCTCCCTGACGTCCCGCAGGCTATTTTGCGAGGGCTCCCGTGTATTAATATATTAATATTTTTCCCTGCCCTGACGGGCTTCACCCTCCGTGGAATTTTCCACATCGACGGGCGAATTTCCCATCCCGTAAATCCGCAACGGTCCTGCGTTAACTCAAAGTGGCTTAACGAGGGACAGGAAAAATTTCCGGCTAATCGCGGACACGCTTCTCGCATCGCAGGTTCACCAGCTCGTCCCGGAGTCCAGGAAGAAACATGCCCCTAAGGAGGGAGACCTGGGAGGACCTCGACCTCGAGGGGCTCGTCCAGGTGACCCGAGGTCGACTCGCCCCCTCGTCGTCGTGAGTCGTCGAGCGCCGTCGTCGGTGCGGACTCCAGGCGCAGGCAGGAAATCGAGATTCGAGGCGAGATCGAGAGAGAAATCGGGATTTGGGATGCCGCATCCGGGAGCCTAACCTCGCTAAGGGACGCACCCTGGAGGACGATTTCACCCGGGAGACCTGAACGACCGAGGAGACGCCAAGATGTTGCCCACCAACGTTATGTCCTTCGTCAAGAAGGTAAGTGTATTCGGGTTACGTTATGTCCCTCGTCAAGGAGGAACTCGTGAATCTTGGGGAACCGGGTCTTCGTAAAGGGGTAGCGAGGGAAGCGACGAAGAGGAGGCGCGCCGAGAGGGTGTACGGAGACCACCCTTCCTTCTCTGTCCTCCCTTAATGGCGGAATCCGCCACTCTTTCCCTGGCCATTTCTTATTCGACTTTCCGCGGACTCTCGGCCGCAATCAGGATTTGTCGGGATTGCCTCGGGTATGGATAAACGGCGGAAACACCGGGACACGGGGCTTTCGATCAGCGGCTCGTGGAATTATTTCTGGGCGGATAAAAAATCGCGATACGCGGATGAAAGGGAGATTACTCCAGGTGATATGGGCCTGGCTGCGTCGGCCGTGGAAATTGCAACCGCGGCAAGCGGCCTGCAAACATGGCCGGATTTCCAATACGAGGGTGCTCTCCTATCGTCCGCGTATCACTGCCACTCCAGCCGGAAATTTTCCCGGACTGCGGAGACGCGTTATGCGCGAGCGCGATCCACGCTCGAGCAGTCCTAGACAGAGCGCGCATCGATTAAACGGGCGACGCCGACCGACGCCGGCCGACGCCGGCGAGGGTAGGCCGCCGAGGACTCCCCACGGGCCGATTTTCCGCCTCTGGATGCTCCCGATGACGACGGTGTTCCACTTAACCCGCTAATTGTCGCTAAGGATGCCGCGTCGCGTGCCGGCCGGCCATTAACGGCCGCGCTAACGCGGCCAATCGGATTTAACGGCGATCCGACGACTCGCCGTTTTCCCTTTGTTCCACTAGCCTTCTCCGTGGATAATCGTCGCGGATTGAAATCGACTTTACCTGTAAAAGGCTCGTTTACGAGAGAAAAAAAAAAAAGAAACTCGAGCGCGCGTTAGTTAAGACCCTTTCAGAGGACGCGCGAAGTCGCTCCACGTGAACGAGCCCTTAATGCAATGGCGAGCTTTATTGCGTTCATAAAAGAAAAATACCCAGTCGCGTTCAGTGGATATATTGCTTGCCATTGCGTTGACTAACGTGTGCTGAAAATCCCGTCGGGTAAACGAGCTCTTAGGTTCACGCGGCGTTTATGAGTAGTCTTTGAAATCCTGCTTTACATCCACGGTGGAGGTTCCAACAGCCACGGATTTCGGACAAGGACAATTTTTCCTCGCGTTTCCATGCCCATGGCGATCAAGATGTCCTACTTTTTCCGCTAATTGTCGCTAAGGATGAGTCGTCGCGTGCCGAGCGGCCATTAATGGGCGCGCCGACGGGAAATCGGATTTACGGGGCCGGCGGCGACGCCGGTCGTCGTCGCTTCCCTCGCCTTTTCGCTCGGCGGAAAAAGGACTCTTTTGTCCCGTCTCTCTCTTTCTCTCTCGCTTTTCGACGGCTCGCCGTCGATAATTGTTCGATAGGTGCCACAGGCGGCCAGTATCAGCCGTTACCCGTCACCGGAGTTCCGCCAACGGGGAACCGTTAAACGGACGTCGGCTCGGCGAATTGGACCGTAGATCCTTGTAACGCGTATCGCGGGCCGCGGATAACGGCCGAAGCGCACGCGATAACGCCGTCGTTAGGCGAAAATGCTCGCCCTGGGTGGCCCCGATCGGGAATTTCGCGGGATACTTACAACCCCGAGCCCTCCAGATCGGCCCTCGATCGACCCCCCGCGAAGATACCGCCCTTAGGCGTCGTATTCGCCATGTCGACAAAATATCGACGCGATACGACGTCATATTAACGTCATATCCACGAAGTACTGTAAGAAGATGCAACGCCATGTGTTGAAATCCTCCCCACTTAGGGGTCGAAGATATTCTGATTTTTTCCGATCTAGTATCGAGAGCGCCTTCTCGCTGAAATTTTGCAATTAAAAATTACCGCGCTCGCTGGTCTTTATCGCGTTAAAAAAAAAAAGAAAAAACATTACATTCTGTATATCATCCGCGGATCATCGTTTCGCTTTGCGTACTTTAATTGAAAAATTAAAAGCATTTTAGGTGATTTACGTCGGTGGAGAGATGAGCGAAAATCTGAGATCCTGGGTACCAGATTTTGAGATCATTTTTTATGGAACCGAGCATTGGCGTTGTCTTCTTACCCTACCTCGTCATATCGACGCCATATCGACGCTACTTCTTGTCGGCTAATTTAACATGTAAAACACCACGTTATGAGAGACCGATTGCTATTTTCATGACGCACCCCTTTCTTGCACTATTACACGACCCTCGATGAGATCGTGGGGGTGCATCGTTGCTACTTTCGCGAAGGACCTTTCTTGCGCTATTACTCGACCCTCGACGAGAGATCGTGGGGGTGCATCGGTCGCGGAGGGAGCAATTTGCCCGGATATCTACAGGGGTTGACAGGATTACCAGCTGGTCCGGACGCGCGATTGGGACATCCGGCCAGGGAAATCCTCGGCCCCCGATCTGAATTACTGAATTTAACATCGCACTGTCCGCCCGAGTGCGAAGTGCAACGCAACAGGCGGAAGTGTACGTCCTCGTAGAGGAGAAAGAATTGCATGCCCGGACAATGAGGCGCCATTTGGCTCGAGCACGACTCGTTGTCCTCTGTGCACCATTTACCCGGACTAACCCACTTCTTCCTGGGAAAACGCAGGGCGGAACGAACCGAGATATATATTCACCGAATTTATTGGATGGGGGTGTGAGTTCGTGCGTTTCTTCTATATCTTTTTTTTTTTCGCGAAAATATACGACACATTGGGAAAACAATCGAATGCGGCGTACACTTGCCGCCCGTTAAACGAGCACAACGTCGACGAGGAGTCATTTTAATGAAATGATACCCTGGTTTCGGTGGGACGTGCCCGTTTTCCCGCAACCACCAGGTCTTCTCTTCTGTCGGTACTCGTGGCGTACCTGTGCCAATTGCGCGACATATCACGATCAATGCCACGACATTTTCCGCAGAAACGCTCCTACAATGAGACATTTAATTGAGGACTGTTAGTTTACCAGGTCACCGAGCATGAAATCCAAAACGGTGCCAGGTAACAGAGGTGTTCCTGGGGAAGAATTTTACGGGTTAATTTCCCGGTGTACCCCTTCGTTGAAATGAAATCTCTAGTTACAGTCGTGAATTCAGTTTCCGCGCGCAGAGGGTCTCGAATGGACCACTGTTGTACAGGATGGGTATTGACAGGGTCCATTGACTGTTTAGATGGTGACGACTCAGGGGGACACCAGCGGCCAGGGTTCCGACAGTCCGGAGGACGGTAGCAAGGCGTTCAGCAAACTGCGTCAGCTGGGTAACGAACTCATAACGGCAACTGGAAACGGTGAGTTACCGTAGCGAGGCCGAGAGGCATCTCCGTGTCTCAGTGCCCAGCATCCAGGAGAAGCGCCGAGGAAGGGGGTAGTGGTTGGGGGAAGTGACGGCAGCACGCGGTTCCGCAATCTCGAGAGTGGATCTCCCTCTGAAAAGGATCCCCGAGCGGACTCGTTTGCATTAAGTCCCCGGCCTCTTAGTTCCTAAACTAGGCCTTGATTTTACGCAACAGCGCCGAGCCCGAGGGAATAAAGACGCCGGGGGCGAAACGCCCCTCGGCGGGGTCTCGCGGGGGGTCCCCGCCCGCGCAGGCGCGGACCGGCGGCCCGAAGTGGTCGAAATGAAAGGTCAAAGCCGCCCTCTGCGACGTTAATCTATTTTCACCGCGTCCTCCCTTCCGCGGATTGGGGGGGTGGGCCGGGGGCTGGGGGATCCTGGGAGGAGGTTCGATCCGAAGATTGGCCGCTTCGGGCGATTGACGCGGGTCGACCGGAATCCTTGATGGCGCGGCCCGGAGGGGTCGATCGATGCGACCTCATCCGGACCGTCGACCGGGTGATTGCGGTCGGTGGAACGATTAGGAACACATCGTCTCGATTCGAAGGACTCTTCGTCTGATCGACGAGTCTCGGTCGACAGAGGATGTGTCGATATAAAAAAAAAATATATATAAATTAAATTCCTTTATTATATAAAGAATACTGGGAAACGAGGGTAGATTTAACCATTTTTAACAAGCGGGGTGAGAAGACGCTATCTCGTGACACCTGTCGGCGATAACGTCCCCCGAGCTAGCATCAGCTGTTCGGGAGAGTCGCGAGTGACGGCGGAGGGGTGGTCGTTTTTCCTTTCCTCGTCTCTTTCCCTTTTTATCAGAGTCGAGCGACGGCGGGCCTCGCGACGGCTGACGTCGAAAAAGCCAGGCCCGGAGAGGGTGGTTTCTATTTCCTCCGTTTCGCGAGGGCCGCGCTCGGTCCATTGATTTCCGATGATTCGGAGGAGACCGGCGCCGAGGCCTCCCCCGCGCGCAAAAAGCGACCGGCCTTTTCCCGGGGCATTCGTTCCTTTTTTTTTTCTTTCTTTTATTATTGATGCGGGTTTTATTAACGATGCCACCGAACCGACGATTCCAGTGACGAAGCTGTCGCCCGCGAAGATGACACCCACGGAGGACTGCCAGGCGAAGGAGGCCGAGACGTCGGGCGCCGCGACGAGCGCCGAGCCGCCCAAGCCGTGAGTGTTCGGCCTTGACCTTGTATTTTCCAGGGAACCCGGGGCCTCGAGGAGGTCGGAAATTGATTTTTCGAGGCTCCGGGTCCCGGCCAACGGAGGTCCTAGGAGTGATCCGACCGCTTCCGCCCCCAGGAAACCGGAACCCGGCAGACCGGCCAGCAGGGCCGGTGCTTGTAGGGTGTGTCTCAAGCCTTTCAAGCCGGAGGACTTTTCCCGCACCTGCTACGAGTGCAGATTTAAGGTCTGCGAGGACTGCGCCTCCTATTCCGAACCAACGGACTCGGAGGACCCGGTAAGCCCTCCCCAGGTTCGATGCCCGCGTACGAGCTCTTGGACGTGCCGCTCACTTTCCAGAGTAAGTGGAGATGCAGCGTCTGCCGGAGGAAGCTGGCGTCGAGGGGTCAGCCCGTCGTGGCGCAGGAGTCGACGGAGTCGCTGCTGGACGTCCCGGTCTTGGAGGCGCTGCAGAGACGACACAGCGAGGCCAGGCTGAACTGCCAGGCGAAAGGGCTGGGAACGGGGCTGGCGCCCCCCAGGAGTCCGGACATCCGGAGGCACTCGGACTTCTCGCCTGCGAGCCTGAAGGAGCTCGAGAAGGTAAGACCAGGAAGGTCCCCCAAGGTGGGCCTCCGGTGGTGCGATTAGTCGCGGTCGCGCGAAGAGGAGGACGTCGCCATGGCCGGGAGGCTCATCCCGAAGGAGAGCGGAACCCTAGAGACCGGAAACCGTGGAGTACAGCCGACCGGTCGCGCTATCGAAGAGCCACCGTCGGTCGCGTTTTCCGGCGCGTCCCCCCACGTCCCCTCGCGGCGGGGGCCAAGCCCCCCCGCGAGTCCTCCGAGCCCGGAGGAGCGGACCTCGGATGCGGCGGTCCCCCCCGAGGCCCTGGTTTTAATCGTCCTCGTAATGTTGTAGTTTCGAAAGGTTGCAGGGGAACGCCGGGAGGAGCTGAGATGGGAGCGGGAGTTAGAGTGGAGGAGCAGATCCAGGGGTGGGTCTCCAGACCGCCGCCAGAGCGACAGGGGGCGAGCCGGCAGTCCGCAGAGGGGCTCCAAGTCGTCCAAGCCTGGTGAGAGAACCTCTGATCGTCGTCCTCGTCGTTGGATGTCAGCTCGATGTCAGCCCGATATGTCAACCCCCGATGCCTGGTCGCAGCTTCTCGTGCCCCTCACCCCCGTTCTCGCCCTCGCTCCGAGATCCTCGAGCCCTTGTTCCGTCAAATCGCGAACGGGGAACCGATCTTCCGGACCTCCGACGTCCGAGCGACGTTCCCGTTGATCCCCTGCCGGTCACTCGTAAGTCCCTGGTCGGAGGTCGGAGGTCGTCGTTCCCCCTCGCAATCACCGACGCTCGACCGGACGAGGGTCTCTAGGTTCAGGGTCGAGGACGGATGCACTCGGCGGGCGTCCCTGCGTCGTCGCTTTGCACGCTCCAAGGGGTGCGAAGGCGACTTAGCTCCCGCTCGAGAGCTTACCGGCGTTATACGGTTACCCGCCACTTGCGAGAGTCGGAAGTTGCGTCGACCCGAGGCGCCGGCAAACTCGTCCGGGTCTTCAAGTGACCTTCGAACTCGCTTAACGGCGCCGCTTTGTACCGCGAGGCGGAGTTCTCTCTAACGGCGGCTCCTCAGATGCAGAAGCGGAGGCGCCGGGAGACGCAGCGGAGGAGGACGCCGAGCGGTGGCGGCGCTCGAGGACGGCCGCGGCGCCGGGACCGGGGGCATCCCCGGCGAACTGCTCGACGCGCCGGAAGTCCACGGTCACCAGGCAGCGATCCTACGATGACGAGCACAAAGCCGCAGGAGGCGGCGACCCCGACCAGGCGGTGCGACAGGAGTCGGGCCTGGGACTTCCGGGACAGCTCTCGAGACGAGCCTCGGCCTACGACGTCTACGCCCTGCCAGTCGCTGCCAACCAGGGTAGGTTATCTTTTTCTTCATTTCTTTATTTTAATTTCTCCACCTATGACGCCGTCTTCAACCCCGGAACCTCGGTCGGAAAGGTCTTCAGGGTCGGCCGCGTCCAGGGTCGCGCGAGTCTGCCGCCGAGGAGAGACCCTGCAGAGACGTCGGTCGCAGGGCGTCCTTCCGGGCCGTCAAGCCGCTCCTCCCCTACGAGATGGTCTCCGACCAGGAGAAGGTCATCGATTTGGACGCCCCTTCGCCAGCGGAGGCGAGCCCGGCGCCGCAGCCACCCCCTGAAGAGGAGAAACGACTCAGGCGAAGAGTATCACAACTGTGAGTGATCGATCTCAAATCGATCTCAAATCGATTTCGGAATCGTTGGAAAATCTGTCCATTCGTCGATACTTCCCGAATCGTTCCAACTTGATAGAGCCGATAGGGTAGAGAGGCTCGCGACCGCGTTTGCGCTTAAGGGATTGTCGGGTGGAAGGGAACGAAGTGGGGGAGGGCAATTCAAGGAGAAAAATCGAAAATCGAATTTCGCAGGCCGGATATCGGCGCGATGAGAGCTCTACCTTCGGTCCCGGGGGTCACGAAACCTCCACCCACTGCCATGGGCAGAGTCGCCGTAGACGACCGCGACTTGCCTCGGCAGGGGAGTCTCGTCGACGGGGAGGGAATTAAGATCGTTATCCACGACGTCGACAGTGACCACGGTGAGTCGGTGCTTATTCTGGGAGGATCCAACCCGACGATGGGTATTTTCCTGCCAAGGGTACGCGAGTCAGTCCACCTCGTTTTCAGGGTCGAGGACCAGTTCAGCGAGGAGAGTCGTCCTGAGGAAGGAGACGGTAATGGACGACGTCCAGAGAAGTGAGTAAGATGGGGAGCGATTCGACGATATGGAGGGTTCTTCATTAACTCCGGTATTTCGATCTTCAGGAGGCTTCGGGATGAGGGTGGTCGGCGGGAAGAGAGGATCCAACGGGCGCACATATGCCCGCGTCGTTTGGACGGTGCCTGGAGGACCAGCGGAGAAGGCCGGACTGCAATATGGAGACCGAGTGAGTACCTCGTGTCAAGAGGTCAGGGAACGTTCCGATTTTCCGTTCTCCGGGTCGTCGTTACCGCGATGTCCCATGCCTCGCCGATACACCCCATGCCATACGTTTTCTCATATACCTTGGACCTCTGCCCACGTTACCTATATTCCTCTCGTTACATACCGTAATTTCGTGTCGCAGGTGCTGAAATGGGGCGGGGTGTCGCTTACGGACCGAAGCTTCGACGAGGTCTCCCAGATCGTCGAGCGCACCGGCGACACGGTGGAGGTCATGGTGGAGCACACCTCGGACCCGTGAGTGGAAAATTAAAGACCCCCCCAGGAGCCCTATTCTGGAATTCATACCCTGGATTTTTCTCATACTTCACAGTTTTTGCGTATGACATCGAAACGTTGATCAATTGCGCGACATAGCAACAATGGGAGAATTTTCCCAAATCCTATTATCATGCGAGAGAGTCCGGACGAACTCGAGAATAGGGTCCCAAGGTGGAGGCATCTCGCTTACATGTACATATTCTTTTCTCTTCCGCTTTCTCCCCGGCGAACACCAGGGTGACCGATCCGCTGGACGAGCCGGGAACGGTGCCACCCTCGGGCAAGCCGGGCTCCCTCGGCCTGCAGCTAGGTACGTACCCCGACCGAAGTACATCCCCGTCACGAGCGGAAGTCCCCTCACGAAAGAGAAGTCCGAGAAAACGGCAAACTAATTGAAGTGAATCCGGTAGACGGATCGCGCCTTACCTGGCGAGCCTCCACCCCTGCCCGACTAATAGCTGGCTGGTGTTCATTTCAGAATCGGATACGGACAAAACGCCCACCTCGCCGACGCGCAGGAAACTACCAAAGACGCCGGTATAACGAGTTCATAAATACCGAGAATACGCGTCGTTTGTACGGAACCGCGTGTGCGTGCGCGCCCGCGTTAAAAGGATCCCAAAGAGCCCTCCACCCGGGACGAGAAGTCCCAGCTTGTCCCCCGTCCCTGGCCGGGGCTCATCCTCGTCGGTGTCTCTGTCCTTAGCGTTCGTCCCCAGCCACCTTCTTCCCGCCAGTCCCGACTCCGTTTCCGCCCCCCAACGCCCTGACGCGCGGCCGAGTTCCCAGCGATAGCCGGACCTCCGAGTCGACAGCCCCGGATTTTCCGCCCCGAGACCGTCCATCGAGACCCTCTTTCGATCGGTCGCAATTACATCGGGTCGCGCGAATCGGCGATCGGGGTAGGAGGGGTTCTTCGGAGGACCGGAAGCCGCGCGCGGAGCCGCAGCGCGGAGGTGCTCGATCGACAATCGTAGGCGTAGGTGTAGCCGTAACCGTAAACGCCGGAAGTCCGGACCCCCCGCGGTCGCCGGCACGCGGAACGCGCGCGGAATACGCACCGCGACGGTCCCGCGTGTCACGCGCGCCGCCCCCGCGACTCGCAATCGATGTATTGTATCTAGAATCCCAGTGGCGACATTCCGCGCGTATCGCGGACGCTACTCGCTTTGCTCCGCTAGAGAGAGAGGGAGAGTGGGAGAGGAAGGGAGAAAAAGAGAGGAGGTGAGAGAGGGAGAGAGATTGAATACCAGGAATGTCACGCGTTTTGTCTTCCCAATAAAGTGAAAGCACAGAGTCATCCGCGGCGAGTTGTGTTGCTTTCCCGAGCCCGCTCTCTTGGCCCTTAACCCTTTCGTTACGAATACAAGAAATTCCACCATATCTCCAGAGTATCTTTTTATCGTATTCACCCTTATTGGATTAATCACCCTAAAAGTACATTTTTAACATACGTAACACAGTTTGCCCATCGAAATGAGACGAGAATACCCGCTGTTGGGATAACTTTTAATTTCTTAAAAGTTTAAGGTTGAACCTTGTATTTGGAAATTTAATAATGGAATGATACGACAAAACAGTTGTTATTCAATACTTAGAAAAGCGTACGTACAAAAGGCAGTCAAGGAGACGTTCTTCAGGTGGAAGGCGTAAGTTCGAACACCGAAGAGTGCCGAAGCACAATGTGCACCCTTTCGACGCGGTGGTGCGTTCAGTGGGGGTTGACTGGCGGAGCGGACTGCCGTAACGAAAGGGTTAAAGGGAGTCCCGGTCCCTCCTGGTCCCACTTCCTACCCTCCGGTCCCGTTCCCTCCGATCGCCGGGAAGGATCGCGGGAGGTCTCGCGTTCTCGTCGCCCGAGACCCTCCCGAAACTCCCCCGGGAGGTTCCCCTGGGAAGTCCCCCGGGAGGCTGGTCGCGGGCAAGTCGAGCGCTGGGAAGGAAATCGGGCCTCCGCGGGACTCCGCTTTGTCCCCGCTCGCTTTCCACCGCTTGCTCGCTTGAACGCTAGATCGCATAGCAGAGCCCGCTCCCCTTTCCGCAGTACCGAGGAAGAAAAAAAAGAAAAAAAAAAAGAAAAGTCGGGTCAACCGTCAGAAAGAAACCGTGAAATAGGGACGCGTCCCTGGAGAGGACGCGACGAGGGGGTGTTCACTCAGGAAATCGACTGAAAGTCCCGAGTAGACATTGGAGATCACGAACACATCGATAAAGCGGACTGTCACTTGTTACCGAATCGCATTGTTTATCAAATGAGATCAAAGGCAGTTGATTGTCGATAAAGGAAATCGGTTTCCCTAATTTCCGAGTGAGTAGCCCCTCGGGGTGCGATATGCACCTACGGTTCGTAAAGAGATTCATTTATTCCGTGGTTGTATATTTTCTATCCGGGGAGTAGTGGCTATTTTTCGAGTACCTCGAGGCTCGGGGTGGTTCCCCGAGGCATGCACCCTAGTCCGCCGCATGCCGACCGCGGAGCGCCCGAGGCGGAGGTCGGGGTCGGCGGCGAGACCCGCGTCAGGGTCAGGGCCACGATCGGGCGAAACCAGCGCTCGACGACGACGGCCTCCCGCGACGAGGAGGCGAGAGCGACCGCCGCGAGGAAGGAAACGCGCCGATTCGCGCGAGGAGGCGTGGGGTCGCGGAGGACGGGATCAAGGTTCGCGTCCTGGGGCGTCCGCTGCCGCTCGCAGCTCGGATCCGGCCAGTCGGCCCTTGGGGAGCTAAGGGCGCATCGGAGGACCCGACCGGAGCAGTAGGTACCAGGGCGGGAGCCCTCGGTTCACGTTCGTTCAGTTACTTTCCCCGTTGGCTGGTTACGCTCCCCTGCCCCCCGACCCCTTTTGGAACGTTCCCGAGCACCGCTTTGCATGCCGATAGCAGCCGATAGCCGGTCGAATGCGGAATGCACCCGGGCCGGGCTCGGGCACCGAAAGAAGCTTGAATCCTCGAGGCTCTCGCCGTGAGGGTGGGCTCGGGGGGAGAGAGGAGAGGAGGCACGCCTCTTTCCCGCGGTCGAACTCCTGGCGCGACACCTGTGCGTTCGACTTTTAGGAACAGATCGCCAGGGAGCGGCAGATCACCGGCCGCGTGCAGATCCAGGTGTGGTACGAGGCGGAGCGCAAGGAGCTGGTGGTCTCCATCCTGGCGGCGGATGACCTGTCGCCCAGAGAGGACACCGGCTACGGGACCGCCCCGGAAGCCTACGCGAAGCTCCTCCTGGTCCCGTCCTGGTGAGTACCCTAACATGGAGCGATCTCTGAGAAAGATGAGCATCGACCACGGGGATGCCCCGGTTGCAGCGGGGAGCGCAACACCGTGGAGACGAGCGTGGCCGAGCCCACCAAGAACCCCATCTGGAACGCCACCCTGAATTTCTCCGGGGTGCCGGCCGACGAGCTCATGACTCGCAAGATCGAAGTAACGCTGTGGGACGATTGCCCCGACAAGGACAACGTCTTCCTGGGGGAGTGCACCGTGGAGCTGAAGACGGCCCTGCTCGACGACGGAGCGATCTGGCAAGTGTTAAATTCGGGGACAGGTGTGTGTATTTATCCTACTTACGAGAAATCAACGTTCAAGCGTTGTTCCAGGTACCGGCTGGAGGACCCTCGAGGATTTCGCATGGGGAAGTCGCCCCACTGCTCACCTAGAGGGTCCTTCTCCCAGGAGGTGGCCCAGCGGCTGCTGCGGCGGGTGGAGCCGCGCGACCGGGACCGCGAGCGGGAGCGCAGCCTGAGCGAGGACACCCCCAGCGAGAGCGGAAGTCCCGAGCCCTACTTCCTGCACCCGGACCACGCGTGGCACGCCAACTCGAGACGCGGTTCCAGCCAGTCGGAGCAGCTGGAGGTCGAGCCGTACGAGCTCAGCAAGGACTACAGCCGGTCCCTACCGGGTAGCCGGCGCAGCAGCTTCCAGAGCCAGGGTGGGACCGACAGCAAACGTGAGTACTCCGAAATACCTATGAAAGATAGACGCTCACCCGTGGTACCGATTCCACCCTTCGGCACCTGTTCCAACCCTTCCAGGCGGCAGCGTGACCGAGGTGGACGCGGCGCCGATCGTGGTGCACCACCACAACCGAGACCGGCGACGCAGTTCCTGTGCCCGACCCATCAAGGTCGAGCTCGCGCGCACCCTGAGTCTGTCCTCGGAGAAGAGGCGCGGCAGCCGTGAGTATCGCACGAAGGAGGCCGCCGCTCGCTTTCTCGTGCTCCTCCGCTTCTTGTGCGCGTCCGCTACCGCCCACGTTCAGCCCGATTTTCGAGTCGATGCGGATTTTTTGTTTCGCACGCGAAAAGATCCCCGTGAAAGATTTTGCATTATTGCGAAGTCCCGTCATTGGTCAACGTTTGAAAGTCTTATACGAAACTGTGAGTCTCGCGGGCGAAAGTTAATCGTATAGATTCGAGAATCGGGTTCCAGGCTCCGGCAGCTGGATGAGGGCCCACTGCGCCTGGTCGGGTCCAGTTGAGTCAGGCTCAGTTGGGTCCGATCAGACCTCACGGTCGGGCCCGATTCAGCTGGCGGTCGCATGGTCGCGTCGGGCTCTAAGCGCCCCTCCACGCCACGTGGCTTCGGCCGCTCCCCGTCCCCGCGAGCGAAAGCTCTCCCTGTGTCTCGTCTTCGTCTCGCCTCGTCTCGTCTCGTCTCGGTGCCCTCGTCAGGGCACGGTCGTCTCTCATTCGCTCTCACAGCCTGTCTCTCTCGTACAGCCCGGCTTCTAGCTAGGCCTAGCTCGGCCCGCCGTCTGCCTGCTTTCCTCCGTCAGCCATTCGCCGATTCTCACCCCGCCGACCGGTCTGTCTCTGTTTCTGTTTCCGTAACTCTCCTCCGTACCTGCGAACGCCGATTAATACCGATCCCAACCCTCAACCTCCGCTCGGTCGGGACGCGAGAAACGCGCTTCGGCGCCCCGACGCCCCTCCGCCGCCGCCGCCGTCGACGTCACCTCCGCCACCTGCACCCGCCGTTGCGAGTGACGGTCCGCTCGCAACAGACTGCGCCGTCCCGACGGTTACCGTGTGGCAGTGCGACCCTGGGTCTTCGAAGACCGCTAATTCGGCCTCCCTACCGCTACCGCACTCCGCACCACCCAGATAAATTACCCCATCGTTGAACGCCGATACGGGATTTTGGTAAGGCTGCTCTTTCTTTCTCTCACTATGTCTGTCCGTCTCCACCCACCCCTCGCTCCCGCCCCCAGGGTGACGCTCGACCGAGATTCCCTCGAAATTGGTCCGATCCCTGCAAAGGGCACTCGACGCGTCGTGAAAAGAGATCACCTCGAGATTTTTCATTTTCGAGATATCGTGGAATTCAATTTTCAGTCCGTTTCTCTCTCTCTCTCAGTTTTTATCCGCTCGGCGATAACGCAATCGTAATTACCGCCATCCAGTGGCTTCGTGTGGGTCGTGCTCCGCGATCGGATAAAAAATGTCATCGCGTGGGTGGGTGCGCACGTCATGCGGGAAAAAACGCCACGCGAGGTGCATCGAACGGGGGGTATATGCATTCAACAGGTGACGCCGAATGTTTCATGAGGACGCAGCGGAGGAGAATGCGCCTTTCCGTGCGTTCTACGGGTTCGCCGAACACGCATCGACGTCCCTGGGGAGTCCCGACCTCCCGGCAATCCCTCCGTCGGGGGCACCGGTCGGAGCTACCGGAAGCGGCGGCCTGCGCGGTCGGGCGCGCACTACGCGACCGACCGGTCTCCGACGGCCCTTTTATACCCCTATCCCCACTCCTCCGCCCGCTCGATACGGGCCAAACTCGGCGGAGTCTGCCGAGCTGGCGGATCGTCGACGTCTTCGGAATGAAAGGAAAAGGGAACCGACGGATCGGCCGTTTCCGCCCTCGAAAGTCTATCTCGGACCGATCGAACCGGAAGAGTGGACAGCGCCCGGCCGAGAGACACCCCGCTTGACCCCTGACCCCGCGGCCTTTCTTCTCCGACTCAAGACTTCTGCTCCCAGGCAAGACGGAGCCAAAGTAGCCCCACCTGTGTGCCGGGTGCCCTTTCCCGGTAGGAGGCCACCTTCCTACTTGTCTTTCGTAATTGACCAAGACTCGGCCCCCGAGGACCGTCAGGCGATGTCAGGGTGCACGAGACGACGAAACCCGGGACGCCGGATTGACCAGTCCAGGCGGTCTGCCCTTTACCTCTGCAGCGGTCGGTTCCCTCCTCTGGTGATTCGCTCGTCCCTTTCCATCCTGCCGATGGTGAGAGGACAAAGTGATAAGAGATGCCGATGACGAACGGTGACTCCTTTTCGGGTGACGTCGGTCGGAAATGTTGGACGAATCGATCCCTCGATTGGGTCGGGAATTAATGTTGCTCGATACGAAGTTGCGCTTGAGATCCGGAATTTCGTATCGAACGACCTAAAGGTCGACGAGTCGGGTTCATGGCGACATGACAGCCCGATGACGTTGAGACGAACGGGGTGACTTTCTAGCTGGACCTCGACGAGCCGACCGGTGCGACCCACCGGTCGGACGTCGGTCTGGCTGTGGGAGTCCTCCGGTCGCGGAATGACGAGGTCTGGACTATGTCGGGCTGCGGAAAGACACGGATTATGTCCTCAGTCGATGCGAATCACGTTGCAGGGCGGGGTGAGCGCAAAGACGGTGTTTTGGATATGTCGGAGAGGTTCTTCGATCGGAACAGCGAATCCGACGAGGACGACAGATGGAGGTGACGTTCAGATTAAGCTAAATACATTTTTTCATTGTTCTCTGGCTCGAAGTCCTTCCGAGGTAAAGGGTGGAATCGGTCGGTATCGTTGCAGCCAGCCTGTGAGGAGCGAGAACGGTGTTCATGCGAGACTGGGACCTGGCCAGGTGAGGCCGAAGGGGATCAAGATCATAGGAGGTGAGGACGGTTCCTTCTGCGCCTTCTAACATCCATAACACCTCGATCAAGGGTTCCTCTTATATTTTCTAGGAGTGATGCAGGGCGAGATTCAGCTGGGGTTTTCTTTCGACAAGGGTACGCTCGAGGTGGAGGTGATTTGCGCTAGAGGGATCTGTCCCGGCGAACGGGAGAAACCAGGTGAGTGGGGAGATGGCGAGTGTATTTTGGTCGAGATCCCCGAAATCGTGCCTGCTTCCAGACACCTACGTCAAGACGTATCTGCTGGATGGAGAACGTTGGTTGCTGAAACGCAAGACCCGGGTCTATCGGCAGTCGACGGAACCGCAGTACAGGCAGACGATCAAGTACGGCCGTTGCGACGCCTTCGGGCGGAACCTGCTGGTAATGCTCTGGGAGAGGAACCTAGGCTTCGAGAGCAACCAAGGCCTCGGAGGAGCCGAGATCGACCTGGGCCTGCTGCCGCAGTCTCGGCACACAGTCGGCTGGTACCCTCTCTTTCCCATCCACGCCCTGGGCTCCCACTCGCACGCGGACTCGCCCTGATGGTTGCGGCGAAATCGAGTCTTCGACGCCGGGGAGCTCGATTTCAGACTCAGTCTCCTGCCGAAGGGCGAGGACGGGTCCGTCCTGAGGGTTGCCTCCTGATCGGCAGGGCCTAGAGGCCCGAGGAGCGACCGACCGGTCGGCGAGAAGCGCGGCTAGATCCGACCCCGGAGATCGCGCGGAAGGAGAGGTCGGCTCGACCCGGACAATCAAGACTCGCTCGCGTACCTTCGTACATTTAAGCTCGTTAAGGAAAACCGACAATCAGACGCGTTTGCGCGCGCCCAGAGACTCTCGCGCCGATCTCTCCGCCCGCGTTGGACCTCTTCGAAGTAAGGATGATCCGCTCTTCGGGGAGAATTCCGATAGGCCGGCGTCCGCGACCTCGGGCCGCTAACGAGACGCCTCCCTCCGTTAGGTCCTTCGGACTCCCTCGTTAAGCAATACGAGAACGACACCTCGAACGACCTCAGCAATAAGGGCGACCCGCGTCCACCCCTTCGAATCGAACCGAACCGCGCCGGGAGTGGCGAGGGTCCACCGACGTCCCGACCCGACCCGCGGGTCCGACGCGGCCGGTCGCCGCGACCGTCGAGTCAACCCACCGGTCGTCGGCCGGAGATCGACCCAACGGTCGTCGACCGGAGATCGACCCACCGGTCGCCAGCAGCCGACCCGACCGGGCCCCGCGACCGGTCCGACTCGGTCGAGCCTCGCCGAACGCGGCCCTTCGCTAAGCGCTCGAACCCCGACCCAACCCAACCCGATGTCGACGCTACGCAAGGCCCGATTTTAGTCTTTAGAGTGTAGGACGTGGCTTGGAACGAGCCCAGAACACCCTCGGGACTTATCCCCAGGACCACCCGGACTCCGGGCTCGCTGGTCGAGCCCTGCCTGAGGACGAGCGCGCTACGGAGATTCTACGGAGAAATTATTTACAGAGTCCAAGCGTATCTTTTGTAGCCCGTGGACTCTTATCGAAACCGGCAACTCGGCCTATGGGTCCCTAACGATCGCCATCCACGACCCACCTTTTTGGACCCAGCCGACCCCGTCGAGGCGTCCCGACGCCTCGGGGGCAACGCGCGAAAGTTCACTTCTCGCGACGCGCGCTTGGCTCCGTTCCGTCGCCTCTTTACGTTACATATCTGTGTTGTAAGCTGATTTTAAGTGTCCGACAATCCGGCCGAGCGCCAACGGCGAGCATTATCGTCGCGCACCCGGGCATGCCGTCTTGTCGTGACTTCTGCGCCCTCGACTAATTACTATCGAATGTAGCCATAATGGTCCTCTTCTTGATAAGCGCAATTGGGATCTTTTTTGGACGGCCTCCAATTTTTCTTGTACATCGATGTCGGACCTGTGGACATTGTCGCGCGTTTACCCCTCCATTTACCGACAGGAGGTCAGGGTAACGAGTGAAAAGGCGCGCGTGAGGGTAACCGGCACGTTTTATGGTGTCGTGATTGTAAATGCCGGACACCGAGCACTTACCTTTCGGTGCAATGGTTACCGCAAGCGGCATGCAATTCGCCCGTGCAGCGACGCGCCGGCGCTCGGCCCCTCGACTTAAACATTAAATGTTACGTCCTACGAGGAAATAACGCGAAGGTACGGCACGCGTCCGTACGTATATGTGCACGCGTAGGCGGTCGGATATCGGTACGACCTCGTATTCGTATCTCTTCTGCCTCCATGATCGATAACGCGTCTTGTCCCCCGCCGTCCTCGGACAGCGGCCGGATGGAGACGCGCACCACGCACTTTTCCTGCATCGCGAAATCTCTAAGAAAAAAAAAGGAAAAAAAAAAGAAATACATATATATAACTAGCGCAAACTAGCGCGAACTAGCCGCGCTGACGACTAGTCGTCGCCTCAAGCGAGCGGCGATTAAAGCTAGATAAGAAGTGCTCTTGAAAATTGGCCTAAAAAGCGAGTCGCTAAGCCGCGACCGCGACGATTGAAGTACGGCGCGTGCGCGAGCTCTGTCGACCGTCACAGATCGACCCTGAATTATTCTGGAACGGACGCCACGGGGTGATATTAAGAATTATCAATTTCAAGGGTGCACCTTGAACCGACTCGGGGATCGAGCATGGAGAAACGATTTTTATGTTCAGGGGTGAATGGGGGAGGGTTGGCAGAGTTTACGCAATCGCGGCCCCCTAAAAGCAAATGCGTACACTGATAAAATCCGCAGCAGCCCCAGTCGGTGCGAAATGGCTCTTGAGGGGGTTCTTTGATATGGGGGAGGTTTTTTGGAGTCACCCTCCGGCGGCATTTTGGACTGATTGGGCCGGGGTGTGAGGAACGGTTCATCGCTCGGCGGCATCTATTTTTCTCGGGCCCCTCTATCGGGCCCTTTTCCTCTCAAGGCTATTCTCTACGCAGCTTCGGAACTTGTCCTGTACAACGAGTCGCGTCTCTGCGCGACATGCGCGGTCGCCATGACGTCGAGGAGACTCGGACATGCTGGCCGAGCTCGTCGGTCCCTTTTCCGGCGAGGTGAGGCTAAATCTACCGACTATAGCTAGATAGATGGCGAGGATGTGGGAAAGTATGAGTCGTATAAGGTGCGCGGTGACACGTGGTCTAATCTTACGCCGTGAGGTAGGTCAAGGCAGTCCACGCTGCTCCTTAGCCATGGGAGTGGCGGGGCTGACGAGGGGCCACGTTTTAAGGTCCCCGAAAGGATCCATCGAGAACTCGAAGGGACCTCATCAAGACCTCGAGAGAGGACTCATCGAGACCTCGAAGAGGCCCCTCGTCCCGGGCCTAACGAGAACAACTCGTAGTTACCACCGCGTGTAGGAATTTAAGCGAGGGTAGCCGGACCCTCGATGACATATATTACTCTCGAGAGATGCAATCTGCACAAGGGATCCCGAAGGGAGGTCCTGAAATGGCGGAGGTCCAGCCACCCTGAGGGCGCGGCCATCCCTCGGCGAAGTCGGGATTCTCGGGAATTTTTGAGATTTGCATGAAAAGCGAGCTCGCATACCTCCCCCAGGATAATCGACGGGGAAGTTGGAGGAAAGGTAGAAAGTGGGACAGGAAATTCCCGGGGCTGCGGACCGAAGGGTTCCGACAACCCACCACCTGGGGCACGGATATGTACGCGACCCGGTGCAATGCAGTTCGCAGCCCCGGTGCAGTTACAAGATGATTGCCCGGTAATCGGACTCGGTTTATTGATAATCAACCGTGGGAGTGGCGCCTTTTACACCTCGGCAGTTGAAGGTGCATTCGAGGGCCTCTTTGGGAAGAAATAAAGTCGAGCCCTCCTCGTGGCCGCGCCCTTAGTCGACCCTAGCGTACTCTAAACGTATGTATCGTTCCCCGCGTGAGGCGATCGTCGATCTCCGCTCGCGCGATGCGAACCTTGCCCGATACTCGACTTTCTGGTAAAAAAGTCGAATCTCCGACACATAGATCGGCCTAAAAGAGGATTCACACGTAATGATAAATTCTTCCGATTAATCTGGGCGCACCGATCTGTGCAGATTTAACTGACGCGTGGACGATATAGAAGCACTCGATTTAACTGCACGGATTAAAAATCGGAAATTAGTTTGCTGTCCCTGGAATTTTTTTTTTTTTTTAATATTCAGAGGCTATCGAGCGATCGGGCGAGGTTCTCGCTCTACCGACAATCGTTTATTCGTAATTATCGAATCTGGCCATTTCGACGAGAGAGTCGAACCTGGCGATTGGGCGCGAGGGTGATTTTGCCCCCGTGGAGTAAGAGGCAAAGTGGTTGGTACTTTCGAGGGCACTTTTAGCACGACCCTGGAAGTGGAGAAATTATATAAGCCGGTATCTGTGAAAATGTATATTATAAAAGTATATAGAACGTGACGTCGTTCGTTCTCACTGAAACCCCTGACCACGGGTACCGATCACTGGCTGATCATTGAGCAGTCATTCTGGGGAGCATCCTTGTGGCTTGTGGGAAGAGAAAAAAAATCATTCTAATATGCTCCGAGGTCTTACTCCACAATTAGTCGGTGCCGATTCGCGCTCAGATACCTCTCGTCGAAAGTCGAACCCTCGACGTCCCGTTTTTTCTATACGCGCCGACTATTTTCTATACGATGACGTTCCGCGATGCCTATAGACTGGCCCTGGCCTAAGTATCTCCTGTCACATGTTCCTCGACTCGCGACATTCATTTCAATCCGTCTTATAATGATATCCGAGCCTAAAAGTGACGCGACCAGCCCTAGGTCCCTTTTCTCGCAGAGGTCGAGGTCGAGGTCCCGGAAAATCAAAGCTTGATTCACACGATCTCGTCCACCTAAAAAAAAAAAAAATGATAACTTTAATAAGCGGGCACATATGAACGAAAAGGGCTCGCCTAAGCTAATGGAATTGCTGCCGGGGGGGTGCACTGTTTCGCAGAGTTCCACTTTGCCGACTCTGAGCTCTGTCAATTTCGGTACCTATATAGCAACGAGTAACCGCGTAATGTATGGCCTGCGATACTTTCGGTGCTTATTTCGTAGTGATTAGTGTCGCGTAAGGGAGTTCTACGCGACGTGGAACCGTGAACTCGGAACTCGGGGACATTTTTTGCAGTTTGGTGAGCCCTCCACTCGACTCTCGCCCAGCGAGAAACGCGAGACCACTGGAGCTCTTCATTTTGGGTAAAGCTGGAGTACGAAGTAACCGCGAAATATCTGGCAAAGAAAGCTGAATCTAGAAAGAAGGCCCACCCACTTTCCCCCCATCGCTCGCGTATGACTTCACCGAACGGCATTCCTACCTTCTCCGCAAACCGATCGATCGATCGTCTACCTAGCCGTCCGCCCATCGGCCTACCTACCGTACAAACTCTCATTTCCGACAGGGGCAAGATGTGTGGAAATTCGTGTAAAACCTTAATACTGTGTCAAATAAAAATCTGTGGAAAGTACACCTTGTCTAGAGCCAACCGCTGGGATTCGATTCATCCTCCTAAAATTATTATATATAAAATAATAATATAATATATTATAATATAATAATATGTTAACATCCACGATCTCCTGAGTACCCTCGATGTCCCTAGGCCTTCTTCTCGAGAAGGGAAATCGCAAACGTGCGTACGTGTTCCCGCAATTGTCGGCACAAAGGTGGAGCCCGATGTACCTAGAAATCGGCCTCCTCCCTTCGAGCTTCTCGGAAGAACTTGCGTGTCCTATCTGCCTTTCGAGAGACGGCCGCTAACCACAGTTAATCGATGTTAATCGGCCTTAATGCATGCTAATCGAAAGCAAGCAGTTAACCGATACCACAGCCGAAAGCGTACCGCAGCCGTAACACTTTCGGCCCGCTAACGCGACCCCTTTTTAAGATGCGTGTAACGCAATGCACCTTAGCGGCTGCGTACCCGGCAATTGCAAGTTAATTGCTAGTCACTCGCGATTAACTTGATAAAATTAGAAAAACGGGGGAGCCCACGCACGCGGGGTGGATAGGAACGCGGAGGGCCGATTTTTTACGTCCCTCGCAAGATTCGCGACGTACGTCGTGATATCGGTAATATCGGTGGCTGTAATCACGGGCACTCGGAAAGTGACAAGAGATGGCAGCCGGTGTACTATCGTTCGCATCGTATGCACAGAACGATATCCCAGTCGTGCCTGAAACGAAACGAAACGAGCGCGCCTCGATTAGCGATCGTTACCGACAGTTACGCGTTCCGCTCGATTCCCGCGCCGGTAAATGTTGCCCTCCTTAAACCAGACGAGATTTCCGCGACCTTACCGGACATTTCTCTCGGTTGCCCGAGACGTCCCGGTGGACACATCCGGAGGAAAAACGCACCCCGTCGAGTTGTCACTTTTCGGCATTTTTCAATCGTCAAGGCTGATCGCATTAAAAATTCGACATGACCCGAAATCTGGATTATCCCTATCGTGGCGACCGCTGTTCCTCATTTTCATTAATTGTTGTAATAAATTTAAATGTTCCAGGTAAGGTCTTCGGCGCCTCGAAGAGGCTCGCGAGGAAGGAAGCGCGAGGTTAAGATATCTACTAGTAATTGTGGGTATTCGTCGAGTTAAGGATCTTCTCGGTCTCTAGATCGCCAAGCCCAACCCCTTCGGCTTCGTAACTCCGTATCACGAAATCCCAATTATCTCGATCGTTATAATCTGTCAATTAGGAGGCTGCAGCCAAGGCCGAAGTCACGCGCCCGGATGAGGCCGCGAGGAGGGAAGCGCGAGGTTAAGACGTCCGGCAATCGTTGCTGGCATTTCTCGAGATTTTAAACAAGTAGCTTCCGGTAGGTCCGAGAAGCGGTTCCTGGAGGGGGCCGTCGTTCCCACCGAGGGAGAAGAAGGCGAGACTCTTTCTCTATCTCGAGCTCTCCGGATTGCCCTGCGCCTCCGTTCGGAAAACTCGACTCGGCCCCGTCCCCCCGTTCTTCCCCGACTTCCGGAAGCTTTCATCCTCTTCCCCCCAAGGACCTCCATTACCCGCGTCGATCCCTGGACACCTGAAACCGGAAGGCGATTCGTAAGTCCCTAATCTTGCGTAATTCGCGGGTTAATCCTCCATGGCAAGCCCATCTACGCCTCACATGAGCGAGATGGAGGTTCACGCGCGAAGTGGAGGCGCGTCAACGGGGACGTAAGTACAAGCCGGTCCCCTTCGGCGTCGCGTCCTTGCACGCCACGTACGCCGGGTTCGCGAGCAGGGATATAAGTCGTCAATTGGCCTAATCGAGGAGCCTCGTCGCGACGTATCAACGCGCTGCGGCGACCTAGGGCTCGCCTCTCTCGGTGTCTCTCTCTCTGCCGCCCCCGCCGAGCCGGCCCTCCACCGAGGCCGGCTCTTCCGCCGGCGCGAAACCTAGCGGCGCGGAAAAGTGATCCCGAGGAACGCGAGAGAGCCGGGCCATTAGCTCCCAGCTAAGATTACCGGACGTCCGAATTAGCCGGGTCGCCTCGGCAGCGAGCGCCGTCCGGTCGTCGCCACTTCGGGGATCCGCGGGTCCTGGGCCGACAGGACGCGTCTCCTGCGTCGCGGGTCGGGTCGCGCGAGTTGCGTAACGCATACGAGGAGTAAACAAGAGAGCAGGAAGGAGAGACGCGCGCCTCGGTTAGGGAGCGCTCTCGCTCGGCGTTAACTCGCCGGGGCCGTCGGTGGGGCAGCCGCGGCGCGGCCCGGCGTGGGCGAAGACAATTGACTCGTCGTCGCGTCGCCGTGGAGGCCGCGTCACGTCCGGCCCGCCATCACCTCGCCGGCCGATCGGGAGACCGAGACTCCGCGCGTCCCCGTCAGGAAGACCGATGAGGGCCCTCGCGCCGGGCCTCGCCCTGGCCCTGCTCGTCCTGGGGCCCGCGCTCGCCTCGGCCGCCTCCGACGCCCCACCGGCGGGCCCCGAGCGCGCCGACCGCTGCCTCCTCGACACCGAGCCCGGGCCCTGCCGGCACTACGTGCACAAGTGGACCTTCGACAGGACCCAGGGCCGATGCCGCACCTTCGTCTACGGCGGCTGCGCCGGCAACGACAACCGATTCGACTCGGAGATCGAGTGCATGCACCGCTGCGTCGGTGGGCCCGATCGTAAGTCAGGGTGCACGGCGCAAGGGCCTCCAGGACCTCTCCTCAGCGCGTACTCGTGCACCTCTACGCACCCAGGGTGGACGTTATTTTCCTAGGGTGAACAATTCCAAACGACGTTGATAACTATGAAAGGCGATTTCGAGTTTCAACAATTATTCCCCGTGTGTTCCGTTTTCATTTATACTCGGTTCGACGGAATTTAACCCTTTACCTCCGGTAGAGTCGGACGGGGAGATGATCCTGTACGGATAGCTCGGTCGCGGAGTGGTAATATTTTATATGAATACGATATTAATTTGTCGCTTTGAATACGTGGGAATGTACGGAGCCACTATATTGGCGTTGTGTAATCAAAGGGTTAAGGGCGATTCGGAAGTAGCTTGAGACACCTTGTAAGAATTAAAGCTTTTCTTTGTTTATTAGTTCCTAAGACTAGCCGAGATTATAAGGATGGGTTCGTTGGATTTTTTTAGTCCTCTTTCATATTTATTATAGTCGGGAGACATCTAGAACGCGACGCGAGGGGCACGTGATTGCGTCGAGTGCTTTAATGGTGAAACGACATGTTTACCGTACGCGTCTTTGGTGTGCGGTCTGTTAGAATGTCCTGGAGAGATCCTGGACTTGTTTTTTTTCGGCTCACTGGGTCTTCCTTTCGCAGACACCCTACCTACCTACTTGATCACAAAGGGGAATGTTTTCGTCGCGACGAGTCCCAGTACGACAACCGGCGTCCCGACGACCAGCGTCGCCGCGACGGTGCCCACCTTCGTGCCGCCCGAGCCCACGAGGGCTCCGGTCCCCAGACACCAAAGAGGCAAGGTACGACCTGACAATTTTTTTTTTTAATACTAAAAAAATCATCGGCTCACCCTGATAACCCGGCGAGTGCGAAGTACTCGAAGATCTTATTCCAGCGAATCGACGGAACACCTGAAATCCAACACCGCGTAACGCGCTGAAAAGGATACTCCTCGTGTCCGACGCGGTTACGGTGTGCGCTTGGTTGCCACAGACCACGAGGGCCAGCGTGTTAACGAGATATAAATAACCGCGTTATCGTTCCCAGAGAGCGATGGAGTAACGATAATTAATGTGGTTTAAACGGTGGACCTCCGATTCCAGGAGCTGACCTTCATGGAGTCGGGCCACGAGAAGACCTTCATGTTCGCCCAGAGCAACACCTTCATCCAGCTCGACGGAAGCGTGATCAAGACCTTCCAGCTGAGGTAAGTCGCGGCGAGCGATGACTCGATGTCCCGACAACGTCCCGACGATCTCCCCCGGTTCCCGGTCAGACTGTGCCGGGAGATATCCTTCAAGTTCCGCACGAAGCTGCCCCACGGGCTGCTGGTCTACCACAGCGTGAAGGACAGACCGGAGGGCCTGGAGCCCTACGCCCTGTACGTCATCGTGGAGAAGGGCCAGCTGAAGGTGGTCCACGTCTTCGGCAAGCGGTCCACCAGCTTGACGGTCGGGGAGGGCCTCAACAGGGACGAGTGGCACGGGGTGCTCGTCAGGATCGACGTGCACGGGGCCAGACTGATCGCCAGGGTGGACGGCAAGCAGGAAGAGACCACCCTGGAGGTCCTGGAACGCACCACCAATTATGGGGTCTCCGAAGAGCTGGCCTCGGTAGTCCTCATCGGAGGTGAGAGGATTCCTGGCGGTGGAGAACGCCGAAAAGAGGAGATCAAAGGACTTAAACGGCGCGTTATCCCTGGTCTTCTTCAAGGTCTCAGCTCCGAGGAGCGGCTGCACGGCGTCAAGTACATCATCGAGTCCTTCGTGGGCTGCATCAGGGACATGGTCCTGAGCTCCGGCAAATCCGCCAGCGACCTTCTGCCGATTCGCCCCCTGATCGCGACCAAGCACGAGAACGTCAAGGAAGGGTGCATCGACAAGTAGGTCGCTCCTTTCGGGGAATCGACCTGGTCGGAAATCCTTCGCTGTATTTTTGTATCTCTTTCCTCTTACAGGTGCAAGACCCGGGAGAACCTCTGCTTCGTCGGGAGCCAGTGCGTCAACCATTACAACAGCTTGACCTGTGACTGCTTCGGGACCAAGTACGAAGGCGAGAGGTGCGACGTTTACAGTGAGTACTGGAAATCGTGGATAAAGGACCTGGATTCAAGGGTCGCTGAGCAATGGTGTCTCTTCTAGCTGCCACCATCCTCACCCTGAGGGGATCTTCGTACGTCTCGTTCCGGGTCTACGACTGGAAGGACCGGGTCCACTCTTCGGTTAACAGGATCAGCCTGGCCTTCAAGGTACGCGAGTCGATCATACGTCGATCATGAGTAACCACTGTTGACGTCCTCAGACAAGGTGGGACGACTCGGTGCTCTTCTACGCGTCCGGAGAGATCGACGGTACCGCGCACTACGTGGCCGCTTACATCCTGAATGGCTCGGTGCACGTGGAGCTCGACTTCGGGCACGAGTCGAAGGTCGGCGCGGTACTGGGCGACCACGTTACCTCGAATTATTGGAACAACCTGACGATCTTCCACAACGGGTCGCTGGTCTTCGTCAGTCTGAACGACGAGGTCAAGGTCCTCGAGGTACCCGGAGAGAACGACTACATGATCATCGACCCGGAGATCTACATCGGCGGCGGGCCCGAGCTCCACAAGCGGGAGGGTCTTCGCTCGCACAACAACTTCGCAGGTGACCGTGAACTAAGTGACGGAGAAAATAATTAGTGCCCTTGGAAAGAATAGAAGAGGCTCGAGTCATCCACGGTTCCTCCCTCAGGCTCCCTGAAGTACGTCTTCTTCAACGACAAGTCCATCATCTACGAGCTGAAGCGATCGAATCCAATGGTCCATTACATCGGAGTCCTGGAGCCGGAGTACTACGAGGCCGACGTCGAGGTCATCCCCATCACCTACCCCTTTGCTGGGAGCCACATTTGGTGGCCCATCAAGAGGAGCGACGAGCTGAAGCTCAACTTCGACTTCAAGAGTTCCAAACCGGTGGCCGTGATCGCCTCTGGAGACATCGTCGGAGAACGAGGCTTGGGATACTGGGAGGTACTCTTCGTCTTCCTCCACCCTGGCCAAGGACACGGTCTTCTTGTTCTTTTCTCTTCAGTTGCGGCTGGTCAACGACGAGATCCGGTTCCAGCTCATCCCCCTTCTGACGGAGAACGTCACCGTCTCAGCAGCCGTCAAATTCCCGCCGTACAACACCTCCTGGCATGCTGTCGAGCTCAACTACACGAGGGACGAGCTCAGCATCCTCGTGGACTACAGGAACAAGCAGAGCAAGTTCTTCGCCATGTCCTTCGAACTGGGCGACAGGGTCATCATTGGCAGTGGGAATGGGAACGCTGGTGAGCCCTGCGATTCTAATCAATGTGAACTTCTATACAGTAAAATCCTAGTTACCAGCAAGATGCTGCAATCCTTGGTCCACTCCTAACAGGACTGGTGGGCTGCATGAGGGACATTCGGGTCAACGAGGAAAGAGTCGAGCCTAGGTACGTCGTGAACACGGAGAGGGTGGTGGGCGAGGTGGCCCTTGACAACTGCCAGTTCGTCGATCCCTGCAAAAGGCCGAACACCTGTGAACACGGAGGCAAATGTTCGGTCAAGGAGGACCGCATCACCTGCGACTGTACCGACACCGGCTACATCGGGAAGAACTGCCATTTCGGTGAGGATTCGTCGTCCTTGGCGCCGGATCTCCATTTCTGTCGGACCCATTTAAAGAAGTTTTGGATCCTGCAGCTAGGTACCGGAAGACCTGCGAGGAGCTCGCCCTCCTGGGATACACCCAGGACGACGTCTACAGGATAGATATAGATGGGAACGGCAGGTTCCCTCCGGCCCTGGTAAAGTGTGAATTCGAGTCCATCGAAGACTCGACCAAGACCATCGTGGAGCATAATCTGCCCTCCCAGGTGGATGTCAGGTCCATCGCCGAGTCGGACTTCTCGTTCAGCATCACCTACCGACAGTTCACTGCAGAGATGCTCCAGGAGCTGATATCTCACTCGCTGTACTGCAGCCAGTACGTCAAGTACGACTGCTACAAGGCTCCCCTGGAGCTGCACAGCGCGACCTGGTTCGTCGGGTCCAAGGGATCCACCGTGGACTACATCGGGAACGTGAACCGAGGATCCTGTCCATGCGGAAGTAAGCTTAGCTTCATATATTTCAATTTTAAGTTAGGGAATTGTTTAATTGTCCTTGTCCTCCAGTGAACCGCACCTGCGTGAACCCTAATCTCAGCTGCAACTGCGACGTCTCTGCCGGGAAATGGCTCTCCGACGAGGGCTTCTACGAGAGTCCCGACTCTCTAGGTATCACGGGGATGGTGTTTCTGCAACAGAGGGACCTGGAGGAGGACGCTCAGGGTAGAGTGACCCTAGGGCCCCTGGAGTGTGTCGAAACCAGTAAGTAAGCTTCTTCAAGACCTCGTTGTTGGTCGTTCCTGAGTGACTCTCTGGATTTTCCCCAGACACGCAGAAGTACGTGGTCACCTTCACGACCTCGCAGTCCTACATCGAGGTCCCAGGATGGCGTAAAGGCGACATAGCCTTCAGCTTCCGAACCACCGGAGAAAAGGCGATCCTGCTGTACCAGCCGCCCATCAGAAGCAACTACCCTTCCTTCATGGTCGCCCTTACGTCCGATTATCGACTGACCTTCAACTTCACTCTCAATACAGGAACTGTTCGCGAGCTCGAGGTCAAAAGTCGGAGGAAACTCAATAACGGCGAGTGGCAGAAGATCTGGATAGACTACAACGATTACCACGTCCGCTTCATGATCAACACCGACTTCCAGATGGTCGACTTGCTGCCTGAAGAGGAGTTCGGACCGTTCGAAGGGTCCATGTTCATCGGAGGAGCGACGGCGTGAGCTAAACAATTATTCATTATTAATATCTCGATGAATCATATTGTTGAAAACGCTGAAACTGTTTTACCTTGCAGGGAACACCTAAAGACCTCCTCGGTTCGGCAAGGTCTTATCGGATGCTTCCGAGGACTAGTGGTGAACGGCGAGATCCTGGATATCCATAGCTACATGTCCGTTCATCTCTCGGAGATAATTAAGGACTGCAAACCTTCCTGCCAGCCGAACAAGTGTCAAAATGGAGCCAGATGCGTCGAGCTCTGGAGCAACTTCGAATGCGTCTGCGAAAACGAGTGGGCCCACGTGGGCACCTTCTGCGAGAACAGTAAAATACCGTTTTTTAAAGGACCGAAGTATTCCCTAACAGATATCATTCCTCTTATCTACCCATTATCCCCAGACATCAACGACAAGGCCCTCACCTTCACGACCCCGGAAGCCTTCCTGAAGAAGAACTACTTCGGGAACCGGCAGGACGAGGAGATGCTGCTCCTCAAAAGCGTGCTCGTGGAGAACATCCTGATCAACTTGAGAACCTACGACACGCAGTCGCTCATCCTCTACGCCAACGACCACTTGAACAACTTCGCCCACCTCTACATCTCCAATGGGACCAACATCGTGTACCTCTTCAACGCTGGGAACGAGATCCGCAACATCACGGTGAAATACCCCGGTGAGGGCATTCGTCCTTTTTCGAAGCAAGAATGGCACATCCTTGAACCCCTCGTGACCGATCTGCTCGACAGGTGCGAACACCGGCATCTCGGTGCAGATTGCGATCACTCGAGGTGACAATTCGACGACGTTGCACGTGAACGAGCACAACGTCACGTTGAACGCCAAGCCGGTGCCTTTGGATACATATTCAAACAAGCCGTGGGTCAATCCTGAGAAAGAGGTCCTGGCACCCCAGAGACCTCCTGCCCCGCCTACCGAGTACTTCCAGGCAAGGATTTGAGTGGATCCTTATTAAGTGAGGTCAAGATCGACGCGAATACCGTGACTACCCATCTTGCAGGTGAACTTGGGAGGTTTCGACCCTGCCAACCTGCTCCGGGTGGGTGTCGAAGGTCAGTCCACGCGAGGGTACGTCGGGTGTCTGAGGGGTCTCATGATCGGGGGCTACCTCGTCGACCTGGCAGGCTTGGCCAACGAGGCTTCCAACGAGGGCAACAAAGGAGTCTTGCCGAATTGCCAGATGAAGTGCGACGCAGTGCCCTGCAAGAACCTCGGCGTCTGCACCGAGGACTTCGGCAGGCAGGAATCCTCCTGCAACTGCGAGCTGACTTCCTACTTCGGAGACCACTGCGCCGATGGTAACTCCTTCCTTATGTCTTCTCCTCGGATTCCCCTGGGTCCTTGAATATTGAGCCAGGAAATCGCATATGTACTCGGTTCTCGATTCGTCTCTTCAGAAAAGGGAGCAGACTTCAGCGGAGAGAGCGTGCTCCAAAGGGAGTTCCAGCTCGACGGGGAGGTGACCCAGGTCAAGGTTCAGCTGGCTTTCTCGACCAACGACCTGCGACAGAGGACTGCTGCGCTGCTTCTTCTGCGCACCGAGGCCAGGTAAGCTGGACCTAAAGATGGGCATTCGCTAAAAAATTAGACAGGGGTCCTTACCCTTTTAGGAGGAGCTACTACCTCCTGGTGGCGCTCACGTCGGAGGGCCAGTTGATCTTCGAGGAGGACAGAGAGGGCTCGTCATACGGCGTTCGGCTGAACGACAGGAACTTCTCGAACGGAGCCAGACACAGCGTGTATTACGTCCGCGAGAATAGCACCGCCACTTTGCTGGTAGGTAAAGGGTACCTTTTTTATGGCTCTCCTTGTCTCTTACCTCCTCATCGAATCCAATTACTTCCAGATCGACAGAGAACCGGTGCAGCTGCTACCTATCCCTATGTTGAGCCTGGTCGACGACGTTGACGAAGAAGAGGACGAAAAGGACGACGTCGAGACCGACGAGGCACCAAGCTCGACGGAGATCCAGCTGGGAGGACTGAACACCACCGACCCCAGATTTGCGGCCTACAAGGGGTACACCGGGTGCTTGAGCAGTGAGGGCCATTCTCTACCACCCTCTTAAAAAATGACATCCAAGGTAACCTACCCAGGGTACGGAATTCCTTCAGCTTCTTTTTATTCCCATCAGACGTGGTGGTGTCCATAAACGGAGGCGCTGGGATGAAACCTCTGGAGGAGTACATGCTCTTCACCAAGAAGGGTAGCGAGACGGTCAGAGTGACCACCCCGGCAGGGGTGCGGAGTGCCCAGTGTGCCGTCTTTCACGCCCAGCCTCGGGGCTTGGACCCTCCTAGAAACGATAGCGTGGTAAGTACACCTTACGAATACCTCCATCAGGGTCCAGCTTGGAACCAGAAGAGAAGAGAATAGTTGCCGAAGAAAGTGATGTTCCAAAGGTTCTGTTCGTTTACTTTCATCTACCTCGTCCTAGGGTCGTGATCGAGCTTGGGTGGAGGACCCTCCCGAGAGGATAGCCTACACCTCGAGGTACTCGGACGCAACCGAAGAAGAGCAAGGTGCAGGCACGTACATCTTCGTGGGGCTCTGCTGCGTCTTCGTGGGGGCGATCCTGGGCTGCGTCTACGAGGTTTGGCGCAGCTCGAGGAAGGAAACCAGCAGTTCGTCCTCCCAGAGGTGGCAATCGACCGGGGGCTTCGAAGAGGCCCCTCCGCCGACGGGGCAGACGCCCCTGAAGAGCGTGGCCTTCAAAGGCGTCGTCGCGGTCGCCCCGGCGTCGCCGACCTCTCCGACCTCCGCAACCTTGGAAGAGGACAAGAGGCCTAATGGTACTGCCCTGCCGCAACCTTTGAAGATCCCTGGCAAGGACTACAAGTCCGGCGTGGAGCTCGGCAAATCCTCGGAACTACCGCTCGAGAAGAGAGTGCACCTGAAATGTATGGTTTCGTTAGATTTATTAATTACATTCATTCGTTAGACATTTTACCTGTAATTACCTTGTAACTCGTTTCTCGCCGTTTGACTCAGCAGCTGATGACGAGTCGGAGAAGGAGGAGCTCCTCGGGATGGACACTGGCCTCATTCCCAAGATCCCGAAGACGAGTCCATTTGTAAAGATTTACCTGGTCTTCTCTCTCGGCGTGCTGAAACTGCTTGTCGCCTGTGTTTGCGGAGCTTGCAGAATTTAGTCCATAGTCGTGTCAAAGGCTAAGCATCGCCCCTAAGGATATGCTTTCTATTTTCTTTTATTGCTTCTTCGTGCATGACCGCCAGTGAAACAAGATACATGAAGAGAACCGTCTTGCTCTTTCCTCGCAAGACGGACACCTGCATCTAAACATTCACTGCAAAAGAGAGAACGAATTAATTTCTACTTTCCCTAGCTATCTCACTTCTCTTCTGCCATTCCCACCCAATTTCTTGTCTTTTCTTCTCGTTCCGTTCCTTCGTCGCTTTTCAGCCCATGGAGGACCTAAGAGAAGAGCCCGAACTGGAGAAGTTTGAGGAGGAAGAAGAAGACGAGGAAGAGGAAGAGGAGGAGGAAGAGGTCGATGAAGACGAAGCGGACGATGAAGAGGACGAAGAAGAAGAGGAAACTAGATTTATCGGTAGCTCCTGCGTCCTCGCAGAGCCAAGGAGGGTAAGAGAAAGGTAGAGAAAACTCGCGATCGAGTCGCTGCAATTTGCGATGGCGGGGTACGCGACGTTGAAGAGTCCCTTCGTGGACAAAGGTGAAAAGAGCTGACGGGGGAAAGTACGTCTTAAGGAGAGTTTGATTCACAGGTGAGCCAGTCCAAAGACTGGACGGATCCCGCCATCACCGCCCTCGACGCCCTCGACGCCGCCAGGGACGACGCCTCGTCTTCCGACGTCGACGCCAAACCCGAAGCTCCTTTGACCTCCGAGGCCCGGCCCTAATTCTTAGAGGTTCGTTTTAACATGCCTCGAAAGACCTTAACCGGGAACGCTGATCTAAATCCGAAAACCGCGTTCCCCATGACAGACGTCGAATCGCTTCACGGTCGAAAGGTAAAGGGCCGTACCTCGAGGCCCAACGACGTACAAAGAGATAAGTAGCACTAATCTAGTGAGTAGACATGTGTAATTAAAAAAAAAAATCGCAGTTAAAAGTTGTCGGGAAGCGGGCGAATTTGTGCCGCTTTTCGCTGCCGTTGCTTCCGCCGCCGCAGCCGCAGACGCCTCCGTAGCTGCCGAAGCCAACTCGTTCCCTCTAGGACGTAGCTCCTCTTGTGCAAGAATTAGCGGTTTTAGATGCTGGGTTGAACTCGTTGAACTCATCCCAATGCTTTGGTGCGCAGGTGGACAGAGGCGAGATGGCCGGACAGAGACTGTGCCCGGAGCTACTGGAGAACCCGGTAGGTCAGTACAAAATACTCGTAGGGCGAGATCGCTCGTCGAAGTGCACTCATGTTGATATCTTTAATTGTCCAGGCATCGCGACGTCGATCTTCTTTTTTCCTGGCCGTCGACGACCCTTTGGTGATCCCGTGACCTGTCTTGGGTGTCGGAGGCTGTACATGAACAGATGCGCGTCTTCCCAGGAGTCGAACCTCTCCCTTGACTGATGGAGCGCCTTTGCGCTACCGGATCTGCAGGCATGAGTTACCGATGGACACCCTGAAAGCGTTAATGTAGTTACGGATGGTGATGTTCCAGCATTATTGCTTAATTATTATGATTTACTTACCGATGCTCGGAGATGGCGTAGGTCGAGCAATGGACGTTCCCTCGACGAGGCTATTCATGAAATTGTTGAACAAGGACCGCTACTCGAAGCGCGCTCGTACAATAAACGTGGATGCGGATATTGATCTTCCAAGATTGACTCTTCATTTGCTCCAATTGCCACTCCCGTCAGTGCTTAATTGACCTACTAAGCGTACAGTTATGGATGCTACTTACAATTACGGGTAACTCTATCAGTTCTGTCCAACTGTGTTAATTTATTTATATACAATTATGTGTTCATTGTGTAAATACTTAAAACATGCTTAAAGTACAACTCGATATAAATCTCGGTAGTTACTTCAAGCTGCTTCTTACAATAGCAAAGTGGTGACGATTCATATAAATTGATCATTAAGTTACGATTTTATGAGACTCTGAAATAGAAATTGAGTGAATGATCATTACATGTTGTAGCTAAAGGTTTCTTTCTGGTTGTCTACAAGACAGACCCAGTCAGGTACTCGATTTAATTGTAAATAATTTTCCTTTGTAATATATCTGGATGGTAAATCAGCTGTGCCGAAAATCGCACCACCAAGCCAAGCAGTATAATTGGGTTTACTTGGTGCGGTGTGAAATTTAAATGTTGTCAGTTTCAATTTTTCAGAATATAAATTGCTGCGCAGCAAAGTCAACAATTCAGTCTTAAGCCGACTGACAAAACCTTTAGCCATTGTTGTTCCACCAATTAGAAGAATATTTTCTGCTAATTCCCTTCTGCTATCGATGGAGCACTAAAATAAATTACAAATATAAAAGGTTGTTATATAATGCCGTTTTTTTTTTTAAGTAGAATTTAAGAAATACAAAATGCATGTATTACCTTAACGATAGCATCAAGTATCATTGTCGGTATACTGAGATTGTCATTATCTCGCTCCCATAACACTTCAAATGACTTCTCCCTTATGTACCCTGGAATTTCAAAACTTTTTCGTCCAGGGTATTTTACCGAAGGTGGAGGTGCGGGAAAATCATCAGTCTCCAATTTGTTCGACCTTTCCAAAGTGGTCACAAAACACGTTCGAACTTTTATATCTTCAATCAATTTTTCCGTTATGTCCACATCCGGTACTTTTGTTTTTAATTCCTGATTAATATACCTGTTAAAAATAAAACATGGTATAAAATAATTCTGAATATACTATTATTAAAACTTTGAGCAACATTGTAGAAAGCAATCTTCAAAACAATAAGTACAAAACTAATTTAATATTTTCACTAACTGATGTACTGCCTGAGCAGCAAGGGGCAGGGCTTGCCATGCTTTTAGGACTGGAACACCTTTATAAATAGGAATCAGCGTTGCTTCTTGGTACCCAACATCCAATACAAGGGCGGTATCAGTTCCAAGAGAACTAGTAGCCATCAGATGAGACGGTAAGATCATTAAAGATCCAATCTCGAAATGACGAAACATTACTTTTGCCAGTGTATCTCTGAATTGTGTAGGACTGAGTAGTGACTCGATCACAACCACTCTTATATCCTTAGGAGTAATGACAACGTGCCTAGAAAAAATGTAAATGAATTGAGACTTATTAATCATAAGCAGTTAATGTACCTCAATCATCGTCAGTTATCATAGATGTTTACTTGAAAAATAACTGATGAATAAATTCTACTAGCAGCTGATAAAGATCCTGAGTATCCTTGTAATGAAAGATTTGTCGGATCTCCTTAGTTTCCGGGCATTTAACTTCGGTTCTTATAATACCACGAGGAGCCGCTTCTCCAGCATATCCAAACCTATGTAAAGGTAATAATAAAATAAAATGAATCGTTTCGATGAAACATTAGACAGCACTAGAAAAACGAGATAATAAAATGAAATCAAACTAAATGGTAACGTTCCCCATGTACTCGTACTTTGTATATGCACAGCCTATATCGAGTACGACGACCTGCTTCTCGGAAACATATCTAATTCCTTCGTATCGTAGCATTTTGTATGTTCGTTAATATTTATCATAGAAGAGTCAATTACAAAAATCTTGACTTAACCTAAAAGCTTTTGACAGCTTTTAACGTTTCTTACGGACACCATACAACCGTGGCACCGATTGGCCGACGCCTTGGCCACTCTTGTCACAGATGGTGATTCCTCTGCCGCGGGCTTTCTACGGTGGCGCCATATAGCGGAGGAAGTGGCAACCTTGATATCAACGCGCTGCGCGGAAAAGGAGACAGTTCCCAATATTATCTTCCGCGAATCTTCTATAAACCTCCGGTTCGTTCTCTAAGGTGTCGCTGGAATCATGTTCCATGATTGAGTAACGCGATTAGACCGTGACATGATATATTTGTAATATCTTGAAACCTGAATTGCGAAATCAAGTCGAAAGGACGATCATTATGCATTAAAAATGTGTAATAATGAACATTGAAGGCTGAACTTCTGAGAGACAAATGGTATATCTTCTTTTTTTTTTTTTGCAACGTCACCGTAGACGATAATTCGGGGTAAACCATGGAGCACATGTACCACCTGTTCTGTTATCATTTCCTACATTTACTAGAATGAATAAAAGGTAGAAACGTAACGGTTGAAGCGTGTCAGTTAAAACAACCGAGCTGTTGTTCACTTCTCCGATATATTATCCTCCTCTAACAGATTGTTATTTTTAGTGATCCCGCCCGTCAAACAGCGGCGAAGGCTACAATGGGTTCGATAGAATTATCGACCGCTACTGATAGTTGATTATCAACGTCCGAGGTTGCTCGCGAGGCGAGATGCAATCGTTATAATTACTTCCGAATTAAAACTCCTTTAGCGGGAATAGGTGCTCCAATTTATCATCGCCCCGGACAATCCGTAAGTTCCTCGACGGCAAATAGTGCAGAGATTCGGGAGGAACCGCTTATCTTAATTAGGTTTACTAAATTCCCCCCTTAATTTTGCGACGCTAATTAGAGGGTCGCTTATATTCCCGTTCTAGCGGGTCGACGATTTCACCGATGGAACTGATCTTTCATCAGTGGCAAGTCCAGTCAGGGGAATAATGACGTATCGAAAACTTGGCCGAGCAACACGGATGATGCAAGTCCTCCTCTCTGTATATAAAAGGGAAGTGTCGTGTCAGTTTTCAAGTATAGTCAAGTTCAGTCGCTCGCGCGGTCCGACTTAACCGTCGCTTTGGATTAGGAGCCTCGTCTGAAATTAATTTAAACGTAAGTACGACCGAGGATCGCTCAATATTCCGGGTAATTATTTAATCTCCTATTTCTCGCATTACTTTTCGAATCGTCACGATGACTGTCCCGGCGAGCCGTGTCTCGCATTAAGCTTACTCACGGTACGGTTAAACAGTTTTCGACGATTTGAAATTAGCTCGTGAAACTTAATAAAAAATTGAAAAATAATACCTTTTCCGTACAATTTTTGGGTGTAATCGCAAGTCTAATTTTTCTCGAGCATTGTCTATAGGATTACTAATATATCTCTGTCCCCGGTAGCATCCCATTTTGGAGTAGTCATGGCCGACTCGGTGTTCCGCACCCGTTCTCTGGGAACCGCAGCGGAAGGTTTGAGAGACCAATATGCTGACGGCAAAGCCGCCAAAGTCTGGGAAGTCTTCATAGGCGACAAGAAGGAGAGGACGCAGAATTACAGGGACTTCTTGGTGGGTCTCCTGAGGGAAAAAGGATGCCGCCGAATCCTGGACGTGGCCTGCGGAACGGGAGTGGATTCCGTCATGCTACTCGAGGAAGGATTTGAGGTCGTCAGCGTGGATGCGTCCGATAAGATGCTGAAGTACGCCCTGAAGTCCAGATGGGAACGGCGGAAAGAAGTCGCCTTCGATAACTGGAGTAAGTTTCCTCACCTGACCTGGGAAGGTGAATTTTCAAGCGATTAAAATATACTCGTTGCTTCCTTACGCCAGGTCTTCTGGATTTCATCATTTAAGCTAATTGTACGTGCCGACAGACGGGACCCTCGGTATCTACCAGTGGAAACAAAAACAAAAAACAGGAATTTTATAATGGAAAGGGGTCGGGTCTTTATCGCTGCAGGTCAATCTTGATGATCCCTGTGACACCGCTTATGGTGCAAAGTGTTATCCAGCGACATCATTGCTTATCGGCGACGGCAGCGCGCGATTTTACCCTCATGCATAGAAATACGGGGATAAATATCAAGAGAAATATTTGATAAACAATCGGCTAAGTTAGGTGATACGAAAATGTTAATCAAGGCGTAACCGCTTCCGTTGATTTTCGACTTTTGCAGTAATCGAGGAGGCTAATTGGCTGACACTGGCAGATGACATCAGTGACATCATAGGCGATGGTTTCGACGCTGTCATTTGCCTGGGTAACAGCTTCGCTCACATGCCCGATTCTTTCGGCGACCAAAGGGAGCAGAAGTGAGTAGCCAAATTCGGATGCTTATCGTGTCTAAGTCTTCCCGGAGATGCCCAATAATTTTACAATTTTCCTCTCGTTCCAGACAAGCATTCCGGAATTTCGAGCGCTGTGTAAAGCCTGGTGGCCTGTTACTGATAGATCATAGGAATTACGATTACATCATTTCCACGGGAGATACACCGTCAAAGTGCATATACTACAATGTACGTAGCTTGTACAGTGTTAACTAAGCATAAGTCTTGTATAATTTACGCCGTTACGTGTATCCATATTGACATGTCTTTGCCTTTTTAGAGTAAGCACATGACCGACATAAAAACCTCCGTCCTGTACGTGTGCGGCAAGCCCACCATCGTTACCCTGGATTACATGATATCCTTGGATAATCAGGGAAACGTGGATGTCAGCGAATTCCGTCTGTCATACTACCCTCACCGGCTGAACGTGTTTCGCAATATGATCTCCCAAGCCTTCGATTTCCGAGCCAAACACACCATCTACGGAGATTTCAAACCTCTCGACGAGATCCAGAGTCCCGGGTTCTATATCCACGTGTTAGAGAAGCCTATGTAGGGCCCCGCGTGGATTCCTCTGTAAACAAAAAATACGTTATCCTTGATAAGGAACTTGAATCATCGGGGCAAGAAGTCATCACTGCGAGGGTTCTCCGAGGAGGGACAGGAAGAACCAGGAAGCATCTGCACGGATGCATTCCCCGGGAAAAGAATCACTGTCAATGCCGATTGACGAATTATCTATTGACTTTACGTATCCACTTTTTATTTCTTACTCGCCAATCGGGCCCAGATATTCTTTATAGTAGGCGCGTGCATTGCCGAAGACGATCTCGAAGAGCTCGGCAGGATTCCTTTTGCGAGATTAGTACCTATCTTCATTACCGAAGCATTTCGACTTCACGTTACGAAAATACAGCCGCGATAATAGGGTAGGTTTGCGGTAAATCAGTGCAAGACCTTTGTCCTTGATAACGCGTCTTGACGTTATTGTATACACTTCGAGGATGTTTTTGGCCATAAAATATAATACACGAAGAAGCAAAAAATGGGTTATTAATAAGGGTCGTCGGTCGAGGGCCAAAGATAGGAGATTGGTCTCAGACGTTTTTATTAGAAGTTCGAAAGCAGCTCTCTTTTGAGTATTCTAGCCAGGCGCTTCGTTCGATGCTACAATTTGATTTCTCGAGGGCTTCTCGAACGAACGTTAGCGGCACACTATGTATGTACAACGACATCTTTGCTCGGGGTGGCATCCCTCCTCGACGACGTTAACCCTCGATCATTCTACACGACGAGTCGATTATTCTTTCTCTACGCTAATCCACGTTCAAGGCATTCCCAGGAAGCCGGAATCTCGTAAAGATTACGGTAAAATGAAATTAACAAGCCATATGTTAAATTAAAATTAATTCCCCGGAGTTAACCGAGGCTCTGTAAGGAACGGCCGTCCCGAAGGTCCATTAGAAATTGTTTATAAATGATAAGCGACCTTCCAGGCATCCCGTATCAACGTTAATCGAGGGTTACGAATCGTCTCGAGGCTCTTCCTTCTTGTGAAAATGTTAAAGCGTGAGGAACCTGCTGGTTCCGAAGGGAGCACGAGGATTTTCTCTTTACTCAAGTGTCCTCCGAGAGGCGAGTCAAAGGATCCTCTTTCCGGAGAGGGACTTCGGAAAATTCATTTCCCCTCTCCGGGGTTGCCGCCAACGATCGTTTAACGTGAAAATGAACGTTCGCCAGGTGACCCCATGGCGAGGAGAGATTTCTCGTGAGTTTCGGCGCTATTTAAGATGCGAAACGGATGCCGAAGAGGGTCGCTCTCGTTGGCTTCGACGGTTTCGTTGTCTTTCCCTCCAGCTTGCAGTCGCGGTTTCGGCACTCCTTATCGAGGTGTAGAAAATGACGAGGGCGAGGTTACAAGATCGAGGGCTGATAGCGCAACGGACTGCCCATATAGAAAAATGGACGAAGTATTACGGTTATAGCAAAAATGTCCCCCCTCCTAGTAATTTATGTGTACACATATGTATATCTCCTCCTCTCGATATTACACTCGCCAGACTTTCGCTCTACCTGTCCGCTGATAACAAAAGTAGCTCGCACAGAAGACGTCATCCCGGAGAATCTTAGAATCGGCGAAGGGAAAAGGAAAAGAAAAAAAAAACATTATTCAACGTGCAATTGATATCCTTTGTTATCAGGGTTGGATTCGCAAGCCGAGAGTTTATACTTCGTCTAGCCTCGTCGCCATCTCCGAAAATCCATCCCCCGAAATGAAAAGCCCCATTGATTTTCCAATGCATTTGTCAATACTACAGGCACATCTCGTAGCTTTCCACGTGGAGAAATTATCCGGAGATAAATTACGGGCGAGTCGGAAATAAATTCGATGATAAGGTCTAGATAAGCTAGCGGTAGGATTTTTATCCGGCAAAGAGATGCACGCTCGACATTTCTCGAAGCGACATAAGGGCTGGAAAATTGCGAGAACGTCTCTTTCGAATGTTTAATCGTCTGCTTCCTCTTATCGTGCATCGCGCTTATCGAGCCTCCTTCCCGATTAGATCGCGGAGGGGAAAATAATCGGAGAAAAGACGAGAGACGGATTCGCGGAGACGAGTCGGCGGCTCCCTCGTGCCGAAGTGCGACGAGAGCTTTTTCCAAGATTTACAGCGGTTCGGCCTCGTCGGCTTAAGGTTCCCTTAACATCGGTAATTAAATGCAAAGAGAGCGAGCCATTCTCGAGCGGCAACTCTTGCGGGGTTTGCTCCTTAGACTCTTACAACTAGTCCTGTACAACAGCGCGTCTCCTGTCGAGCACCCCGAAGGAGCAGATTCTGAATTAAAGACGTGTCGATCGTCGAGCGATTCGAGCGGCGTCGCGACCTATCGATTCGGGACAGTGGAGAATAAATCCCGAGACACGTGGGGCTGTTCGTTCAATTAGTTATCTATTCATCTTTGCCGACTTCTACGCAAACTGCTGGACTGGTAATGCGAGGAAGTGTACGCACCGTTCCAAACGAAAGGGAGCGAAATTCCGGGTACCGAGCGGAGATATCGGTGAACAAAATTTCACAATTCTGGCACGTTGGTCAAATCGGGGGACCGACGATACCGCGATTTTGCAAACGAACAGACCTACGGTTCCCAGCCTAAGTACACTTTGAACTGCGACCGCGAACGCGCCGCGACAAATGCGAGACGATAAGCACGATGAGCCGCGACGTCCCCGCACGCAGGGACGATTGTCCATTTATTGCAAAGTAGCAGATATAAAAAATGTTAATATTTATAATATTTATATATATATATATATATATGTATGAGTATGTATCACATGGTTTTTGTTGTTCTCCCTCCTGCCACTCAGCCCTGTAAAAAGAGTCGCGACCCGGCGACCCTTTTTACTCGGCGAGGGCACCGATCTTACGCGCTTAGCGCTCGCCGTTATTTCTAGGCGTTTTACGTAATTAATGCGTTTTATGAAATTTATGCAATTTATGCCATTTATGCAATTCATGCAATTCATGCCGTTTATGCAATTTATGCGCGCTAACGCGGCTGTTTTACTTTATGTACAACCACTATGCGGCCCAGCGTTAAGTGCACCAACGAAGTTAAAAGGATTATTTCGCGTCTCCCTAGGTACCTCACGTTGGTTTGCTATTTTATGGGAGAACCCTTCCACCGTGAACCGTGTCCCATTCCCTAATTGCGGGTAATTTCGTTGGCAGCACTTCGGCTCCATGCATTGCAACGTGCTGAAAGATCATTCTGCACCTTTCTACTCCGATTCGACCCTAATGGAATGACGTATCTTCGTCTGGTGCAAGCACCCTCAATGCAGGTTTCTTTTTTCCTTTCAATGAAATTTTCTGTACGTCGCTTATTAATATTTGATACGCAATAAAGGCGCAGCGCTGCGCGACAAGAGGGCACATGAAATCCGCGCCCGTCAAAAGGCGCGATATGTGGCTTGCAGACTGCCAGAGCGTTCAACATTTTCGCCTAGTATATTTATATTTATATTCATATATAAACTACGAATAGGGCCAGCTATGTCGTCTCTCTTACTAAAACCTAATCAACAAATCTCTCGTAACCTCAATAATTCATTTGTATAACGTGAAATAGTTGCTTTAGTCATTCGTCGCCCACAGCTACCTATACAATATGTATACATATACTTCATTGCGTATGTCACGCGTGTCTTTTCTCGCGTATATATATATATATTTATTTATGGATGTATTCGTATGCACTGCATTCTCCGAATTTTGACTACGATATGAGCTATGACTTTCATTTCACCGCCCCGAATAATCTGATGCCGCGATCTTAATGAATGACTTCTGCGACTCTTGACGGAACCTCCGGTGATTTTGTACAGGGGGAATTGCGTCGGCGGAATTCCGGATGATTGGGCTAGGCCGTCTTTACAGCAACCTGTATTAACATCGACCCGGCACGACTTGATGTACGCGACATGCTCGATTAAACGCCTGATAGAATTAGTGCCAGAATTTTCCTAGGCCATTATGCTTCTCGGGGGAGAAAAAAAAAAGAATCGCTTTTCTGTCAAGGAGCGTGGGATCCGCGCTATCGATTCGTGTTGACTCAATGCAAGCCGTTATCGATATCTAAAAATTATTCGGCGAAGTGAAGAGAGCGCATGCGCACCCGCAACCGGTCGTACCTCTAGTAAATTAACTTCTCGTGATAACCAACTCAGGGACATTAAAGAATTTCAAAGACACGTGATTCATTATCCGAGGACCCCTCGCTCCTCGATTTCATGTAGCGGTTCAAACGCCAGTGTAGCAATAACAGCCATTTTCCAAAAACCGACCCGTTTGCGTTTAGGCTGCACCGCGAGTGCACGTCCTACGCTACAATTACGGTACGATACGAGTTACATAGTTACAGTGTCCCTGCGTATGTATACTATATATATTTAAACGTGCCTCTCGGCTTACAATTTTACCTAATATTGCTGTTTGCCTCCCGTAAGTACCGAGCGAGTACGCGCGATTAGGTCCACCTCGAACCCGAGCTCCCGGGCCCAGGTCGTCCATAAAATCCCCTCCTGACATCGGAAAATGACTCGAGTGATAACGCGAAGCGTGCCTTGTGCGACACCGAGGAAGGACTCGTCGCACACTAGAACCGCGTCGAGGAACGCCCGTGGAAAACGAACAAGGATTCGTCTTATTCCCAAGTTCCAGGTCGCACCCTAAGTACCAAAACGCGTCGTACGATCGGCGATTGGGCCCGATTACACGGGGCATAGCGCACCTTATGACGTTAGAATACATGAAATACGGCGTAACGTGAGGTTGGATCGCAGATTTCGAGAAGCCCTTCCCACCGATTTTTATCCTTTCCCCTCATAAGCGAGATTGGCAGTCGACGGTACTCGCCGCGTGATTCGTCCCGAAACAAGCGGCTCTAAGGCTAACCTTAACAAATGAATTCGGCCCGACCGGTATATCAAAGTCACCTAGAGTCCGATATCAAAGTTGATAACAGCTTGCGGATAGTGTCCTCGTCCCAGGAAATCCCTCGCTAGCTAGACTACCGACAATTAATCGTTACGGACAGTGAACAGAGATCCTCGAAGGGGCCCTCGAATCTACAAGGATGGAGACGCTCCGCTAATCCTCGACGTCCTCGAGATGACACCGATCTGACAATTGCGCGAGGAATGGTTTTAGGCGCGTCTAAACGCTAAGCATCGAATACAAAATCCCCTATATATTTTGCGTATTTTTCGTTTTTTTTCTCTCCGTTTTTATGTCATGCACCATCAAGGCCAGAGGAAGCTTTTCGGAATTCTACCTCGCCCCCCGCAATGGGCCGTTCGACGACGATTTCCATCTAACTCTTGGCTCCCAGCTGCTCGAGGAGAACGTTCGCTCGGCATTCGCCCGTTAAAACATCCCCCCTAACGGCGCAGATATCCGGCGAATGTCCCGTGAATGTTCCATGAACGTCCCGTGATCACGGAATATCCACAGGATCTCCATGGAATTATTGCGCCGTCAGGGCGTCACCCTCCGTTGAACGGTGACTCGCTCTTCCCAACGACGACCCGATCGCACTTAAGCCTACGTCTCGGATTATTCAACCGTTATTGTACATCATCCTATTGCGTGTAGTATACCTATTGTGTATCTCGTAATACGTGAGATCGCTCTGAATACTTCGATGTCTTGGAAAAGCAGGCGCAAGCGAAAGGAGCCGCGATTCGTCGAATTCCGTCAGGCCGCGTAATACGACGTCAGGCTCGTAGTCGGCCTCGGGGTTGAATCCTATCACAGAAATTCCTTCCTAGATTACGGATACGCGAACGTCCCCGGGATTCGCGCGTTTCGCCAGAGCGTTCGAACGGTCCTCCTACGATATACAAATCGACGTTCCCCGGTAAAGGAGGTCTAACGATAACTCGACCCACGAGCAAGGACTCTTCGACGTTCCCGGGCGGAAGATCCTCCTTATCGAATCCTCTGCCTGCATTAGAGCCGATATCGTACGCGACTGGATGCTTCGGACGGTCGTAATCTGCATATGTACACACATCCAGGCTACCCCGACAGTTCCGGAGGCCAGAGACCCTGAAGAGCCTCGTCGAGAAGCCCCTGAAAAAGAGCACCGAGGGGCACCCGCGACCTTGCGGACGAGCATTAGGGGATTGACGAATTTTCACAAGTACTCTCTGGGTCTCGGAGGCGGTCTCTTCCTCTCCGACCTTTCGGTCCTCTCGACACCTCCACCCTGCTCCCGGTCTTCGGAGCTCTCCAGCATCTGCGTGGTCTCCGTCGGTTCCGTAGGACTCACGGGTTGCGTGGCAAGAGGGGCCAAAGGCGCCGCGCCCTTGTTGCGAGATTTGCTCCTTCGTTTCCTCAGGATGAGAGGTCCGATGCCGCTGGAGTCCTCCCTGGAGGTGGACGCTTGGGTCAGCCTCTCCAGGAGCTCCTTGCTCATCTCCCTGGAGGCCTTGTAGTCCGAGGAGCCGCCCGACAGCCGTCCCTCTAACGAGATGTCCTTCAGCCTATCGGGCGGATGATGATGATGGTGGTGATGGTGATGATGCTGCGGTAGGGGTTGCTGCTGCTGCTGCAGCTGCTGCAGCTGCTGTTCCTGCTGCTGCGCCTTCGCGAGACGTTCGCTGGTCGTCAGCTGATCGGCCGTGGTGCTCGAGGTCGAGGCTGATTTTTGGACTTGGACGTCCACCCCGTTCCCTGGGGACGAGGTGGTCGGCGTCCCGTTTTGTCCGCGTTCCGACCCGCCCTGGGACTGCGAGGTGCCCGTGGACGCGACCACGGAGGGGATGGCCACCCTCTGGGAAGACTGCACTTGCTGCTGAGGGGTCCCCGAACTGGCCTGCGGAGTCCCAGCGACGGGGATCTTGGTGATCAGGTTCTGCAACATGTCCTCGATCTTCGCGAGCCTCTGGTTCACCCGCTGGACCTCGAGCTTCAGGTCGACCTTGACCTCGAGCACGGCAGCCAGCATCTCCCTGTCGTGGCTCGGCTGGCTCGTGATGAGGCCCCCGTCGTAGCTTTCGAACCTCTTCAGCGACAGCTGTTTCGAGTCCACTCCCAGGCTCTGACCCTGGTCCTTGGCGTGGTCCCCGCTGTCGCTGACCTCCTCTATGGTCCCGCTCAGCTTCCCCAGCTTCGGGAAGACCTTGTTCGTCCCGGCACTCGAGCTGGGCCTCGAATCCCTGGCACTTAAGGACCTCTTGAAGGTGTCGGCCGCAGAGCCGACTTCGCTCCCAGAATCCAAGCTCGAGCTTCCTGGAAGAATAATTCGCATAATAATTCTCGTCGCATCTGGATTCCTGCGATGGGTTTATCGCCAACGCCAGCGGGCCGAACGGGTCTCGGCGTATCTCTGGCCGGTGCCATCCGCTCCGCTCCGGATTCAACCTCACGCGACCCCCTATCTGCTTGTAAATAAAAAGCAGGGAGAGGAGAAAGAGACAGTTCCTTCCCAGATAACCGCAATCACCGAAAGCCTCGCCCCGGTCACTCCACTTATTCAAGCGACGACATGACGACAACACGTTGGGTCCTCACCTAGAAGACGACCCCACTTGCTGGGCCGAGGGCGAGCGGCACTACTCTCCTCTCCGGAGGAGGACTTCCTGACGTGCGAGGACTCCCCGTCCTTGCTGTCCTTTCCGTCGCCCTTCTCCACGTCTGCCGTGTGCTTCTCTCGGCGAAACCTGGATCGCGGCCACCGAGAACACAAAGAACACCTTGAATGGGGGCGATCCTCGCCTCGCGGGGGGTCGCGAGATATAAGTGGAAGGCCGGTTTCTAGGCGGTGGATTACGTCGGGCGGATTAGGTCGCGCCTTGGTCGGGCCTTTCTACGACCCCGGGTCAGGCTAAACGGTACGGGCTTTCGTACTAGACAAGTACGGGCTTTCTTACGAGATCGCTACAGAGGCTATAGGGTACAGCTCCAGCGGTGTCACGAGCAACCTACTTTGGTGTGCCTACGGGATCAAAGTATTCCTCGTGATATGAAATGCCAGTAAACATACGGGAGGGTGGTGACCGAGGACGGCGACCTGGTGACGTCCACCCCGAGGACGTCCATCGACTCGGTGGGCAGCCTTTCGCGACCAGAGGGACCACTCGAGCCGATGCATCGTCCTGGCGAAGGACTTCCGGTCCCCCGTCCTCGCGATGCCGTAATTACGGTCGCAAACTGCTCGAGAGGCGCCGGATGGCCCTCGACGACTGCACCCAGGGTGCGCGTTGCCGAGGTGGCGATGCAATTATTCATTATCAGAGCCGAGGTGTTACGATTAATTGGCTATCGCGCGGTCAGCCTCACGTGCGTGGTACGAGGGACACGCGTAATGAGTCATAAATATCGTAGGACTAACGAGGGCTCCGAAATTGCGCATCCCGGGGGCGCGATATGATCTCCGTGCCCCCGGCGGCCTCGAGCAGTCGGGCGTATATAAAAGATTTAAATATATAGGTGACAGAGAGAGAAATATTTGAATCCTAGAGTGTGTCCTTTACATGCACCCCGCGATGCGGCGAGGCCCGGGCGCTCGCAGAGGTCGGAGGTTCGCGGTTCCTGGGACCGCTTCCTCCGGAGGTCGTGCTGAACAAGCGGTAAATCGGTCTTGCTATCCGCAAGGAGAACCCTAGAGGGATTCGAGGTCTCGAGGAGGACCTGGACTGCGGGACTCGAGGACCGGACGACTTCGGGGGAAGGATTTCGAGGAGGTAGAGACACGGGGTGGACCTCGAATCCGCCCTATGGGGATCCCTCGTCTTTACTTGCTAGGAGTATATAGAAGAAAAATGCGCATAACCCTCTAAAGGCGTATATCTTACAGCACTCTAGCATTCGTAAAACGGCGGACCGGTCGTCAGACCGAACGAAATCGTTATGGGCATCGGCTGACGTACGAATTCCGAGATCACGAGAAGACGCATCGAGAAGCCTCCTGGTCGCCGTTCGTCCGTTACTTCATGCTCGTACACCTGAGTACATTAAGTACTTTCAAGCGTATGCACGCAGGTGCTGGGTATTTACGCTTTGGGACGGAACGCATCGAAGCGATCGGCTCGCTCGAATCGAATTCACCGCATACGGAGAAACAGGAATTTACCGCGACCGGTAGCGGCTCGACCAATTGTTTCCCACCGTCGAATTAATCGAAATAATTATCCTCACCCCTGCAAAACCGGTCCACCGTAATTCCCGTCATCCCCGACAATTCGGAGGGGCTAATTTCGCGTAGCGATCGCTCAGCAAATTGAATTCACCGCGATAAAGGGCTTTCGGGGCGAAAATAAATCGATTCCATTTCCTTGATGCGTCGCAGAAGCAAATTTCCGTTCTCCGTACCGAAAAAAAGTACCCGAAAGTAATCGAAAGCAACAAGGTAGAGGATCTACGCGAACGCGAGAAATCATCGATTATGGAGTCGCACGTACGAGTACATATATATATACACGTTGTGCATGTATCTAGAATACATGTAAGAATATTATACGATCGTATGTATATATATATATGGTAAATATAATATATATGTATATATATAAGAGTATAATAGTAATAATAATCATAATAATGGTAATAATAATACGTAGCAGAGATGGTAAAAGAAATGGAGAGAAATAAATACGTAAGAAATGAAATTGCCTAAAACTGGGCCAGGGTGGCAGGACGTTCACGGTGAGCTCCTCGTCGGAATCCTGCGCAGGCCGATTAGACAGTGCTCTTGTCATGTGGATCTGGGGTTCCCCGTCAGTCTTGAACCTTTCCGGACAACAGCCAGCCATAGCAACGATCAACAGTCATATAAAGTTACATCCTCCGCTTTGTTCTTGTTCTACTTGCGAATGGGATAAGGGCTGAGAGGGGATTCGCACGTGCCATCGGTAAGTAAAGTTGGGTCAAGAGATTGCACCACCAGTGACCTGGATCCGGATCGCCGTAACATTAATACCGATGACGCACGATCAAGAGGTCGATCTGCATTCGATCGACCAGGACGGATCCCGCGGTGCAAGCTCTTTCAAGGGATGGTTACGATCAAACGGGGTCCGATGGTTCCTGCTTACGAGGACGACCTAAGCATCGCCCTATAGACTCGGACAGTGACGGAAATATGGCGGTGATTGTTTGTATAGGTAGGATCGAACCTCTGCCGATCCTGCAGGAGCAGGCCCTACCTTGAAAAGATTTTGCGAACGAGGTGGTCCTGCGACTGGTCCAGCTGGGGCTCGTTTTTCCGCCTCTCCGCCAGTTCCTTCTCTCGGCGAACGTCGGCCACTTTCCGGAAAATCAGCTGGAAACGATTGACATATCGATGATTAATTCCTCGGAGGATTTTTGCATAGATTACTTAATTCACGCTTGCAGAAAAGGTTATCAAGGTTGGAAGAATCTCTGTATAAAATGTAAATCCAAAGTTACGTCGAGGTCGAACAGGTTTGATCGATCCGTCTTTCAAGAGTACCCGGGAACGTCGAGAGTCCCTTGATAACCCTTACTTTTAAACAATGACTTAATCGTTAGATACATTATCGCCGACCGAAATAATGAAAATATTTTCTATCTCCACCTCGCAGCATATCTTCGCCTTCTTAAGATACATCGGGGGCGAATAATCTTCCTCTACTTGATCTTTCCGCGCCTCTTGGGACGTGCAAACAAGTGTAATATAGTCCGCGATAACGATGCCTCGATATTCGGGAATCATGTGACGATGTTGATGAATCTCTCACGTTGTTCGGGCACGAAAGGAGGCACTAAAATATCTCATCCCATGGAGGCCGACCTGCAAAGTCGGGCAAGATGGAAATCTCTTTTTTTCTAACTCCGGATGGGATGACATCGATAGTGTGCGCGTAATGGCAGCGCCTGCGCCGCAATGTCGAACTAATCAACGGCCGATGAGCGACCCATGCCGAATAAAACACTGAGTCAAATTTTATTTATCTCAGTTATTCAAATAAATAAAAATCTAATCTCTAGAAATGAATACATCATACGGTTCTAGGAGCTGCGTGAGGGGATTACGAACGCCACCAGTTGCCGCCATATTGGCCATCTTGATGACGCAGGGGTCACGTGACCGAGAATATTCCTGTATAATGGCCATCACTCTACCTAGCGCCATTTTTAAAAGACGCGTTCGATCGACTTATCAACGGTATTTAAATATAATGGGAAGGCAGCTCGCGTTGCTGCATTTCTAATATTGAAGTGATCCGCGAGTTTGAAGTTCGGGGAATATCTGCAATCAATAGCTCGAGTGGAGGCTAAATATATAGAAATAAAAAGTTTTTTCGTGTGGGGCACATCGATGAGACATTTCAATACGGAGTGGAGCAGTAGCGCGCATGCGCACCACGCAGAGTCGATAGATGGAAAAGTAGCAGACTACGAATGTTGCTATAACCTCAAAGAATCTTGTTCTGTGGGAACGGTCGCAATACCGGCTTAAAAGGGCGCTGAAGGACGCTACTATTCGAGATTTAAAGAATGACACACATATATTGGGGTGGCATGCGATAGGCCAAGTAACAATGCCGTGAGTGTAGCTAGTGAAACAATTGGATAACCACTCGCGAAGTCGTCGTTTCCTAGGGAAAACTCCACACTTTGCACGGATTGTTGTCGTGTTTCCTATGTACTAACGTTAGCAAGGTTAGTTGCATATCCAACGTTTATTGATTCTGCTTCCAAGAATATCTTTGCTGACCTGTTCTGGTATTTTGGCAGACTCTGCACACTATGTGTAAATGTGTTTATAGAAACTCAGTTCGGTACGAATAACCAGTACGGTTGGTTCAAGAGATTTCTACGTCCCACAGGAAAATTGATAATCGCAGACCAATGGAGGAATAAGAATGACTTCCCTAGTCATTGTCGAGTTCTTTTAAAATACATCGAATTACTTAAACGACAAAGTAAGTACGCTTCGCGAAGAATCTGCATTGTAAATCATAGTTCTCCTATATTATGATTACTTTTACATGCTTAATGTTATCTCGACTGGAATAGAGTATGTATTTAAATACTGTGTATTCGGCATTTTAGATGGGTCATGGATCCAGCAGATCTGCTTCGTCTGTAAATATACTATCTACGGATGAGTTAACTTTAGTAGAGAACCTTTTCAAGTCTATGTCCCGTAGCTCAGGATCTATAAAGCGTGAAGACATTTTCAAACACTGGTCGACTCATTTGGATGACATACTGCTTCAATTTGTTGTGCGCTTTTTATGTCACGAACCAGGGAAAAAGGTCTCTGCGATAAATGGCGAAAACTTCGGCCGTTTATACGTCTTTGCCATACGTGGCAGTCCTGATGAACGAACGACACTGATTTTCGAAGGGTACTCGGAGGAAGAGAAAAAGACCGAAATCCCTACTGCCACATTTCTCCAGTATGTTCAGGCAATAATCAACTCATACTTAAGACTGCAAAAGAATAGCAACAATTCTCGCTATCAAAGTTGGAGTAGCATCGGCTGCACCGTGAACACCAGGCGAATAGGATTACGTTCACGTAGCCTCTGCGAGAATCTAGTAAAGAATGGAGATACATTAACGACTGAACAAGTAGAAAGCTGGTTTGCACACGCTTCCACGTTTAATTCAATCTTATCGCACGTCTTTCAGTGCCTTTTTCTTATCTCTCAAAAGAAGGGTGATAAGAACACAACAGGTGTTCGTATAAACGATCTCAATTTGCTACCAATGTGCAAGGGGCTAGAAAACATTCCTCATTTTCCTAGCATTCTAGGATTAGGAGATGTGCTATTCTTGAATCTAAGTTTGCCTCACGAGCTCCGCGACGAATGGCGTTTCCTGTTCTCTAGTCAAGTGCACGGTGAATCATTTTCAACTATGTTAGGCAGAATAGTCATGCAAGGAGCCACGCTTGTCATCGTCCAAGACACCGACGATCACGTATTCGGAGGGTTTGCTTCGGATAACTGGTCAGTGGGGTCCAATATGTTCGGAAACCAAAGTTGCTTCCTCTTCATGCTGGAACCACACATCCTGACGTTTCCATCAACTGGCTACAACAATCACTTTCAGTACCTGAACCTCCATCAACAGACCATGCCTAACGGAATGTTTATGGGTGGTCAGCTCAACTATCCCGGGTTATGGTTGGACTGTGAGTACGGTACCGGCAAGTCCAGCGTTTCCTGCACAACTTTCCAGAATTATGTACAACTCAGCGGCAAAGAGAACTTCACCGTGAAGCACTGTGAAGTTTGGGGAGTGGGACCCGTCCCCGAGACGGAAGAGAACGTCAGAGATTTGGGATCCATTTTGGAGCAAGACCCTACCTCTCAAGTCATGCTGGAACTCGCAGGAAGAAAGATGCACTCGGAAGGACTTAGAGATAAAAAGAACTAATTCCGTAGCAACAACGTTTCGAGCTTTTGATGGAACTTATCTGTTACTGAAATCGTCTTACATCTCATAATGTAAATGTGCAGTTACGACTTAGGCAAAGACTCCTAAAAAGTAGCTAGTGGGCAGTACTCGAGGAATTAGCGTACAAAGCCGAGAAAAAAAAATGCAAAGGTGCATGGCTAATATATTGTGCAATATTATTTATAAAGTGCGGCCCGGTGAGCCTTAACGAAGGGAAAGGGACAATAAGTCTTTCGAATGGATCGCATAGATATACTTATAAACGGTAGTGTGCAGCTGTGAATAGATAATTGTGATAGGCTGTTTAGCATACTCTCATCAGGTAGTCGTGTCTCGCGTACTGTTAAAAAAAAAGAAAAAAAAAGAAAAAGAAACAAAAACACAATTCTAAGAGAGACCAGAACGGCCTGATCTACGAAGCTAAACTTATTTCTTGTTAAAAATTTGTTACGACGATTTACTCGGCTGTGGGACATCGCGGAAAGTGCGTATCTTGAATTACCTTTCTAACTTATCACTGTCTAGTGCCTGATGTTTCTAATTTTATAATACTGATTTCCGGGTGGAGGAACGAATGGAAAAACGGTCTGCCAGCTCAATTGCATCCTACTGCGGAACGATCTCTGTTAAACTCTCCTCTTACAGATTCAATAACTTATTAACGCTCGAAATCATGTAAGTGGATCTAGATTAGCGCTAAATGCCAAATCAGGTCAAGCCCGTCGCATTGATGTTAAAGACGCTGAAAACATAATAAACGACCCGTAAAGATGTCCTTTACACGCTTCTAACTTTTCCCGCCCTTGACATGAAATATTGATTACCACATTAGAGCGAGTGGACTCGCCAAAAACATCAAGGCGTAGCTAGAAAAGCGATTTGAATAACGCGAGCGGCCCCAACGACCCATTGTTATACACTTCCCTGCTTTTTAAAGCTCGACACCCCGACAAACATATCGCCCCCCTAGTATTAAAACTAGTTCCTCCGTTGTTACAAGTGAAAAATGTGAAATAAAGTTGCAGCTCTCAAGGCACGGGGTTGATAATTCAATAAGCCCTTAGAAGGACCACCCACTGGGTGCACCCGAGGTCTGGCTGATCCGATTGCGCGTATAGTATTTTAAAAATCAAACTTACCCGATGTCGCAGGTTGTAAGTCAGGACGAGATTGCGGGAAAACGAGTTGGCGAAGGCCTGGTAGAAGTCCAGGACCTCCAGGAGTCGGTCTCGCTTAATGGTGTGGAGGTCGCAGTACGTCAGGGCCCTCACGTTGGCCGCGCTCTGGCCGATCGCCGAGTCCTTCCAAAAACTGTCCCCGAAGACGTCGCCCTTGCCAAGGATGGCTACGACCTCGTCGTCCTGGATGACTTCCAGGCTCCCGGTCACGATGAAGCAGAGCGAGTCTATGGACTCGCCGGTATGATAGAGCAAGTCGCCGGGGGCGCTGTGCGACATCGCGAAGTGCATCGCCAGGGCACGCAGGCATCCATCGGAGGCGAGCCTGAGACAGGAAGAGGAGTCCTTGATCTCATTAAATCCTAGTACCACGAGAAGGGACCCCCGAACCCAGGGCAAGCATTAAGGGGACATGAAATAGGCATATGAAGAGCCAATCGTCCGGTAGGGCTGCCTTAAATCCCTCAAGGTAGACTTCCATACCTGAAGGCTGGGTGCTCGTTGAAGACCTTCCGATTGAGGTGCACGCAGATGTCAGCCTTCATGTCCTTAGGACAGTAGTTGAGGACCTTGTCGGTGTCCAGTCCTTTGGTCATCGCCCAAGTACTCACGACATAGTCCATGACCCTCTCGCTGAGGGCCTTCGGTACCTCGTGCAGCTTCATGAACTCGCGCACGTTGTTCAGCATGTCGTGGTACTTGGCCGTGGCCGAGGTCATCTGCTGGATGATCGTGGTGACATGCCCGAAGATCGTGGCGTACAGCAGAGCTGGACCGAGAAATAAATTGCTCACTCTGATACATCCTTTTAAAATGATTAAATCCTATTTCGCGTTTACGCGCGGCATGGGTATCAGGGGGTGACCGCACCGGCAATGATCATCATGCAGATGGTGAAGATCTTCTCGTTGTCGGTCTCCGCGGCGACGTTACCGAAGCCCACCGAAGTCATGCAGGTCATCGTGAAGTACAGGGCAGTGACGTACATGGTGCGCCGGGATGGACCGGCCACCAATTCCGGGATGGTGCTGGCATTCGTCCACAAGTAGCTGTACGGCGACTGTGTCACGTTGGCCAGCTTCCACAACCAGGAATACTGAACGCCGGCGTCGGCGTCGGATCTCCCTATCGAATACCTTGAAGGCAAATGAGCTTGTAACGCGGTGCTCGCATTCATGAAAACGGCACAATCGCGCGTCGAGCCAGCCGGCAAGATCTCGAAACCCCCTGCAGCTCCATCAAGGATAGCGAGCCATTAAGTTCCAAGTACCGACTACCAAGTCTTCAAATATCTACCAGTGGATTTTCTAACCGTCCGCCATCTTCCTTTTCAGGTCTGAGATCTTGCCAGCGCCAGAACGCGCGCGCGAAGCAATCTACGGTGGATTAGAAACCTCCTAATTAAACTACAGCTACAGACTGTTGATAAAAGTCTAGTTCCCGGCCACGGAGACCCTTGAAGAGACCGAAACCTCCTTTCGCAGCCCCTCCTCGTGAACGGATAGGTATTTTCGGACGCCGAGAAGAGCCGCCGAAGCGTCGTTCTCTGGAGAACCGAGAAACGTCCTCGGCAAGCCCGGGAGATTTTAAGATAGTACCAAGGGTGGAGTGTGTACAGTATTTGAAAGCACTTTACGTGAGATTAAAATCCGTTCTGTTCTTTTTAAGGGCCCGGGGCGATATCAAGAGCTCGCCGTTCAGCTTCAGGGAGCAGGAGTGGAGTCGGAGAACGTCTTCGCGATATCATCTACCTGCTAGAGGGCTGTTTGCATATATACAATACATAAGGTACGTATGTACAGGGTGAATCACCTTAATATGACGTACCAGATACAGGCCAGCCAATGAGCAACCAGCATGTAGAAGCATAGTAAAAGGATAAGCATGGCAGCTCCGTACTCCAGGTATCGATCCAATTTACGAACAACCCTGCCAAGGCGAAGGAGCCGGACGACCTTCAGCGCTGAAAACAAACTGCCAATCCCGTCCTCGTCGTGGTCGAAGGCGTTGAACACGTCGTAAGGTAGGCAGCTCAGGAGATCGATGATAAACCAGGACTTTAGGTAGTTCATCCTGATCACCTGAAACGAGACCCAGCCGTTATTTCCGCCATTTCCACCGTCAAGGTCGGACCGACGAGCCGGAAACGAGGAGCGATCGCAGCTGCCTGGCTCTCCGGGTTATCTTTACCTTTGGATCCGATACCACTTCTCCACCTGCACCGACGAAAGTCGTGTGGAAATTGAGGACGATGTCGATGAAGAAGATGACATCGACGATGCTGTCAACGACCAGGAGGGACACGTCCTCGCTGGTCTTGTTCTTGAAAGCCACGTTGAAGGGCACCATTATGGCCGTGTAGAAGGTCAGGCACAGGATTATCCAGTCCCAGATCGCCTTGAAGGCGCAGTAGTGCAGCAGTATGTGCGGCGGGGTCTTCGGGGCCTCCTGGCGGTATTGCGGCATCACGTCTCCGCTCAAAGACATCATCTGGAAAAATGGAAATCTGGGTTAAAAAGTGGCGGGGTTTCCATTCCCTACCTGTTGCTCTTCGACTACGAAGGCCCGAGTCGCGGATGTCACGAAATACCAGCGAGAACCCACTCGGTTAACAAGGGATGCATCTTCGACGCGAGTCTCTCTCTCGACCTCGTCCTCTACTCACATGAGCGAGCTGAGACTGCTTCGCAGCAGTCGGCATGGTGGAGTCCTTCAGGGCCGGCAAGTGCGAGCTGAATTGGGAGACGAGGACCGATCTCGACCTGGTGACCGACCTGGCCAATTTCGCAAACTTGGAGAGGCCGCCCTTGCTGTCGTCCGTCTCTATCGGCTGCTTCAGGGCCGTAATGTCCCGGAAGGTCAGCAGGAACAGGACCACCAGCTCCCGTTCGTTTTTTATCGGAGCTATCTGTAGCAGCAGCCATAGTGGAGTCTCTGCAGGGCACAACGAAATCGATCAGCCGGCCGAAGTGGAAATAAATCTGGCGAGACCTAGGCCGGTGGGAAACCGGGATTTCGGGCTCCCTTGAAGAGGGCCATTACTCGTCGAGGGCTACTCGAAGAGCGGAGTAAAGAAAAAGAAAAAAAAAAAACGAGAGAAAGGAAAAATTCTATCGAGCTTCCCTGGGGACACTATCGACGTAGGTCGGGATCTAACTCTGGATCTAGGTGTCGAGCGACTTTAAATTAAATCAACTCTATCTCCCCTCCTCGGGGACCATTCGGAGGAGGGATCCGTTACAAGCATCGGGAATGAGCGAACGGGGTGATTTATCATCTCGAGGGGAAGGGCCGACAAAACGCTACGTTGCGCATCTCCACTGGGAACGCGTTGTCACGTCGGCAGGGATTAGGCTCGGGTGCACTAACGTTACCAAGTGAGTGAAATGGCATAAGGGTCTTTGGAGAAGCCTGAAAACTCATGCCGAAGATTCCTTGCGCATACACTTCTTAAGCATCCCTTTCCGCGTTGTCATATCCAAAGCTGAACAAATCGGGATGCACCCCGTGCATCCCTTTAACTCTTTCGCCGGTGCAGGCGACCCTCGTCGAGTTATCACCGACAGTGGTCCCATTCACTGGATCTTAATCCCGCGGCGAAAGAGTCGAGGAATCTTTCCCCAAACCCGTGGAAACTTGTTTCGTTAGCGTTACCAAATGTTTCCAGGACAAACCGAGGGGAAGCAAGCACCGCTAAACGTTCGTTGCATACAAATGGCCTGATCCTTACCGGAACCGCTGCACTGCTCCAATTTTCTACCATTCTTTCCTCGGATCTGCATCCACATCGCTACCTCTCATGCATCGCGGACGCTTCGAGTCGCAAGATGCTAAAGACAAGATGCAAAGCCACACGTCGGCGCACCATTTAAAGCCGGAGGAATCTGCAAAGTGGGTGCAAAGGAGCATGCAGCTAGCTACCCTGTGCAGCTACATATCCTCAAGACAGGAGAAAGGGTTCCAAACACGTGCATCCTCCTAATGCGTCGGTATCCTTAATGATGGATTAAATTAACAAATTATAGATACGGTATGAGACACGGTAAAGACCCCACTCTCGAACTCGAAGAGGTGCTCCACGTGTAGAGGAAAAATTTAATTAGCCATATCACTACGGTACGGCGAGACGCGGACAATGGTCCTCGATTACCCAATTACTGGTACTCAGGGAAGTACTTGCCCGATCCGTTTACCGCCCACCGAGTTCCCCAGGAACGGAAGGGAAAAAAAACAAAAAACAAATGAAAAAGTAATCATTCTACCGACGAGCGCAGAGGAAGAATTCATCCCCCGAAACGCGAACGATGTCACCCCCTCGTAAGCCAGGGTCCCCTTGGTCGGGTTTCGACAATACTCGATAACTTTTCGACAGCGACCGGTTAATTAAAGCGTCCTTGTCAGAACGCAGAATGTCGGCCGTGGGCCATTGGGTCGCGATCCGTCCACATCCCGGGTGAGAATGGGCTCGCGAGGGCGCTAAAAAAAGCCACGTCGTAGGATGGGTCTTCATTAAAAAATATCTCTCGCCCAGGAGGCAATTTGACGAGGTCAAAGTGTCCTCGTGGCTTCTTTCTCACCGGGCGGGTTTCTTCAAGGGGGTGTCTGCGGCCGCTTCGTTTCGACGTCCCGTGAATCCGGGCCCTTTGCAGCCTCCCCTCGTGCATAAATTAATGATATTTCCCCAAAGTGGGCTCTATAATTGGATATTGAAGGACGGGAGGGAACGCGAAACACCTCCCCGGGAAAGCCTTTGCTCGGTTGTATTCTTCCTCCCCCGTCGTCCCCGTCGAGTCGATCGACTGGTACTTCTCCTCGGCACAGAGCCCTCGAATGCAAGTCCCCCCTACCGGGCCAACCCCCTCGATGCCTACGCATTCATCGTCATCAACCATCGCCATACCATGTACAATCCAAGGGATAATAGTCCAGGAAAGCCTCTAAAGACAAGTCCTAAGTCCCTCCGGGGAAGTAAATTCTCTCCCTCCCTGACACTCTTCCCGAAGCCGATCGATCCTACCCACCTTCTCCGACAGCCTCGGAATATCTTCTTAATCGTAATCCCGAAATTCAAGTCCCCCCCCCTTATACGAATTTCCCCAGAAATCTGGAAATACCCGCGGTCAGCAGCGGCGACCCAATGGTCGACTATCACTACTTGCTCGCACAGCCTTCGGACTGTACGGTGCGCGAGACGGAAATTAGAAAGAGATAGAGAGAGAGAGAGAGAGAAAGAGAGAGAAAATGAGATCGAGATGACTTACGGGCATGTGCGCGTGCGTTTTTGCGAACCTGTGCTAGACATACCTCGTGGGGTACCTTTAAACAGAATTATCCTCCATTATTCACCGCGACGATTCGACTTAGTTGGCTACAGGGGTAGTTAGGGTGTTAAGGTAGGTCGGGGGGTAAAACACGGCCGGGCCACGAGCGGCCGGCTTGTATTAATTCGGCTTCGATTGGCGCCAATTAACCGGGAAATCTGGAGGCGAGCCTCCGCGATCGCTCGGCTGGACCCTAGGCGGATATTTCGAGGCCGTTTCCGGGTTTGAACACTCGAGGAGAGGTTCCTGGTCTGCACCCGGGGTATACCTGGGATATGCATCCGATCCGTACCGATTATCCCCTACCACGAGGGTGTGTCAAATTGCGCGATAACCCTCGATAACCCGGGTCAAAGCGCCGAGAATGGGCTCGTCCGAGGCCGAGTCGCGGCATCCTGGACGTTCTCTTGGACCCGGTGCCGACCAGGAACATCCTCCTGGAAACGACGAGCCATCATGCTGCTCGGCCCTAAACGAGCATGCTCTGCTTACGAGCGACAACACGAGTGAGGCGACACCAACGAGAAGGCAAGAGGCTCCGAACCACTTCGAAAGCACACGGTATCGCACGGTAAGCTTGCAAGCTTATGCGAGAAACTTCGAGCCGACTTCCGGTCGGTCCGGGGCATGCACTAGGCGAGGCCGCCCCGGAGCTTCCGCGGCATCCGGAGGCGCTTCGCCCCTGGTGGACTTCCGGTGGCGGCGGGCGGGACTTCCGGGAGCTTTTTCTCCCCCGAGCAAACACCGGCCCCCGAAGGTCCCGAAAGCAGAGGGCGGTCGATTTCACTTCCGGAATTTTTCCTCTAACCCCGGAATCAGGGCGGCCGAAGGTCCCGGAGGACCCGCCGACCCCGGAAGTTCAGAGGGTCAAGTATCGGCGCGACCGGAAGTGCGCACGGCCCGACGCCGAGCGGAGACTCACTGTTCTTCTTGTACAGCAGGATCTCGAACTGGTCGTGGATCTGTCCCTCGAGGCACTCCTCGATCCGGGAAATGGTCTTCTCGTCGGTGAGCTCGCCGTACATGAATCCGCAGCGACATGACTTTTGCATCACCTGGAAGATGAAAAATTTCGTGAGGGGGGCGACGGGGGAGTTATGCCCGGCGAGGATCGTCGGTACCCGGCACGAGGACGTGGAAAATTCCCAAGGCTTTACCGGAATCGCAACGACGGCCGTGAAACGGCCCGACGACGAATCCATCCAGGTGTTATAAATCTCATTAGACGGATCGCTCGGGAAAATCGATGCTCTCTGGCGAGCCCGAAGGAATCGCGGAAGCGAGTCGACCTCGTGGTCGAATCGCCCCCTCGGGAAGGGAGGTCGACTCCGAGGGGAAGATGCGCTCAAAAACGTTAAGAAAAAAAAAAAATTTATAATCGAAATTGAAGAATTATCTAAAGCTCTTCTAGGTAAAGCGCTGGTCTCTCTTCCAACGAGGCCATTCCTTCAATCCCCATTCCCATCGACAGAAGTTACATGCATTAACTGAGGTGCTCATGAAATTTCAGTAAAAAACGTATACATTCTCGGTTCTAATCAGGGATAGATAAAAAAAATCTTCCTTTGAAAAATTAAATTCAATGAACATCGCGTAAATATTTTTACGTTCCTTAGGCCCGGGCATAATCACGTGCCGAGGTACCAAACGATTCGGGGGCATCCGGTTTGGAGGAAAGCATTATAAATATTTTTACGTTTTATAAATATCGAATGACCCTTCCGTATCACCTTAAGGTGGATTAATTTGCATACCTCGGCCCTGTTGTATCCAGAAATCTTGCAGAAGCTCTCGTTACAGTAGACGATCGGGAAGTCCACGATTTGAGCGTTCGCCAGCAGGAAGCTGCTATCGGCTGGAAAAAAGAAAAGGACTTTCCATCAGACCCGATGAATTTTCTTCGGCTCGATTTGACGTACCCCCAAGGAGTGCATACATTTTCCGACCCCTCTGCGGAGTTTCCCCCGCAACCTTCCCTATTCGACCCTTAGACACTTCACCCTACGAGATCGGGAGAGCGTTTCCCTCGGCCCCAAGAGACGCGGAGCCCGACCTAGGGCATCGTGTCCTGGATTTAGGATTTCCTGGTAGACACTTCCAGGAGGATCCTGGCAAGTCTCTCCGAGAAGATTCCTTGACGAGACGCATCGGTGCCGGGAACAATGTTGGACGGGGAGGAAGAAAGGGTTAGGCCTCGAAGAGGTATTTCTGCCAAAGAGAGCAGGCTACGCCTCGAGTACCTGTGCCAGGCATCTCGGTACACCTGTAGGTGTACATACGGACACGAGGGGGGGACCTCTCGTTGTAACAAGGGGCCACTTTTGATCGAGCATCCCCTCGAAGGCCCTCTGCTCGTTGAAAGCCATTCACCTGGTGTCCCGCCCTCGACGGTCTCCAACACATTAGCACTGCCTCTATCTAAGGATAAGGAAGTTCGCGGGTTTTGGGGGCTTATAGGTTATCAGATTCGCAGGTTCCCTGGTCCAGGAGTTCGTGGAAAACATTTTCATAATTTGTATAATTTTATATGATTTTCTTTTAATCACTTTATCATTTTTATTATTTTTGCAAATCGGCCCTCCAAATCTCGGTACTCGTCTTCCTCCAATCCCGACCATCGCGTTTTCGTTGCGAGACACGGGAGCGCGTCAAAGCAAGCGCAATCAATGGTGCTCGTTGAACGGATCCGGGAACATTCCGCGTTTTTTTTTTTTTCCCCCAATCATCGCACAGCGCACCGCACTCGTCGGACTTTTGCCCGCCAAATGTCCGCTTTTTATCTCTTTAACGGCGAGTCGATATGCGCATTTTAACCGAAGCTGGACCGAGTAGCGCGTGTCCACCCTGGACAGGGACATCGTCATTTCGGGGGACTCCTTCCTCGAAGTCCACCCTCGGTCGCGCAAAACTCACGTATCGTCGACCTGCGTTTTTCTTTTTCTCTCTTTTTTTTTTCCGGACCTTGAAAATTATAGGTATTAATAAGTGTAATACCCAAGCGAGGTCGCATTTCCGCTACGTCGAGATACCGACCGGCGGCCACGTGCGCGAAGGTCGAGACTCGTGGAGTCACGCGAGTGCTTCCGGTCGCTTAAGGAATTTTCGAGAAAAAAGGGGGAAAAAAAGAGAGAGAGAAGAGACGTCCATAGCTGCACAACAGACCAGTCGGTCAATCGTGGGAATGGAAAGAGTACTCTGAAAAGCGCCACCCGGGCGGTCCGAAAATATCCGAATCGATAAGCTATGCCCCGAACGGTGGCCACAATTACGTCGATCCTCTCCTCTCCTCCGGCCTCTGCTTACGGATTGACCTACCTTAACGTACCAACGATTCCGAATCTCCGCGAGCAATGTCCTGACCCGAAACCCGGCAAAGTCGGGGCTAAACGCCGCGGAGGGTGGAGGCGCTCGTCTTCGGAGTCGGCCATGAAAGGCAATTAGTCACCCTTTAACGGCACGCGGCCAAATCCATCGAAACTAGCCGAGGTGGGGCAAAAGTTAGCGGGAGCCCAGGTCGAGTCCGAGAACCGTGTAACGTTTAAATCTGTACGCCCACTTCCCAGTTTTCAAGTGGGCCGCCCTCCTGGAGGAGGACAACAGGTGTCGGCGGGAAGATCGGCGAGATTTTGGCAATTTTTCAGGAATCCCGGCCCTACTCGAGAACCTGACGGTGGATCGAGTAAATCAAGGTAGAGGGGAGGGGAAACACCGGTGTCAAATCTTCAAATCGAGGTGGGGGTGGTATCCACCCCATGGAAGGTCCGAGGCGCGTCCACTTGGCGATCTCACGTGGCGCGATATAACAGGTGTCGATTGGGGATCCCCAGGATTTTGGCATAAAATCAAAACGGAAGGCTCGCGTGGCGTAAGCCGAGCACGTGCTCGTAAAGCGTAAATAGCCTCGATGTACACGTTACACGATACGTTACACCAGCGTCGCCAGGGCTCACGGCCGAGCGCCCTGACAGAGGGACAGATTTCGGCTTGGCAAATACGTTCCAGCCCGTTGGGAAGATGCAATCGACGTTTCCACAGCCGTCGAGCGGAAAATCAATCGCTTTTCTCTATTTCCAATTTTTCCCCGGACGGCCTTAAGGCGATGAGAAAGCGACACCGAAGAGATATCTCGTTTAAAAAACTTCTCTCCGAACTAGGCTCACCCAATCGTTTCAAACTCCACCCCTTGAACGTGGAGGCTATGATAAAGATCACCCACGAAATTTCAATTGAAAAGAAAATTTGTTAATAAAAATTGAAAATTTCATGGGTGTCAGGACCTTTCTTATACCCTTCATATTCACGGTGTAAAGGTTCGACACGACTCGGTAGATCCAGTTCGGCGTTTCATGAACGATTGACCGTTCGGATGCCACTATCGCATCCCCTTAAAAAAGTGATAAGAGGAGATTTCCGTATGGGAATCCGTCCAAGGGGGCATGGGGCGAATCCCGGGGGCGGAGGGCGCCGGTTTAAGAAGGTAACGAGGTAAGAAGGTAACAAGGTAAGGAGGCAAAAGAGAGAGAGAGAGAAATAAGCGAAGGTCAAAGGTAAGGGGTCGAGGGGTGGCCCGCGATAGCGTGCGCTCGGCTAAGGCTAAATATCGGGCTAAATCAATCCGAGGCCTCCGTCGCTTCGGCGGCATCGCGGACTGCCGTAATTCGGCTGTCGCGAAGGTTTAAGGTTTTCCCTCGAAAGGGGAAAGATGTTCGGCACGGCCGAGTCACTTTATTGGCCTCTAAGTAGAAAAGTCCATTAAAGCGAAAAGCCCGCCCCTGCAAGTGTCCCCTCCCCGTCTCTCCAGTAGGTACTGCCGAGCGCATTGCACGGGGGTGGTTACAGAGGGGGTGGGTACAGGGGTTAGACGGTACAGTGTCGTATGTCGAGCGAGTCGCGACTTACCCCCTGCGAAACGCGTCCCACGCTAACCTTCTGCCCTGGTTTCGCGTGAAAACCTCCCCTAGCCCCCGATTGACACCTGTTATCTCGGCTGCAAGGCCGCTTCTTTCTAGCCTCCAACCCTTCCACGATTTAATTCCAGGGTGTGAATTGAAACTAGGGGAGGTTAAGAGATTCCCTTTAACGATCGATCGACTCGCCGATCGGGAACGTCGAATCGGAATGGCTTTCCGTCGAGTTTCCCTGGTTTCGAAGAAGGGTGGAAACGCTAACGAGGGGCTCGCCGAGGGACGCGGAGGTGTAACTTCAAATCCAGCCCTAAAATCGTTCCGAATTAGAGGGTGGCCGAAAGACAGGTTGGAATACGAAGTTGGGGCAGTCGCAAAGTATCCACGACACGCGAACGGTCCGAGTGTACGGATATATGTGTGTACGTATGTCTGGGCGACGAGGTTCACGAGGAAGGGATGTTTCACCTTCCACCCCGCGAGCGAGGTCGGCCACGGAAAGGGGAGTCTTTTTTACCGGCGAGCATGTTCGAAGGGGGGGGGGGAAACGACACCTAGGGACATCGGGGGTTGGATGGAGAGGAACGGAGTCGGCGCGAGGGGTGGACCGGACCGGAAGGGGGTGGACGGAGCAGGGGGCAATAAAATCCCATGGAAAGTACACGGGTTCGACATTACGCGGGGCGTCGATAACCCGGGGGGTTTGCTTGACCCTTGACCACTCCGCTAAGACCTCGAAACCACCCTTAGATCGGCGGGTCTGGAACATGGCTACGTGTCGGGGTGAGACCTGACACGTGGCTTCCCTCGAGGAAAAAAAAAAAGAAACGAAAATGACGCTAAGAGAAATCTCCCCAAAAGGTGGAACATTCGGAAGTCCCTTATTCCATTCGCTGTAACTGGACTCGATCGCTTCCTTCGCGACACCCTTCCTGGAGGATGTCCCCCCAGGAGGATATCCGGCGTCATCCTTGGGTAGCCGAGTCGTTACTTTTCACTTCGGTCGCTACTTTAGGCTCGGCCTCGTCTCGGCGTGCAGCCTGGGAGTAAGGTCAGACTGCAAACAGCAGCCTTTGAAGTAATCTTGATTCGCACGCGAGAAGCTCGGCCGAAGTTTCCTACGGCGGGTCAAGGTGCGGCCTAGACGTCGCGCACAAGGTGCACGAGGTGCACGAGGTGCACGAGGTGCACGAGGTGCACAAGATGCACAGGATAGGCACACCTTGGTACGCGTTCCCTCGTACACTAACGAGAGACTTCGGCCGCGATGGACCAAATTATTCCAACGCGTGCAATCGCGATAAAGGTGTGGAACATTAATTAAAAATAATTCAAGGATCCGATCCATCGGATAGAATTGAAGTCCTGACGTTGCGCGTATCATTATGTAATGCGTCGTCTCGCTCGAGTACTCGCGTGTCTGATCACCGTCGCGGTTATCCGCAACTAAGAGAAATTCCGCAATTCTACGTGAAAAGAAAGCCCCGCGAATTAATCGACGGAACGCTTGGAATCCCAAACGCCCGAGAGGCGACCCTCCGAGGGGGATGTTCGAGTTCCTCGAGAGCAAGGAATTGGTCGCTCCTGGCATACAGTCCTCGGGATGACCTACCGGGAACGACCGATCCTCCGTGCATCTCGATGCGTACCGAGTCAATAGCAAGTGCGCGTATGGCGCATGCCGCCCTGGAAGCTAGGAGTGGCCGAGAGCACGCACTCGCCCGAATTCCAGGGCGGCGAGCCAGAGTTTCGTCCTTACGCTGTTTCCCTATCTCTCGAAATCCCGGATTCTTTCTTTTTTTTTTATCTCGAAAATCGAAGCCGAGTCTGCCGTGCCATTTCGCCCGGAAATCGAGCCCCGGCCCATTGACTTCGTACTCCACCTGCCTCGCCCGGAATCCAGCCCCGACGCACGCGATAAGGCCGATCGCTCGGAAGCAAAGGGAGGGTTCTCCCCTTTATTAATTTCGTTACACGCGAGATATTTCACAATTGGCCGGGCATCGGAGGAATTCGACCGGGGCCGGAGCCTCTACCCGGAACAAGGGAGCCGAATCCTCGACGGCCGGGAGGGATTTTCCTCGAGCACTTCTCCGGGACCCTGGACCACCCTTGCCGCGAGAAACCTACCCTTGGGAAAGATGAATTACGGTCGCGTGATCCGATGCGTGGATAAGACGGTTAGACAGGGCGCGTCCACCCTCGCGGCCTTCGACGTTCCTTTTCCCCAGGATCGAGAGCAGGACGCATCGTGAACGGGACTGGGCATGCGTTCCTCGTAAAACGCAGAATTCATGTGTCGTAAAAATATCGCGGTGGGGAAAAAAGGGAGGAAAAGAATAAAGAGAAATAAAATTCTAATCGATGCCTACCAAGCGAGGGCGGGCTCACGCGGGAGCGGATCTCGCGGCGTGTAAAAAGCGTGTCGCTCTTTCGCACGCAAACTTTAAAGATTTTCCTTCTTTTTTTTTTTCTTCTCTCGAGCTCTCTTGTGGATTTTATCGGCCCCCGACACGCACCACCCCCTCGGCGATATCCTCGACCTGCACCAGGGGTCGATCCCGAGCGAAGTCTCGCCCTCTCGCTATTTCCTTTTCCAGCCGAACGCAATTGCCGTGTTATTAATTTATCGCTGAAAAGCGGTCGCGTGTTGCCCCATTGACCCGCGAACTCGGAGGGGTGGCGATCGAGGGTTCGATTTCGAGCTCGAAGGGCTCGAGGTAGGAAGGGGGTAGTTCTTTAAAGAGTCGAAATCGATCAATGGACAGGTGTCGGACCGGATTTCGTGGAGATTCCGACAAGTAATGGCTCGCAGATTGCTCGTAATTCGTTGCTCCTTAGGGTAGGAAAAGGGTAAGGGGGTGGGAAAGTCGACGCCGATCGGTTTCCTCCTGGTGGAGGGGAGAAATAATTGATAAATGGGACCGGGGCAATCAGTGGGGACGTTTCCGAGGACGCAACGGGATTTATCGGCGAGTCTTGCGGAAAACAGAAACCGAGAAACTGGCCGAGGATGCGAATCCGGGTTCTCTACCGGAGGTAATTGATAAATGGAACCGAGGAATTCCGAGGGCAACGCCAGTAAATCCCGCAATTACTTTGCCCGCTCTAAAGCGCGATAGACGTAGAAATGAGGAAGAATACGGCGATAATTGCGGAGGCCCGCGAACCCCATACGGGGTTGAAATTGGACGACGAGAGAGGACGTCCTGGTATTTCCGCGTTCGAGGGAATCCAGGAGAGGAGTTTGCAAATTCTGTCCGTCCCGCTCGAGCAGTCCTCGGCCGGTCCGTGAATTTATCGCGAATTTCGGAAAACGCTGGAGAAAGGAGGGGAAAATGTAACGGCCGACATATAAGTCGCGGGGTTGAAGTACTCCCTGGTATGACGTCAGTACCTAGAGTACAGCCCGGGAAAAGAGTTGACTCAGGCTACTCGAATGCGACGTACGCGCATGCTTGCGTACGGAGAGTACGACCCCCGAGTGCGCTCGCAAAGGGCTCTCTCCGAATTTGCATCCCCCGGACGTCGCCTCGGGCGGATCCAAATTTCGAACCTATCCGAAATGGTACCCCGAGCTCGGGCAATCGCGCCATCGGGGTGTCTAATTCCTAGGACGAAGGATAAGGAACCAGGATAAGGAATCCTATCACCTCCACCCTCGGAAAGGAAGGAGGTCTTGGATGGAAGAAATTTCGAGGGATCTTTTTCTCATCCGCCTAACGAAGGGGTGAGGAGTTCATCCCCCCGATAGCCGAGGGTCGCGTTTCTCGAAAGCGACAAGAGAAAGAACCCCGGGTCGCCCTTATCCGCCTGAAGAACCGCAGGGCGTTCCGCGTGTGACGCTCGTCCGTCCTGGATGCATTCTTCCCCTTCTACCCCCCCGCCCCGTCCGCTCTCATCTCCCGGACTGAATGGTCGCGCAAAGTCTGAAGCTCTTCCGCGACCAAAAATAGTTCGCCCTTTCGCGACATATATGTCAAGTCGCATGATTAACGCGGCCGACGGTGGGGTCGAAGTCGGGCACACCGCCGACTATCTATTGTCTCCCTGCTCCGCGTTCTACCCCGCTCGGCTTTGCGAGGCCTACGAGACCCGCGAGGAGACCTACATCCCGATCCGCGATACCGACGATTCTCGTAACCTATGGCTGAATCCTACCCACCCTAACTTATGGATGAAAAATCATCAAACGGGCTTTTCCAATCCCCGAACCCCCCGAAACACCCTCGAAGAAACTCTCAAGGTGGCGAGAAAAAAAAAAAGAAACAGAAGAAAAAAAAGTTACGCCCTAGGTATCACAAGCAGATGGACGGCTCTCGACGCGGAAGGAAAGAAAGAAAAAAAAAATGGGAGAGACAGAGGGAGGAAAAGTCCGCCGTTAAAAATTCGTCCCCGGGTCTGGAACTTTTCGCACCCCCGAGCCATCCCTTGTGAACGGCCAACTTCTGGAAAGAATTACACGTCGGGGTGTCTCCACCTCGGAGCCCGGTGCGAAACTGGTGCGCCGCGTTCAAAGAACTTTTCCGGAGGCCTCATTAATGCGTACAAAGTATTTTTTTTTTTTCCCCAGGGTGATAAGGGAAGCGCACACGAGGGAGAGCATTCAGAGGACTCAGCGAGACGTTTTTCACCCCCGCGGCGATAAGGCGGATTTTCCGGTTCCAGCCCCCCCCTTCCTATTTTTTATCACTTTCTGAGAGGCGTCGAGCCAAAGGACGTAATCGGGGGATGTAATTCCGATCGAGGTTAAAATTCCCGGAGAAGGTATAGGAATCTAGGCGGTGGCCCATTTCGAGTGGAGCCTTCGGTCGCACCGGGGGCTGCACCGCTCGAACCAACGGACTTTGTCGCGAAGAACTTCCGAGGGCCGATCGAGTGCTCCCATTCGTCCCCCAGGGGGTAAGGCGACGCGGGGGTGCTCGAGGACGCTCGTGCGAGCAATTTCGGCGAGTCGGCTCGAGAGGACCCGAGTGAAAATGAAATCCCGCCCCCGGAGATTCCGACACAGCGAAAGGACATCCAGAGTACGAGAGGCGATATCTCGCGAAAGCGTCTTCAAGGAATGAGCAAAACGACTCCCAGGAGTCCCCCACACGACCGCCCTGCATGGGCGACCGATTGCGGTGCGGCCAGCTGATACCGCAAAAGCGCCCCGACGCCCCGCGACGCGGCCGACTAAGACCGGTGTCACATACTTGCGCAGAAGCGACCCGGACGACCCGGTCCGGTCTAACCGCGTGTCTTATCACCTAGGAAAGCGCGTCCCAAGAGCCTCGCCCGCCTCGGCGCGACGCACGGAGGCCGCAGAGCGTCTCCGTCGGCGGTCGCGGCCTCCGCACGTATTCGACCGAGCCGAAGTCCAAACGAGCGATAAGGGAGCCTGCGACTCGACGCTGAAGGTCTAAAAATAGCAGGGCGCCCAGAAGGGGGTGTCGTCGGTGCGCAAGTCGGCGGGGCGCGGAGCCCCCCTGGCGGGTGTGGGGGGGGGGTAAAGTTTGCATTATGAAGCGCATACAACGTCCTGCCCCATGTAACACCGGCTCTGACCCCCATGCCCTGTGAATTTGACCCAATGACCCAGCGGAAGCGGCCGAATCCGCGCGGAAACGCCCGACCGGCGCGGCGCGCGCGTTCCGGTCCCTCTCCGGTTTCTCTCTCTCTCTCTCCGGTCCGCCGCTCTGCGGACTCGAGTCTGATCGAAAATACCGACCCCTACTTCGCCGGCCCTCGGCACCCTCCCTCCCCCCTTCACCCTCCTCCACCCCCTCGACCACCACACCGATACGGACCAACACCTACGCCGACTCGTGCAGCTCCGTCCATCGCGACTAGGCCGCTGTCCCACCCCTCGGAACGAGTCCTCCCTCCTTCTCCCTCCCGTGACGGGACGCTACGTCTCGCTCCGTCGCTCTTTGACGTATCGCGGGACGATGCGAGCTCGGCCGGTCTACGGCCGGCGCGTCGAGGCCAAGGACCTCGCCCATGGCGCCCTTCCTCCTGGCCCAGGGTCCGAGCCCTTCCGTTGACCCTTAGTCGAGGGGAATCTCGTTACCTACCCCGAAGTCGCGGTATCCCGGATTCCCTCGAAATCTCGCCGGGGAAAAGAGAGAAGGTGGGCCGATCTCTCCCGGAGGGTCCTTTACCCTCCCCGCAGGAAACAAGGAAAAATTAATATTCATACCGTCGACTTTGCACCCCATGCCGCGTAGGGTACTTCCCCCCTGTTTCAGGGAACAATTTCATTAAATCGCAAACTCCGTCGGACGAAGGGAGGGAACGGGGGGTCGCGTTTCCGGCGCCTCCACCGAACCGCGGAAAGGGTCTCGCGGACCCGGAAATGCAACTGGTCCTGCATTCCGTACACGTGCGTACTATTAATCTCGTAAGGAGTACTTACTGCCGGGCTAAATTGCCCCCGGCTGCGAATTACTCGGCCGTATTCAATAGTCACGGAAACTCCGGGTGCGGAGTTTATAAATCGGCCGGCGACGCCGCCGACGGATCGGGCCGCGTGCAAGGGATACGTAATCGCCCGCCTAACGAGCACCGTAATTATTCGGTGATATCGTAATTTCCTCTCCCCCCCCCCGCGCATCACCTGACTCAAATAACATACTCACGGAAAACGCGAGGAATCGGATTAACTGGAATTATATCGGAGTGACGGAAAATCTGCCTTGGGAAATCTATTCTTATCGGCGCGCAGGTTTCACGAGAGGGAGGGAAGTCGCAAAGTTCCTTATGGGAGCGTGCCAAGGGGTTTCCGGGGAACTGGGACGGTTCAACCCCCTCGCGGGGGAGTTTCAGGGGACATTCGCTTGACCGGGACGCGGGATTCTCGCCGCATTTCCCTTTGGCGGGACCGCCAACGGGTTTTCCGAGGATGCGGTGCGCCGACCTCTATGCCGTCCGCAAAGCGCCGCCGCATCCCGAAAAGGAGAGCCGGGGGGCATTGCGTGTACCTAGGTGCACCCCCGTGTACAACCTCGTGACATAACCTAACCGCGGGTCGAAAGTGGAGGGTACGCGACGATTTATTCCTGCCGAGGGACCGCCGCGGCACTCGTCGAAAGGCGTTATTCATGAGGGCTTCCCAAAATCGGGTGAAACCTGGATAGGGGGAAAAATAAAAAACCCCCAAACCAAATAATTGAAGAAAAATCCGGAGAGTGCTCTCGCGCATTCCAGTTAACTCTATCCGCGTGGAAAAAAAAAAAACTCTGTTAATTAGTGTCTCAGAGATATTTCCTTCTCGACGAGCGGACGGACGGTCTCGAGGAATCCCGCAGGAATTCCGGCGTGTTTTCCTTCGATCCGGATTTCATTATCCGCGGGGTGGCGTTTCCTCCCCCCTCGGTCCAGGGACCTCCTTACGGAGCCAAATTTACGAGAGTCTCCCGACAATGCATCCCGCCCACCGTCCGCCGTCGGTGGATTCGTTCGACGGAAGTCGGATCGCCGAGGAAAAGCCTGCGGGGGGAAAAAAAAAGAAAAGCGTAGGAAAATCCCGGCGAGTCTCCGGCCCCGACGAAAGGACCCTCGCGGGAGCCAGCTTCCCGGAAGGAGGTCAGTCAACGCGATGTTTCGGGAGGTCGGCCAGGAAATTAGCATAATCGAGGGACGCCGGCATCGAGACGTGGGAGTCGCGGTCGCGGCCGGTCCTCGATAAAGAGATCACCCAATCGGGTGCCCCGCGATCGCTTTCCAGGCTCGAAATAATCGGGAAAGAAGATGGAAGGATAAACGGCCCCGAGGGAGGGGAAAAAAAGGGAGTCGATCGGCCGAACGCCGCCATGTCGGAGGTAAATGAGAGGGGTTCACTTTCCGCCGGGTCAATTGTTCCATTCCCGGCCCCGTAAAGGATTCGATTAAACCGGGGGAAAATTGCTTACTCGGGCAATTATTCGTGCATTACTCGGGGGGGCGTTGCGGTCGATCGAGTTACCCATCCGTCCGTCTCTTCGGGCCCCGAAACGAAGGTCCCCTCCCCGGGGCTGATCCAATAATCTTAATTCACTTGGTACATTTTTCCTTCCCTAATTCGGAGGTCGGTCTCGTCCCGCTCGAGATACCGCCTCGAGAACGACCGAGTGGACGAGATAGTGGAATTTTTTTCCCGGGTAGGAGTATGCCCCCGGGAAAGTGGTATGAAATAATCAGGGAGCACCATCCACGGAAGCCGACTCCACGAAGACACGAGAGATCCGCATTGTCCCTCAGCGGAGGACAATCGCGCCGGGGCGTCCCGGTTTTCGTGGCAGTTAGTCGCGATCGGGCAAACCCGGCTGGAAGGCGAGTTCAAAGAGCGCTTTGTCTCGCCTTTCCGGGGAAAAGTGGTAGGTTAGAAGCGGAGCGCATTGGCCCACCACCGAGATTCCACCGAAGGGGCGAAAAGATACCGAGACTCGGCCCTGAGATCCTGAGAACGCGAAGACACTAACGACCCTTAGGCACGACCGGCTCACCCCTTTCCCCTGGGAATTCCCTTGAAAATCTAGAAAAACGTTTTCCTACCCCGAGAACCGATTGCCTTTGATTTCATCCGATAAACAGCACCTATGACTCGATAACAATTGACGATCGGCCTTAACCTCGTAACCACGTTTCGGTGATCTCTCCAACGATTTTCCGGGATTTCCACGCGAATCGTCCCTGTTTCCCTGGAATCTCGACGAAACCAGAAAAAAAAAAAAAGAAAACTCGCACCGTGGAGAAGCGTAAGGTGTCGATGCACGAGAATCCGGACACAGGAGTGCCGGGACGGGAAGGGTGGTCCTCCACTTAATGAGGGAGACCCTCCCCTGGGAAGGGTTATCCCCGACTCGCGGGTCGTCCGGAAAATTTAATCGGTGGCTTGGACGAGAGTCATCGAAAGATCTGATTTACGTCGGAGAGAGCGAGACATCCCCTGAAGGGAACCGGAAATTTCCTAGGCCGAAGCACCGGTTCCGTTCGGTGCTTGGCACGCGCAGATAATATCGCGCTATCACCCCCGCGGCATTAGGTCGTCGTAGAGGGTGGCGGGCGCCACGACGTGACAGGAGACGCGGATTCACCCCACGGGACGCAATGGCCCGATGAAACGAAACCGGCCCATCTACGGCGACGTCGGTCCTACGTACAGGTGGGCGCACCTGGGCGCCGATGGAGCCCGTCACGCGATTCCTCCGCGCCGGAAGCGCCGCGTTCTCGCGAGAGGGACGTCAGAATTCGGAGGGATCTTCCCGGGTCACGAGCGAGGTCGGCACCCGATGTCACGGAGAAGAATCCACCAAGGGAGTTCACCTGTTGGGGTACTTCGAGAAATCGGGTCGCATTGGGTCCCCCCGTAAGCGTGGTCATGAAAGTGGGGGGGTCCTCTGAATTTTTACGGTGAAGCTGCTCGTGGCACGATAGTGGGTGTAATTTTATACGCCACGAAGGCTTTTTTTTTTTTTAATTTTATACGCCACTTCCGAATGTAAAAATAGGAATAATGTAAATAAATGGGAAAATCATACCGCCCGCGTAAGAGCGTATAATGGCATTTCGCAAAGGAGTGATTAAGAGCTTTCGCCCTTCTAATGCGCGCGCTGCGCAATGATTTTTTTTTTTTTTTCTTATCGGTATCGAAGACGAAATGACAAGTGAATTCATGCAGGAGGGTACTCACGCTGGCTGCTGCTCCTCCGAATGATGTTCTCGAGGAAGGTGTTTTGCGGGGCTACCAGGCCCCTGCGCCCGCCTGGCATCCTTTCTCCCTGGGCTCGGCGAGTCGCTGTCCCGGGGCGGCCTTAGGACCTCCTCGAGCCGGGCGCCGCGACGTCGGTCGTCCCCTGGCAGCCCGGCATCGCCCCGGCGCCCCCGAGACCCCCGAGAAACCGTCCCAAGTCCTGGGGCCGCGGGGTAAGCGGCGATCGCACCGACCGAGGACCGGTCGTCACCTCCTCGAGGTCGACCTCGCGAGGCCCGAGGTCCCCGAGAGCATTCCCCCCGGCACCTTCTGCGCGAGCACCTGCCTACCGGTCGGAGGGCACGAGTTCCGGGGTACCTCCCGGGGCGTCGAGGGGGCCCGAGGTGGCCTCCGGGGTCCCGCGGCGACGCAGGGCGTCCCGCAAGGGCCCTAACCGCAGTCCTTCCAGGAGTTCGCGACCAGCCGCTGATGAGTTCGCCCCGGCGTTGCTCTCCACATCCTCGGCGTCCTCGTCCTCGACGGCGCAGGCTCCGGACATCGCGTCACATCTTCCCACGCGCCCACGGCCCCACCGGCTGGCCCGGGGACGCGCCGACACCCTGGAAAATCCATCGACCGTCGTCAGTTACAAGAACCACGGAACACATTACAAAGGGATTCCATTAAATTGCGAAACCCCGACTAACGATAACGCGAATGAATCAAGTCTCGCAGCTAAATCGTATCGATTTTTAAACCTTCCACCCGTCGACCCCGAAAATAGAAAAGCGATCCAGTCACCCCCTGGAAGATCGTCAAGGCGTCGAGGATAAAGTCTTTAGACCGGAGCACGTGTAACGTATACGTCGGTATATCTCCCAGGCGGGAAAAAGGGAAGTCCGGAGGAACCGGCACGAGTTCCCAGGGTCGGAAAGATCGATCCCCTGCGAAGCGTTTCCCGGTTGCCAAAAAGCTCCCCTAAATCGCCCCCAGAAGCCGGGCCGCTTCGGGACTTCCCGCGAGTTGCGGAGACAGGATAATGAATTCGCGGCCGCGCTTATTCACGGGACGATAAAAGAGTCCGCGGGGCGAATTAATAACCCCTCGTATCTCCGGTGTGCCGCGGGTACCCCGTTGCGACAATATTTCCAAGCGACCCGATAAACCAGTGGATCGTTTCGCGCCGCGGACGGAGAAGCCTCGAAACCTCCGCCGGGGGCGATCCGCGTTTCCTCCCTCCATTCCCGGAAAAATCTCCCCGATAAACCGAGGCCCGAGCCATAATCCGCATCCTGGAAAGAGGATCGGGACACGCGGTGGAAATCGAAGGTCGTGGAGAGCTCGCGACCGGGTTGATCCCCGAGCGTTAATGCGCCGATCGAAAGCGGCGGTGATAGCGCGATAAGGACGACTCTCGGGACCGTGGCCGGCCATTTAAACCGGGGAAAACCCGAGGAAAACTCGGGGAAAACGGGCCCTCTCGACCGTTACCCGGCACGGCCGCGGTATCGCCGTCGGGGTATACGGTTATCGGGTCGTCGCGCGTTATCGGAAGCGAAGGAGGAGGCGATAAAGTCGGGGAAAAAAAAATATAAAAAATAAAGAAAGAGTCGATCCGTCCGGATAAATTACCGAGCGTCGAATGGCCCAGCTCCTCGCGTAAACGGTCGATTGATTTCCGCGAGCTCGGCCCCGGCCCTCTCTTCCGATTAAAGCGATTATTTCGAGCGAGGCGTCGCGCGGGCTCTAAGACGCGGAAGCGGCTTTCCGCGTCTACCCGCCCGGCCAACGTAGGGAATCAGGTAATCGCGAGAAGTGCCGCAAGGTAATTACGCGAGGTTACCGCAAATGGCGGCCTTTCGGAGGGAGTTCCATGCCGTTCCGGAGTTTTCCCACGTTTTCGATCCCGGGCCGCGTAAGTGGCCCTATAAACAAGGCCGACCGCGTAATCGAAGTTAACGTCCCGCGGACGGAGTCGCGCGATTGCACGCCTGCGTCCGGAGGAGCACCTCCAGGTCGATCTCGCCTCGGCATGAATTCACGAGTAGCGAGGAAACGAGAACGGGAAGAAGTCTAAGACCTAATAAAGACCGCTCCCCGAAGAACCGTGACAATTTGTCCAGGGATGGCATACCCCGCCCTCGAAAAATGAAGTGCCCCCCGCAGAGAGAAAAAAAAAACAAAAAAACTAGTCCATCGTCTAAGGTTCGAGGTAATTTTGACACAGGAATTCGAGGCACGCCTCGTTAAGTGGCCTTAGCGAGTTCGCCATAAGGAAACGAGGTGAAAGAAGAAGAACCCCATTCCGGCCTGCGGGGGCGTCCAAGTGGGCTCGGTCTCTCGGTTTTACGGCACTGCCATTTGAAATATCTGCCAAGGGAAGAAAACGACCGGGACGACCGCGACCTCCTAAAACGTCGGGACCGCAAAACCGATGGCTCCGACCTCGGCGACGGGTCTCGATCGTTTTTCCCCTTTTTTCGCCTCCCCTTTCTACCCTTATCGAGAAGTGGCCGAGAGAACCGGCCACTTCTCGCGACCGGGGAAATTTCTCACGTTCCTGGACCCTCCCAAATCTCCATACCGAGACCTGGACAAGGCGTAGGCAATCGGCCCTCCTCCCCCGCGACATATCCTGATCCGGCGTTAATTGCCTCCCCCGTTAAAAACGGGTGGAGGGAAGTAGAAGGTGTCGCCGTCGATAACGAGCCACCGAGAAGGATCCGAGTCGATGGGTCGACGATCATGGAAAAAAAGTGCCTCGGAACGTATCGATTCCCGAGGGGTAAGGGAGAGAAGGAGAGTGGGGGGGGGGCAGGGGAAGGGGAAGGAAAGAAGAAATAGAAAGATGGCCGAATCGCGAAAACAATTCTCGCTCGGGCGCGTCCTTTATCCCCGGGTCGAGTGAGCGAATCCAAGATACGCCCCGACGCGTCCGTATTGCAAAAACCGAGAGGGAGGGAGGTAGAAATTGCAACGTACGATCGTGGGAATAATTTTCCCGAGGTCGGGGGAAAGATGGATACGCGAGGAGACGAGGGTGGACGGATGGAACGACACCTAGGACGAATTGCGCTAGGAAGACGAGAAGGAAAGTCCGAGGCGATCGACGCCCTCGTTTCTCTCTCTTTCTCTCCCCCTCGGAGCCCCAGGAAAGAAATCTACGAGGAAGGCAACGGAACGTGACGCTCCCCGGGAGGTAGGGAGTTATCCGGGGATTCCGCCTCCTCGTCGTCGGGAAAAAAGGGAGAAGGAAAGCGGCCGAGCTTTAAAGCCCGACGGAAAGGAGCCGCTCCATAGGCGCAACGGAGAAATTAAAGACCCGGGAGACCTTTTATCAAAGCGGGCCAATTTGCACGGGGGTACTCGTTATCATCGCCCGTCCCGGTCGGAGGGAACAAATGCGGTGATTCACCGTGATCAGTGTCGCGAGAGCCATCGGAGTGCCTCTCTTCCTGGATGAAAAAGGGTCCCGATGAATGCCCTGCGTCGAGGAGAGACCCTCCAGGACGGCAGACATCCGAGGAACCCGGCGTTGAGACTTCGCCTCGCAGCCGGAATGAATTCGTCCGGTACGCGGGGTTGATAAGACCCCGGCATGGATTTGGCTCGCGGGAAGCAAAGACCGAGGAAAGAGGTTACCCCGATTCCCTCGTAACGTGTCGCGGCCCAGCTTGACGAGGTTCGAGATCGCACAACCCCCTCGCGGGGGGTGGCCTCTTTGGCACGGTCCCTCCCGGTCCGGGCGTAACGACTCGCGCCCCTTTCGTTTTATTCCATCTTTTTCCCATTGTTTTTGCGATCCCCCTCTACGGTCCCCCGGCACCGACTCGCCCAACTTAACGCCAGGACGGGCCACCCCTAATGTAATGGCCAGGAAGTGACGGCCGTGCCTCGTCATGGCCCCTTAGGCGCCCTCCGACCCCGAAGTCGAGCCGAGTCTCGAAGAAAAATGCCGCCTCGCCGATGCCACGTCCCCTGCCACGTAAACTCGGAGCCTGGGAAATATTAATAAACCCTAAAGATCGTTAATTACGGGCGATCGCAGGTGATTCCAGGGTCGCTACTCGGCCGCCCCTGCCTTCACCAGGTTTCGCGGATATCTCGGCGCGATCCGGCTCAGATGTCGAGTCGAATCTAGGAAAAAAAAAAAATACGCGCCTTACTGATAACGCACCCCCCGCGATATAAACTAGAGGCCTGGGAAATATTAATAAACGTTAAATATCGATAATTACAGGCGATTGCAGATGATTTCAGGGTCGCACCCCTGCTTGGACCGGGCCTCGCGGATATTTCGGGGCGATCCGCTTATCACGGCGCGAGAGCGGGCCGATAAATAATTGACAATTCGCCTTGTCGGGCCCGCCCATCTGGCGGTTTAATTTCGCCCACTTGGCGCGGCACACGTGAAAAGCCATCAATCGATGCACCGCTCGATTATCATTAAATTATCCCGCGCCACCCTTAGCCGAGGGGGGCCGTCCCGGATTTGTCCGCCACTTACGACCCGCCAAAGGAACGTTCACTTCCGCCGATTAATTAATTCGTTGCCGCCGCCGGAAAAGAAGCCCGGTCAAAGGGCGCGACTTCCCCGATCGAGATACCCCAATAACGAAATATTCCCTCCGCTCTTTAAACGAGCTCGACGTGGAGCTCCTCTCTCTCGGATAACCGGGGGGGTGGAAGCGTCGATTTTTCTCGCCCTCCTTTATTTTTTAATCCCTCGATTAACGACCCCGCGCAGAAGCCGCGGCGCCGGGAGATTCCGATTTCCGCATTCGCCCGGTGAAATCTAATTTCCGCTGGGCCAATTATAACGATTTATTTCGAAGTGAAGCCCGATTTTTGCCCGAGGAAAAGGGGGTTGAATTTACCCCCGCACGTTTCTCCTCTGAAAACGAGACACCGTCCCGAGCTAGGGATCCCGAATTAAAGTTTCCTCCCCCCCGATGATCCTTATATGATTCGGAAAAGAGCGTCGAGGGATGCAAGTCGGTTTTCCGCTGTATTGCCCCACGTTACCCCGTGTCTTGCACAACGTTGCACCGGGGCAGGGACGGGAATTACGTCCTTCCGGTTTCTGGCTGCGTTTCCGGCGAGAAGGACTCGCCGGAGCAAAAGGACCGGCCGATCGGAGCCCGCCTTCCGGTGGAACGTTCTCGGATCGATCGAGGCTGCAATTAACGGAGCCGTATACCGGAAACTGGCTGGCAGTGCCCCAAGTATCGCACTGGGACACCACGCGTTTCGCCCGCGGAAAAAGGGAATCCGCTCGTCCGTCACTTCGGAGCAGCCCCGTCGAGCTGGTATCGAGCGAGCTCCGAGAGCCTTTCGCCCTCTCCGCCGAGGAGCATCCCTTCCGAGCGATCGATGTCGAGAAGACGTCGACGAGACGTCGAAGGGACGTCCCGAGGAGGGACTCGCGAGCTCCCCCGGGAGAAGACGACGAAAGAGAGGGAACGGCTGCCCAAAGGGGACAATTCCGACTTCTTTGAGGAGCACGAGGCACTTATCGCGCGACATTAGGCGGCCCCTTTCTCCCGAAAATCTGGAAATCCTCAAATCATCGAGTCCCCGGAACCTTGCCTGGTGCCAAGTTCGATCTCCGTCGCCGAGGGATCGGAGGTACCGGATATAATTTAATGATAATCCGGAATCGGCTCGAAACACCCGATAACTAGGTCTGCCAATTACGGGTACATGGTCGATGGCGGGGGACGTTCACCTGAGCCGTCTTCTAGGACCTCTCCGTTGACGTCAGGGAATGATTTACCCGCGATTGACATTAGCCGGAGTCAATACGTCGAGCTCGGGAATAATTAAACGTAGGTCTCGAGGTTCCCACCGAGGGCCCCATCGAGCGACGTCCGAGATACGTTTCTCCGATTCCTCGACTCTTATCAATCCCTTGATAATGTACAGTGTTACGCGAGATTCCTCGTCTCTTCCCGCAGATTCCCAATGCACCGGCGAAATTCCCGATTCGATCCGATTTACTAAAACCCGGTATAAGTCCCGCCGACCCACGTGGTGGAAACGCTCGCTCGAGGCGACGCTTACTCGGCTAGCCTTCGATATTCCGATGAGAAACCATCAGGGGCCGATTTTGAATCATCGCCCTCGTACACGATCATTCTATAGCGATAAGGTCACGGGAGCCATTGTCTACCCCCATGGGCCTCGCACCATTAATTTGGCCAGGGCCTTTATCGGCCCCTCGATTCGATTCGCGATCACCAGGTTATAGGAACGATGACACAGGCACGTCGAGAGGTGGTAAGGTACGACCGCGAACTCTCGGTACGGTTAAAAAAAAAAAAAAAACAGAAGAAGAAAAATTGTCAGGACATTGTGCACTTTTCCCAGATTTCACGGAGCGCGCCCTCGACGGGGAGCTTTCAATCCGCATTAGTACGGCGACCGCGACCCACGGAATTCCGGACCGGCGAGGTGGGTCGCAATTTCCACGTGAAACTTTCGAGTTCACTCCACATTTTTCAACCCCCTTAGCGCAGCCGACCTACCCCCAGCCATTGAGAACGGGGCTAATTCCATCCGCGGGTATTCGCTCCAAACGAGGGATTGGCATACCTCTTTGACGGCGGCTCGCAAACGGGATTCCGGGCAGCCTAAAGGAGAGCCGCGCTACCCGGCACTCCGGGGAAGGTACACCGCACTCCGGCGCGGCATCACTGAGAAACCCAAGTAGATCCGCGTGGTAAATAAAAATCGTCCAGGTCGCGAGGGCCCGTCGGCGGAATTCCAGCCCCGCGCGGATCGGACACGCGGTCGACTCCGCGTCCGAATTCCGCCGGAGCTCGCTCGCTCGCGGAAGAGGCGCGGAGAGAAGAGGGGAAGGCGGGGGGCGTTCGGAGGTTAGATCGCGTCCCGCTGGCGATCCAGAGCGACGGAGGGAGGGGGTAGCGATCTCCGGTCACGTGCTCTCGGGGGAAGCCGTGGTGGCACGGCTACGCCCCCTCCCGGCGATCAAGCGACTTACGGTCCGCGTCGACCCCGGCCCCCACCCACCCCCCCGCTGTCTACCTTCGAGGGTCGAGAGAGTTCCCCCGTGGCGGCCTCCTGGGGCGGCTCGGCCGACGCCAGCCTCCGGGTGCCGGTTCCTCGGGCGGCCCGGGCCGGAGGGTTCGATCGGGGCGCGTCGCCGAGGTGGTCCCGTCCTCTCGGCCGGCGCTCCTGCCTCGTCGCGGGGCGGCGCGCGACTAGGTCGCCCGACTCGCGCGCGGGGGGTGGCCGGTGTCCCTTTCCGTTGGGCCGTCCCGACCGGTCGGGATCGCGCCTCGGGTGGACCAATCGGGCGCGGCGGTTCCGACTCGCGACTGGCTTCGCGTGGGGTGGCGCGCCTGGTGGCTCCTCGCGCGGCGGCCGAGGGCGACTGTGGCCGACTGTGGCCGACCGGGCCGACCGGGGCCGAATCCGCCTCCCGCGGCGCCGACCACCCCGACCGACCGACCGACCGACCCCTAGGCCTGCGTACGGAGGACCCGCGGAACGGAACCAGGGTCGATCGAACGCGCCGTCCCGCGCGGGAGGGCGCCACCTCGCCGGCAACCCCGTTTCCACCCCCGCGGCGATGCCGGTTCCGCGAGTCTCGCGGTCTCTCCCCGAGAATCGGGCCCACTGGGTCACCGAGACCCGCGAGACCCTCTTCCTTCCGGAGGACCTTCCGGCGCGTCCTTTCCCTCCCCCTCCGGACACCCGGATCTGGTCCTCGCTCCCCGGCTCCGATATAGGGACCTCTCCCGTGACTAAGTAGCACGGGAAGATGCGAATTGCGCCGCGTGGTGAGGACCGCGCGCCGTTAAACCGGAAGGGGAGTGAAATAAAGCGTAAGGAACTCCGGTGGGAAAGCGCTACGGCCAAACGGCCGCGTTAAACCCCGCCGTACGATCCGCCAATGGGCCGCGGCACGTGTAATATCCAGGAAATTACGTCCGTTAACGGGTGCGCGGGTTTTACCCGCCGCGGACTTCCCGTAACTCGGTTATCGGGCGTTTCCGTTTTGCGCTACCGATCCTCGCGGAGCAATTGTCCGGACGCGCGTCCCCTTTGGGTCGCCCTCCTCGCGGAGGGTGCACGCCTCTCTCGGTGGGTCTCGGCTTTTGAGTGCACTTCGTTGCATCCGCCCTGACGCGCGTTAAAAGCGTCACGGATCGCTCGCTCCCCCGGTCGGACAGCTATCACGTCATCTCCAGTTGTCCCCTCGTACCTCCCCGAGGGGGTGATACCTGCCTCGGTTCTAAGACGGCGATATCCGTCTACTTACGCGTGGAGTCTCCCCCACACACCTGGAAACGAGTGCACCAGCGTACCAAGGGCGGTGTCAATAATGCCACGTAGCTCATCCGCTCGCGCGATAGACCCATGTCCTGATCCACTTCGTATAGATTCGAGTATCGAGGTTTACCACGTCCAAGCCGGAATCGAGGGCCGAGTTTAAAAACGACTAAGGGACGGTCGGGGGGTGGAAAAAGAGACGCCCAAACCGGACACATCCCGCGACGACTTTTTGCTCGGGCCGATCGATCCCCCGCAAATGCGGGGCTTTAATTTAATATGAGAGGGGAATTGATCATCGGCGGCGTCGTCGAATTCCAGTGCGATTTGGGTGCATAATGCATGCGATTGCATGCAGCCTCCGAACGACGAGAGATGTACCCGCTGGTCTAGTTGCGCGTCTATCGATCCGGGGTGAGAGGGGTATCGGAATCGGACGTCGGTAATCGAAAGTGTCGCCCGAAGAGGAGGAAAGACGAGGTCCTAGTGGGTCCCGGAGTCCTGTCGAGAGAGATAAGTCTCCTCCCGGGTTAGCGGCTCCGCCGCCCGATGGTTCCCGCGAACGTTGGGGTAGGTCGTCGAGGTTTTCCGTCGATTCGAAATCCGGACGTACCCGGCCCCGCGACGATCCAGGAGGCGCCGGAAAGAGGTTAGGTCGGTCGTTCCCGACAAACGAGGGAGGCTTTTGGAGTGCCGGGACGGGCCGGGGGTGGAATACTTTGTCTCCCTTCCTGGGTTTTTGCGGGCCGCATTTGCGGGGCCGCCATTGTCGGCGACATGGCCACTTTCGCGGAGACCATCGCGAGCCATTGTCACCGAGCCGGGCGCATGCAGCCCCTCGAAGGGGTGCGCATCCCCTTTTTCCTGGACAACTTGCAGCCGCTTAGGACGGAGTTCCGCTACGTCGCGAGGATTCACATGAGACGCGACGTGTAGCGGGTTCTCGAGATTTCCTAGGGGAGCCGTCGGTCGCGGTTGCGTAACTACCGCGCGGCGTTATTCCCGATTTTCGATGAATTTTCCGATGAATTTCCCAATGAATTTACGAGCCACGCATCGGGAATAGCGCGTAGAGGGGCGACCGAGCCGCTTTTTTCAGCCGCCATCTCGACGGCGTTTAACCCTTTCAGAGCCACCCAAATGGCTTCGTTTGATCGCTGAAACCGGGTAAATAATTGAGAACGGAAGGCAATTCGAAAACCCTAGGATGGAGCGATATACCCCTTCGTGCGTGAACGACGAAGATATAATTGAAAACGGGATAAGAAGCATCGTCCTCGAGGAAAGGAGGTAAACTAGCGAGCGATAGCTCGTGTCCTCGTCTAGAGTGGAGGACGCGTCTTCGCCGAGTGTCGGGAAGGGTGCCAGAAAATGATTTTAAAATAAGCCGACAGATCAATGCCCTTCGATTGATTCCTGGCCCGCGTCCTGCTCCAAAGTAAATACCAAACCACACAGCCCGGCTGTGTAAACCTGGAATCCAGTTTGAGGCACAAACAACATTAACGGGCTTATTGGAACGTTTCCGTGATGTAGACGTTTGTGTCATGTTCAGTTTTCTTTCTCGCATTTCTTTCGCAATAGCCATAGCTGTTAAAAAAGATAAACAAATTCCGAAATCGTGGAAATTTTGATTTTTTACTCTAATGGGTTCTATGACTTTAGGAAAATTCAGAGCCTCCCGTCGAGAGAAGCTTTTGAGGAAATTCGCGACGTCGAGCCCTCTGCGAATGGGCTCGAAATTCGGCTTTTGAGAAAGTAAGCTCCCTCTCCCGAGGACGTCGAGGACCTCGGCGAGCCCATTGAGATTCTCCCGGATAATACGGAAAACTTAAAGAGTCTGCCCTGAGGAAAAACCGTAAAAACGAGCCTCAAGGTCCTCCATCGCCCGTTAAAGGAAAACCGCGCCCGTCGATGACCACCCTGGTGGTAACCGTGTAATTTACCCCGTCAAGGGCTCAGGTCCTTACGTTAAACCTACCCCCTTAAGGGTGCTAACGAGGTCGCGGAAGTGATTGCCAAGTGCGAGGCCCGATCTCGGCGAAGAATCGGAGGGTGGCGTATTTCATAATTACCCCCGTTACGTTTCGGTCCCGGTTGTATCGGGCAGTAAATCCTCGACTGCGGTAATGACATTTTCCCCCCTGGCGAGAGTGAAGGCGCGAGTCGAGTTTCCCTATCCGCAATGCGTTAAAAATAATCCCAGTGCACGAGATTCCAAGCAACGTGGCGCAACGTTCTTCCAAGGTACCAGCGCGGGTACCTAGCATGAAGAGGGGGGGGAGAGGAAAAAAAAAACGCGAAATGCCGTGCAGGTGGAAAAGGCGTCGTCGAGTCGTGCCACGTCCATACGCGGGTAAAAATCGCGAAATCGCGTGCCACCGTGTTGCACTAATATGCCACTCGACCTTCGTCCGTTTCGTTTATTCTTTTTTCCTCTCCTCCCCCGCTTTTTTTTCATTACAATTCCCACCTAGGTATTCCTGGGTCCAGAATAGCGCACGCACTGCTGCAACTCCACCATAACCATTCAGTGAGACCTCGGTAAAAAATGTTCCGATTATTCAGATCGATTATTTATATTTCCCCAGTCCGCAATTCGCGGCAAAAATCCGTCCCTGCGTCGCGACCAGAAGTTTAAAATTCATCTCCAGGGTACTCCGATCCCTCTCGATAACGCCGCGATGAGATAACTCGATCTCGCGATAAGCCCGAATGCAGTGCCCGCGATCGTCACGTCCGCGCAATCCTCGCGGATAACACGTCCAATAAAGCGCAGCATTTCCGGGCAATATCGCCCCGAATTCGTGATAATCACGGCGTCCGATATCTCATCTCTCCAGGGACAAAAGAAGAAGGAAATATAAATAACCGCGGTACGGCGTCGCAGGAGCGGCATCGACGATCGATCCGGAAGTCATGTAGGTCGTCGGAGGCCGATTGCCTAATTTAAAACGCATTGAACTTGGCCGTTAACGTAGTCGATAAGCTATCATAAAGCGCATTCAGGGCGGCGTCCGTCACCGGTAAAGCAGTTACCCGTGTCGGAAAGTTAGGCAACTCCCCCGGGTGGAGGTGCCTCTTTTGTTCCCCGCCAGAGAACGCGTACGGTGGGGCGTGCACGCATAAGCCAGAGTACAATTCAGCATACATTCCAAGGGCTCGTGACTTAACAGAGTATGAGCGATATCTGCTATCGTTAGATCATAATAAGGCCGATTAATCGACCTCGCGAATTTCGAAGGTAGACGCGCTCAGTACCGTCAGCTGTGCGGCCGTGAAGGTCGCACCTCCGGCTCGAATCCCGGCGGTGTCTGAGCGTTGCGGGCGATCCCTACTTTTACCGACCCGCCGGTAGTGGATTTCGATAGCAACAGATCCGACAGATCCGTCACCGAGTGGCGGTACGTACATACAGAGTCGGCCCGGCTACGCAGCTCGCAGTTTCGCGGCTCGTTGTCCGACGAGTTCCCATATCCGCGGTTATCATCTGACGTGACGCCCCACCGGTTTTCGAGGTTCCGAGTGATAGGAAGTAAACACTACCAACGACATGTCGCGCGTCTGCTTCGGCCGGATTTCTTCTCGCTACAGGGCCGTCCAAGTTCCTCCGATTCGGCGCTTCTGCTCCGTAATCACTCCGCCGTATTCGCTGAGAAACGCCAGATGCGACGTCACCCGGGAGTTCCGCAGATTCGCCTCCAGCCTGCTGAGGCTCAGCGAGGACAACGTCGTCAGCAGCGGCTTCTCCGACGTAGAAGGTTTCGAAGAGAGGCTGATCCATGAGCTCGTCTGGGAGAACCTCGACAAATGGCCGGAGAAAGTTGCGATGGTACGCCAATTTGCCGTCAAACTTCGGGTTTCTTCTATATGACTTATCTCGTTACTTTTCCTCCTCCCTTTAGCCTCCCTGTTGGTAGAGAAAAATGAGCGTTGTAGAGAAGGATACTTTAGCCCCGGTAGATTTAGACACATAGCCCGCCTGACAGACGGTAGACCTTGACCCACGATCAACGCCCTGAACGGTCAAACTTGTCCTCGGGACGTACTCTTTTTTGTTCGTTATCATCCAGTTGCTAGGTCGTTGATAACAATTACCGAGCGCCTATAAGCGCCGGGAGTGTATTATTACAAGCTAATTTCCAAAGCGCCTATAGACGCCGACGGGTAATGAAAGGGTTAAACTCGGACCGTCCCCTGTTCGCAGGTGTGCGCCGCCACGGGGAGGTCTTACACGTACAGCCAATTGCGCAAATACAGCAGTAGATTGGCCTCATCTTTTCGCAAACTCGAGCTTCACCCGGGCTCGACTATCGCCCTCGTGATGCCCAACATCCCGGAAATGGTCATCGCCATTTTCGCGGCGAGCAAAGCCGGCCTTTGCGTGAGTATCCGTCCCCTCCCATTGACCAAACGGTGGCCAAAGTTCCCCGGGACGGGAATAAAAATTGCATTTCAAATTAATCGTTTAATACATTCCTTTAGATAACTCCACTAAACCCGGCGTTCACTGCCCTAGAACTGAGATCAGTTTTGGAAAAATCTAACGCATCGGCAGTCGTCACGAGTTCCACTAAATTTCCTACAGTTGCGACGTCCATTGACAATATGGCGAGTATGAAACTACGACCGATCGTAGTCGACGATGGAAGTACCCCGCTGTCGTCCGACTGCATATACTTCAAGGAGCTGATTCACGGTGACATCGAGGAGTACATGAAAGTTGATAACACCCCGGCTAATTACGAAGATACCGCAATATTACCCTTTTCCAGTGGAACTACTGGGTTGCCGAAAGGCGTCGAACTTTCACACAGGTACTAGGGAGTATGTGTAATTTTAAACCACATTACAGCAATGAGAATTCCGGTAAAATTGATTTTACGAGTCGTCTTCCTTCCAGGAATATCGCCGCAAACGTTTACCAAACCTCTCACGAGGGCGTGGAGGTAGGAATAGAAGCCACGGGGATGTTTCAGGACGTTATTCCCCTGATTTTACCCATTTTTCATATCTACGGACTAGTGGAATGCTTGATTAAACATCTCAGGTACGCGGTAATGTATGCAATTATGTAACGACCTGTCCAAAGATTAGAAATTATTATTCCCCTGACATATCGTTTCCTGCAATCTAGACTTGGCGCGAAATTAATCCTCTTGCCGCAATTCTCGCCGAGCGGTTTCATAGACATTCTAGACAAGCATCATGCTACTTTGCTGTACTTAGCGCCGCCATTGATTCAATTTTTGGCGAACACCGACTTGGTAAAGAGTAATCACCTAGAGACCGTTAGACACACTATCTCTGGAGCTGCTCCAATTGGGAGGGAATGCATCGAAAAATTTCGCAGCCGAGCAAATAAGTCTATGCTGATTAGCCAAGGGTAAGATTGATAAGTAACGGGCAATTAGTTAAAAGAAAGTATCTTCAGCAGTAGTTTTGCAGGTACGGCATGACCGAAACCTCGCCCTGTATTACTTTAAGTAATAAGGGGAATTTCGAATCCGTGGGATTTGTTGTATCTAATACACAGTTACGCGTCGTCGGTGTCGAGGAAGACAATCTTAATCGCAATCTTGGAATTGAAGAGATTGGAGAAGTATGGGTGCGAGGTCCCCAAATTATGAAAGGTTACTTTCAAAATCCCGAGGCAACGGCAAACATTATGGATGGGGACTGGTTTAAAACAGGAGACCTGGGATACTATGATAGTCAAGGTGAGAATCTCAGTTAAAAGATCGATTAACGCTATGTACAAAGATCAGTCAATTAATAATTGGAACTACGTAACTCTGGATTTTCATGAATACGATGATCACCTTTAAAAGTGTCAATTTTCGTCTCCTTAACGATGAACATATGATTCAATGTATTGATACAACAATTTCTGTAGGTTCGGTGTACATTAAAGGTCGTCTCAAAGAACTTATCAAGGTAAAAGGTTTACAAGTGGCTCCAGCTGAATTGGAGGAACTTATGCGAGGCCATGACAAAATAGAAGACGTTGCTGTAATCGGTGTGGAGCATAAGAACTATGGCGAGATTCCGAAAGCATTTGTTGTTCTCAAAGCAGGAGCCAAGGTTACGGAAGACGAGATAAAAGATTACGTGGCTCAGCGCGTAGGAAAATACAAACAGTTAGGAGATGTGCAATTTACAAACAAAATCCCAAAGTCGGCCGCAGGGAAGATATTAAGAAAAGAGCTTGTTAAGTTGTAACACCAGTGGCTGACGGTATGTAAATTTGTACATACGTAGTTAACGGCATTATCTTTAAAGAATTTGACTAGGAACAAATTAACATATATATCAAATATTTACATGCGCTCTTAAATCACTTTGTCGACTTTTTGGTAGCAGCCTCCGAAGATGCCTCCGTTTTTTCCAGCAGGGCACTGCTGATGCCAGCTTTCTTCAGCTCGTTCACTAAATCACCATTTTGATGCATTTGAAGAAGTATATCGCAACCGCCAACAAAGTCTCCATCGATGAACACCTGTGGTATCGTTGGCCAATTGGAAAACTCCTTGATTCCTAAAAAGGAGAACACGCCTTCACTGGACCATCCAAACATACATTACAAATAACGGTATATGGATAAAAAAGACTGTATTACAGAAAGATTCTAATGTCAATTTTTATATAAACTTGTATAACATAATATAATTCATACGAAACATCTAAACTCACCTTGTCTAAGCTCCTCGTCCTGAAGAACATCATGCGCTTCATAAGTGACACCGTGCATTCGCAAGATCTGCACTACTGCATTGCTGAAGCCGCACTTGGGTTGTTCCGGAACTCCCTTCATAAAGACGACAACCTTGCTTTTCTACAAAACAATCAATTCCTCACATCACCGTACACAGTACATAAACCTCACTCAAGAAAAACTAGCTATCCCAAAAACAGGCCTTACCGGCACGCGTTCAACTCACCTTCACAAGTTTTCCAATTTCCTCCGGTGACGTGGCAAAATTCCTGACGCTGAGCACGCGCCGCGCGATCTTTAGGGCGAGCATATTAACCTCGAATTTCGAAAATCTTGGGCCACCGAAACTCCACACTTTCTCTCTCGGAAAGGAACGCGAGAGGTTATACAACTATTTACGTTACGAGGCGACCGGCGCGAGCAACGGTGTGGCGCGCGCTCTAGTTGAGGTTAGGTGAACTTCTTTCTTGAAGCCCCGTTGAGGTGGGAGGTGAGGGAACCAAGGAGAGACTCACGAATATTTCACTCATAAGAACGTCCTCGTGCATGCTATATCCATGGGCACGAGAGAGATGGAAAAAAAGCTCGGCAGTCGGAGTGGGGCGAAAGATGCAACGTCACGAGTAAATGACTATAACCAGAGCTATAACTGACCACGGGAAGGCTGCTCCATCAGCTGACGGCGCTGCGCCATTGCGATTCCTCCGCGGCACGTAGCGCCGCCCGGCGAGTGTTTAGCGAAGCTCGCGCGATCGCGCAGCTCCGATACAAAGAAAAACATCGTCGCAACGCGTAACCTCGAGAGAGCAAGGTGGAAGTAGGAACAACAAAAACAACGAGTCGACGAAATCACTCGACTTTTCGGTCGTAGGAACATTCGAAACGATAACCTTCCGAGGCTGCGCCATGACGCGGCTCGTAGAGGCGTGAGGAGACTCCAGATGAGACGACACTCGGCCGATGCCTGAAAGTATACAAAGCGATTGATGTCGATCTCACTGAACGAGCTCGTGCGCGCTCCTGGCCGAGGTAAGCAGGGACGCGCGGGGCTCAGTTAAGTCCCTGGAAATGAAGAAACACTCCCACGTGATTGTAGAGTATCTAGACGAGCAGATCCGTGTCCACGCTCGACCTCTGGCCGCGGCGTTAAACAGAAACGCCAAAGTCGACGGAGAATCGCTGTACGCAGTTGTCCGGGTCGAGAGGACCATTCGGACGGGTCTCGCATTAAAATGCGCCTGAAAGGTAAACCGATTATCGTCGCTTTGTTAAGTTGTTTACTGGAGTGCTAAGAGCGGCCATACGTCGCGGCATTTTGTTAAAGGTCGAGGGAATCCGCCGGAACCAGAAACCCTGGCCGAGGAAGGAAAAGGGGCCTTCCTGATTCCCTTTTTCCCGCAGGTAATTAAGATAATACTCGGCCCATTCTTCCCGAGAAACGTAACTTTAGGAACGGGAGCGTTTCGAAAGTCGCGTTTCCTACGGATCACCTTGCGCCGAGCAGTCACTCTCACGGCTGCAACTTTCATAAAGCGACCAGTGATACACGTAGACGGCGCGATAAAAAAAAAAATGGGCCGCTTTAGGAGCACGCCGGAGGAACTTTCGTTGCCCGGCGTCGAGTCGGAAAATCAGACCCGTCGAAGACTGCCGCGGAAAGATATTTGGGAATCTTGGCTACCGATATTCCAGTTGAACTATCATTTTTAATACGAGCCCCTTACCATTCCACAGATTCCAAAATAAACCCTGGAGCCTGCATCGACTTTAGGCGTGTCAACTAGGGAGCAGGGGATCGGATAAAGATACCGACTCCAGGCGGATGAAGTAACGGCTAACTTTGGACGTGGAATTCGCTCGAAGCGCAATCTTTAAATATCCTTAGAAAAGACTGCTGCGCGGTAAGTGAGAGGGCGTTTAACGGCAACCTCGACGAAGTACGAGCCTCATCCCAGAAGCCCCGTTCGGCGTGCGTAGCTTCTCTAACCTGAAAAGCGCAGAGCAGTAAAAACGTGTAATTTCCTGATTAATCGGAAGATCGGGCGCGCTCGAGGACGCTGAGCTAGGGGGCGTTATAGCGGGAAACAATGTCGCAAGATTATTTCCGCGGAAAGGTAAGCGAGGCCGATCGGAAATCGGAATATCGATCCCCAGAGGGGCGCGCGGAGCGCCGCGATGGCGTCACCACGTGGTCGTCACCGGCCGTGACGTCACGCGGGAAACGGTCGCCATGGCAACCGCATCCACGGCGTAGCGACGCCTACGTGATTTAAAATTCCGTGGCGCGGCTGGCATATCGAGCGCGAGGCTCCGCGTCGATCGGGGCCGGCGCGAGGCTTGTTCTAGGTCGGGCTAGATTAACGAGAGAAGCGGAATGAGCTGGATGGACTCACCCTGCTTAAACCGAGCCACTGGTCAAGCCATTACCCCAAGAACGACTCGTAACCTCCGTAAACCAACCTCGATCGCCTACTCGATCTAGAGATGACGAGGTCGAAAAATCGGCAAAGCCATTTCGAACTCCACGATAAATCGATATCGCGCGATATCGAACAACGTACACTGCCAAGCGTTGCGCGATTATCTGTTATGTACAACGACGGTGAAGTGTCGATTTTTTTTATCGGCGGTTAGATGCAATTAACGGCATAGTTTTGACGTAGCACGGCGTTGCGGAGAGGTGGTGGGGCACGGTCAATCGGCAGTCGGTAATATCGACCCTCCGCCTTTGGGGAATCGATGACGGGGGCGAAATGTCATGGCGTCACCACGTGGGTCGGGTACGACTGTGACGTCACGCGGGAAACGGTCGCCATGGCAACCGCACCCACTGCGTGGCGCCGCCCACGCGATTTAAAATTCCGCAAGGCACCCTGTTATGGCGTATCGAGCGCGTTGCTCGCCGTTGCTCGCCGTTACCGCGCGTTGCCCCGCGGTTGCTCCGCAGTTGCCCGCCGTTGCGCGCGTCGACCGGGGGCGAGAGACTTGTCGTAGGTCGCGGCCGGTTAACGAGGGAATGGTAAAGAGGGGAGCGAGCCGATAGGCGCGCTTCGGCACGGGATTAATTACCGAGGAATAATAAACAACGACCGTGAATGTTAGAGGCACCACTTTCCCCGATATTTCCCCATGCCGAGGAGCACAGGCGCCGGGAAATGGGGTGAGGCTTGCGGGACGTTTATACGTCATCTTTATTTATTCTCTCGGTATTAATCCATCCCTGGTAAATATACCCCTTAACACTCGTGCTTTTCCTGTTACCAGGCGGCAGGGTGCAAGGAAAATCCGAGAAGCCCAGGGCTACCGCAGGTGGAGGGCACCCCTGCACCGTGCTGGAAGTCGCGGCTCTTCTCCTGCTCGGGCGAGATTTGTCGTAGGTCGCGGACAGTCCACGGGAGAAAGAGAAAGGGGAAGGTAAGCCGATAGGTGTACCTCGTCACTGGACGAAAAGAAAAAACCCGCGAGCGGGTAGCGAAAACCTGTTCGCGGGAGCGTTATCGCCGGCGAGTGCGAACCGGAGAGATCGCCACCTCCCGGCCGAGATTATCTCGGGGATACCTTCGATCGATCCCATCCAGCCCTGGGTCCACTTTCGACGTTTCATCCCGCCGATCGTCCGGCCATTGGCTCCAAGGAACGCCACTCCGAGCACCGTTTTAACGCGGCCGAAACACTCCAGTGGTCGACGCCTAACGGCGAGACCGAGCGTGTCCCTGTTGGGCCCTTGGAGCGGGAAAGAGAAACGAAAAAAAGGAAAAATAAATGGAGGAAAGAAGAAAAAGAAAGGAGTCCTCCGAAAAGAAACCGCGGGGCACGGCCGCGATCCTTCCGGCCGCTGATTCGAGGAGAAAGGATCGTTACCCATGCCATGAAAGTTCGTTAGCTAGATAACAATTGCTGTCCCGACCGGTAGAGAGTCTCGTTACATTGGCGTCGATTCCAGGCGTGTAATGAGACTGCACGCTGGGAGGCGGAGGTAAAAAACCGGACGATTGACATTAATCATAGAATGCCGGTATATAGCAGTTATTATATTTCATTACCTTCGCCAGACTACTGCGAGCGGTTTTAAGAGGTCTCGAAGGTGGCTTTTTATACCGTGAGTTTACCAACATCCAGGTTTCCCTTTGTTTCCAGGAGTCGGAGGAGAGAACGGTCTTCGGGGTGGTTAATAACCGACTTCTTACCACCGTCGGCAGCTTCGATCTCCCTGGAGGGGAATAAATGCAAAATCGCCCACACTTCGGCAGCTGGACGCGAAATCGCACCGAGGGATCGGAACGACCAGCGACATTGATATGGCGTATCAACGTCGCAACGGCTCGCCGAACTCCAGACCGGGTCTCGGTTAGTAGGTTTAATCGGTTTAGAGACGATCGATCGGCATCCCGGTGAATCCATCTCGACGACAAAGAGGGAGACGGCCCAACCCCTTCTGTATATAATTCTGATAAACGCTGGCCCTCGGAGACCCCGTCACGCCAACTAATCCACCCTCGAATGCTTGGCTCCGGACCTCAAGGGCCATCGGATATCTCTCATTCTCCGAAAGGACATCTCTTAATCAAACCATCAAACGTCTTTCCAACAACAGCGGATGTATACGTAAGGAGTTGCAGTGATAAGGAAGATAGAGAGAGAGAGAAAGCCACTTTGTTGGGAGCGAGAAAGTGCCATTTTTGAGCCTCGACGTCGAGGGAAGGACGCAAAGAGAGCGACCCTCTTCGCCTGCGGAAAGGAGAGGGACTACCCTTACACCGTGCGGAAAGGTCGCGCGACTTGCGCAATCGACGCCCGTAATCTCCCGAGAAATGTGGCAAAGTGCGAGAGTATCGCCGATATAAACATGTCCGCCAGGCGTAGCGTCGGTCGTTGAAACGGTCGCAGTTAGAGCGGCCTTATCGCGGTTATCCGCGATGATAATTCCCGGTGACATTTTGGAAGGCGAGCCGATGGGCTAGCCTGGTTGGCCGGTCGGCGGACGAGTAACGGGGCGGTGCGTTTCGCACGGCCGTCGGAGCGTACGTCGAGGTGGTCGCGGTGGCGGATCGCGGAACGTAACGGTAACCGCAAGGTGTTGCGCACTTGACGGTTCCCCCCGACAGCCCGACGTGGCGGAGAATCGGCTGTGTAAATATCGCGGAGACCGCATTAACGCCGACATGGCGGTCGCCACCTTAATGGCGGCGATCGCCGTGTCGAATTATCGTCCGCGGGCCTTATCGGCGCGGCCGAGTACGCGCGGATAATCCCGGCCGCTTCTGCCGGGGCCGGCCAATGACGCGCCGCTTTCTGCCGGAAACGCCGAATCATCGCTCGCCGACGTAGCGGCACGCGTGCGTTCCCGGTTCCCTCTCCGGAGCGTTATCAGCGTCGCGGTCGAGCGGCGGATCTTGTCTGACCGTCGTCGACGATGCGGATTTTACGCGCGATTCCTCCCCCTGGGAGAAAATGCGACCTAACCTTCGCGGACGACGTCGGCTCTCCGGACTCTCTCGGGCCCGGAGCGGAGCGTCCGCGCGGTTAGCACAGGCGGACTTAACGTCGTTACGCGTGCCGGCTTGGAATGCGCCTTTATACCGATGCCGTGACGTCACGCGGCTCGGTGCTCGACGAATAAGTCGCCGCTCGAAACGCAAAGGCCGAGTTTGCGCGTCGAAAAGCGTCGCTTATCCCGCTTCAAGGAAATTCGATCCAACGCGGCGCCGTGGCTCGTGTGCGCGCGCGAGGGCTCCGATACGTTTTCGCGCGGTACAGCCGGTGGGTGATAGAGTGGGCTCACGTGGGTCGATAGTAATACATTTTCGAGCAGTGCCACAGTCGATGTTCCTCGAAAGAGTGAACGCGAGCCGGTAATTTATTTGTTCGAACCGCCGAGAGCGTCGGCTCCGCCGAGCGGCGATAGTGAAATAATTTGGGCAGCGATTGCGCGGAGAGCGGTCCGTGCCTTCGCAGCGTCGAGTCTTCTCGTCGGCAAGAGAGAGAGAGAGGGAGAGCGAGAAGACCAGGACGAGGCGAAGGAGAGAACGAGGGAGAGCGAACATCTGGGCAGGCGGCGCGAGCGAGCGCGGACAGCCGAGGGGGGGTGAGCCGTGGGGGGAGGAGCGCACGGGTCGCGCGCGAGAGCGAAGCGGCGGGAAGGGGCGCTAGAGAGAGACGCTCCTATGCGGGCACCGGGCGAGCAAGGGGGACGGACGACCGACGAGCGAAGTGCCGGGCGAAGACGGAGACACGAGGGTGCGCGCGCCATGCGGGCGAGCGAGAGACCGAGCGAGGCGGAACGCAGGGCGAGCGAGAGAGAGGGGACGAGGCTGCGCCATGCCGGCGCGAGTGGGACGGAGCGAGAGAGAGGCCCCGAGGCCGCGGCATGCGGGCGCGAGCGAGACGCCAATAGAGGACGGAGAACAGGGTTGACTGCGGGACCGACGGAGAGGAGGAGAGACTCGAAACGCTCGGCCGAAAGAGAGAGGCGGCCGCGCCGGTGGGACAGGGATAAACGTTTCTTCCTCGGGCCGGGAGGGGGGGGCGAGGACAAATGACGCGCGCGAGCCGTCAGGGCCGTAGGAGCACGCGACGCGCGACGGCGCGGCTCGAAATTTCGACTCTTTCGGATTATCGGAAATCCGGCCGAGCGGCCGAGGCGTCGGCCGCCCTGGCGGAGACGCGGCGCGCGACTCGGGCATGCCTCGAATACGTTATCGACTGCGCTACGTCGAGGCTGCCCGGTAACGAGGTAACACCCGGTAACCCCCGAAATCCCCCTCTCTTCCCCGGGTCCCCGGCGCCGTTACGCGCGCCGGCGAGTCCGATCGGGGCCCCTTTTTATCTAGCGCGCGCCGGCACGCGCGCCGATCCGCTCGGAGTTCTTTTTCCCTCCGTCCCCTCCTTAAACGCCTAAGGTTTCGGAGTGGCCGAGGCCGGGGGTCGTCGAAGGCTCGCGCTCGAAGAATCCAACTGCGGACCAGATGACGCAGCGGGCCCGGTGCACCAGAGGTTATGCGTCCTGGTTATCGGCAGCCCCCTCGCCGATCGACGCGACGCGGCGCGGGCCGAGAGACGCTCCTAGATCGCCGACTCTCTTCCCTCCTCCCCGAGCTCCGCTCTCTTTCGCGTCGCCTCCAGCGCCGTTTACCTACCGCGTCTCGCCGGTCTCGAGCCGCATCCTGCCCGAGACCCTAAAACGTCATCCTCGCGTCACGGAACCCGTTCGTTGCGCGTACTTCCTTGTGCATAATAAACGCGGCCGGCCCTCCTCACGGCGCGTCGGTGCCTCTCTCTCGCACGCCCGCGAGCCCCTATAGGGCAGTCTCCCTCGCTCCCTCGGCCGGGGACGATTTAAAGCGCCAGACGGCCGAAATTGGGGGACTCTGGTCCGACTCGCACTCCGGACTACCTGCGGGACGAGTCGCTGTCTCCGAGCTCGGATTCCTGGAAACTCCCCGGGACCCCGGGGAAGTTCACGGGCCTATATAATAGGTTGGAGCGGGACGCCGATAGGAGCGGTCGAGCGGGGAGCCGAAGGCGAGCAGGGCCGAGCCGAGCCGAGCCGAGACCGAGAGCCCTCTCTCGGCCGATATTGAGAAAAGATCTCGCACGCGGTACCCACTCCGGAGGAACGCTTTCTACGAGGCGGCTTCGGAGATCGTTTCGACGAATCGACGCTCCAGACTAGGGTCTACTCGAGCCACCGTCGCGGCGCCGATCATTCCCTCCCCTTTGTCCTCGATTCCTCGCGAATCGGAGGGATCGCATCAACCGGGCGGCGAACCACCGTCGCGGTTCCACCGCGGCCCGAAAGTGGAACTCGAAGTATCCGGGTATCGAACGACGGCGCGTCGTCCCCTGTTACGGCCCGACTTTTCCGCGATGAGAGATAATTCCCCGGGTTAACGGCGAGGCGACACGCACTCGGTTTTACGAGTCGTCGCGGAAAGTTCGACCCCGTGGCGATCGCGCCATTAGGCTCGAGAGAGGACGGGATGATTCCGCATCTCGAGCGCGGCCGTCGCAAAAATTGCCGCCCGGGAAGACGCCCGATAAGAGATAGTCCCTTATCGAGTCACGTTCGCGGGTACTCGGGAGTCGCCAGAGAAACGGGGCGAGAGAGAGAAAGAGAGATACGTAATGAGACAACGGACGCGAGACGTTAGGAAAGCCTTCTCTCTCTTTCTCTCTCTTCCTCGCTCCCTCTGGCTGCCCCTTCTTTCCTTTAGACACAGTCGAACGGTTCCGCGAGTTTCATACTCTTCCCGAGGCGCACGTCGGCGTAGACCGCGGCGAGGCCGACGTCCCTTCGATGCGCGCCGGGCCCGGCTTTGATGTTTCCTCCATCGAGCTAATGGATAATTCAGTTGCAACATGCCAATAGGTCGAAGTTTCGAGCGAACGCCGAGTAACTCTCGTACCCCCCCCCGTCCCCCTCCCCCTCCTCTCGGCGGGGCACGTTTAACGCGGCCGGAGTGCCGTCCGGCAGTTCCTTCCGCTGAAAAATTAAAGTGGGGGTGGACGATGAAATTAAATCGGAATTCACGAGATATCCGAGGGAGTATTCCCGCCCAGGAGGTCGCCGATGTTAACGCCTGGGATCATTGGAAATCACCGGTCAGGATTTTAAGGCCGAACCTCCCTTGTTACCGAATCGCATTGTTCTTAGTCACGTGATATCAAAGGCAATCGGAGCTTAAAGAAGGGAATCGTTTTCCCTGATTTCCAAGTGAAATAGGCCCCTAATGAAATCGTGTCCAGGACTGAACGTCTTGAAAGTCAGATGATAAATACAAGGGGCGATTTATGCGACCAGGTGGGCCAACTTTCCCCGATCTTTATCATTAACGTGATAATCTTTTGGATTCGGCTGGATCGCTAGGGTGTCCGGTAATCCTGGATAGAATATCAATGGGCCCTTGGTCTCGGATACGAGGCTCGAAAACCGCCTAGCGCACCGCTAGCGCTCAAAGTCGGTCGCGCGCGCATCGGCCGCCGGAAATTCCTGGTCAGAGAGCTCGGCTCTCCTCGCGGCGGCGGCGAGTCGGCAAAGCGCCGGAGACGGCGGCGCGAGCGAGCGAGAGAGCCCGCTAGGACGTGGAAAGAATAGCCGGCGGTGCGAGACGCGGCGAGGGAGGAGGGGGATCGGGAGGGGGATCGACGGGTGCGCAAAGTTCTCTCGCGCTACGTTAACGGCCGGCGCGAGAGAGAGAGGGCGGGATGCAGCGTTGCCGCGAGTGGGAGCGAGAGGGGAGTACCTTTCCCCCACTCCGCGGCGCGGCGCGGCCGAGGGTGGGGGGAGCGCGGCGCTAGTGGGTGGCAGCACCGGCAGCTGAGCGCGGAGTGATAGGAGAAATCAGTCGCGGTTCGAGTCCCGCCGCGAGTGCACCTGCGAGCCGCGGCGAGTTCCGCCGAGAGCGCGACGAGAGCACAGGGCTCTTGCTTACCGACCCGCGGCGCGTCCCGAGGCCAGAGCACGGACCCGCGACCGGATCCGGAAGTCGGACCCGCCGTGCCGGAAGTGACCCTCCTCGAGGGGAGACCCGTCGACGCCGAGGAGCTGCAGACCTCGAGAGCGAGCCCCGATCGGCCGGCTCGGCTCTAAACGGTCTATTTATTGTTTATCTTAGCGCAGTCGGGTCGCACTCGCGCCGAGGCGAGACCCATCCCCCCGTGGTCGGAGGGAGCGGGACGCCCGCCACCCCGCCGCCAGGATGCTCGACTTCGAACAGCAGGCCAACCAGGCCCAGGCCCTGGCTTCCCTCGACGAGGACTGGCACCTGCTCGAGGGTGAGTGCACGACCTTCGGCGGTCTTTTTTTTTTACCCGCCCCGGTGGGCTTCCCTCGGGCCCCGGAATTTCGATCCCTCGATAACGACGCCTCCGAACCTTTATCGCGGGACGGCCCTCCGATGGAACGGAAGACTCTTTACGATCTCGGATGGGCCCCGGGACGTCGATCCTTCGACGACGACGTATCGGATACTTTATCGCGGGGCGAATTTCAAGGAGAAAAGGACCTCCGATCGCAACTCCCTACCTCTCTCTCTCTCTCTCTCTTGATTTCCCAAGCTCTTTCGAGATATCTCGGTCACGGACGTACCCCGGGACGTCGATCCTTGGAGGACGACGTATCGGAAACTTTATCGCGGGACCGATTCCGGGGAGAAAGGTACTCTGATGGGAACTCTGTCTCTCTTTCTCTCGCTCTTGAGCTTTTCCGTCATCTCGGGATTACGTGGAAACGTAGATCCTTCTGTGACGACGTACCGGGGACTTTATCGCGGGTCGAATTCTAACGAAAGGGGTCCTTTAATCGGGGCTCTCTCTCTCTCTCTCTATCTCTGTCTCGAGCTTCTTCGAGATCTGGCGGACGTACGCCGCGTATACGTCAGGCGATTACGCAACCGGCGGATATGCGCCTCCCGCGAGCGGGCGAGCGAATTTCAATTGGATCACCAAGTTAATATCGATCAAGCCGGGGCGCCCGCGGCGTCTCGGCCGCGCGGATTAACGGGGCCCCCCTCCCCCCCGATCGTTTTCGAGGATCTCGGGGCAAAAGCTCGGGGGACGCCGAATGGGCGGCGCGCGTTAACGCGCCGGGACGCGCCTGTGTTATATCGTGTCCGAGGAGAGAGATAACGGGCTAGGGTCGGGCTCTCTCGGCTTGTACCGTTGCGGAGGAACTATAGTCGTTATACGGTAGCCGTAATCGCGACTCGGCCCCCTCTCTCCTTCCCATGTTGAATGTTTTTCCCGGGCGACTTCGTCACGGAACTATCAGCGGCCAAGTTCCGATCGCGTAAATAGGACCACGTTGTCGCCGAGGGGGCGCGTCGCGACGCCGAGCTCGCGTCCCTCGAGGAGCTGTAGAGAAGAGAGGAAGGACGTAGGAAGGGGGGGAGACTCGGATCGTCGAGGAGTCCATTTGCGTAATTCAAGAATTAAGAGACCGACGAGAGGGGCGGGATGAAACGACGGGGCGAAAAAGGAAGAAAAATATTGAAAAAGGCACGACGGAACGGGACGCATCTACAAAGTCGGTATCTCCGGGGTTTATCTCCGGGGCATCCGAGGACGCGGTACGCCGTCTCGACGTCGGCGTTTTTGATGAACGGGCCCCCGGAATCGGAGCGGGAACGCCGATCCTCCCGAGTCGCTTTAAAGGCCCCTTCGGAGAGAGCGGCGGGCGTCGTCGGGCCGGCCGAGGCCGGGCGCCGCGGCGCTCACCTGTCCGCCGCCACCTGGCCGACTCGACGGTCGCGCTCCGGAACGCCCGGGCGGGTGCACGTGCCCGCGAGCGGCCGCGGCGGGTGCGCGCGCGGCCCCGGCACCGGCTTATCGATGCGCCCTGCGTTCGAGCCGCGAGGACACCTCCGGGACCGACGCCGCGAGACGTCGCCGACGACCTCGGCCGAGGCCTGATGCGTGGGATGTACGAAATGCGTTTTGAGATGCCCTCGGTGGGCCGTTTCGACGAGTCGTCCTGATTTTTGAGGTCCCTTTAAAGAGGTAGGGGACGAAGTCGGTCCCCCGGACCCTTCTTGGGAAATCTGACCGGGTACATTATACCGCATACATTTTCTACATTTTCCACGTTTACACTTATACCACATACATTTTTTTGCATTTTCCACGTTTACACTTATGCCACGTGCATTTTCTACATTTTCCATCGAATCGAACTATATCGATACCCAAGTACCCGATCAGGGTCGCGCCGGGTTCGCTTCCGGGGGCTTAGCGCGGTGCCGACGCGGCGGAACCCCCGCGTGCCGGGCGTCGGACGGTGCACGAGGTTACGGTTACGCACTTTGGGCTCGGACTCGGTTAAGCCGTTTCGGCGTCGCGGCGGGGGGAGTTACTGGGATCCCGTTGCACACGCCGAGCGGAACGCCGAGGCGACCCGACGCCGAGCGAGTCGTTTCCCGGTCGCGAGGCCCGGAAATCGAGTACCGGGGAATCTCGCGCGGAAATCCCGTCCCGAGTCGCTGAACACCGCGAGTGTCGCTTCCGGGCGCTTTGACGGCGTTCGGTTCGACGGGTCCGTCCCTTGGAGGCCGTCCGCGGGCGCGGCCATTAACGCGTTTCTCGCGTTAATAAGAACCGCGGAGGGGGTGGCAGGGAGGGGGAAGGGAGCGGAACTCGTTCCTTTACGACCGTTAGTCGGAAACAAATGCTGAGCACCCACCGTCCGGGGTTTATTTAGCCCGGGCCGCGGCTCCCGTATTCAGTTTGCGAAAAGTGTACGTACCCCGTGATAACGGAGTCGCGGGGCGCGCGCGACAAGGAGCCACGCCGCGGAGTAATTAACGCGCGGAAAGAGCCCGCGGGGTCCCACCTGTCCGGGATCGCCCCTTTCGGACCGACCCCCTCGTCGTAATCGCCGACTTTCTCTGCGACCTCCTCCGCTGACTATCGCGAGCGCGGGGGGTGGAATCGATTCGACGCCTCCCGGAAATTTCGACGCTCCTTTAATTCGACTCCGTCGATTAGACGCGCTTAAAAGAAATCATTGTAAATTCCCCGCTCGCTTGTAAATTGTGATCGTCGTTGGGGTATATCGATATAGTTTAGATTTCCGGTAAAGACTTGATTTTCGGAGACTTGACTTTCCCTGCGACCTCCTCCGCTGATATACCGCGAGCGAGGGGTGGAATCGATTCGACGCCTCCCGGAATTTTCGACGCTCCTAAAGGAGTCGAATTAAAATTCGACGCCGCCGATTAGACGCGCTTAAAAAAAAATCATTGTAAATTCCACGCTCGTCGTTGGGGTATATCGATATAGTTTAGATTTCAGGTAAAGCCTTGATTTTCGCAAACGACTTTGCGCGAGAATTTGAGACGCCTCGGGAGGCGTCGGTCAGCCGGTCTCTCTGTTCTCGTCGCGCAGTTCCGGGTACGGAATTCGACGTGACTTTGACGTCAGCAAGGAGCGGACGGAAAATGAAGGAAAAGAGTCTCGGCGAGTCGACCTTCGATCGGCTCACCTTGCGGGAAGCGATCCGCGGATTCTCGCGATCGCCGCCAGTAGGCCGATAAGGGGGCGAGGTGCGTTCGGAGGTTATCACCGCGGCCGATTGGGACGAGTCGGAGCGGCACCCCGACGTCGCACCGAGCGCGGCGCGTCGACGCGTCCAAATTTCAAAACGAATCGCAACCCCGACGGAAATGACGCGCGGGGTGTTTAACCCTTTCGTCGCTGTCGGCGCCGGTGGGCGCTTTGAATTATTTACTTCCAACGTATCGCTGTCGCCTACAGGCGGCACCGCAATCGTTATCGCCGACGATGCGGCAACTGCGTAGCAAGGAACTGGAAACAATACGCGATTACCGAAATTATCGGCCGTGTGAGCCTCGAATCCAGTTTGAGGCACAAACAAAATTAACAGGCTCGTTGGGATGTTGCGGTGATGTGGACGTCCGTGCCATGCTGAGTTTTGTTTGTGCCGTTTTTATTTTATTTTTTTTTTTTAGAAAAACCAGAGCTGTTAAAAAAAATAAACAAGTTCCGAAAACGACCATTTTAGCGTTATTGAGGTTATAGGAGGCTCTGAATTTTCCATGGGAGAAAAAATCTTGAAAACGGTCGTTTTAACGTTTTCGAGGTTGTGGGAGAACCCATTAGAGTCGAAAAATCCAAATTTCCACGATTTCGGAATTTTTGAACAGCTCCGGTGTTTGTAAAGAAAGAAAATGCCACATACGTCCACATCACGGAAACATTCTAATAAGTCTGTTAATTTTGTTTGTTCCTCAAACTGGACTGTAGGTTCACACAGTCGAAATAATCGCCGTTCACAGATTAGGCCACGGTCGAGCATGTATATATATATATATATATGTGTTAGCGCGTGTATATATATGTTAAAATACGCGTGGTGTATATTAAAAATATTAGTATCGGCCCTTCGCCCTCGACGCGTCGACGCGCCCAGTGGGACGGCGGGTTAACTCGCCGCGCGCGTATCGGCGAGGGGGGTAGGGGAGGGACCACGGACCCCCCGTTGACGAGGCCGCGGACGCAGGATTTATGCGCCTACCAGGCGATATTTATACGTTACAGGAACCTCCCGCAAAAACGCACGGGTTGTGCCGGGTAACTCTGAATATCAGGCGCGAGTCCGCGCCATCGTCAATATTCTCCTTCGCGGAAACGTCCCATCGATTCGTTCCGTGGAGGGGGGGAGGTATCGTTCTCCAGGGTTATCACCGCTCGGACCGACAGATAACTCGACTCGGGACTCTCGTTGAGGCCTCGCCTCTTCGAGGGTGGGGAAGAAATTGAAAGAGATCCCCGCTCGCGAGTCGCACCCTCGAATTCGGACGGTTCCGCGGACGGGACGCAAATCGAAAACGCAAAGAGCGGTTGGTCGCGCCAAATGGAAGGGAAAAAGGCAAAAGGGAGAAGGAAAAATGGCCGAGCGAACGGTCTAGTTTCGACGTCGCGGCCGACCTCGATTCGCTGGCGGACCTCTCTCTCTCTCTCTCTTTCCGCCGCCCCGGCCGCTCTAACGGACGGGAAATGAAAATGGCCGCGGCCCAGCGGAAGGTCGCCGCTAAGGAGGCGAGAGGCGCCGCGTTTAACGAGGATAACTGTATCTCGCCGGTGGACGGGTCTCCGAGGTTCCTTAATCGTCATCTGCGGTGTCGTTCCGTCGTCCACCGGACGGACGGGGAGTTCGGTTTTTCTTCTGCCCCCGGATATTCAATCCTCGTGGCCGGCGATGTGGCGAAACGGATGTGGAGGCCCTCCTAGTCGGGGGAAAGGAAGCGACCATCGGGCGCGGCGCTCGCTCGGGACTTTTAAGGTACTCGGAGGCCCCGCGCGAATAGCCGTTTCCCCGAGTCGTTGTTTCCCGTCGTTTAGATCGTCCTACGACGAAGGCCCCTCGTCCCCTCCTGACGCAATAGAAAGTGGAGTCGCAAGGCTGTTTGCCACTTCCATGGGGCCCGAGGTGGCGCGTCTCTCGCCGCTCTCGGACGGGCCTTGCGCCACGGCGCAACGGACGGACGAGGCCGAGATCCCGTCTTGGGGTTCCATTTGGGGTTCCTTCGAGGTTCCGTCGCGTTTCCGTTGCGTTGGGTCCCATTGGAGTTGAAACGGTCGCGCTTTTCCGTCGAACGAGGAACCTCCTAACAGGTCGCACGAACGCGGCAGCGACGCGACGCGTCGCGTCTCTCTCGATCCGCGTCCTTGTCGGACGCGCGCGGTTTCTCCCGGTTCACCTTGAGTGGCGCTGCGGTCGCGCTACGGCGTTTTACCCGCGCGGCGCCGCGGCGACTCTCCCGTGCCGCGAAAACGCCGGAGCGCGGGACGCGCGGTCCCCCCTTTTTCGCGCGGTTTTTCCGCCCAGCGGGCACGCGTCGCCTCCTTCCGTCCTCGCGACGCGCCTCCCGCGGATCGTTGCGTCTTAGCGTCGCCTTAGCGGAGGCGCGCGGCGCCTGCGCGCCGACGTCGGGGGGATCAGCTGGCATAACGCGCGTAAAACGCGGAAAAGGCGCGCGAGCGCGCGGCCGCGGTCCGCGTAAGTGGCGGCGGCCCCGAAGGTCGGGCGGGACGCGGCCGCGGAGCGCGAGCGGAAAGCAAAACGCCGCCGCGGCTCGTCTCGATGCACCTGGGCGCCGTTTTTGCGCCCGGCGTTCCACCGCCGTTTTCCGCCGCTTCGATTTCACTCTCGCCGTTTCCCCGTCGATTTATGCAAATCGGGGTCCGGCCTCGCGGGATCGCCGCTATCCGGCCGCGATTAACATCCGCGAGCCTCCTCGCGTTTCGGAGTTGCGGAACCGCGCGACCTCTCGTACCAACCCGTGCCGCTCGTCGAGGGAGGTGCACGACACCTCCCCTCCCCCCTCGAATTCGTGTCACGACGTAATCACGAGAAAGTTCGGATTAACCCTTCCGCTGGCGTTGTCGAGCGTCGGGTTCAAGCCCGGGTCGCACGACCGACGGAAATACCGTGCGTTAAGACGGACGTTGCGTTATGACAAAGGGGACCGGGTGTCAACGAGTTGATATAGTTTTCATGACGGACGTTGAAACGATGAATCTACGTTCAACGGACGTTGAAACGACGGACGTACATCCAACGGACGTTGAAACGACGGACGTACATCCAACGGACGTCGAGACGTCGCTCGTTAGCGGATTCGCCGCCGCGCTCTCTCCGCACCTGCGAACGCGCGGCACCCGCTCGCCGTCAAGTGGTCATGGCCACGCGCGCACGCGCGCACTCGCGCGTACGTGACAGCGCTCGGCCGGCGCGTGCACGCCGACGGACGTCGGCGTGCACGGGCGAATTTGTCACCGGCCAAGAGGAATCGCCTACGGGCTCTATCTCGCGCGACCGCGGCACGTCACCGTCCGGCTATGTAAAAGCGTCGGCCCGTCGACGAAGCGTCGAGGGGGAGAGAGGCGAGGACGTCTTCTGGCCGTCTCGGGATCGCTCGAGGTCGATCAGCTGACCGGGCGATTTCGGGTCAGCTGATCGCTCCCGACCCCAGTCATCCGGGAAATCGGCCGAATGAGGTAATCGCCTCTTTCGCCCTCTCTTTCTCTCGCTCCTCTCGAGGGACGACGCGCTCGCTCGGCCCTCTCCGCGCGGGCCCGCGCCGATTTCGCTTTTAATTCGAACGAAAGTGGGTTTGTGGGTCGCGACGCCACGACACGCGTCGGTACGCGCGAGGAGCGCCGAGCCGAGGCCGCGCCGCGACGGCGAGCCGCGAGGCGAGGACGGCGACGAGGACCACGAGGACCCCAAAAGGCTCGCCCTCGGCTAGGGCGCGGAAAAGTCGACGCTGAATCGCCGCGGACGGCCCTCCGAGAGGTGTCCAATCCCCCGGAGAGATCGGGAGCTTTCCCGCCGATCCCCGCCCGGGGGGGATCTATTTTCGAGAACGGCTGACGGTCACGCCTCGAACGGCCGCAACTCTCGATTCGCGCATCCCGCTCGCCTCCGCGAGGCCTCCGCTCGCCTTGGAGGGAACGATCTCGCTTACCCTGGCGGTCTCCGCGGAGAAATTCCCGCGGACCTTCGAGCCTCGGGCTCTCGACGGGAACTCCGTCGGGACGGGTATCATATATATATATATACAATTGTAATTAAACGACACGCTCCGAATTTATATATCCCCGTCTCGATGGAGCTCCCGGGTCGTCGACGGCCAACAAAAGGCTCCGGTGCAGCCGCAGTTGCAGGTGCACTCGGGCCTCGGTCGACTTCTCCCGTGGAGGCCCTTCGGCCCCGTACCTCCGCGGCCCTCCCTGGTTCAAGGGGCCTCGGGGCCCTCCACCGAATTAGGGTGCGAGCGTCTCCTCGTCCCCCCGACCCCCGGGGAAAGCCTTTCCCGGTCCTCGTAATCCGCGCTACGCTTCCCGCTCGTAAACCCGCGCGGCCTACCTCGGCGCGTCCGCGCCTCCTACGGACGACGCGCTCCTCGCGATTACCCGACTTACCGACTAATCCCCGATAATTGTCGGATCGAATTTTCCTGGGGGAGGCGTCGGAGACTCGTGGGAACTCGATCGAGGCGCCGCGACGCCTCGGCGCCGCCCGTCCCGCCCGGCGGGAAATCGTTTAAGATGGCCACTTGTCCCCAATTGGGTCAGGAGTCAAGGTCGGCCGTTCGGAGCGCGTCCCCGGGACGAGGCGCGACGCGGCGCGTCGCGGCGGCCAATGGCCGGCCGCGTCGCGCCGCTCCGCGAATCGCGGGCCTTCTTTCGGGCCGCGCCGCGTTTTCCGCATGCGGCCGCGCGGCATTCTTGTCCTACCTGAGCGGGTCCCTGCCCTCGCCGCGCGCCGCGCCACCTCCCGCTCGCGGGTACAGTTAGGCCCCCGCCGCCGCCGCCGCCACCGCACTTCGCAAGCTCCCTGCCCCGAGTGCAACGTACGCCGGCGAGCGCTCTTCTTCCACTCTCACGGGCGTTCAGGGTCACCGGGCAGGCGCATTCCTCGAAAGCTCCGAAATCCCCTATCGACGCATATTTGAAATATAGAAAGAAAATCGGTATTTATGAAAAGGAGAAATCCTTTCGTTAAATCCAGCGGTAGGTACACTGGGCCATTTCTCCGCTCTCACGGAAATTCAGTATCATTGGGCAGACATTCCTGGGAATTCCCTTCACGGCGCACATTTGAAAAGAAATGGATATTCAAGAGAAAAGAAAAAAAAACGAGAACTCTCACATAAATCGAAACGATTTTCGGGGGTTAGGGGAGCTCGAGGGGAAACACGCGAGATGGCGCCACCGTCGCCGAGTTGTAGGAACCCCGGTACCAATGATCTTGACGCAGAGGAATAAGGGTATATTTATTAAAGCTCGGTTAAAAAATCACCCAATATTTTGGTTAAAAACAAGAGTATTAAAACTAGACGTGGGTTACGAAGTCGCCATGACACAGCTGCCGAGCGCAAGGGTCGCGCGAACCCGCGAGGGTTGGGCCACGCGTAAGGATTCGCATCTTACGTCGACTAAATGCCTCGGGTTTAAGCGCGCCCGAACGGAAGGGATTCCCGGTCCGCTACGGGGAGACACGTAAAGCGGGTCCCGTAGCGGGACACGCCGGGCGGCGGTAATAATTGAAACTTATTCCTCGAGAGCGACGGCACACCTCCCCGGCGCCGTCCGTGATTTAGTTTACCGCAGCGAAAACGCGCGTCTCGCTGACGCGGCAATAGGCCCCGCGCCTTTGTGAGCGCCTAGTCTCTTTGTCGAGGAAACAATGCGAGAGAGGTCGAGACTTTGAAAAACGACGCTCCTTATTGCCGCGTTAACGATGGGGCCACGCCGCGCGTGCCGCTCCCGAATACCTAATCGGCGTTTCTTATTCCCTTATCATACTCGAAACGTTCCCCTTCCGCCCAGCCGATATAAAGATCGCGTTTCTTTTCTTCTTCTTGTTTATTATTCTCATTTGGATTTAGGCCCTTTTCTTAAGGGCCAAGTATCATTGGTTTTTTTTTTTTTCATTTTCCGCCAACGCTACGCGATGTCTCCCCTTGACGGTCACCCATCCAAGGAGCGACCGCGCCCGACATCGCTTAACTTCGGGTGATCTTACCGAGGACCTCTTTTTTTTCTCTTTTTTAATTTGTTTATTTAACACGAGGTAGGTGTGTGGTCGCGGCTTGAGCGTTGATCGTGTTTGTTTTCGAGGGAATCTCGAAACTCGGGCCCCCTCTACGACCCTCGTTTTCGCCAGGTAATTCCGTCGGTAGGGAGCGTCGAAGTCCAAGTTCGGAGCCATTGTGGAAAAGAGGTGGCCCCGACCCGACTCGACTCCCTCGGGTCGGCCGCCATTAGTCGAACAAAGGAGGACACGATGTATTTAGAAAAGTCCCCGGGCCAGGATCGGCCGCGACGAATCCCTTTCCGAGTGGTGGCCTCTTGAGGGGGAGGGGGGGACGTGCCTGCGGAAATCTAATCTCGTGCAATGACGAATCGACCGGCCCCGAGTTTACGCGCTCGTAAACTCGGCCCGAAATCTCGGAGAGCGCCGAGCCGGTCGAATTACGCTCTACATAAATAAGGGTTATCGGCATCGAGGAATACGCCTAACGGCGATATACAGGGCGTAACCGGAATTCCACGGTTTGGCCTCGCTCTTCCGAGATTCTAATGAAAAGATGCCGTAGAAGTACTTTATTCCACGACGGCGCGATTTAAATGTAATAAAATTCCCTGTTATTCCTCGATTGATTATCGAAAGTTAACTATATAGACCGTGGGAAAAAATAGTACGTGACCTTTCCCGCCGGATTTTCAACGAGGGAAACCCTGGCCGGGAGTTCCGTTACCCCCTGTACAGGACGCGCTCGTTTCCGCACCGATCGACGGCGGGAATTAATTTCGAGCGCGTCTTTTGTCAGGCAGCGCGGCCGAGACCGTGCGGAATGTTTGTTGGTAAACCTGCGAGCCATTCGGACGAGATTTCCGCGGCGAGCCATGTTAAGTAGCAGCGGTAAACGTCGCCGGGGATTGGCCGGCACCTGCCCCGACGCGGCCAATAGCGTCACGGGGGCCCGCGAGAGCGCTCGGCGAAGAGAGAAGGAGAGAGAGAGACGGAGCGAGGCCGCGGCCACCGGGAGGGAGAGGGACGGAGAGAGGCCAGCGCGCTCCGCCACGCGTTCGCCGAGTGAATTAACTGCAGTTCGAGAGCGAGTCCGAGGTAGGCCGAAGCCGGCCGAGGGCGGCCGAACGGGGCCGAACGCTTTGTCCCGAGCGGCGCGCGACACGGCGATGGCCATCGCGCTCGGGCCGACGTCCCGCTGAGCGCGAGAGGCGTCGCACACGGCGCGGCGCGTCGACGCGTCGCGAACGGACGGCCAATTAGAATCGCTGTTAAACCGAGGCGGGGATAATGCGCAACACCGATTATCTTTCGTACAAGGAGTCTCTCAATAATTCCGGCACTTGGTGCAAGAAAAAGGGAGGGGTGGGTAGTCAAGGGACGGTGTCTCGGGGACAGGTGGGACCGAGCGATAAGGACGAGGGACGCGGATAATGGCCGGTATCGCGGGGACGCTCCATCATGGTTACACGCCCGGCCGTATCGAGGGCTAATTAAGTTTTTATCTAGGCCCGATTCCGGGCGTCTCCGACCCGCGAATCGATTAATTCGGATCACGGCGCGGCATCGACCTCGGACAAGAAGCGCCTTTCGGGAGGGGGGGGGGGCGACGATTAATCGAGGAGCATCGATGGTAAACTCGCGTCGATAGTCGGTCACCCTCGCCCTCGGCGAAAAGGGAACGCCGGAGAGAGCGAGAGGGTGCGGGGTAAACGCCGGGGCCCGGGAGGGGGGGCCTCCCCCCACCGGGCGAAACGGTGAGGAGCGGCGAGCGGGAACGCCGGCCGAGCCGACCGCGAGAGCAGGTAAGAAAGGAACGACCAGCTGTTTCCTCGCGTGACGTCACACGGCCGCCCGGGGAGGGGGGCGAGGGGGACAGGTGGACGATGCTCCTGCCTCGAAGGCGGACCCTGCGCGCGCACGCGAGCGCGCTCGGTGCACCCAGCGCGCGCGGATACGCCGCGTCGTCGCGGCCACGCCGACGCGACTCGTCACTCTTTTGTCGCGCGTTAGACGCGTAAGACGGAACGGTGACGCAACGCGCCGGAGCTGACGTCACGCGAGTCGAAGAGCCCTGTTTTTGATTTTTGCGAATATACATTGGATTTTCGGGAGTTTTCGAACGATCGGCAAATTCTCGATGACTTTTTGCGAATTTTCGATGACTGGGAATTTTTTATGATTTTATGAATTTTCGATGATTTTACGAATTTTTGTATGATTTCGCGTTGACCGTTGTGGATCCTCCACCTGGAGACCCTGACTATCTGAGAAACCTCGATAACGTATAATCTCCATGGCCAGGATATAACCGAGGAAATTTTGCTAGACCCGGCTAGAATGAAACGAGAGCCGCTCTCGTCCTTCCTCTCTTCCCACCGCTCCTCGCGCGGTGAAGCCAGTGGTCGCCCCCCTCCGCGGTTCCCCTCGCCCTGCCTACGCTCTCCTGCAACTTTCCCGCAAGCGCATCGCCCTTTTTCGGTCATGCGGCTATTTTCGGAAAGACCGATTAGGGGAAAAGAAGGACGAAAACTCCGCGACCGTCTTTCCCCATTCTAAAAGCCCTGCGCCACCCATCCGGTGGCGAACCGCGGACGCGCCGCTTAACCTCCTCTCGCGGTCCCCGACGCGGTGCTAATTCCCGCGCCGAGAGATCCGCAACGGAGTCGTTACGTCACCCGGAGTTGCACAACGGCCGTCGACGAAATTTCCTAGGAAATGGCCGTGCCCCCGACAGCGACCCTCTCGGTTACCTCGTCGAGTCCCAAAGGCGCGGAAACCGCGCCGGATATCTCTCGCTCCCTTTCTCGGGTGCACCCTCTCCGGTAGAGAGTGAGTGTGTGGGTGCGGCCGCCCGGACGCGGATGCACTCGTGTGCGGCCTTACATTGTGCAGGCTGGCCACATATTTTGTCGGGGATCGACCGTTGGCCACGCCGAAGGTATATGCGCCCGGTACAGAACCATCTCCCCCCCTCTCCCTTCCCTCTCTCTATCTCTCGCCGTGTCCCTCTTTCCCTCTTCCTCCCGACGTTTTACGGCCGTTCGGCCCGTTGCAACGCGCCGCAGCGCCGCGGTCCGCACTCATCGGACTCGTTTCGTTAGGGTGCAAGTACTCGGGCTGGTACTCGCGTTGGTACTCGCTCTCGTATTCCCATCCACGAGGGACGCATACGAGAGGTGCCCTACGCGCGAGTGCGGAGACGCACCATCGGAGATCGCCGGAGACCGGCTCTTTCCATCTCTCTCGACCCCGTCCGGTGGAAGATCGCTTCTCCTTCTTCCTCTTCACGGCGCGGTATTCGGGAGTCGGCGAAGCGGGAGACGCACTCCTCTCGGGACCTCCCCCCGGATCTTTCGGATCCTCCGACCGAGGAGGACCTCCGGCCCCGAATTCGCAGGACCCCCGGCCCCGAATTCGCAGGACCTCCGATGCCGAGCTCACAGGACCTCTTTCCCGTTTCCTCGGAGCGGTCCCACGGGGATCGCCGTCCTCGACCGCTTCCGCGCTCGTCTCCAACGAGCGTCTCTCTCGCTTCGCGAGGCCCCCCATAAAGGCAACCACCGATCCAAGAGGAACGGTACCCTCGTACAAGTACGCGTATACATGCAAAGTACCGCTCGCGTACCTCGGCCGACGAAAGTCCGACCCGAGGACGCGACGCGGGGGTGTCCGTCGAAGGGCCCTGGGGAAGGTGACGATGTCGGCCGAACGAAAAGCGAGTAGCTTATCGGGACCGATCGAAGAAAAAGCGAAACCCCCCCCCGCGGAAGAGTCATCCCTCCGGCATCCGACTTTCGAGGCGAGGAGGCCTCGCCGTTAAACGACGCCCGGTCCCCGTTGGTCCCGATAACCGGATAACGCGAGCCCTCCCCTGCCTCGGCCTCGAATTCCCGAAGTAGGTAGGCATGCCACGTGACTAATCGTCGGAGTCGCTCGAGCAGGCGGCCTTCTCTCTCTCTCTCTCTCCCTCTCTTGTTCTCTCTGCCCATCGGCCTGCCGCCCCCTCCCCTCGCCCCCGCGCTCCTTACTCCCCCCGTACCGAGGTACCGAGGATGATTACTCACCCGAGCACATTGTTTTCATTGTCCCGCGACTCGCGGTGCCATCGGGGCCGGCGTAGGAGACGTAACGCTCCTACCCCGCCGCCCCCGGGAGCGCAGCGCCGCGTGGACGCGCCACGTCCCGGTAACTCCCGAATCCCCCCCCTACGACCGCCTTTTCCGTTTAACGGGACGAACTCGCCCGAAAGGCCCGCTGGAGGAAATTGAAAATATTCCCCCTCCTCGTGTTCTCGTACGATTCAAGAGTCCGAGCGTACCGATTTATCGCCCTGGGCAGGTGAAATAATGACAAATTTGACATTTTTAATATGATACACCTGGTCGAACGGAGGATGTTCCGAGCCAAGGTGGGGCGATTCGAGGTGGATATCCCTTCGCGGTTCCACTTTTGGCTCGAGTCGACGCTCTTCGACTCGCGATCGACGTCCCGAGGTATCTCTCTCTATCTCTTTCTCCCCCCCCCCCGTCCTCGTCGCTCCACCCCTTCCCTAGGTCCTCCGCGAACGAGGGTGACCGAACTCGGCTGAAAATAACCGTTCTCGCTGAAAATAAGGACGAATACCGCGCACGCATAGCCGTTCGGTAAACAATCGCTTTACCGGCACGCTCGGATGCTCCCGGTAGCCTCTGTCCCTCCCCGTCCTAACCTCAAAGCGCGGGGATCGCCGCGCCGCGCTCGTGCCGTATGTTATCCCTAAGCGCGGCTTATACCTTATCACCGGCCGCGACAGTTATCACGGCGCTTCCGGCCGATCGCAATCGGGGTGAGGATAAATCGTCGCGGTTCTTCGCTCCCGTCGCCGAGGTAGAAACTCTCGTCGCCGAGGTAGAGCTCTCGTCGCGGCGGTAAACAACGCCTACGACGAGGCCCCGCCGCGTTCTGCCGCGGCAATCGATATTTCGGCGGCCTTCGGAAAGAGGTTAGGACGGCCGCCGGCGCGTCCTGCGCCCCGGGCGCGGGAATCGAGTCCGACGAGGAAGGCACCCCGAACGTGCCGCGTCTATCTCGTCGGTCGCTACGCATGCCGTACGTCGAGAAATGTACGCGTTATTAATGTTACCGATATTAATCCGCGATAATTCCCCGAAATTCGGGGATGGTATTGGCCCCTTAAAATCGGGAATCGGCGCGTATGGAGAAATACGTGTCTCCGAGTGTTGTTCCCCATGTACCGCAACACGCGTCGGAACCAATCGGACGGGCAAGGTACCCTCGCGTCGCCTTCCTTGCGGGACTAAGACCGAGACGGATCCTAGTTTAGTTTGCCGAAGAAGCGCGGAGGACCGACACCTAGCGCGGCCGCGAACGCCGACCAATAATAGCCGGGAGGTAGTCACTCGCGATTCTTATTTCGGCCGATTAAGCGAATCGACGGAGCCCTCCTAAGGCGAGCCATTCCCAGCGGATCGTCTCTACTCGCCACCCCCCGAATCCGGCCCCGAGCAACTAGGCAAGTGGAAACGGAAGCGAATTCATATCGTAGGAAATAGGAAGCGCCCAATCCTCCCGGAAGTCCTATCTGCCGAAGTAACTTCCCCAGAGTCCCCCGAGACTCGGAATTTTCCCGTCGAAGGTTAGGCCGCGGAACCGCCAAGATTATCACCAAAGTCCACCGTATCCCGGTTCCCCGTCGCCACCCCCCTTGTCTCCCGCTTTCTAATCTCCCCTTCCCCGTGGACGGTCGTCGCAAGTGTCGACGCCTCGCGGCTCGGGCGATCGCCGATTTGTTTTCTCCGCGATTTGCAATATCGACGCGTGTCAACGACACGCGATACGAGTCCTCCTTTCGTCGTCGGGGACAAGCCGGCGCATCGATCAGACCGCGCGCGAGCCGGACCCCATTTACGTATATCGACTATCGCGAATCGCGCGGCGACGTTTCGAAATCGAGAAATAACGGGGGGTGGGTGGGTGGCCGGGTGGGGGCAGCCGATATTCGCAACGACGCCCGGAGCCGTATAACCGCGCGCACGGGCGAAATATTAATCGAAGTTCGGGGGCAATTCGCGTTACGGTCCGATCGGCCCGTGCGCGCCGGCCGAGAATAAAACGCGCCCGCGAGCGCGCATGCGCGCATGCTCCTTGGGGTCACTCCGACGGCGGAACCGACACCGAGAGCGAGGGAGCGAGAGAGAGGGACACCCTTGACGCGCACCAGATACCGTTAAAAGACTCTCCGACTCTCTTTATACACGCTCGCCACGCAACGGCGGCTCCTCCTCTCCTCCCCGCGGCCGGAAGAATACGAAACGCTATGCGGAGAGGCACATCCCGCCTTCCCTTATCTCCCGGGATTATTCGGTTAACCGATAAGCATCGCGTTCGCGGGGCATCGGGGATACGGAAATAGCGGAGGCGACCGAGAGACACCCTCGCCGGAAGCGGTGAGGGGTGGCGGGGGGAGGAGAAAAAAAAATGGTTCCGTGTGCACGGCTCGGCGGACCGTGGCGGACTGCGCGGGTTGGGGAGACTCGCGCGGAGTATATCGTAGAATACCCCCCCCCCCCCCCCGAAGGGAGACCCGCGCCGTCTGACGTCACGTGGAGCGGCCGCCATCTTGACACCTACGGTGGATAGGTGGATCGAGCGATCCTTGACGGCCCCTCCTGGGGCACCCTCGATCCCGGGAAGCCCTTCCTCCTCTTGGCCAAGGGTCTCCCACCTCCCCCAGGGGACTTTTCGGGGTTTCGCAAGATGTAATTCTCTCGACGAGCACCGAGGTACAGGTGGGATTTTGGATACGCGGGGCGAGGAATTGGATCTTGTGTCGGCACCAGAGAGTATGTCGAAGCATGGAGAGACTTATTTGTTAGATGCGGTTAGAGCGGGCCCCGATTTCGTCCCGGCGTTGGCCACTTCCCGCAGTAGCTCTCCCCTCGACCCTTCGCAGACTCGGGTCCCACCCTTATGGCTTACTCGCCGAGACCCCTCCGGGGGCTTTGAAGGTTCTCAATGAAGTGAGTCGAACGGGATTAGGCATAGCCCGTCTCGCTAGGCGTCGTCGGCGCGTTTACGCGTTTACGCGTTTAGGAGACCCCGGGTTTAACCTCCGGCTGGGCGCGAACGGCGCAGGGTAAGGCCGGAGGGCCGACGTGGAGTCTTTTTCGGGGCATCCAGGAACGGAATGGCCGGTTCCCGTTTCCGTCGTAACGGTGGCTCCTGAATTGTCGCCGATATGTCGCGCGGGTCCTCGCGGGTTTCGTTATCGCATTTTCGCCTGGAGCGAGGGCCGGGAGGAGCTGGCGCGAGGGCGCGAGTGATAACCCCGCGGTCGAGGTTGCAATCGGTGCTGCGGAATGTCGCAAGCCCCTCGCCCCGGCTTCGTACTTTCTACTTTTCCCCCGACGCGTACACCTGACGCTTCTGGACGAGCCGCCGCTCTTACGGTCTGCCGCAATCGCGGCACTGATAACGGTTTCCGCTCCTCCTGGCTGATCCTTCCCTTCTTCCTAAATCGGATCAACGGAGCGCCAGGACTTATCGAGCCGTTGCGTGCGACGGTGGACGACATCGCGACGAAAGAGAGGCACGGGGTGAGGGAATCGCACATTAGGGGCAACGTCATCGGAGAAAATCGGATCTAGACTTTCTTGGTTACCGTTTCCGCGGTCGGCCGACTCCGGTGGCCATATCCTGAGGGCGAAACACGCGTACGTCTTTCCCTTGCAGGACGTCCAGGAGACGCGCCAGGTGCCACTACCTGGAATCCATCCGGAGATAGGTCGCATCCCGAGTGCTCCGGTTATCGGTGGAATTCGTTTTCCCGGTTGGGAGTCTCTAAGCGTCGCGTCGGGGGCAACGAGAGCATCTTTCGCCGCGCTCAGAGGGTAATCGGCCCTCACGCTGATATATCGGGGCTGAGTGAATTCCCCGATAAAGAGCTCGACCGCCCTTTTAAGGGCGCGCAAGTCCGCCGATTGTTTTTTTCTTCTTATTCTTCTTCTTTTTCTTATTTTCCTTTTCCGTCAAATTTAGCGTAGGGAATCGATCGGCCTCCTTCCCCGGTTGGCGCGTCCACGGGCCGTGCCGGTCCTCCGTCCGGCGCGGCGGTGCGCGCGCGTATGCGCGCCAGTGTGCGCCCGGCACACGCGTGCACGCACGCGGACCCCGCGGGATGCGCGCGCAGCCTCTCTTTCTCTCTCTCGGCCCTACGCGGCGGCCGGCTAGTGCGGGAGAGAGCGCGGCGACGTCGCAGTCCGTGGGCGAGCGGGCGAGGGAGAGGAGCGACGCGGAGTCGCGCTCGCTGGGAGTGCGAGAGAGAAGAGGAAGAGAGAGGAGCGACGCGAAATCGCGTTCACCGAGAGCGCGCGCGAGAGAGAGAGAGAGAGAGCGCCATGCTGTCGGGCGCGGGCGCGACGAAGAGGGCCAAGGATACGCGAGGATCCGCGCGAGGAACAGGGACGACCGAGTCGAACCGAGGCCCGTGGGCGCGCGAGAGAGACCGCGCGATGCGCGGGCCCGTGGGCGAGAAAAGGAGGTCCGACCGACCGGAACAAAAGACTCAGCGCGCGGCCCAACGTGCCTCCGAGAGAGACGTACGCATAGAGCAGCCCGCGACCACGAGAGAGACGCCCTCGGCCTCGTTCCCCCCGCGGACTTCCCTCGTCGCTCCCGGCCGCGGGATATATTCACCGCTCAATTTTAAACGCGATCCTGTCGAGCCGGCGGCGCACTCGAAGGATCGTCGACGGGCTCCCGAAGGGACTTTTCCGTCCTCCTTCCTCTCTCACTCCTCCCCCTCTCTTTGTAGGAATCCTCCTCGATAACTGCCGGAAACCAGCGGAGAACTCGAGCCGTCGAAATCCGAGAAGCACCCCGACCCTTCGCGGACTCCTCCCCCTGTCCCTCCCCCGCTCCCAGGAGGGCGATGCTCGGACGCGACCGGCGCTATTTCACTTTTCCCACCGGCGCTGCCCGTTTCGACGTTTACCCCGATAATGGGCTCCCTCCCCCCCACCCGCTCCTGGTATAGCCTCATTTTGCTTTCGCGCGACCGATCCCGGAACGAGAACCGGGATCTTCGGACTCGAAGCCTCGACGAACTCCGGCGAACCCTGATTAACGATCTCCCTTTTCGAGCGATTTTGTCGGAATTAGGTGTTTTCGCCTTTTGGTCGTCATACGTCCTGGGAACGCATCGGAGATGCGTCAGAACCGAGTCTACGCTGCGGTCGCGAGTCTCTTGGTCGGAGTCGCAATCGGCGCTCGGTCATCTAATCTGCGTCGAATTTTCGTTCGGCATCGCTCGAGTCGCGGGGAGAGAGAGGGACGGAGTCGCCACCGGGGAGGGACGGGAACCGTGACGTCGCGTGCCGCGGCGAGGAGCGGGGCGGGCGGGGACGGTCGCTTCGTCCTTCTCGCACCCGCTCGGACTGCGTCGTTGCCTCTCTCTCGCTCTCGTGGCCCCCTCCTATCGGCCTGCGCTCCTCGGTCCCGTAACCTTCGTATCTCGTGGCGTGTAAGGGTCGTGTTTTTCGACACGTACGGCGGGTCGGCGGGTCGACTCTCGCTCGATCCGACCGTCCTTTCCCGCAAGGACGAGCCCCGCCAGGACCTCGGAGGACTGACCCGATTCCCCCCGAAGTCCTACCGATTTCCGGCGAATCGCCCGACTTCGTTATCAGACCTTATCGACGGGTTTCACCCACGGCGGCGCGGTATCATCGGACTCGGGCGGAAGACACGTCGCCTGTTAATGTCCAATAAAAGGATGCTAATGGGATTAATTAAGACGCTGCGGAGTAGAGTAGAGATAGACGGCTCTTTGCGTGACGGTGGAGGTGCGCCTTTCTTGAGGGAAATATACGGAATCGCGGTTTTTCGATATCGTCCCGAATACCATTTTATTCGGCTATGAGTCCACGCGGGACTCTTGAAAGTTCCGAATCAACCGCCTGGGCAGAAAGAATAAAGAGAAAAGATCGTATTCCAGGCTCCTACATATGTATGCAAGAGGGAAAACTGGTTCCTATCTCGGGGATCTTTACACACGATACGACTCGCAATAGGTTAGGTTGCCCTGTGCACAAAGCCCCGCCGCTCCGGTTTTACTAGGACTTTAATAATTATTACTTCGATCCCGAGCTTTCTTGCCGTGGAAAACCGGCCGATCAGTCCTGCCCCGGTTTTCGACTCACTCCTACGACCTAATCTACGGCGCTGATTACGTTATCGGCGCGGAGGAGAGACAATAGTTCCTCCGGAATTACCTAAGCTACGTGGTATGAAGCTATCGTGGTAACTTGAACCTCACATTCGGTAGAATGGTAAATGGGATCTTGTCAATAGTGTACCCGTTAAGGTGACGTGAAACTGGCATCGAAGAGATTTTGTTTATAAAACTTTTCTCCCAACTCGGTTTGCCGAATAGTTTGAAACTTTACAACGCGAATAGGGAGACTATAAGGAAGGTCCTGAAACTCGTGATATGTCAATTCTTTTCAAATTTTTCTTTATAGGTATTTCAAGAATAGTTTATAAAAAATGAAATTTCCGCGAGTCTCGGGACCTACCTTAGGGTCTCCTTATTCACGTTTTAAAGTATGAATCGATTTGAGACACCCAGCTCGTAGAAATGTTTTATTGAGGATGCCACTTTCACATCCCCTGAAAAAGGTGTAGATAAAAAAAGTGTAGCAGAAATGAACGTTCGATTTGAGAATATTAATCATATTTTTCGTTAAAGGGCCGCGCCGATCGGCGACGTTTGTCGATTCGGTTAATGCCCCCGCTTAGTCGGGATTCAATGTACGTCGAAATAACGCACGCATAAAGGGGGTAACGGCGCTAACGAGGGCGGCCCCTCTCGCCTCGATTACCGACTAACCCGAAATAAGCCTCGTCGATGCTCCGCTTCCGCGGCGGACTCGATTAAACCGTGAAAGTCTCGTTGGTTAACGCGCTTAACGGCCTCGACTCTCGGAACGCGACTCGTGAGAGCGGCCCGTTAAACGCGTTAAGCAACGGCGGATCAAAAGTGAACGTACCACGGCCAACGGTGAAACCCCGAAAAGGCCGCGGGCTCTGGCCGTTCGGCGCCGTTAAACGGACACGGTTACGTCCGATTGCCGGTCGCTCTCCTCGGGGACGAGCCCGGAAAAACGACGGACCGACTGACCAGCAACACGACCGAGTGGCCCGTTAGCGATGAAGAATTCACCCGGCTGGATAAATAATTCGGTCGGGGGAGGGGGGCCCTCGACGAATTTATCCGACCTCGAAGTCGACCTCCCCCGGGACGCCGCGATCGATCCTCGAGACGGGTCGATTTTCCCGTCGACCTTAGGAATTTTCCGATTTTGAGCTGTCGCAACCCCTGCGACAGATACGCTTGTAAAATCAATCCTTTCTCGGGCACTCTCGTCTCGTTTCGTGGTATATCTCGAGATTAATCTCCTACGAGGGATGAAATGTCGAGTCGAAGAAATGACTCTTTGAGTTAACGAATTGCTTCTTTGGGTACTGTGAGATTTCTTTTTCTTTTTCCTTTTTTTTTTTTTCGACGCGTCGGTCTAAATTCGGTCTCAGTTTTTTTTTTATTTTTTATTTTCCCCTCGCGCGCCAAGTGAACGGATAACTTCCGAGTCGATCGGGCTATGCCGGGCACTCGTCGAATATCGTAATCCCTCTGTTCTCCGGGGTAAATCGCGGCGTTCTCGCATTATGGGGTGGAATCGCCCAAGGGTCGGGGACGCGCGCGAGTGGGACGACGTTTCTACGTGTACCTGGGACGTACGTGTGTACGACGCCGGGACGGGATGCCGCATTGGGCGCCTCGTCGCGAGGGGTGGACTGCGCACGTTGCTCGCTACGCAGAGACGCGGGCATGCATACGGTCTGTACAATACGAAACGTGCAGTAACCGAGTACCCGGCGGCGTTTATTAATCGCCGAAGGTTCAATTTCAAACGTATTAATCGCGCCTCGAAAAGGGGCGGCTCCGCCGTCAAGAGGGAGTACCATCCCGAAGGAGATGCGGAAGGTTTATTTATCGATAATTTAATTATCGATTTTTGGTACCGACTTTAATAACCCCGAGAAACCCTTCGCTCGAAGGGCCCGCGAGGTAAGCTAGAACTTCATATCCGGACTTCGCTAAGGATGGGATATCTTTTCCCGAGACTCGAGCCCAAGAATCCTTGGCGCCGTATTTCCATCTCCGGCTCGGTATGGCCCGTGAATATAAATCACTCGAAATATGGCCCCGAGAGTTCGGTAGAAATTCGTCACCGTCTCCTAATAGGAGGGGGCTCCCCTGGGATTTGTGGATCTCCCCAGTCTCGGGTCTGTCTCTACCAACGATAACGATCCTACTTAAAAATGTCTCGTCTTCGATACATTCCCCTCTTCCTTTCTACGTCCGGTCCCGTCTTTTCGGTCGCGTGTCCGCCGACTCGGTCGGTCCACCTTGTCCGGGGGCAGTGCACCGCTCTAGTGCAGGCGTGCGCGCAGGGTGCGCCGGGGGTGCACTCTCCGGCCTCGGGGAAAGGAGCGCGCGCGCGTTCGGGTCACTTCGGGTCGGCTCGGGTCGGGCTCGGCGTCGCCGCGCGTCCCGTTCGGCCTTCCCCCTCCCCCGGCCGGCCGCCATCGTCGCGCGCTCCCGGTGTATTCCGGAGTACGTGCGTCGAGCGGCGCGTACGCCCGCCGAGCGCTCAGTAGTGGTCTGTCCTCGGTGGCGAGTGCTCGTCCTCCGCTCGCTCCCGTCCGCGCCGCGCGAGCTTCCCGTTCTCCCTCTCCCTCTCATCCCCCCTCTTCTCACTCCTCGGCCGTAAGCGCGCGCGCGAGCACCCGCCGTCCACGGACCTGCCGCGTGCACGTAGTGCGCAGAACCGCGCGCGCTCTCTCTGTCTCTGTCTGTCTATCTCTCTCTCTCTCGCATACGGCGGGGGCGATTCGCGGGTCGCGCGCCAGCCGCTGGACCGACGACTCCTCAGGGGCGGGCCCTGATTGGCAAGCCAGCCGGAACAAAGAAGCCACTCGCGGCGCCCGGAGGCCGACCACCCGACCGGACCGGCCCGCAGCCGCCGTCGACGGATACGAACTCGAGGTAACGTCGACTGTGGTGACGTCACTCCCCCTCCTACTCATGGCGACCGCGGTCACACGCTCGACCGAGGAATTTTCGGGATTTTCACCTCGCTCCCGGATCTATCGCGGGAAATACCCGACGGTGCCGATGCATCGATTATGTGCCGATGCATCGCTACCCAGCGATGAAGTAACGGAGCGCGGAGAAAGCGAGGGTTAGGCTCGGAAGGGGCAGCGCCGCGGCGCTGACGGATATCTCCTCCTCAAGGTGAAGCCAGGCGGTAGGAGAAAGTCGAGCGACTCGTAGTTAATGGTTTCGGCGCTCCCCTCGAAACGGGGGCGCCGGTTGATCCACCCGCCAAGTAAATACCCCCCCAACCCCCCGGGGGGCCCCATGGCGGATCGATCAGGGATCGATTGGCTCTCCAAGGGGGAGGTACTCGGACGGGAACTCCGAGGTTAGCCGCGTTTACGGCGGGGATTCTCTTTCTTTCGGGACGCTTGGCCCCCCCCCGTAGACGGTCGCGTACAAGGGTGATTCACGCGTCTCGGCGTTGGGTAGTCGCAATTGTCGGACGAACCCGGGCACTCTAGAACGGGGGATTTAATTTCGGCTTCGGTCGGGATCTCACGCGGGGGTTCGAATTGAGGGTGCACCGGAAACGCACGGTCGCGAGGACTGCCGGGAGGTCGCGGCTAATCCGCGATTATTAAGGTAGGGCGAAAGTGGCGTCGAGGTGGTTTATGAAACTTTTGAGCGAATTGAGGGCACCGAGTTCATACTCATAGGGCGAATATGGAGGACACATAAGAAAGGTCCTGACGCCCAGGGAATTTCAATAAAAAAAAAATTTGTTTATAGGTATTTTTTCTATCGAGCGGAGATGATGGTTTCTCGCGAGTCGCGACGCTCTCACGGAGTCACGGGACGGAAATCGCGTCCGTTCTCTCTTCGGTCCGGGTCGCGTTTTCGGGGCGACAGGAATGCCCGGGTAATTTATTCCCTCCGGACCTCGGATCGCGGCCGGAGCTCCTTTCTTGCGCGCGGTAACACCTGGGGCCCCTCGCGCACACCTTCCCCTCGTCCCGTCTCGTCGGCCCCCCCTGGTTTAGAAATCTCCATCGATCGAATTCACCGTCGAGTCGAAACTCGAGATTGTATAATCGCGGCCCGGTGACGTCACGAGAGAGCCCGCGCCTTTCTCTCACGGGACGCTCTCCGTCCGGGTCGCAACCCTCTCTCCGGATACGAGGCGGTCCATCTGTCCCTCGAACCGACCCCGAGGGTGTACGTGCACAGGTACGACACCCCTCGTCCCTGGTAAAAGCCATTTCTCTCCCCCCTCCCCCCGGCCCGACCTTTCAATCCAAGATTCGGAGTGGCCGGGCCGGTCCCGGTTCTCGGGCCCCACGGGAATTTTTTCCACGCCTTCCCTGGCTATTTATAAATGCATATAACTTCATATGACAACATATATATATATACATGTATTCATACGCGTTATTTTTGTCATCGCCGATCGGGCACAACAGGGCTCTTATCGCAGGGGGAATTCCCGGCCTTATCGGCGAACTCGGTTATATCGCCGGAGATTCCGCTCCATTGTTTCGGGGTGTCCTGGTCGAGGCATCGATGTATACGCCTGGGAGTCGAAACGTTATTAACCCTAATGCTCGAATTTAGTCAGGGATTAATTTAGAACGGATTAAAATTGGCCGATGTCTCGCTCGCGTGTGCGGTGACTTTTTTTTTTTTTTTAAGAGCACGTCACATTAGCTCAGAACTGATTATATAAGGTTTTGATTGTTGATAAGCGGTTGGAAAAATTGCATCTAGATACGAATGCGGGATTTGACAAAACGGGGTACACACGCGAAGGGAGAGGCACTCGGTGCGTGCGAGACTCGCCTGCGCGTCCTTAGAGACAGAGAGAGAAAAAAAAGAAGAAAAAAAGGTCACGCATCGGCGCAGGCGCGGACGGAGGAAGCGTGAAAGTGAGGAAAGTGGGCCGCTCGTGCCGCGAGCGAGCGCGAGCACGGAAAAACCGCGGCGGAACCGCCGCGAGCCGCCGACCCTGACTGGCCTCGCGGGCCTCGTTAGCGTAGCCGCCGACGAGGCCTCCACCTCCGAAACTCCCGACCTCGATTGCCCTGGGTCAGTGTCGCGATGTATCGAGGCCGCGCGATCGAAGTTCGCCCCGAGCTCGAGGGGCGAAATCGGTCTTGGTCTTATGGCGTAGAAAAAAAAAAAAAAAATACACGGTCACGGGGGGACCGGGTAACGGCGAGAAAAATCGATCTTGGTCTTACGGTGTATCGGAAAAATTGCAAGACCATGGAAAGAAAAAATGCAAGGCCGGTATTAAATCGAGCAATACCGTGATATGAACTCCAAGAGGAGCGAGGCCGATTTTGCTCGTCGTTAAATTCGAGTCGGGAAATTCATAGAGGCCGGGGCTCTGGAAATTCGTTCTCGGGGTAAACTCAGGGGAAGCCAGGTTAAGTGGCGGGCGCACTCGGCTCTCGGTAAAAAAGCTCTCCGCGCGGTGAACGAACGTGTGCGCGCGTTCCTCTCACGTACACCGGCGCAGGCTTTCCGGGCAGCTGGAGAGCCGTCTTTCGGGCGACGCCGCACGGGAAGCGATTAATACGAGTGCGCGTACGTACATCCTCCGGCATTAATGGCCGCGCAAAGGGGCGTGACGAGCGGCCAACCCCCGGCGCGAGGCGCAGGGGAGCGGCTCGTCTCGCCTCGCTTCCCGGCCGCTACTCGCGCCACTTGACGCGCTACTCGGGGTATCGGCGCGACCGAGGTCAGGCTGTAAGTCGGACCTTTCAGGGGATCGAGCGTCGACCAGGGTGGAATTCGTTTAGGGTTGGAATATACGAGTTATTTACGATTAACCTCTTTTAGCTGCCGGACGTTATTCGCGCCACTTTTCACGCTACTCGATATATCAACGCGACCGAGACATTGTTGGAATTTTTTTTTTTTCTCACAAATGAAAAATTTGAAAGTCGTGTACGAAATTGTCAATTTCGCATGGGAAAGTTGATAGTATGAATTCGCGAATCGGGGCCCTGGATCCAAGGCCCTTTGGGGGATCGAGCGCCAACCAGGGTGGAATTCGTTTAGGGTTGGAATATGCGAGTTATTTACGATTAACCTCTTTTCGCTGCCGGACGCTCTTCGCGCCACTTGACACGCTACTCGATGTATCGGCGTGACCGAGACATTGTAGGAATTTTTTTTTTCTCACAGATGAAAAATTTGAAAGTCATGGACGAGATTGTCAATTTCGCATGGGAAAGTTGATAGTATGAATTCGCGAATCGGGTCCCTGGATCCAAGGCCCTTTGGGGGATCGAACGTCGGCCAGGGTGGAATTCGTTTAGGGTCGGAACACGCATCCGCCTCGTAGAGGATCGCCGCTACGTTCTAGAAACGGAAATTGAAGCGACACCCGTCGGGGCCACGGCCGGGTCCGCTCCGCGGTGCCAAGTTCCACTTGGCACCGGCTCGCGTGCTCGCCTCTCGAGGCGCGTTTACGTCCACTTGGGCGATCCGGAGGGCCGGTCTCCTTAGCGCGGAGGCTTCTCCCCTTTCTTGCCGCGTAATTTTCTTACGCGAACACGAGCCTGGGAATACCCGCGGACAAGGTGCACGCCGCGACGCCCGCTGCGGCGCCATTCGCATGCGTACCCTGGCGAGCGTGGATATTTTCCCCGCGGACCTGGGGTCGCCGATAACCCTAGGAAGTCACTCGACGTCGCTCCACGAGGTACGAGGCAACGTGAAAAAAAAAAAAAAAATCGTCATCCGAACGTCACGCAAGGTAGACACGCATCGGTACCGATATTTCGGCGGGTTCCTCTTATCGGTCCGATTGCGCCGAGGAGCGCGCTTATCGCCGCAAGGCGCTTCCTTTGTCCGGGGGTTCCGGCGCGTCCCGAGCGTCGCTTTCGCGGGCCTCGGCTGGCAAAGAGCCGCGCGTTATTTACGCGCGGTGCCCGCCCCTCCCGAGCCGGACTTTGCGCGGCCCAGGTGCGGCCGCGCGTGCCGGGTCGACCCGAAGCCGACTTCTCACTTTCCCCGACCATTAGTCCACTATTAGCACCTAGTGCGATATTAACATTTAATTAACATTTAATTGATATCTACCCAGTCATTATTATGCCATATCTCACCCACCGTTCTCCAGGGTGTTTCAACTCCCCTGAATGTAGGGTACGAGAAATTCTTCTTAGGAATTTCTCATCCCTTGGAATTCATCACGGCAAAATGTTCGCTTCGATTCGCGCGCCCTTGGGAAATTTCCGAGTTCTTTGTAGATCCTCGTAGTTCATTATAATTCCTTATGACGATTTATTTGCAAGGTCTGGGAGTACGTGGACGCTCGTCGGATATCGTAACTGCGGAAGAGCCGCACGGTGCGAGTGCGTCGGACCTCGCGCGACCTCGAGGCGCGTGCGCTCAGGTGCGCGAGGTCGTGGGGCAACCTGGGGGGCAACCAGGGGGTAACCAGGGAGCAACCTGAACGGCATACCGCGGGTCTTCCCGCGACGCGGCGCGCGATAGCGCGCCGAAGCGTGACGCCCAGTTAGCGCCGCCGCGCCGCCTCTCCGTCTCCGTCTCCGTCTCTCTCCCTCCCATGGTATCCGACCAGCGAGCGAGAGAGACGCGGCTAGGGCACGGCGCCGTAAATTTAGCGCACTGATCTCATTCCGCGATGAATTCGTCCCCGAAAATAGCGACTCCTCGTGCGCCCGGTACCGGAATAAACGGCGCGGCCCTCCGTCGCGGCTTCCGCCGGAACGCCCGTTAAACGACGCCTCGGTCTCGGGGGCGCCGCTTTTCGACGCCCGGGACCGATAACGCGTCCGTTAACCCGCGGCCCCGGGAGGTGCCCACGCACCGGGCGCGGTGCGTGTTTTCGCGAGTTTCTCGGGAGATATCAAAAGGACGACGCAACGTGAAAACCACTTTATCCGCGCCATGCGTTGCTTGGGAAATAAAAGAACTTCCGGGGCGTCGAGTTTTCCCCCAAGATGGCGGGCGCGGCAAATTTGAACGCGCCGTTGCCTTTAAACGCTAATTGCGGATAATTTCCGGGACGCGCCGACAGTTCGGTGTAGGGACCTTTAAACTCGTCAGGGGCGTTTTCTTCCAATGTCCCGGCGCTAATCGCTTACACCATTCTCGGGTTAACGGGGATCGCCATTGTTATCCACTTTTCCTGCCCTCGGGTGGAGGGACCCGGCGCAACGGGGTCGTCCCTAAGGAGGGTCGATCGCTGACCAAGCGCGATCGGTCGGTAGGTGTATTTCGGAGTTTTTCTGGGATCTCGCGGGGGCGCCTCCGCTCGTATTCCGTGTAGCGACAGGAACGCCGCGTTTCCCACGCTCCGGGGAGAGAAAAGTGGCGTCCTGGCGATCGATTTCCAGGAGTTCTTCGCCGAGTCTCGGGATTGACTCGCGCCCGTCGGTACGATCGGGCCCGACTCCACGATGAGGAGAGATCGACTCCTCGGCGATAACGCGCGCTCGGCCTTATCGTGTCCGTTTATACCGCGATAAGCCACGTCGAGGACGCGCGTTACGGCCGCGAATCGTCGGGTTTACGGGCCGGCAAGTGGTCGTTGTCGGTAAATCGAAGTCGTTATCGCGGTATCGGCGATTCGGCCGGGACTCAAGGGACCTCCCTTCCCCCTACTCTCTAATAATTCGGATTTTCGGAAGTCCCTACGATCTTGGACCGAGTGTTGCCCAGATTTTCCTGCATCCGGGAGGCCCTCCAGAGGGATTAGTGCCCGTGGGACCCGAGGCCTGTTGAGAGGGGGCCGAAAAATCCGGACCTAACGGTCGAGTGCGGAATTCTACGCCGTGGACGTAGCCCTTTCGGGACCCGGCGTGACCGTGACGGCCGGTTTAAAGGGCCCGCCGCTTTAAAAGGCCCTCGTCGGCCCGTTCCCGAAGGACACGTCGCCCCGAGTTTGGCCGAACTCGTTGGTCCGACGAGTGCCCGACGAGCGTCCGGAAACGCTCCTCCCCCTCATCCCCTCCGCCGTGCTTTTCCCTCGGGATTTCCCTCTCACCGCCGGAGAAGAGGAGCACGGCCGAGTTTCGGGCACCGACGCGGTACTAACGCGGTATCGACTGGCCCTCGTCGATCGATTTCCGGAGGCCCGACGTGCGTCCCTCTCTCTCTCTCCCTCGGCGCTGCATTATCGCCTCTTTCTCGGGCTCCCCCCCCCTCGCTCTTTCTCCCGTCCCTTCCGTCGCGGTCTGTCTCCGTCTCGGCGCGGCCGCACGAAAGACAATCCCGTTACGCCTGGCGAGAAATTCCACCGGCTGCGCCGCGGAGGAGAGCCGGTGGAGCTGGTGGAACTAGCGGAACGGGTGTTCCGCGCCTCGTTGGCCGGAAAGCCCCCTGCGTTCCCCGCGAGGAGAGGGCTCGCGCACCTGGGAACCTCGACGGGGCCGGGACAGGTGTTGAGGGCCGGGGAATAAAACCAAAGGGAGAAAAAGAAACGACAAATTGGGGAGGGGAGAGAGAGCGAGAGGAGGGGGGGGGAGCCCGCGCGCGAATTCGGGCCGCGGAATCGCGATTCTCCCCGCGGGAGGAGACCGCGAGAATCGGCCGGCGTCTCGACCAGCTGGAACGCGTGACGTCACGCGTCTACCTTGGTCGCCGTTCCCTCCCTCCGCCTTCCCCGCCTCTGTCACCCGACGCCGCTAGCGCGCTCTGGCGGGGAATGGGCCGAACTACCCAGAACGCCCGAGGAGCCCGGGGGGAGCGGACGCGGGCGGGGGTAACATCTGCTCTTAGCGCGATTGCCGTGTATATCGAGACGTGGCTTCGCGCTCCCCTCCCTCCCCCCGCCGACAAAGTGATCCTTAATTTCGCAGTCGAAACCCGAGCGCCGCGACGGCGGCGCTGACCGACCTGGTGGGAATTAAGGGCCCGATAGGTCGGCGCGACTCGCGGCATCCTTTGATCGGGAACGATCGGAGACGCGACTACGGTCCTCGGTGCACTTGCATCGACGGGAAAAGGGACGAGGCCCTCTATCTATCTTTCTCTCTCTAGCTTTTTATCCTTTTCGCGTCCCCCTCGCGGCTTATCGACGCTTCGCTTCCTTCCTCGACCTGCGATGCGACGAACTCTCGTCCTACCATCGACGAGGGGGAGTCCTCCCCCTTTAGAGGGGCATTTTGCCCCTCGTCCTCGGCGCACCGCCGAGACGCGTGCACCGGGCGACGCTGGATGCACTCTGGAGCCCCCCTCCACGTTCGTCGTGCATCTGCACGTGCACTCGCACGGGCACCTGCGCATTTGCATTTCGCCCCGTACGAGATTCGATCGTGTACGCGCTATCTCCCTCTCGCTCGCACCCCCTCGAGGCCCCCTCGCTCCGTCTCCCTCGCACTCAGGTGGGTGACTGCGCGCCCGGCCGATGGCGCGGCATCGACTATTTCAGTCGGTGCTTAACCACCGATCGGACGTACGCTCGCGAGCGCCCACTGGAGAGCACGCGCCTCCGCGGCGAGTAGCGTAACCCGCGTACTCTACCTCGGTGGCCTACGTACACTAGTGCGTATGCGACGATTACGCAAGAGTCGACGAGCGCGCGGTTACGTCGGATACGTAACGATACTCCTCGCGTGGAGAGGAGAGGGCTGATATATCTCGGGGACTCGTAAAGTTCCCTCCCTCGAACGCGCGAGAGATGTGAGGCCTCTTTGGCGAATTTTCTGCAAATCCGCGAAAACTCGAGCGCGAGGAGTTGCGTAACAGAGCCGATCGTAACGAGCCGCTCTCTCGACGGGAAAGAGGAGCGACCGATCCGAGGACGCGCCTTCGGCGGATTTTCTCCCGGGTAGGGGAACGTTTCCGAACGCTTTCTACTTGCCGAGGTCCTTCCACCGATCGGGAGGCGACCCTCCCTCCTGGGATACTTTTTTTATTTTTAAGGGGGGTTTTCTCCGCCATTTTCTCCCGGTCGGCTCTTCTCTGGCAAACCGGAAGAGAGAGAGAGAGACGCGCCGGGGAAAAAAAAATCCCTTTTCGAGCTATCCGCGACTCTCGGGGGAGAAAGTCGTCCGAATGGTCACGGCCTATTTAGCAGAAGCGGCTCTCGGCACCGCTCTCGGCTGCCTCTCGCGGCTGGTCGGGTTGCTAGGTTGCTGCACTCTCTCTAAATCGAGGAATAGCCGACACCCGGGTACCCCCCTCTCTCTCGCGGCGAGGCCGATCCTTTTATTCCGATCCAGGCGGAAATGAAGCGCGAGATTCGAGGCGTTGATCCTTATGGAAGGATCCTTCTCGGGCGTCGAGGGTCGCACTGAGCGCGGCGCGTCGAGAACGATCAGTCGGAACTATCGCAACCGGCGCGCTCAGTGTGACACCCGACGCCCTCGACGAATTAAAGAATTAACGAATTGACGATTAATTGAAATTTACGCCTCCCGTACGTCCATCGGGCTTCGGACCGCGAATCGGTGACGTTCTGCCGAACGTGGCATTAAAAGATATAAAAGAAGAATAAAAAGAGTGGGAGGAAAAGGAGGAGCCCGTAACGCGTAAACGCACTCGAGCGACTCTGACGTCACGCGCGTCACCCATCCGATAAATCCGCACTCATTGGAGATCCCGTCTGGCGGAAAAACGCGGCGGAAATACGTCATCCGGCCGCGTCACGGGGACGCCCTCCCGGTTTTCCGTTGCCTGACGCGCGCGAAAAGGACTACAAACCGCGAGCGATCGATCGCCGATCGATCTTCGACCGCCTTCGGGGCGTGCATAAACGGTTCAACGTCAGGGGGGGGGGGGATTTAAATTGGCTCCGAAATTAGCGCGAAAAGCGGACGACGTTACGTAAGATCCCGCGATGACAACTCCTAGGAGAGGGCTCACTCGTTTACCCCAGGCGATTTATCGTTAATATTCGGTTATGCCAAAATGGCCGCGGTCCGTCGAATTAATTCGACAATGGCGGTACTGGGCTCGGGTTGCAGCTCGTAATTGGCATTGTTTGCGCTCCTCCTGCCGGAAGTGGCGGGCCGCGTGTCCTTCTCGCGGTGTCGCGTGGCAAGAATTGCCGTTTCGCCTCCTCCGGGCGATACTAGGTTTTTTTTTTCTTTTCTTTTTTTTCTCTCTCTCTCTCCCTCCCCGTCCATTCCCCAGCGAACAGTGTATTTGGCGCGAGGCGCACGCGCGGACTCGGACGCGGAAAAAAAGAGGAAAAAAGAGGGGGAACACGGTAGTGCAATAACGTGTCTCCGGCATCTCTCTCTCTCACTCTCGTGGCCTCGCACGGGCCTGTCCTTGCCCGGAGCGATTCTCTCCTTCTCGCTCCGGCGACGGCGAATCGCCGCAGGAAAGGGCGCCATCGTTTTCGATTTCGCCCTCGGTTTACCGGGCCATCGCCTTCCGCGTCCATATTTGAACCTTGAATCTCTCCCGACGGTAGAAAAAATCTTTCGACCCTTTCGAACGGTATATTCCCTTCTATGTAATCTCTAAGCCTTAACCGAACAGCAGAGAGACGATCTGCTACGGTTCCGAGCCCTGTTTTCCCGAGTAATCATCGGAAGCCTTTATCGGTCGCGCGTCCCTCGTCCGCCATCTTGGAAATTCTGGCCCCTCCGCTCCTTTCTCCGATATACGCTTCGTACTCGAGAAAAGTATATAGAATAAACTCCGGTATAACGCGGTTAATACGCGTTATATGAATTCTCGTTTAAAGGACATCCTGCCGTATGGGGATTTTTTCCAGGACAACGCGCATAACGCGCTTTTGTTATTCATTGTAGGAGCGATCGCGGTTTATGGAAACCGTAGTCTCGGTGTCTTCGACGCATTATAGGCATTCGCGTTATATGGGAGCCCACCGTATTGAATGGATAAGAAGGGGAAGGGTTAACCCCCCGCTCTCGATTTGTCAGAACCACTGCTTGGTTCCTCGATAAGGGGTGGATCCGAATTTATAAATAGCGCCCTCGGGTAGGGGGAACATAAAGGTCAATTTCTCATCGATTTCGTCGGTTGGCCAGGTTCCTCGTCGCCTTCGTCGGGACAGTGGGCCCTTCGTTCGACGATTTCCGAGCAGCTCGAAGCCTGTCGTGCAGCCTCGTCGCCTTGGCTTCGTCGAATCGATCCTCGGGCGGAAAAAGCGACTCCGTCGAGGAGAGAGCGAGAGGCGCCCGTCCGAGGGGAAGACGTTCCGCGAACGATGTCACTGGGGAACTCGGCCGTCCTCGGCGCTCGTCTCGCTTTGGAAGAGATTGCCCTACTATCCCCTTCCCTCCCCCGGGTTAAAAGAGAAAAGGTCGTTATCGCGGCACACTATCCGCGGATTCGGCGGAAATCGCGCGATGTCCCCCTCCTTCCCGTGGGCGCACTTTCCACCTTCGACCTCTCCGTTCCGCCTCGGATTGGGGAGATCCGCGGAAATCCGCGGAAAACCGTCCTTGGGAAATCGGAGCACTCGACGGGCTCGGGATTCGTCCTTCGCGGATGCCGAGCGGTCTCAAGGCTGCGAGTTTAGTACCTCGGTGTAATGGGGAAAAAAAAAAAAAAAAATAGGAATAAAAAAGAGAAACATCCCGCAGACTGTATCGCTTCTCGCGATGCTTCCTCGGACGTAATTCGCGTCATCGAGGTGCAATCCGTGAGGTGTTTCTTCGGCGTTTCGTAATCGGCGACCGGAGAGCGTCGAGTCTCTCGATAGGAGAGGGGCCGTCTCGAAGGATGTTGCGTCGGGACGGAAGGCCGAAGGATCAATGGGACGTTGCATCGGAGGGAAAATCATTTCTCAAAGGGTAATCGAGTGACCGGCCCCTGCCCGGGCGATTTACTTCGGGTCTTAATTGAAGAGGCGAAATCGGCTGGACCGTCGACGGTCTCTCGGAATTGCTCCTCTCTCTCTCCTCTCTTTCCCCACGTCGCGCCCCCCCCGGCGACGAATTTCCGGATCGATGCCGAAACGTCGAGTCTGAAAGTCAACGCACGGAGAAAGTCCCGGATTTTCACCCGCGGCTCGGGAAACGATCTAGCCGTCGCTTTAGACTTTTAACGCTACGCCATTTTTCCTTCTCCTTTCTCGGGGTCCTTATCCCTTCATTTAACGATGCCCCTCGAATTTAAACGGGACATTGGATCGCCGCCTCGATAGAATCGCGAGAGCCGACTCGAACGCTCGCCCGTCCGTCGCGACGCCGCCTCGGAGACGCGGCGACCCGATAACTGCAGTTATCACGGCAGATAACGACGCCCCGCGCTCGACTCGGGAATCTATCCGACGCTCTAGGTGCACTCGGCAGTCGCGCCTCCGTTTTTATGCAAAACTTGGGGGAGCACGACGACGAGGGAAGGGAGATCGAGAGAGATACCTCGGGTACATGCGTCGAAGATCACGGGGTGTCCCCTGGATTCGAGTCGGAGGACCCGCGATAGTTATCTACCCGAGCAGGGCCAAGCCCCGTGACTTTTGCCCCGAGATATATCGATGACGATCGACGCCGATCGGCGGAGTTTTCGGATCCTCGCCCCTTGACACCGATTCGAGCTCGTTAACCTCTACCCCCCCAACTAGAAATTTCTCCGAATATTTTATCCGAATTTACAATGTATATTTTTTTTTTTTTGTAATTTCCACTCGTTCCCCTACTAGTCTCGTCGCACCTCATGTAGTGGAGTCAAGGACGGGTCGATCGATTCCGGATAAATATCGACCAGGTCCAATCGACTTCTCTCGAGGTCGGTCGATCCTCGAGCTAGTGGGGAATCATCGAAGGCTCGATATATCGCCTCTATTCGCGTAATCGAACGAGTGGGCGGGGGGGTAAAGGTCGAGTCGTCTCGACCGAAGGCGCACTCGGCTCGTCCTCTGTTGTTCTCGCCACTTCGTAATTCCGAGTTCACGGATAAAATACGGCCTGGAATCGAAATTCGACGGTGGGGGGGAGATAAAAAGAAAGGGGGGAGATACGGTATCGCGGGGCACGGCGGAATCGAAACGGCTGTTGCATTCCGCCTGGCAGGGGGCGCTCCTCCGACACGTAGGAATCCTCCCGGGGCATAGGTGCGTGCCTCCGTTTCCAAGGCTATTTACCTGTAAATTAAACCCGTGGAGCGGTGTAGGAGGGGGAGGGAGAGGGACGATTTCACGCTCGAGGTGAGCGCCTAGACTGACTTTCTCCGCGGGCGAAAAAAAGCGCCGATACGTTACCTAACTGCCAAGTCGGCGCACCGCCGCGCTCGTCATCGTCGGCGACGTCGTCTCCTTGGCTTCGAGTTCCCTAGGCCAGGCATCGAGCACCGAGTCTCGGGTCTACGTCGCCGGAGAGCCCGTCCGGCCGGGAGTGCAGCGGCGCCTCGGGTGACGGCGCGACGCGGCGTGACCCACGTGACCACCTGCGCGGCGCGCGACCTGCCGGAATATCGGCCCGCCGTGCGCATTCCGTGCGCGTCCCCCGCGGACGACGGACGCGCTCTCCGCCCGAGGAGGCCCGTCACTTTCTCCGTCCGCTCGCCAAGGAGACGGGCGATTAACTCGAGCGCCCTCGGCAGGGCGATGCCGATAATCTCTCCTGAATTTTATATTTAATAGGATATACCTAAATGTAAATACATTGTACAAAAGTGGAGTATATTTATAATATGTATATTGCAGATAGGGCGGGATAGAATTTCTGGCCACGGTATACGTTGCGACCCTTATTGAAATTGGAATCGAAGTCCTTGTACCATTCATCTGAATGATTTTCTTACGGTCACGAATCTCGCCCTCGGGACTCGAAATTCGGCCTACCGACTCGAGGATCGACGAGAAGACATCGCGCGGTCGGTTCCCGCTTGTATCTACTTATAAATCTACTCGTATCTATTTGCGTTAGGCAAGAGGGGACGCGCGCGGCCCCTCTTGCCCGTCGAAATCACTTCCGACTCCTTCGAGGACGCCTCGTCCTCGAGGGTTGCCTCGTCCCTTCGACGCGTATGGTCCTTTCCCCCTCTCTCTCTGTCTCGCTCTATTCCCCCTCGATCTCCGTCTCTCCCCCGTCCGCGCGTGCGCGGGCTCCCTCTTCGTCGCCCTCGAAATATTTCAGCGTTTATAAAGATGCAGCCCTCCGCGGTAAGAGCATCCGCCCTCTCTCTCTCCCTCCCTCTTCTCGCGTCCACTCCCTCTCTCTTTCGCCCTCCCGTCCCTCCTCCGCTCTCTCGGCATGGAAGAAAAGTACCGTGTCTATAAATACGGCGCTTCGGCTCGGCCTCAGGTCGGATCGCCGCCTCCCTCTCTCCCTCTTTCTCTTTTACTTTCTTTTGCCGAACTTCTCGAACGCCTCGTCAGTTACTCGAGCGGTGGAGGCGACGGAGAGGCCGCTCGGGGAGGTTTTCCCTCGCGCTATTTCTCAGTGATTTTCGAGTCTCCCTGGAAACGCCGCGCGGTGGAAATCCGTATTACCCGGTAATTGGGATCGAATTAATTCATTTAGACGGGACGAATCGCGTCTTGAATATTTTTCTCCCCCTCTGTTGGCAGTTTCGCGAGCGACGAGAGCGCAGGTCCGAGGCGAGGGCGCACTCCGGCGCGGCGCATGCGCCACGGACGACGCGTCGCTCGCGCGAGCGGGCTCCTACTTACCGACCGGAACGTCGGAAAGGCCGTATGTGGGTCAGTCGTCGCGACAATGGAGAAAAGTCCTCGCCCGTTACCCCGCACTCTTCTGGCTCGACCTGGTGCTCCTCGTCGCGAGCTTTGATCGCTGGATGGAATGAATTTTAGAGATTTATTCGATTTTTATACCGCGCCCCCTCTCCAGGGCAACCGATTTTCCAGTTCACCGGATTAACTTCCACGCGCTAAATTGACAGGTCTTCGTGCACGACGTTTAAACGTTGACCAATGATGCCACTTTGCAACAATGCGAAAGCTTTCCATGATAATCTATTCGTATGGCTAAAGGGATCCGCATGGACTGCGGAATCGAATCTCAGGCTCGATTCTAATGTTCTCGGCCCGAGTCGGAAAAATGAGAGTCGGTCAGGGGGGCTGCTTGAGCAAAGTCTCGAATTTCTAAGGGTTTTCGAGTCACGCCTTTTCTTCAACCTCGGGATGGCTCGACGCACCGAAATCTGGAAACTCGGGAATAGCCGCGATCTAGGAGGGGCCTCGACCGCTTCGTGCTCGCTTTCACCTAGGATCCGGAGCGAACGTCCGCACTCTACGTGAAGGTGGCCACGCGCGTTCCCGCAAGTCGCTCTAATAAGTTCTCGAATACATTTAATCGTGCACTGAGAGAGGGAGAAAAAAAGGAAACCCACGAAATATCTCTCCGAACAGTGCCGAGGAAATATTTTGAAAAAATTCAAGGAACCTCGCCAAAAGAAATTAAATCCAACGTTCTTGGGAAATTCACTCGAGTCAATTAATTATCCCTCTAATAAGGAAAATATTCTCAATGGTCTGAGGACATTTCTTATATTTTTCTTCCCGGTATACCGATTTGATATATAATTACGTTCATCGTTAAGCGAGGATATTCTCCACGTGCGACTCTATCTCCAGGAGTGGCTCCGATTCCACTTGGAGATTATTCTTGTCTTGCCTATCTCTCGCAACGATTTATCGCCAGCAGTGCAGTCGTATCGCGAAATGGAAAATCGGTGGACGCGTTAGCATGTAATTATAATTCGTGCCCGTAGACGCGTCGTGGTTAATCAGGATGTTTCCTCTTTATCGTTGCAGACGCTAAGATGCGACTTGAGGAAGACCTGGTGATCCGCAGGAGCAGGCCGACCATGATCTCAGCGAAGTACCGAGCTCGGGAGGAGCGCCGCAGGCTCTTGAAGATCTCCGCGGGGAAGCTGAGACGCATCGAGGACCCCGAGGCCAGCCTCTGTCGCTCCGTCCTCATCAACAACGCCGTCAGGCGCCTCCAGCGCGAGAACCGCGACGAGAAGGCCAGGAACTACGGATTGCCGGTCGTCACCTATCTCGACGACTCCGCCAAGGAGAACAACGTCTCCGGGAACATGATCGTCGGCGTCCCGGACAGCACCACGCCGCAGAGGAAAAGGTGAGGGCCGAGAAGATATCGAGGATCCCCAGGTCTTGGAGCGGTGGGACGACCTCGGGGATTTCGGGGAACCGTCGAAACGGGGTCGGAGAAAAGCATCGACGCCGACGTCGGCGTCGTTAGCCGCGCGTTTAGCTCGAGGGCCGCGGCCACTTCCGTGGGGCTCCGCGCGGTGCTTTGTTTCGCCGGAAGTGTCGCAAGGAGAGCCACTCATCGCTTACCAGTCATACACAGGACGATTGCGTTCGTACGTGAAATCGCCGCGTCGATAAGCGACGATGCTTTCTATACGCCTCGATAATGGGCTTTTGCATAAATAACGGGCCGGGTTATCTGCCGTCCCACGAGGCGACCGTAAAATAGGGCGCGCGAGTCGGAGTCGAGCTCGCCCGAGTCTCGGGAATCTTAGGGCGGAGGAATAAAAGAGAAAGAAAAGGAAAGGAAGGAAACAAAAAAGAGAGAAAGTCGACTCGAAATTCCGAATTCGCGGGAGCTCCTGTGTCCCGTGTACGCGGGTTTACTCGACGTCGAGAGGGGAAAATGTCTGACGATGGTCTTCGTTCCGCAGGTTGAGCGAGGAGATCAGAAACGAGAGCCTGAGTCCGAAGCGGCAGAGGCACGAGGACCTGGACCTCCAGGACGACGTGTTCAGCGACTTCTACATCCTGCCGCCGACCCCGAGGCTGCTGTCGCACATAGACGAGGCCCCGGAAACGCAGCCGCCGCACGCGCCTCACCCCGCACACCCCACGCACCCCTCCCATCCCCTGGGCTTCGCCGAGGACCGGCTGAGTCCGGGGGTCGAGAACCGCGGACCCGTCTCCGTCAGCTCGGGCCTCTTCGCCGACGACCCGAGCGATCAGCTCGCCTCCGTTCCCAGGACGGCGGACGTGACGATGATGGAGGTGGCCGACGTGGGCTGCGACCCCGAGCGTTTCTGCGACTTCAGATTCGCCGACTCGGCCAAGTCCCTCGAGGAGCGGCTCGTCGACCTCCAGGCCCTGGACGAGCACTTCGACCTGGCCAAGTTCGAGCGCAACAACAACCAGAGCTGCGGCCGCGCCTTCCACGACATCCAGACCTTCCACAGCCTGGTGCCCGGCCTCGAGACCTAGAGGACTCCCTGTCGGCGTCCTCTTCTCGACTACCCTCGAAGCGGCGCCTCGGGACTGTCCTCTTCGGCATCGATGACCACCTTCGGACTCCGACGAGGTCGACCGGAGACCGAACCGACGAGCTCCTGCTGCATCTAGAGGTCTTCGAGGCCTCTCTCGGTCGAGAACGCCCTGACCGGCTTCGAGGCGACCGCGAACGAGCACCCAGGACTCCTTGCGTCCCGCCTTGCTCGAAACTCCTCCTAGACGCTCCGGAAGAGATAGGGATTGTCCTCGACGAACCCTGCGAGATAACGCGACTCGGTATTCGAGGTGGGAGCCATGCACCTTGCAATTTGATTCGAGCGTTCGGGGAGGGTCTCGAGCAGGGAGTCGCGGTCCGAGGTCGACGAAGGCTCGAGCGAACCCGAGGAACTCCTCTTCTGGGACTCGAATCCGGGCAATCCTGCCCTCGTCCACTTCCGGAGCCGATTGCATGTCCGCAGATGTACGGACTCGAGGACGCTTCGCATCCATCGCCAATGGAGTCGCGCGGTCGCGGCGACTCGTCTTCGAGGCCTCCAGGGGTCGGCTCGTAGCATAAGGCCAAGAATCGGTTCGAGCGGGATCTCTTGTTGCCGGAAACGAGAGAGAGATCTCGTTCGCACCGTTCCTCCTCGGTTCTCGAATGTTGGATAAGCTACGAATTAGAACTCTGCGTGCCTCCTCGAAGGCGATTCTTTTTTGTAAGCTCCGCGAGACCTCGCCGCCCGTTGGCGCACGCAACTCGAGTGTGACGAGATACTCCACTCGCGTTATATCGCACTTCTTATCCGTTATCGGTTATTTTTGCCGATCGCGCCGAGAACGCAGCGGCCTGGCCTTCCATTCTTCTATTTTCTTTCTCCCCCCCGCGTATCCGCCGCCCAGTATCGCCGTTTTCTTTCCCCGTAGCTAATGGCACGGCACGAAATCGCGACCCGCGGAAACACCTGGCGCACTTGTGCCAATAATTGTACAGTACGTGGCCCGTGAGCCGGATCCCCGTAAGGACCGGATTCCGTGAGCCGGTCGCGCCAATATGAGCCTTACGGGACCTTCTCGAGAAACCCGGTCGGGGCAGCTCTTCCCGCTACCCACGCGGCTCGCGCCTTTTTCACGCATTTTCTATTTTCTCAAACACGAGGCGAGCGTCCGTCTTCGCGCGGGCACCTGGACCATGCATGGGTTCCGGGTGCCGCCTTGGAACGGCTAAAATCCCGGCATATTTCTCTCTCTCACTTCGCGCCGCCACGCACGGTATTACATACGCGTGATATCGCCTCACGCGTCCAGAAGTTATCCTTCGACTCGGCAATGACTCTTTGCCAAGTAGCGGACGAGATTTCATTAGCGCTCAATGGAAAGCCACGCCGTCGATGCCGTACCATTTTTTTTTTTCTTCCTTTTTCTTTTAATCGCACATTTCTCCGGCCTTTTCGGGAGGTCGCTTAGCTCGGGGAACGAGGGGACGCGCGGGGGCGTCGATAGCGATTGATAAGGCCGTTCCCCGGGCTATCGAGACCGCGGCAAAAGGTTGGAGAGATCGACCCTCGACTCCTGGGGCGTTTGACGAGAGGAGTCGAGCCTGACCGACCGATCGTCCGGCTCACCGGGTCGCCGTGGAAGTGTATGTATACAATATACATAGTGTTTGTATATATAGAGATACTTTTTTAACGTTGACACACGAGAGGCGTCCTCGCCGAGGGGGAGGGCCGGGAGGGCGTAATCGCGGGACGGCCTCGCGGTTTGTACATACGAAATCTGGATTTCTCGATTTCTCGCGAGTTGAGATGATTTATAGGTAACATAATGCGTAAGATTATCTCTCGTAACACGTCACGGCAGGCCTTTAGTTTTATCTGTCTTGAACCTTTGTTAATCCGTAACAATGTTCCATTAATTTTTAAACGCGTATAGCTGATAGAGCGTGACCACGATATTCGTACGATAGTGGGCGGGGAGGGTCAACGGTACGGATGGATTCGTTAATCCTAAACTTAGCAGCCTGTCCTTTTTGATACGGTCCCGTTTCCTTTATTTTAATTCTTTTCCCCTTTTTTTCCTTCCTTTCTTTCTTTCTTCTCGTGGCCCTTTTGTGCAATAAAGGAGCCGCAAAGGATTCGGGTCATGCTTAAAAATACTCCACCATGCGGAAGGGGCGGCGCGCGTTCCTTCGCGCGAGTCTTTTCATGAAATTTCACGAAGGCGGCTAGAATTTTCCCTGCCCAACGGAAAACACGGAGACGGTGGCTGCACGATGTTTAGGATTAATGGTTCAATTAGTTTATTAATCGACACGACGATACCTTGAGGCGCAGCTGACTCTCTCGACGGGTGTCCTTCGACCGCGTAGTCTTCGTCGCCCTCGCTGTTAAGGCGAGATGAAAAGTGCCATCCGAAGGGGTCAATCGTTTCTTCCGAAGCTTTTCTCGGATCTAGATATATCTAACCGTTTGAAACTAATACAACGTCAATGTTAGAGGCTACGAGAAAGATCCTGACACCTGTGAAATTTCATTTTTCGCGAGAAAAAAAAAGAAAGAAAATCGAACCAGAAGTGTCTAAACATATTTTTCAAATGTCGAAGTCGGTGTAAGGACCTTTCTTTACCGCCTCCATATTCCTGCTGTAGAGTTTGAAACGAGGCGCGCCCAATTTGGAGGTAATTTTCACGAACGAGACCTCTTTGACGGCACTTTCGCGTCGCCTTAACGCCTCCGGATTGCGCCTCTGCGTTTCAGGGCCGAGGAGAGAAAACGCGATAAAACGGGGCTTAGGGATGTCTTGGAATGAAAAAAGAAAAAAAAAATGATTAAAAAAAATAATGAATTGCTTTCGTTACGGTTAAGTCGTGAATGCATTTTCCGTTGGATAAACAGGATGTCTTGGCGACTCGCGCAGGACCGGGGATACTTCTCGCGGGAGCTCCTCCACGTGATATGAGGAACTCTTGCCCGAGGCTTATTCCGGAAACGCGATTCAGGATGGGCGATCGCGTTGTATCGTTTATTTACGTTACGTTAGTTCCGTTTCTACCCGCTTGAGATAAAGGCAATATTCGGCTTAAACGATGCCCGGCATGGAGGAGGGCTCCCCTCGGAAGGGACATTCTCGTGGGGAGCGATTCTCGATGAAGGGCCTCGTCGAGACGGAAAATTGGACTTAGCTCAAATGTATGCTTCTGTCACGTTACAGGTCCGGATAAGTCGGGGACCGATTATCGGCCGACCTCGCGGCACCTCGTGTAGAGGGATCCTAAAGGGAGCATCTCCGAGGTGTGTACCTGGCGACGCGTCGAAATTCCCTGTCCACCCTGGGGTCGGCAACGAATTCCGAGGCGTTCATCTCCTGGGCCTTAGCGGGATAGCCCGATAAACGTTTCCCGCAACAAAGCTACGGCAATATTAGGGGACAGTCCTTTCGTTTCTTGTACTTAAGTCGTCGAGACTCGGGAGCCTTTCGGTGTTATCGTTTCTCCTAGTTTATCCCTTCTTACGCAGTTCGCCGCCCTCCACCCAAACTCGAGGTCTGGGACTCGAATCTGGATTTCATGCCATCCTTAGCCCTCCTTGCCAGTCTGAAGTCACTGACAAATCTTTACGCGGCTCTTTACACGAATGCGAAATTTATCCTGCGCATCTATCCGCGTGCGAGAAGAGAGAAAAAAGTAAACATAGAAAAATCCGCATGGACTCCAGAATCGGGTCCCCGGTCGCAGGAGATAAGCGAAGGGGACGAGAGCGCGAGAGAGTCTGGACCAAAATTGTGCAGCGTGTACAAAATACAAATCCAATCTTCCGTAGTGCCCGGGCCGCGGCGAAACACTCGGACGTCATGTGATTTAATAAAGACTTCGCGCAAGGGAGAGGCGCGAAGTGGGTCGGCGTTATCATTTTCGATGGGGCGCATCGGCGGTCCCCCGAAGAGTCGCTCGTTATCAGGCTTTAAGGGATCACTTGTATATATACATATACGTCGTGTACAGATTCGAGGACTAGCAGCTTCCGTATGAGATTAGAGAGTCGAGCCTCGTGGCAGGACTCCGTTAATCCGGACTGCTTTTGTTTAATTCCGCCCCCTACCNCCACCCACCCCCTGACTTTACGTTTAACCGAGCACGCGAGAGACGGTTACTTCGCGTTTGCACCTTTATACTCGGTCGAGAACGACGATCGACCCAAGGGACGAAATAATTTATTGTTTCATGGACGGACGGTGTACCCGCGTTGCACATAGGAGAACCACCCTAAAACTAGCCTTAACCGAGATGACATTCTCGAGTGACGTCGAGGATTCCCGCGGCCCAAAATCTCTGTAAATAGCTACCTTAGGCAACCCCGTAAGACAGTTTAGCTATGTATAAAGTTTCATACGTTGTTTAGGTTTCAGTACTAGTTATCCAAAATCAGTTACCAATTATATGACAAAAATGGCGAATAAATCGTAAAAAAAAAATGTATGAAAAATATGCCCCACCACCTTCCACTTTATCCATTCGTCCTTCACGGGTCGATAAATCCCCACGGGAGAAAGACGTGCAGCGATTTATAATCGACTCTCGAATCCCCTCAAATCGAGGAAAATCGAGCTCGAGAAATCGGATGGCGAGTGAAGGACATCCGCGTTCTTTCGTTTGTCGTGTGTGTTTTTTTTTTTTGCATTTTTATTCTGTCTTGCGAATATATACAAAGGATGGAGAACTAAACAGCTATTACATTTTATAACTAAATAAACAGAGGCTGTTATAATAGTAGTAACGTGTGTTAATAATATTAATTTAAATAACGTAATATTGATAGCCGAGACCTCGGCCGGGGCCGCGGGGTTCCCGGACCCGGGCGAGACACGTCGCCCCTCGGAGGAGGTGCACCCTGGAGCTGGTGGCCCCGCGACCCTCGTGGCGATCTTCCCGGAGATCGCTCGGCCGGGAGTCCGGGTCCCGCGGGAAGAGAAAAAAGAAAAGAAAAGAAAAGAACGGAAAAGGAAAAAAAAAAAAGAGGAAAACGGGACCCTAGCCCGACCGCGCAAAGCCGAATGCGAACGGTCTTCGAGTCTCGGAACCGCCGTTCCTGGACCAACCCGGGCGCACACCAGAGGAAACGAGGTCAATCTTCCTCGATCGACATCGATATATCTCCGAATCGTTCGAGCGATATCGCTGGGCCCAAAAAAAAGGGGGACCTCTCTGTCGAGGCCCTCCCAGGCTCGCGGGTCCTCGGGAGACCCCCCTCGAAGTCGCTCCAGAATCGCGCTGGAATCCGAAAAAGACTCCAAATCTTTGAAAAATACTCTCTCGCTCCCTCTTCCCCTCCCCAAGCGCGGATATCACGGAACTCTAGCCGGGTAAACATCTGAGCATGAACGCGTATGGGGCAAAGCGAACACCCCGATGTGGATAATATATTGATCAATCGAAGGGTGGCAAACTGCCCCGGATCTCCCACCACCCCATACAAGGCTGTTCGAATGCTGTTCGTCAAGATGTCCGTCTACTGCCTCGGACGATTTTGTCCATTGCCACGTACACGTCTGAGTACTACCCGCGTTCATGTTCGGATGTGTACTCAGCTTATGGGGACTCTACTATGGGGACCCGACCCGACATCGAGCCATCCTCGGGGAGCGTTTCCCCCCTCGTAATGAATTTTCATCACCCGGATATATATATACATATATAAAAATAGGTTACAATTAATACGTGCGTTTTACGTTCTAGGTGTCTACGTCCTGGGTAATTGTCCGTGTTTCAGGCGGAGGGAAAAAGTACCACGAGGTTAGGTTGCGTCGGGAGTCGGAGGGAACTTCCGGGAGGAAAGGAAGCGTTGAGGGATTCCGGAAATTCATGGTGAGGCGGGTGGACCGCGAGAATTCGGAGGGAAAAATAGGAAGGGGGAAGAGAGAGCCATGGGGAAGTCGTTCGGAGATCATCTCCTCGTCCGGTGGGGTTCGAGAGCCGGCCAGGGGGTGGGCCTTCCCCGAGGACTCGCGATTGCTCGGTCCCCGATATATCGATCGCGCGAACGCCTCCTCGCGACGTCTTTACAATAATTATACCCACTGCCACCAGAAAAATAGAATTCTTAAAACTTAAACTCAGTTCGCGTTCGCCCTCGCGCCGTCCACAGAGTCGCGGGCGTTGAAGCGCTGCGGAGGAGAGAATACCGGCCGAGCCATCCGGGACCCTGAAGAGCACCCTTTCCCCCTGGCTCGTCACCATCCTCAAAGCGTCCTAAAAGTCGTCTCCCCGTCCCTCCGACCGGTCGTTACTCCTACCCTACAAATCGGCGCATTTCACCCTATCTCCCCTTAGCACGAGAAATCCACCAGGTGAACTCCGCGCTCCCGTACAAATGTCTCATTGCGATCTCCCCGAAGCCTTGCACTTAACCCCCGGCGAAATTTCATCCTGTACTCGCGTTAACCCGATCGAGGTTTCCCCATAAATTTCTTCCACACCGGTGCTCATATAGAAAAATAGACATCTTCGCCAACGTAACGATTAGTAAAGGCCCGAACACTCGTGTCCGAGCCATGCAACGACTCGCGCCGGAAGCGAGGTCTCGACCTCCCAGAGATCGACCGATCGAAATTTCCAAGTCCTACGGTGACAAAAAGAAACCCCTGGCCGTTCATTTTTCCTCGTGCAATAAAAAGGAATCCCCTAAAGCACGCTCTTCAAGGTCCTCGGCATCCCCTCGGCCGCTATCGTGCGTTTCCAAGGACGCGACCGCCTGTTCAACAATTATTATCTCGATCGTCCTTGCCAAGCGATTGCGGTCCATCACTTCTAGTTTTTCGATATACATGTATGTATATATATATATTTATATATATATATATAGATATATAAAAAATATCCTTAGTAAAATAGAGAATTTTTAAATATATATATATAAATATATACGTCGCGCGCACCTCCGCGTGTACCGTATCCGTGTGGCTCACTATTCGTTATGTATTTATGTATAGGGTATATACATGTATAAAGGGGACGCGCCTAGGTGTATTTACCTCGCCACCTACGTGCTACCTAAACCCGAGGTTGAGTTCCGAGTTCCCTTTCGGTTCCCCGGCGAGACCCCTTAGATGTCCTCTCCTCGTATCCCTCCGAGAGCCACCGGGGACCCGAGAAAGGCGCTTCTCTTCCTTATATCCTCCTTATTGCCAGAAACGAAAACTAGGTACGCCACGTACAGCCCTCCGACCCTGCGACGCGTCGCTCGCTCGTACAATGATTAAGAAATCTCGACCGACTTCCCGGTGCCGCTCTTTCTCTCTCCCACATATCCCGGTTCCAACTTAATCGCAGACTTACAACGCTAACTATGTACACTTGAACTATCACTCGTGGCACAATCCTCGACCTTCGGTCATCGGCGAGGGTCCCTTTGAGAAAAGTCTAAGAGCGAGGGTATGTCCTTCCCCGGGACGACGTTTTGGAAAACTGGAGGCAGAGGGTCCTGGGCCGTCCCCTCTGCCGCTGTCTCTAGGTAAATGCCAAAACGCGTCTCCTTGGAAGGATCGTCGCGTGATCGTTCAATAACAAACGGTCCATTTTCCCTGCTTTTGGACATTTCCCATAGGGCGCCCTATCAAAGGCGGTCTCTAGTCTTCCAGGGTAGCGGATAGGAAAAATCAGGGGGCAAACTCGCGCGACTCGGTGGTAGATAAAGGACGAGAGATAGGGCCGTGGGGAAACGGCCGATCGCCCAAGATCACTGGAAACCTCGCCGAGGGAAGCATCCTTCGAGGGTCTCTAGAATTCCATCGGTTTCTCTGATTTTTCCTCCTCTAAGAGAACGTCGCATAATTTCACCCCCCCCCCCCCAATTGGCATCAACCGGGGCTCTACTTTCCAATGGGTAAACTAGGATCACCGTTGAGAGATAATAACTCGCTATCACCTTAATTAGTTCATCGCGCGAAACCGCCGGCCACGTGGCCCGTGCGACTCTAGACTGATTTCTCGTAAGTTAACTGACTTATAGCTACGCCCCCTTTCGATATCATTATACTCTACTGATCACTTGCGCCATCAAGAGGACGCGATGCCTCGTCGAGGTCCCTGTTTGTCCATTGGAAGAGCGGCCTCTTCGAGGCTCGAGCTTCGCCGGGGACGTCAATCAAAGAGAACTGCTCTCGTATACGGAGATAAGGGAGAGCGCCGCGACGCAGCCTCCGACGAGGCCTCCCGATCGAGGGCGTAAAAATGTTATATAGAAAACTAGTCAACTCGTAACACGGCAGGGATATATAAATTTGATAACCCAAACAATGGAAAAGTCTCTACCGCTAGTCCGACCCGTCAACAATTTACAATTGCACCTCGCGAAATGCCAGCCGGGGATTCGGTTCCGAGCATTAAGCCGCCCCTCCCCGTTGCCCTATCACATTAAACAATGTACAAAATATCATCGGCCCACTGATGCTTAACCCGTAGAGACACCGTAACGCTGCACCCCGGAGATATGTGCCAGTCCGGCGCGTTTCCTTGTCCATCCTCAGCACTCGAGGGAAGGAGAAGACATTCACGAGCGGTAAGCGCGGTAGCAAAAATACCCTATGCTCTAAATTCGGCCCGTAAAGGAAAATCACGCGCCAAAACGAAGGCATAACGCGGCCCCGGCATTTGCGTCAGTAGGAAGCGACGATTCGTCCGTCGTAAATCATTGAACGTGCGGTATATATCGCGCGACAACGGGCGTCCCGACGCCGAAGCAAACATGGACGAGGAGGGATTGACATTTCGCGAGGTCCCCGTATCGACGCTGTCTACGAATAAGGCCCATTAAATAGTCAGTCCTTCGACGCTGTCCGATCATTTTCGTCTATCTCCGAGGGGGGTCCCCCTCGAGACGTCCTGGCGAGTCTTAATTACGATTCGCAAGACTGCATCATGATTAGCGCCTAGCCGTTCGCCCGACCGGCGGCGGTTAGACTAAAATTAATCGTTCGTTCTGTACACTGCGATTACGCGCGGTAGGGGTAATATAATAAATAAGCTCAACGCGAGTCGCCTAAACTTAAGATGATTCAACGTATCCGTAAGCCTAGGTTCGTGAGTATAATTACAAATAATTATTATGCTCGCTCGGTGAGTGGGCTAGTATGTATAAATCTCGAGGGAGGGGAGTCCATCGAGCACGGTCGGCCGCTACGTGGGCGTCCCGACGCCGCGACCCGGTCCGGGTCGGCTTAATACTTCCTCCCGACCCTCGGCGGGGTCCTCCTGGATGCGGATCACGAGGCGAGGACGCTGTGTAAATATATAACCCGCGACCGGGGGACCGGGTCCGAGCGACTCGCGCCTCTCCCTCTCGAGGGCCTCCACGGTGCGACTCGCCGCGCGCGACCCGGACGACTTTAGAATAGAAAGTAAAACGTACTTAGGTAAAGGCTGATATGGTTCTCATTTTAAACAATAATTCACTATATACCTATATGCAACAGCTTAAGTCAGTTAGATCGTTATTTATCCGTTAATAAAAGTTAACGACTCATCTGTCACCGCGTCACACGTTAGGCACTTTTTAAACGGGAATCAATGGGTTCATTCTCTCACGCGTCTCGTCGTTGCGCGTCGTGAGGGGGCTTTGGTTAGGGATCTTCCTCCGGAAGGCGCGGCTCGGGGAACGACTCTCGGTGGTCGGTGGACCCGTCGAGATCCGGGCGAACGCGGATTTGAGCCTCGAGGCGGTCCTGGAGGCCGCGGGCACGCGCCGCGCCGGACGGGGCAAGCCGCGTCCCCGTTCCGGCGACGGCCGTGCGCGGTTCCCGCGGAACCGCGGGTTGGTTCCCTTTTGGCAGCGAGCGCGTCCCGATGCTCGCCGACCCTAGGTCGGCGGTCACTTGTCGGCGGGTCTGGAGACCGTCTGCGGTATCACCGTCAGGGACTTGGGGATTTTTGGCAGAATGGGTATCGGGTTGGCGGGCGGCTTGGTGGTGACCTGGATCGACTTGGGCAGGTTCAGGTTGTTCAGTAAGCTCTGCGAGGGGGCGTTGTTGTCGCTGGCGAGCGTCCGCACGTCGCAGATCAGGGGCTCGAAGTCGCTCCTGCTCTGCCGGTTGAGCATCTCCTGCTGCATCCTCAGGTGCTTCTGGAACTGCGTCTGGGCGGCCAGCTGGGCCTTCTGGTACTGGGTGACGGACCTGAGGCCGGGCGGCGAGCTGGAGGTCCCCGCAACCTGCTTCTCGCCCATCAGTTTCTGGCGCTTCAGACTCTGAAGACGCTTGAAGTCGGGTTCGCTCAGCTGGAAGATCTTCCCCCCGGACGAGACCGTCACCTTGGGACCCTCCTTGCGCTTCAGGGCGCCGTTCGTCGCGCTGGTCGAGGGCAGGCTGCCGAGTCGCTGCAGATTCGGTGGAGGTTTCTTTATGATGGAAACCCCGGGGGTGAGCTTGACCACGTTGGGCCCGGCCTTGGAGGAGTGCGAGGCGTTCGTCGCGGTTGGCGAGGAGGAAGGCAGCACCAGGGAGCTCGTGCTCGGCAAGGACAGTCTGTCTCTCTCGAGGACGTAGCCTCCGCTCAGTCTGCGAGAGTTGTTGAACTCGGATATCGGCTCCAGGATCGGCTCGTCCATTTTCTCGGGGCCCTCGTAGGATATTAGCCGGTTGTGCACCGAGGTCGAGTAGTTGATCGCATTGCGGGAGGCGTTTGGCGCTAAGACCAGGTCGCCCGATCTGTAGTACTTCTCGAGGAGGATCAGGTGCCTGAGGAAGGAACTCTGGTTCCCGTAAGGCCTCTGCAGCTCTTGCCAGAGCAGTTTGGTGTCGCGATCGTACTGTATCATCGTCGCGCATTTCTCCCAACCCTGGGGGGTGATCTCGCGGACGTTGTTGAAGTCTATGTTGGCGTGAAGGTTCATCTCTTCCTCCCCGGGAAAGAGGGTGCGCACGCTGATCGAAGGGTTCGCCCCAAGCCGTTGCACGACGGGGTTGATGTCGCTGCCAGGTCGGGGCCTCTTCGGCAGTCGGGTCAGCGTGACCTCCTTGTCCATCGCGAGGATTTCGACGACCTCGTTGGTCTCCTCGCTGGACACTCCCGAGGAGTACCGATGGAATTTCTTGAGCTGATCCACGGACGTCTGTAGGCTCAGGATGTCCTCGTCCGTCGCCATTCCGTCTTCCATTGCGCTCATCTTCGCCGTGCGATTTTCGTTATCCGTCTCGGAGTTGGTCCCCTCGTTCTTGTTCGGCTCCGGGGTCGACTTCTCCGACGTCGAGTTCACCGCCACGTCCGGAGACTTGGATATACCGCTCTTACCTTGACTCTGGCCTTGGCATTTGGCTTTCTTGCGCTTCTCTTTGGCCACCTGACTCTGCGCCGCGTCCTCTTCCTCGTTCTCCAGAACCTCGATGTCGTGGTAATGTAAGATTCTGCAGAAATTCGACAGGCCCCATGAGATACAATCAAGTTATCAACGTTCAACCGGGAAAGAAATCGCTGGTACCACTCAAATCGCTCACCTTTTCCTGTAGCTCTTAAAGAAGGACCTGTGGTTCGTGTTCATGTTGTCCACGTCCTTGTACTTGAGCTGCAGCTGCGTGAAGTACCGACATAATTTGCACACGAACGTCCCGGCGCTCAGGAGGACCGGGATTCCTTGTTGCCTGAGTCGTTGATTCAACTCGCCAGTCTCGGTGGGAACCAGCTGATGGGTGTGGTTCCTGGCTAGTCGGCGTTTACACAGCGCACAAGTCAGGAACCTCTCGATCTTCGAATAGTGGTTCACGCAAAAGGACAAGGACGTGTGTTGACTCGACTCCCAGTCGATATCCACCTGCAGTAGAAGGAATAGGAGGTTCGAGTACTGGGCCCTAAAAATTTCTCCTCTACTTTCGGTCATTCCAGAAGCATACCTGATTGTGCAGACCGGCTTTAATTTTGAGCAGCCATCGGCGTTTGACGTGGTGCCTTGCTGGCTCCCTGCATTCTCGAGCGGTGCACTTCGACACCATTAATTGACGGTGCTGTCTCTGAGGCTTGGTCTGCATATTCGTGGGACTGGAGTGGGCCTTCGCGATGAAAACATTATTACATATTTTACCTTGTCCTTAGTATTAAGTAATGCATGATCGAAAGGAATAAATTGCAAGATTTATCATTGGATTCCTTGAATTTTTCGAGCGGCTCATGTGATAGAGGATACGTACTTTTCGGTCAACGTGGCGGTAGCACGCGTCGCAAAGGCAAGAGTCCTTGGTGAGATGTCTTTCCACGTTCAAGATCTTCTTGCGCCTCTCGTCGGACTTCATCTGAGCGAGATGCATCGGCGTATCCAAAGAGCCGAATTTCCCGAAACAGTAGCAACAGACGTCGGCACAGAGTCGGCCAGGATGAATCGAGAAGGAGGAGGACTTCTCGGGGATGACGAGCGACTGGCGGTCCTTCGGCGCAGCCTCCTCGTTGTCTTCATCTGTTACCAGAAAGAAAGAGGGTCAGGTCTCCGTTCTTACATCCTTTCGATCCAGGTTCTTTAGCTCTGCAGGACTGTTACGGTTTTTGAACTCAAACTGTCCGTTAAGAACATCGTAAAAACATTCAGGAAGATTTAAACCGCTTTAGGACTTTGAGTTTTCAAAAATCGCAGCAACCCTGCTTCGATACTATACGGCAAGTGGTGATCGCGATATTGGGCGCAAAAGGTGGAAAGCGGAATATTCTCGTCGTGGACAAGAGATTAAGCTAGTACTGTTATTTGAACGGCATGCTTTGTTACTGAGTCAATTGATTTTTGGATATCTGAACCTTCAGGACCAGAGGACCGTGACCGAAATGCTGCTTGATCTCCACTGGGAAAAAAAAAGAAGAAAAAAAAAAAGAAAAAAGAACGAAATGGCCAGTCAATTTCTCGCTACTCTAGGTCCCCTTCCAGACCAGAGGAGAGGTCGCGCAAACCGAATGTCTCTCTTGCCCTTTCCTCCGGAAGGTGGAGATCGCAAGGGAGGTATTTTCACGAGAGTATCAATCGGAAGCGGTAAAGGAGGCAGGTTTGATTAACGATGTAGTTATGCCCACAACCAGGATTACCGCAAGAGTGTCTGTGGTTAGTAGTGAACTTGCGGTTCGCACCAGAGCTGCTATCTCCCAAACCACTGGTTCCAAACTGAAAAAGAAAACGAGGCGAGATCAAAATTCACTCCCATCCCATCTTCACCATACTGATCCGTATGAGATGAATAATCCTTGACGCAATTACCTCCTTTTGAATGGTGTAGAAGTCCGGGGAGTCGCCTTCGCCGTCGCCGCGACCTTGCTTCAGGACCATCTTCAAGGGAGACCTCGACCGCTTCTTGTCCCTTTCCTTCTCCTTCTGCACGCGAATCACCGTCTTCAGGGTGCCCGTGTACTGTTCCTTCTTGGCCTTCTGGTGGTTCATCCTTTCAGCAGCCTTCTCGAGCGATTCCAGACCCAGAAGTCGGAGGATGGATTCCTTCTTGGCCTTGTCCTCGGGCGTCTCCAGGAACTTCGGGGTCAGAGTAGCACTCCTGGAAGACTCCCCTGATGTGGACGCCTCGTCCGAATCCTTCTGCGACGTCTCCGGAGTCTTCGTGGTCTTGCACTCCCCATTGGAAGCCGTTTCCATCGGCGAGGGTTGATCCTCCTTTTTCGAGGAGTGAGCCTCCATCTGATCCTGCAAGTTCCTCCTAGGGGCGTCGGAGTCGGCCTTGACGCAAGCCAGGTCGTTCTCCGATTTGCTCCTCAGGGTGTCCTGCTGGGGCTTGGTGTTCTCCGACTTGTCGCTCGCCGAGAAACCCCGGAAATTTTCCACCCCTTCGGCGGATTTGCCGAACTTATGGTTCACCAAGGAACGATCGTTCTCGTTGATCTTAGCCACCTCGTTGTCGAGCAGCGTCTCTTCCTTGTTCTGCTGGTCGGACCTTCGGTTGTCCCTTCTGCTGCGCTTCGGCTTCAGCGAATGTTGCACCTGCTGGTCGTCCTTGCGTTTCTTCGTCTCCCTCGAACGCCTGGTGCGAGTTTGTGGCTCCAGAGAGGCATCGTCCTCAGTCTTCAAGGCCTGATCGTCCTCGTCCTTCCTGTTGGACATACCTTCGGGTGTAGTCCTCTCCTCCGACGAAGAGCCCTGGTTCTCTTCCGCATCTTCCCCCGCCCTGATCGGATCGTTGTCCTTGATCTTCGAGTCGCTCGACTCGGCGTTTCGCGACTGCAGTCTCGTCTCGATTTTCCTCTGCTTCTCGGCAGTCCTCTCCCTTGCTCTCAGCACTCGCCTGTTCTCCTCGATCGTCGCCTTCTGCTCCTCGGAAGTCTTCTCGTCGCCCGACTTCTCTGTCTCCAGTTTTACGTCTAACTCCTCGTCTTTACTAGCTTGCTTGTCGGCCTCGCTCGAGGCGACTTTGCGTCCCTCTTCGGGGTCCTCCTCGCAGTCCTTAGACTCCGAGTTATCTAGCTCCCTCGTTTCCTTAGGAGAAAAGCTATCTTTAGGCACAGACTTTACAGCACATTCGGAATTTAAATCACAGCCATCTACGGTCAATGAGTGACAAGCGTTCTTCCCGGAGTCCGACGAGTCGGACTCCGGAAGGACCTCCGGGTCGTCCCGCGGAGACTTCTCCTCGTGTTCGACCTCGTCGATCTCCAAAGAGGTCGTCGACGTCGTCGATGTCATCGGTGTCGAGTCGCCGGATATCACCATCGGCGTGCCCGACTTCGGCGTTACGTCCACCGAGTCCTCCTCCTCGACCTGCTCCCTAAACTCCTGAAGAGATCCTCCCTCTGGAGCCTCTAAGGTGACGTTAGGAAGTTCCTCCACTTCGTCCTCAGTCGCGTCCTTCCCCGAAGGACCTTCAGCTACCAGCCTCTCAACCTCCCTTGAAATACTCTCCAGAGTCTCGGTGTCTTCCGACCGCGTCGTGATCGACGCGTTTTCGTCGTCTCCGACCTTGAGCTCCGACGCGGATACCCGTCCCCCAACGGTGGGGTCCTCTTCCAGAATACGTGGTACGTTATCAACGTCCCCTGGAAAGCTCAACCCCTTCATCGACTCCGAAGACTCCTTGGCTGTCGTTTCCTCGACCTTGGGCGTCTGTTCCTCACGAACCTCCTTGAACTCGCGACTCTCGCAGGTGGTCGCGCCTTCCTCGGCACCCGGGGTACTCTCGTTCTCTGAGGACAGAACCGCTTTCAAATCCGTCGCTTTGAGACCAGTCTTATCGGAAGTTCTAGGGGATTTCTTTCTTATACCATCGGATTCGGGACTGCCATCGGACACTTTGTCGATTATCCTCAGGGACTTCCTCGTGGCAGCCTTCTTACCATCCTCCGGAGTCTTGCGATCGCCTGGTTGGTCGGAGCTCTCCGAGGTGTCCGAGATCGCCTTTGGCGAATCCACGACGTTCTGCCCAGCAACGCTCGTCCCTTCGTCGGCTGGTTCCTCGACGGAGTCGGCTTTGCCCTTCGTCGACGGGTTCTCCTTGAAGACGCCGCGCGAGTCGCTGGCGGTACCTACCTTGGCCGGATCGTTCTCCTGGGTCTTCAGGGTCTTCTGGGGGTGCGCGTCGACCACCAGCTTCATATCGCCCATGACTAGCTTCTCGATCTCTTTGGCAGTGGCCGCCACCTTCGGCACCGTGTTCTCCGGAGTCTCGGATTTAGGCTCGCTCTTCGAGGCGTTAGCCTTGCCCTCCTCGGCGCTCTCTTCGAGGCCGAGTTTCTGCGAGTCGGCGCTCAGGGGCGCGACGATCTCCTCGATCTTCGGCACCTCAAACTTCTTCCCCAGGCCTAGACCCTTGTCCTGGCTGAAGATCTGGCTCTCGATCGACTTGGCGATCGTCAGCTTGATGTTCTCGATCATCTGATCGATCTGCGACTTGCCACCCTCGGTCTTCTCGGCCCCGTAGAACGGGCCCACGGCCTTCTTCACGTCCAGGTTGAGACTGCCTCTGCGGCTCTTCGGCTTCTCGCCCAGCTTCGCCAGGACGATCTCCTTGCGTGGCTCGCAAATCACCGGCTTCTTCGTGTCCTCCTGGACCTCGATGGTCTTCTGCGGAGATCTCGGAGCTTCCTCCATCTTCGCGTCGTCGAGCTTCGCATCGGGCTCGGTGTTCTTCACCTTTGTCTTCGAGCGCAACGTCGGCCCCAGTTCTCCGGATCTGTCCAACCGCTCGCTGTTGTTGTTGTTCTCTATCTCAGAGTCGATTTCGATCACCTCCTCGAAGCTTTTGGATCCGTCGCTCTTCATCGAGGGATCGCTCTCGGCATTCGCCGTGTCCTGGCTGTCGTTGGCGGTCAAGTCGAAGAAGCACTCGCCCTCGGTGCTGACCTCCACGGGGTCGTCAAGGCAGTTCTCAGAGACGTCGGCGCCGTCCGAATTGAGCCTGCGACGCCTCTTGACGTCCGACTCGGACGAAATCCCGGAATCGGAGAGCTGGCGCAGCTTACCGTTTCGTAGGCTCCTCTGGGGCAAGGCATTGCCAATCCTCTTCCTCGGCTGGATCGCTTTGCAGTTGAGGTCCAACTCCGTGGCCTCCTCATCCGAAGCAGTCTTCTCCTCCTCGGTGTCAGCTTCCTTCTTGATTTCGTTCTCGGTCAACAACTTCTCACCTATCAACATTTTTCGGCTTCTCGTTAACTTGCCCTCAATCTCAGCCTCAGAGTCACTAAGCATCGAAGCTATCACCTCGTCGATGGTTAGATCTATGGAGCACTTGTCCGCTCCAAGTTTTGGACTCTTCGAACCTGTACCGTCGAACTCCTTGATGATGCTACGTTTATTTTTTGAGACCTTTACCTCGAGCTCGTTGATCTTCGGATTGGCTTCCCTTTCTCTGCTGATGTTCCTTCGAATTGGGGTGACTTTTGATGTCTTACCGTTCTTGAGGTTGACTTCGACACTTTCTGCACTTTTGTTGGCTACTGTGCTCTCTGTTTCGATGTTCCTTGATTTTTTACCTAGTAGTCTGACTTTCTTGGTGGACTTTGGGCTGGTCTTAGAGTTTGCTCCAGACGATGCGTCCAGATCTTTGTCTTGTGGATCTCCTGTCTCCGACTCTTCGATTCCTCTCGTCGTGTACTTGGTCTTTTTCACCCTGAGATTGTTCTTGGTAGTCTTGGTGATACCTTCGCAATCCGCACTGTCGGTATTACTATCAGGAACTTTTGCGCTAGTTTCGGCTAGCCTGGCGTTTGTTTCTTCGGATTTCTTTACCCTTCTTGCTTTCACACCTTTTTTGACGTCAGCGCCGATTCTTTTGAGGGTCTTTATTGGGACTGCTTTCGTCACTTTAACCTTGATTAGATTTGCCTTCGCCGCTCTGAGTTTCTGCTTGCGTTTTAAGTTCTTCAGTACTTTCTTGCTCCGAGGCAGGTTTGCTTCTACTTTAGAAGACAATGAATTACCTGTGCTCACCGCTTCTAAAAACCTAAGGTGCCTCAAAGTCAACAATTCTTCGCTCTTCTTACTTCTGGTGTCTGTGGATGGCAAACCAGAGTCATTATTTGCCTTCTGCTTTGATTTAGAAGGAGCTAGGGGTCTCTTCTCCCTGGATGCCATCTCACTTCCACCCACATTGGGTCCTGAAATATGATGTTCCGTTCTGTCAAATTTTCTGAATTATAAATTTTACTCGTGCACAAATTAAAATTGCAACTATTAGAACTTCTTGACAAAATGTTTACAAATTAATTTTTCTGACAAGCAACCAATGGTTGATGCAATCTACTTCTCGGAAAAGGTAATGCCTTTATTCGCATAAAGGTTTATACCACATATTTTCTCTAACTGAAAAAGTACTTGAATCAATAAAGAATTATATAAACCTTAATTAAAATATAAACCTAATAAGTTCGTAAAGGTATCAAAAGCATTGGAGGCTCGACCTGGCTCCCGTAAAATATTAACACCCGTACTGGAAATGATAACGTAAAAGAATCAAGTAAACAAAATTTAATCACGCCGTAACAAACATTAAACGATATTTGGGACTGCGGTATCCCGAGCTTTCCTTCTCGGCGAACAAGAAATTACCACCGTTATCTTTTCTGATAGGAAGCATAAAGACCATTGAAGTTTGGCCCAGCGAAGAAGTATAAAGAGGAAATGTAATGAATCGATGCTTACGATCTTGTTCGGAGCAAATAATTGAGCAAGGGTAAAAGACTGGAGCATACTGGCGTTTGCAGCAGGCACTGCAGCCAGAAGCCGTATCTTCCCTTAAACGTGTAAGAAATGGACCGGGGGCCCGCTCCGAAGGAGAAGAACGCAAGGAAAAAATGAAGTCGGGCACAGCAAGTGGGTGACGGGGTGGCGGGTTGATCGGTGCGGCCCTGGCGGACAGAAAAATTACGTGACAAACGTTTGCATTTACACGGATGTACCGTGCGCCTCTTCTTGCCTAGGAAAACGCGTCGAGATATTTAGATCGATATCTCGGGGCCCGCGGGCCCGAGTCGTGAAATTGTCGGTCGAGAAGGAAGCTCGAATTGCGCGTTAACTACCCGAAGAGGAAATCGGGCTCCTCGGGCTCGGCGAGATCGGAAAATCGGTGGGCAAACCCTCGCGAAAAAATCGCCACGAATAAACAAAAGGTCGGAGCTGGTTCGACACTTCGGAAGCTTATCCGGGGCCCGGGGGTCCTCGCTCGGGCCCGTTTCTCGGCGGAAAACCTGGACGCCGTGGCGTACTCACCTCTGAGACCGAAAATCCTCCCTCGGGTCCGTCGTCTTTCCGGAAAACCAGGGAAAATAAAGACGAGAAAAAGACGGTCCCGTTGCAGGGTGTCTATACGCTGTCCTACTGTTTCGACGCTACCGCCGCCTGGCGGGCGAGCGCGCGACCTCTCCCAGGCCCATACTCCGTCCGCGCTAACTCCTCGGGACGTTGTTTCGCGAACCGGGGCCCTGCGGGCGGGCGCCAGCCCCTTGGCCGCGTGTCGCGCGTCCCCGGAGACTGCCGTCCCGAGCCGGGCCCGCTGGCGAGGTTACCTCCGGGCCCGGGGAATCGGTCGGCGATGCGCGAGCCGAGACACGACGCGGCACTTCTCCCAGCTCTCTACACGCCGTTTCGGCTAACTGGCGCCGCGATATTCGACGAATTACTCCGCTCCGGGCCGACCCAGGGGCGCGATTTCCACCGAGGCCGAGAACCAACCGACGCGGGCTTGCCGGCCGGAATGGGAATCTCGAGGAGGAGCGAGCCCGACGCGCGGAAACCCCCCAAAGACGCGAGAACGAGGAGGAAGACGCGCCCGTGCGCACCAATGGCGGACACCGACCCTTATTTACCGAATTCAAAATGGCCGCCCTACGGATTTTCGCACGCCTCGGAGTCTCGGCGATCTCTCGCGTCCCCGTGACCGTCGGCCTCCACGAGAGGGTCCTAACCTCGGTCTTGCAGGTATCTTCTCGCCGGCGAGCCTCGCGCATGCGATCGCCGATTTCATGACGCGACTTTCCGCCTTTCCGAGACGGTCTCCCTTCCGCGTGGCCCGTTGCGGGACCCACAATGGACCCTTCGCCTCTGAGCCTGCTTTCCACGGTTTTTCCGAGTTTTCACGTAGCCTTTCACCTCGACCGCTCCACGCGGTCGATTTTTAACCTCTTCAAAAATCTCTCTTTGCCAGGGGTCCGCAAAACCTCTAGCGCGAGCCGAGCGCAAAAGTTTACGTTCTTATCACCAATATTCGTCCGCAACGTGCCCTAGCACGTACTCCATCCTCGAGGGCACGTCTACGTCTCTACAGACTTTCGAAGGGAGCCTTGCGCAATTTTTCCTTATTTTCATGGGAATTAGAGGCAACATGCGGAGAGCAGACCATGCATTTGCATCTTTATTCGATTCCAGTTTATTTTATAACCTAAATGCGGACTTGCAACATAAGGTTTCTGAACGGCAGTAATGACTAAAGAGCAGTCCTCATTATGCCTAATGAATTGCAACAGCCAATTCATTTTACATAGCATTGTGATAGCGGACGATCTTATTCCAACGTTTATATTAAATTTTTGATTGTCCTTTTGGCTATTTTTTACGACCATTTGAGAAAAATTCACTGATATGTTATCGAGAGGTCTCTATTGTCCATACTGTTTTTTGGCTTCAAACTATTTAACAAAGTGGAATTAATTATACCAGCTCTACTGGTTTCCTGAACAAATTATTTTGTTATCAAATTACAGAAAAGATGGAGCAGCTTTACAGCTTCCCCGAAATATGATGAAAATGCTTCTTATCCAGATTTCGAAGTTTCCAGGGACCCACAAGAATGGAAATGCGTGGAGGACTTGTTAGCTCCTAAACTTATACCAGCCCCTCCGAGTGGTAAAGAGTTTCCATCCGGATGGCGGCCACAAAATAGTAAATATCTTTAGCATTTTTTAAAGTGAAGTTCTATTTATTTTTCTAACATTTTGCCCTAAAAACTTTTTTGTTATTTCAGTGACGCTAGCCAAAAAACATCCATACTTTGTGGCTCGTACCAAAAATCATATGCAGCCTGTATATCTTTTGATAACCTTCAGAGGAGTACGAAAAATAACCACATTGAACAAAATACAAGGTAATATCTGGAAACTTGAAGCAGAGTTAAAGGAATACATTGAAGAGTATGTAGGAAAAAAAGTTGGTACTAGAATTAATGAGGCTACGGGACAACTTCGATTTAGAGGAGACTATGTACTTTTAGTTAAAGAATGGCTTACTTCTAAAGGTTTTTGAATAAGTATAATTCAGTGTATGAACTAAAGAATGAGTATAATTTTGTTTATCAAATAGTGCACTTCTTATTGGGATGTAATAAATTACCTTTCAATTTTATAAGATATAAATGGTTTTTGTTACACGTGTACATCTGTCGCAGGTTAAAAATTAGTTTTCATAATTCCTCCACAATGCAGGAAGCAATTAATAAAAAATACTTTCAGGTAACAGATAACAAATACAATATAGTAGTTCTATGATCTTTGTTAAGTTTTCTAATATTATTAATTTGTTGATAAAAGTAGTTAAATAACATCAATTTAAGCCGCCCAAATAAACTTAAGTGAAATTATATAGGTTCTTTTAGATAAAGGCAGATACAAACGAAATAAACCATTAATAGAACATGTCTGTTAAAATTATTAACAATGCGTTATTTATGATATGATCATGAAGTAAGATTACAATATAACAAAAAAGAATTAAAATTGAGCTCTCATGCTATGCACTTTAAATCAATCACACCTTATGAATTAGGTAAATCCAGTACATATCAATGAGAATGTCGGAGAGCATAAAGAGAAGTAAGGACAAACTTTAAGTACTTATTACTGTAATTACGATGGCTCTAAGATTAAGTTCTGGCAAGGATGAAAATAACACAGCCATATATTTCTTAAGTAACGGAGCGATGGAAGGAACATGTCAAGCGAAGTCTCCATACATGTATGACGATTATAGGATTTTATAGGATTCTGTGTAAAGTTTCATGACCTCTAGGTGGTTATTTTTTTTTTCAAGATTTATTTCTTGCAAATTGAATTTTCGATTCTTTTGCAAATGTTACGTAGATTTTACTTGAAAATTTTGCCCTGATTAAACTTCCTGCCTTTTTTGTCAGTACCAGTCCAACTGAAATAGTCTTGCACTAATGTCTTGGTTTGTTCATCCGATGGCTCTAGTTTGGTCCAATTATATGACTCATAATCAACTTGCCAGTCAGGACATAGCTGTAATTAAATATTTTCATTTATTAAAAGAAAATCATGATTACTTGATAATAAATATGAAGTACTAAATATTAATCTTACTGTAAATGCTAAATTCTGTCCACGCCATACCCAAATACCACTGATGGTACTATCATTCTCAGTTCCAAAAAGACAGACGCTGGCAAATGTTGCTTTTCTCATTTTGTCTAGGCGCTGATACATTCCACTGATCAAATTACAGGACATAAACACCTTAAACAATTAAAGACTGTAAATTCTGAACTGTACTTCTACCGTTTAAAGCATATATTTAAATTGATAAAAAATTGGGTACTTACCTTAGTCAACTCATGGTTGTATTTATATTCACCAAACCAAATACTATAATTAGTTGGATCAAAATTTTTCCAGAAGTAAGGAATCGACTCTTCTACTTCATTGTTAGAGTAGAATCGTTTGAAGTCATCCATGTCAAAAGTTCCTTTAGGCATAGCATCAAACGGATTTTTGGATTCCGGTTCAGCAGCTAAAATTAATGCAGCAGGATCGGCTGCCGAACATTCTTTCTCTTTGTTCGATTCCCCCTTAAGTTCCTTTTCCTTTTTCTCTTTTTTTCCCTACCGAAAAATATGATACTTTATAGAGCATGAATTGAGGTGCAGAAATTGATATTTTCTTATTTATTTACCTTTCCATGTGTTTCACTTGAAGCTAACGCAGAAACTGGAACTGCTACTTTATCTTTGTTTGATTCCCCCTTTTTCTCTTTTTTTCCCTACCAAAAATTGCTTTATAAAGTAATAAATTTATATAGGTGCAAAAATTAATATTTTCTTATCTATTTACCTTTCCATGTATTTCGGCCAATTTCTTTGGATCATACTCCAAGGTTTTATCAGCAAGTTTAAAGGCACCAATAACAGCAACACATTCTGGCTGGTTGACAATCGTTTGGAACCACCGATTTACATTCTGGTATGGCTTTCTTAGATTAGGCTCAAGAACATATTGGTAGAGATGCAACAGTGTCATTGCAACGCTAATGTCTGCTAATGTAATGCGTTCTCCTACTAAATAAGTACGATTAAGTAAATGGATATTTAAAGCATTCAAAGCTTTGTTGATATCGCTTTTTGCATGTTCGATACTCTGAAAAATCAATATTATGGAAACATTAAATCAGAATACTAATAATATGGTAAACAGATATTTTGTGCCTTAAAAAATGTATGCAATATTGATTGTAGTAGAGATTCATATTACCAGATATATGAATAACTTTATGCTTTCATTGCATAAATTAATCTACCTCCTTGAGTTACGAAAATATGGTAAATTTCCACATATTCGCCTTTGAAGGAGGTAATCAATAAATTACCTACAATTTAAACATACCATTTTGTTGTACTGAATAATTCCAAGCAATGGAAATACCCAGGTGCAACTTGCAGGGAGAATTTCTGAATCGGCAAATCCAAACCATTGAATGACCTCCGCTTGTTCGAGTTTGGTCGTTCCCCTTAACTGATCGTTTGCCACTAAAAATAGAAGTAATATTTTTGGAATAATTCAATCTACCAATTGTGCATAACTCGACTATCATTACAACATTCATTTAACTTACCATAATAGGCTATGGCATTACTCTCTGTAATACATTTTCCATCAGAGGTTTCAAAAGCTGGAACCTGAAGAAAACAGTATCGTCGTTATTATGTATGTAACATCCAGCTGCAAATTAGTACAAGCGTTATAACCCATTGAAACTTGTCTATATTTTACAATACTAATTAACCAAAGTTGCTGAATATCTTTTTGTCGAATATGGTACAAAGTACCGATCAAGTAATGACAGTTTTTTGTCAGGAGAAAGTAGCTCTATACATTGAAGGATGCATCTATTCCTGTAAAAGCTGGCACAACCGAAGGTGCCACAAAATCAGTTGACATATCGCAATGCGAATGCGGCGAAAAGATTCCTTTTAGAGGTAGACTCACTTTTCCGAGAGGGAACTTTTTTCGGAAAGCTTCGGTCTTGTTGGTCTCACCGAAGACGAAATCTTTGGCGACTTTAACTTGGGCTCCGGAATACTGGGCCGCGATCAGCGCCTTGTAGGCCCTGAAATTTTCTGGGTACGTGTAGAGTGTCTGCAAAAATGTAAACGTCATTTTAATATCTCCTGTCTAGGGATGAAATCCCAACGCATCGTGGATAACCGGCGACGTCTTAATGCGCCGATGTTTCCAGATGAAAATCTGGCGTGGAAAACACTTACTCCGGACGCCATTATGTCTCACCACGGGAAGAGGAAGTAGAAGGCCGGCAAAGATCACGTTGCTCAGGCGCAAAGATGTACATACGCCTGCGATGTGTTCACGAATGCGTCATGTCACTGCTTCATGAACTGCATCGGAACGGAGACAGATGTTTTATGAAATCTATGAAGTGTTCTAAAAAGGTTCCATATCAAATTTGACTTCATTGTCGGTGCTAGAGATTCTCTAATAATCGGGAAGAATAATATATTCTACATTTTTCTCAATATCAACCAATTATTCGTAGTTTTTTTTAGTGTAGGAGTAGGAAGAATACCAGTTACTAGTTATTTCTACTGCAGCGCTTCCACATAGTAACTATGCTTCCTCAGTGTTTTAGTAGTCCGAGCCAAATCATCCCTGCACGTATCAGCATCTCTGGTATGTACATACTTTGGCTCTCTACTGTTCTCTACCAATCGGAATGGAGCGGAGATAAAGTGGTTGCGCCTTGACTTCCTTATCCATCCTTGTCTTCCTGTGAGCTGCTGTTAAGAAAAAGCATAGCTTGAATTATTAAAAAAGGCAAATATGTCTGGGAACTATTATTTTGCGATCGTCGGACACGCGGACAATCCATTGTTCGAGTTAGAATTTAATAATTCGAACAAAGAGGCGAAGGTTTGTTGTTTCAGAGGTTATGTCACGAAAATATCGACCAATGGAGTTATCTTATTATTTAATTCATTCAAATCTGTATCATTTTGGCGTTCTTTTGTAAGCACTTAATTTTTCCCTTTTCGTAATAGAAGGAAGATCATGCACACTTGAGTCAATTTATAGCTCACGCAGCTTTAGACCTAATAGACGAGCATACGTGGAAAACTACAAGTATGCATCTAAAAGTTGTAGACAAGTTTAATCAATGGTTTGTAAGTGCATTTGTCACTGCAACTCATATACGATTTGTTATGGTACATGACAGCAAGAATGAGGATGGCATAAAAAATTTTTTCAATGAAATGTACGAAACCTACATTAAGGTAAAGCAAATGTTCTACGTGCTGCATCTTTACATTGTCTTTCTCCTAACTTCAATTTTTATTCTAGTATTCAATGAATCCATTTTACAAACTGAACACCCCTATTAAATCTGTTGGTTTTGAAAAGAAAGCGCAGCTTTATGGAAAAAAGTATTTGTCTTCGTAATATATGATAAATATGGTATATATTTTGACAAACATTACTTTAATTTAAGAAAATGTATATATTGATGAGTAAATTGTTATTGTTGATATTTCTTATGCTTAAATCCATGTACATGCATGTAGAAAAACTTAAATTATAATTGAAACTTATATTGCATTTATGTTATTTATTCAAGATAAGTTTTTTGTACATAGCATGTAACACTTGGAGGGTTCTTACTCCAACTCTAACTCTTGAATCTGAAATAAATGAATTTGTTATAAATATTTCATTATTTCTTATTACCATCTGATTAAATTACAATTGACCAGTATTATTAGATTTGCAATTGTACATCTCAATGCTTGTGCACTTACCTCTTGTTCCTTTTGCATTTCTTGTGTAAGTAAATTGTCCAAAATCTCTTGGAACCGCTGCCTCAATTTGAAATTCTCAATATTAGCTATTTCAAGCTCTTGTTGCTGCCTTCGTTGTCGTAATTCATTCAATTCCATGTGTAATGTTTCCAAACGAGCTTGCAACGAATCTGGAATGTAATGTATTAATTAGAGATTGTCCATCTCAAAGTACTAGCATTGGATATATTTTCTAATTGCACATTATACCTTTTGAAATAGACTGTGATTCAGAATAATTATCAGGGACAATATATTCAGAGTGAAAGTCTTCCAACTTAGGGATTTTTGTTCCATCTTCAACACAATCTTTGTCACCGTCTCCACCACCATTACTGCTACCTTGAAACATTTCTTTACTAAACTCTGTTACAAGATCATGACTTGTTGTAGGATTATTGCTTGCCCGTTCCGAGTATCCAACTTGCATAGAGTTAGAATCGGAAACTCTACTATCAACAGATAATCGGCTATTCTCATCCAATTCCATTACATTGATATTTGGCTCATCGTCGTCATCCTCACTGTCACTGACAGCTTCACCAAATATATCATGTTCCGCTATAAAGTAACAAAATTAGTAAAATACTTGTCTGATAATTATATTATTAACATTTGCACTAAACTTACCAACATCAACACTTTGAGAATTATTTCCATCAATATTTTCTCTTTTTGTCTTAACCGTGCCGGATGATGATACTTTATTAGGTTTTGTTTGATCTTCATCTTCACATATTACCTCCCACTTTACATTGACTGCATCATTATCAACTCTTAATAATCGTTTCACTTCCTTTTCAATTTCAGGAGCTTCAACATACTTCTTTTTAAGGGTTTTTCTGAATCGTCTACGTCTTACGTTCTTTGTTGGTGGGGTTATACCATGTGGCCACAAAAACTTTTTATCCACTTTATTAGGATCTTTTTTCTTTTGTCTAATAGGAGATTCTTCGTCAGTTGTAGTTTGATCATCTTCTTCCTTACATAAAACCATCTAAGCAAAGTGAATAAAAGAAATTAATTCAAGGTTAAGGCAATTAGAATAATATATTAGCTAGTGTATTGTAAAATTCTTGGCATCTACCTGACAGATATCAGCAGTTTTATAGAAGCTCTTATTATCAATTGTTTTTAATGATTCTACTACAGTAGGTAGATCTACAACCTGTAAATAATAAAGAATCCTTCAAAATATTAACACTTTACAAATTAATGAAATAAAATACAATCAATTAATAATTGTGTTGGAAAACTCACCTTGGCATGGAGTAACCAGTGATCGAATCTAACCTCTCCATAACGCATATCATTTTCTAACTTGATGCTTAATCTATCTTTCAGTGGTAGTGCACTGCGCAGTGTTTCTCGCAGTACTCTTGCTGGCTCCTTTATTACACAAATTACTAAATTTAACGAATGTCACTCAAAAATTTAAAGGTTACAATTTTACATAATAGGAAACCTAAATACACACCGGTGGTAACCGCATAACAAATTGACTTTCCAGTTCTGCAGGTGGTTCATCCCGGCTTTTATATTCATTATTACTGTGTCTATGCATTTTACTTTTTTCTAAATAAAATCGTTTTTCGTCAAAACTCAGTTAAAGGTTTACCCAGGTTTACTCAGAGATGAGTTGGGACTGTTGGGAGACTGCTAACGGGCAGGGTCGCGCGATCGCAACCTGTGCTGCCCCCCGATGTGGGGGGATGTGTTGTTCCGCCACTGAGGTGTAACAGGTGGCAAGTATGTTAGCTGTCCACATCCTCCACTGGGGAGCAGCACAGGATGCGATCGCGCAACCCTGCCCGTGAGCAATCTCCCAACTCATCTCGGATGACTACTCTCTATTAGACTCTGGTTTATGCGTTCAGAAATATATGGCGCCGTTGCGGCATCCGGTCTTTTCGCGTTGAGCCTCAAGGATAGTTGGGTACCGCGTACAGTCAACTTTAAATCTGACTGCATCGGCATTGTATTAAGGGTTTTGTGTACAATAATAATTCACAATGCCACCCAAGTTCGATCCTACTGAGGTCAAGAAAGGTATATTTTTCCTAGAGAAAATTTATACCGTCTTATTAATTTGTGAAGAAATATTTTCTGTAGTGTGATTCATATGATCAATTTCTTTCTTTAGTATTTTTGCGGTGTGTGGGAGGAGAGGTCGGAGCAACATCCTCGCTGGCTCCTAAAATAGGTCCCCTTGGTTTGGTGAGCGTTCAGAAATTCACTTGGTTAAACTTTTTACTCTTATATCTTTCACGTGGTTTCCAGTGAAGGCATTCATTCATATCAGATCTAGTGTCGATGCTAATTATCACGTTTAAACAAGGACTGTTAATTTACAAAGTTTGACTCCCTCTCAAAGATATTTATATCCATATCCATTTACTATCTTTTCCATATCAATGTAAAATATTACTTTTTAACATAATAAATTTATCATGTTCTAGTCTCCTAAAAAAGTCGGCGATGACATTGCTAAGGCCACCAGTGACTGGAAGGGGCTTAAAATTACAGTCCAACTGACAATTCAAAATAGGCAAGCTACGATATCAGTAGTTCCTTCCGCAGCCTCTTTGATTATAAAGGCTCTGAAAGAACCGCCAAGAGATCGCAAGAAACAAAAAAATATTAAACACAGTGGAAATCTGAGTTTTGACGATGTCATAGCAATTGCCAGGGCTATGAGGCCACGTTCGATGTCACGTGAACTCAGTGGGACTGTAAAAGAGATTTTAGGAACCTCCCAGTCCGTTGGATGTACAGTGGAAGGAAGGCCTCCCCATGACCTCATTGAAGACATTAAAGCTGGAGAGCTAGAAGTTCCCGAAGATTAATATGGTGTGTATAGAGCTCTCTGCTCATTCTTTTTATCTTAAGTCAGCAACTGATTATTTTGTTCTCTTGTTGCAAGTATTGTTTTTCTAAAGAAAGTTCATTCTAAGTTTCAATTGGCAATCCTGCTTATATTTTACAATTTAATCAGACGCTGTCTTAACAAAAGTGTGAGTTTTGGGCTCTTGGTAGGGGTTGGCATCCCATCCACCTGGTAGTTTTTGATCGAAACCACAATTTCATCAAAATCCCAGGCACATAGCCACTGAGGAGAAAACCTCAATAAACAATCGAGCCATATGATACTTTAAATAATATTTACGTTAAATATCTTCTGTTTTGTTTCAGATACCAATTGATCTCAATAAAGAAATTTTTTAAATCCACAACTTATCTGCTTTTTCTTCCATTCTAAATGAATAATGATGTAATAATAACAGTATATAGCGATTACTTTATTAGGATTACTGCTAAAGGAGATTGTACATCAATATTCATTTTATATTCTTCGATCCTTTGAACTCACTTTTGTACCAATGTTTATAATTGAAAAATTTTGAGTGCATAGCTTTTGACAAGTTTTACTGAAAATTCATGAAAATAAACGTCTACTTAACACTTGAATCAAATCAATATTTGAATATCCCTTACAAGCTGAAACTATAGCACTGTCATATATTTTATTGCGATGTATATAGCGCGTATACATAGTTTTTTCTGATAGCATAAACCACGCCTAAGCACAACACATCGTTTAGAGTACATCGTAACCATCTCGGCATAGTGGAGTTTAATGCTGCAAAGATCTGCAGCACCAACTACATTCATAGTCTAGTTACCAAACAAACTTATAAAGTTGTACTTCGATGGTAGTTAAATTACGAATGTCACTTGCGTTGCCAAAGTGTTCAGCCGACAATGATAGCTCTTGGCACTTAAAACCTAATGAGCACTGTTGTTGCGTCGACCACGTCTCTTGCGACCACTTCCACTTCCGCCTCCGCCAGTTGCCGATGTGGAACGACTCGAGTTGGCCCATTGCTCGTAGAACCTTTCCGCTTCTAACCACTCCTGGTACTTGTACCACCATTCTTCCCACTTTATGTAGTCGTCTAAAGTAAGATCCCGCAGATAACCTCTAGCCTTATAATAATCGTAGCGAACCCGGACATCGTCCCAACATTCCAACCCTCTGGGGCCCTGCGACATCAGAGATTCAGGATAGTGCCCTGGAGGTGGCGAGTCATAACCTAAACGAGCGATTCTTTCTTCGCCTTCTATCACTACTTTCATGGCATTTTGACCATCCTTTGTAATCCTCATGTTTTCCATGTCTCTGCGGTCTACGCTCCACTGAGCCATCTTGCCAAATCTGAAAAGCATCGTTTATTAATTTCTTTGTAAACTTAATTCAAATGTAACCTATATTCAGTGGACTAAGAATAAATCATATCGTATAACAATCCCATTAAGTGTCATCAAAACTATATTTGTTAGAATTTTAATTACCTTTCAGACAACGTCATCCTTGGAGGCCCTACATGAGAAGCATTCGATGAGCTATCGCTGTCATCACTGGGCGACGAATCCGGCGGTGGTCGCAGCATGGGTGGCGGTCCATGATTTGTGTGTATCTTTTCTACTTTTACAGCTTTGCGCATCTACATAAATTATTAATTTACATATTTACAACTGACTACAACTAATACCGTGTTCTACCTCTCAAGATAATTCCTTTTCTGATGTGTACATTACACCTAAAATAATGATGTAATAAAATGAAACCAATGACACGAAACATACAACACCTAAGGCAAACATGAAATAAATCATATAAGTTGATTTTTGGAATGACATTTAATATCTTGATAATAAAATAAAGGCACTCGATAAAGCATCTGGCAGTTGAGCCACTTTAGGAGAAAGAAATCAGCAAACTCACCACAGGAACAGGATCCGGAATTCGTGGATCCTCTGGAATTCTGCTGTGATGTTTTTCCTTACGTCGTGCTTTCGTGGTTTCCTTCTCCTTAACAGCCTTGTAGTCTTTGTGATGTCTCGGTGGAGGCTGCGGAGCCGGAGGAGGGGTCCTCGGTCGAGGCAAAGGTGGAGACCGAGGTCTGCCACGAGGTGGAGGCGCTCGGGAACTGGACGGCGTGACATCCTTTGGATGACCTCGAGATCGAACCGGCGTAATCGATCTCGACCGCGACCGTGAAGGAGCCGCGACCCGACGACGCTCCTTGGGTGAACACACGGAACACGACTTGTCGGAGCAAGTACTTCCGGTACTTGGGCTGCGAGCTGGTCGAGCTCTGTTGTCGCGAGTTGACTCTCGAGTTCGCTCGCGCGGAGATCGAGGACTTCGAGGTCGAGGACTCCTGGGTCGAGGGCTGTGAGGACTACGTGGCCTGGGACTCCTAGGACTACGAGGATGTCCTCTGCTGGCCTCGCTGGAAGTCGCTCCTCCCACATAAAGCTCCTTGTATCCGCTGTGACGCCATCTGTTAGGATCCCTTTCTTCGACCTCTAGGAGCTTTTTGTTCCAATAACTGGACTGAGATTCCCTTGCCTTGCGCATCATGCAATCTAGTTCTCGTCTCTTCCCCGAACTCTCTCCTCTCTCGTGCGCCCTTGTTTGAGACGAATTTGAATCCATTCGTAGCTTGCTGGTCGTACTGCTGCTACTGCCGGCGCCTGCACCACTGCTACTAGCTCCTCTTCGTTTGCTGTCATAGTCCCGCGACATCCCTGAAAAGTATAGATTGAACATCTAATTTTTTATCGATTATTGATTCCTGCTCTTTGTTTTTTATCTATAAGATAATTTAAACGAACAAAAAGAAACGGTAATGCCTAGTCATCCAACGTACCGGTATATGTTTGGTGTCAGAAGATCCAGTGGCACGTAGAATGGTCGATCCAAACTCCTACGAGAGTAGTGAAGACGTTAGTTCTCATAATAATATGACAGGATGGCCATAACGATTACACTTCGCAATAATCGTCATATGTCAGCAAGAAGAGCCATTCCGCTCGTCCTCGAGGCTTGCCAGCTATTTCGATAAATAAGGTTGGGTACCGATACCATCCGGAACATGACCCAAGCTGACCGACGTAAACAAACAACACGAAACATTACCGACCGCTATCGCCGCCCTGGAACCGCGACGACCGTCGTTCCATTGCCACTCAGACGACGGCAAGTGTCAGGGCTTACGCGAACCGGCGATGTGAACATTTTATGAAAAAGAAATGTAGAAACATCGGGAACCAAAGTCGCGTTCAAGCAAGATATTTAAGCGACGAATCGGAGAAGCCGAACAATAGAAACAGTTCTTTATTACCCTCTTTAGGAAAGGTCTACCTCGAGGCACTCGCGGAGGCCATGGTTGCAACGTACACGAGGCATTGCATCCATCCCAAATGGCAAGACCAGACTACTCGACGTCGCACCAGGAGAACAACCATGGCCCGACAAAGTTCCAGTCCCACCTCTAGCTCGTGCCGAGGCCTACGACCGACTGGCGACACTCGACAACGTGAGAGGCGACGCAGAGTCTCGACATGGACCCTCGTCGAACGGTACCCGAGGAGGTATCGAGGACATCGACGACACTCGAGGCCAAAACGCGACGCGGGGCAAGGTACGGGATTCCGGCTCGCCGTCGTCGAGCAGAAGCCATCTCACTCGACGCCGAGGTACCGTCGGCGACCCTCGAGGTCGCGAATACTCGCGACGCGACCTAAGGTGGCGACCTTGGTGCGAACCGAAGCCGTTCATCGCGACGCCTCCTCCGAGGACAATGGAAGAGGTACCGACGAGGGCCTTCGGCAAGTCTTACCCGACACCTCGAACCGGATCTTTCGGCGACACTCGAGATCGCGCGGATACGACGGTGCGAGGCGCGCGACCTCGCTCGCGACCTTGACCGTCGCGCCAGGCTCCGCGGGCGTAGATCGCGCCGGCGCGAGGTGCGGCGACCTCGGCGTGCCCGGGCAGCGAGAACCGGTTTCGCTCGACAGGACGCGCGAGGGCGCCCCGACGCGGCGAGACGCGACGCGACTCGGGGCCGGTCGGGCACGGCGACGGGCGAGGCCGGTGACGGCCGCGATTGCGCGTCACGGCGGCGGACATGGCGGTGGGCCGCGAGCCCTTTGTCGTCCCTCGGGCCCGAGCCGAGGCACACACCTCCGCACTGGGTCGATCCGCGGCCGCAGCCGGACCGCGCACCGGCCGGGGAATGCGAGTCGGCGCGGCGGCCCTACGCGGACCAGCGCGGCCCGCCGAACGACGGCGACGACTCGTCGACTCGCGGCACGCGGACGCTTCGACAATCGATCTATCAAATTACCCACCCGAAGCGGGCGCGACGCAGCTGGTCCCGCGGAACTTCGCGACTTTCACTCCGTATTCCCGGAAGGCTCTCTCTCCCTCTCTCTCTTTTTCTCTCTCTCTCCGTCGGTCGCGCAACTGCGACACTCGATCCTCTCTCACCGCGGCGACCCGGAAACTGGCATTTTTCCTCTCACTGTGCCGCGGCAATCCCGGCCGGACTAATAGGCGCGGCGACCGCGTCGATTGACTTGCCCTTGCCTCGAATGGTGCCACGAAAGGCGGGCGAGCGTCGGTGATCACTCGGAGTTAAATTCGCCACGGCGAACCTCTACGACCAAGCGCGGACATTTTCGACACGGTTCGTCTAAGATGGCGACTGCTTTCGGGAGTACGCGCATGTCCGGTCCGTACCGGACGCCGAACGGTGACGCCGCCTTCGAGTTCCACTTTCGTTTCCCGCGATTCTGCCATTTGGCGGTGGATACACCTAAACGAATGCATATACTAGCAATGTTTCCTCCATTTCTCTAACAGCATCCCCATCGCCACAGTGCATCTGCTGCTCACATTCTCCACCGAGGCAGCACAGGCGCGATCGCGCGACCCTTTCCGTGAATGTTCTCTTAACTCGTTTCTGGTTCCAATAGGTTAATATCAAATGTTTACGTTTCTTGGTTTTCATTAACTACCTATCAGATTTACTTGTGTCAAACGTTCGTTCATATACGTTTACAGTTTTTCAGAGGTCAACGGATTTGAATTGTTAATTACTGGTTATTGTACGCTTTCATTGGAATTATATTCTGCAGATTTGATAGAGATGGCTAGAAGAAAGAGTCTTAATAGACGATCTCTAAAACGACGATCAAGTAATGTTTCCGGTATTCTTGGAGATTCTAATGTATTCGGAGAAGGTAAATGTATTGTCGATATATTGGTTCCTTTTTAAAAGGACAAATTTAACTCTTAGTAATTGTTTATTTAAATAACTACTAGATGTAAGTGATCACGAAAGGGTCGTTTACCTAGTAAAATCAAATTTAAATGTATGTTGATAACATGGAATGTTAATAATTTCATTATAGAAGAATCGGACTGGTGGCAAAATCTAGACAATGAAACCGTACAACCAAGCCAGTCGGTTTTATTCGGCCATTTGGAAAATACCACGAGCAACTTACAGGCTGATTCGGCAGTTGAAGCGTCCTTGTCCGATAAGGAATGGTGGACACATTTAAATAAATCAGATCAAACTTTTCATAAGGCTATTTTTACAAAAAGAACTAGCATTGGCTCAGCTACAAGTAACGTTCATTTCCTTTACTTATAGTAATGGTTACCCGAATGAATTAAGGAGTTCATCCCTTATATTTCATAATTTTTGTTTGTTTCTTCAGAATTAAATCAACAGTTACTATCATCCGAGTCTGAAACTGAAATATCTAGAGAGGTAAAGAAACGAAAACATGCTTTCAAAGTTCGTTCAAGAATGCTTCGCCAAAAGAAATCCTTACGCAACACACTAGATAAATCTGGAACTGCAGCTGAATCTGAACCAGTTCCTATAAGGGAAAAAAAATTAAAACAATTTGAAAGTCCATTTTGGTCGGATGAAGGAACAACAAGAAAGTCAAGAATGCACAAATCTGATTATAGTGGTACTCCCTTACATGGTGCAAGTCATAAAGCTGAAAGTTCAGTAAATAGTAGTAAAACCGAGAACGTAAGCGAAATCGTTAAATATAAACGTACTTTATTAAAACAAAAACATAATTTAGGGAAAAATATTCCTGATGTAATGAAAAACGAGAAACTCACAAGAACTCTACAGCATTCACTGCACACTAATAATTCATTAACCAATCTCGATTCATCAAGAAGTTCACAAGAAGAATCTAATAAAAATGAAAATTTTGGTGTTAAGAAGGCTAACGATCTGAAATCAAGATTTACTCTCTTGAAGAAACGACACAAAAATTCTAAGAAAAATGCTTTTGATGTTGTACTGGAAGATGAATCGTTAAATCAACAAAAGAGCCCTTCTCCTTTAAATCACAAATCAATAGATTTACAAAAGGAGTCTAGTGATACAAACGAAAGTTCTATCTCAATTTCAAATCAAATAATTAAATCAAGGTTTGCTGTTCTAAAACGAAAGAAAAGAAGTTTAGGAACTAGTAAATTCAAAGATGCATTCGCAGATAAAAGTATTGAGAAATCTAAAGATGAATCTAATTTCATTGAACAAAACGATGATAATATTGAAATAGTCAATCAAAGTGTTCAGCGGGGAACTGAAATGGAGGCAGAAAACAGGGAGTCTTCCAGAGTTACGACACCTCTTATGGCTTCTGAATTATATAGTTCAAAAATTGACACAATCCCTGAAAAGGCAGTCAGAGCGGAGTACGATTTAAGTCCAATCAAGGAAAACACTGAGAATAGCCATACGATCAATATTGGTAGACATTCGGATAAGAGGCAAAGTAATACAACATTAAAAGCGGTTTCACTAAGATCTTCCACTGGACACAAGCCTGATAAAATTGAGACCATTCAACCAAATGACTCAAAACTTAATAGAATCACAAAGAGATCAATGAGATCTAGACAAGAGATGTCATCTTTAGTTCCCGAAAACAGTGCTATGATCGATAATGTTAATATTAGTGATCATAGTCAGCATCTGTATAAGGGGCAAAGCAGAGACACGTTGAAAAGTAATTCTCCCTATGTCTCAGATTATCAACCAAGTATTAGCAAAAAAATGAGCACCAATATTGACACACTGCATCACCCTTCCCTTCATGAAAATGAAGATTCCAATGTAATCAGTGAAGATGAAGAATTACAATTACATTTTGATCATAGAAAATCAACCGCAACTACAAGTACGATTAGAGATGATAACACAAAGAATATAAGACGAACTACTGATGGCAATACCTCTACACTAAAGAAACATGAATCCATTGAATCTATTGATGCAGATGAGATCGGTGGTGGAGCAGATTCGGAGCATAGAAGTAGTTCTGAAATAGTCCTACAAATGTCACACAGTGAAAACCTGGAGGATGTAGACCCCAAGATCAGAAAACTCAATAAGAACATCAGCAATGGTACTAGTACTCCCAGTAGCAAAACACTCACATTACAAACCGTTCCAAGTCCTGATTTAATACGCAAATCTAAAAGCTTAAATAAAGATAAAAGCTCCATGATGAATGTTGATTGTCCAATTGTTGAAACTGCAAACGAATCAATGGAGAGTGAAACACAGATTGAAAAAACACTGACTCGTAAAGTGTCAGAACTTAAACGACATACAAGCGATAACAAAGTTCCTAGAGTCCATTTAACAAGAATAGAGTCTGTCGCGAATGTTACGAAAAAGCCCAAGAAAGTAAGTCTTCGCAGTTCACAACGTAACATTTTAGACATGTTTAAGAACCAGTCTATAACCGGAGCCAATACGTGGCAGGGTTCGCAGTCGTGTAAAGATGTTTTTCAAGACCCTGAGAAAATGAAGGTGATCACGGCGAAAGTAGAAGAGATCAAGAAAAAAGCTTTGGAAGATTTAAATCGGAATCGGATGGAAGCTCACGAGGCCGTAAAAAAGCTTGCGAAACTGGTAAAACCGAAAAAAAAGGAACCATCGTTAAAACCGAAGGCGAGTGATCCGCTTAAACTGGTCGATAAGGCATACATAGTGGACGGCAAATTGTACAAAAGGCCTAAATTACCAAGACCGAAGCCCTGGGTTACGGATCGTTTGTATAAATTTCTATGGAAACGTATGGAGCCAAGGTACAAGCTTGAAACTCGGATAAAGTCGGAAAGGTTCATCGTTAACTTGTCAGAGGTCGTGAGTCTTACTATCAGGCGTAAGCTGTATCGAAATTATGCAAGTGAGATCGATGCTTTGATGAAGTACATGGCTCGTCTAGGAATCATTGAAACTCGTAACGACTTTTATCACTTTTGCTATGAATTCCTTCCGTATGATTTTCGAGTTAAGGCAACGCCTATGTTATTACCAGGTAATGTTGAAAGTATTCCTTACAATCCGGCGTTGTTGCACAAGCCAATTCTTGAATGCATTTAATAACTACAAGATTCATTAGACATTTTCGCGATGGGATCATATCTTAAATATTACATAACTCTAATATATTACTCTGCCGGATGTACGTCCACTTAGCGCTTAAGGATTGCGTAAACGTTGGAAACGATACGTTTTCAAAGCCGCTGTTAGATATATTTATTTTTGTAAAATATTAAAATTAAGGCTAACGAGATAATGAAGTTTCATAATAAAACGAAGGATTACATATTAACGTCGTTTTACTAACTCGCTTCCCACATTCTTCAGGAGCTATTTTCCATATTAAACGATTTCCTATTAACGCTTTTTACGAAGGAAATTCTGACGGTTCAATCCGCTCGAACATCGAATTCGGAATCTTTCTGAATTCTTCATTCTTCTCCCAGGAATTTCCCTAAAGCTGGCGATGATGACAGTTTTGTTCGAGTTTCCAAAGTCGGTCGAAAGGATTTCGAATTTAAAAAGATCAATATCTTCCTACCCTCCTTTATCCTCTGCCTGATAGATTTCGGGAGAGCCCTTGTATTTACACTTACCGTGGGCGGCCCCCACCTCGAGCTGGGTCGCGTGTGAGGCTTGAGTCGAGGTGATTCCCACGCGTTTCACACTCCAAAGGATTAACGCCACCCCCTGAGTGTGCGAGCCCGTGCGCCCGCGCATCGGCCTCGTCCTCCGAAGCGCATGCGCCCTGCACGCTCGGTCACGTGCCAATGAGGAGCGAGCGCTTTCTTCGATCCCTTCGCTCTAGGGGAAAGGACAAATGGCGCGATGGCGGAGAAATGGCATGGCTTGGAAAACTCCGAGATACCTGGAAGAGAATAGCGAAAATCATTGAAAATCAGGGAATGTCTACCGGAGAATCCGACCTATATCAGCTGTTGCATTTACGAATGTTACTTTTGCTTGTGTAAATGTGAACAACGCATCTATTAGAATTACCTGCCAATGAGTAGATACGTGTCGAGGAGGAATCCTCGGACTCTCGGCCTAACTAGGGACAAACAACGCTACGTGCCGCCAATCATGAATGGAGCTTTTCAAATATTTACCGGACCGATCGTCGACTAGTTCAGATTGCCAGTTCACGAGAAGCGGTCTCGGCGGACGTGACCGTCGAAATGGCGGCGCGAGATTGCGCCGACAAATCCTTGGAGGGACGCGTCATTCCCGTTTGCTTTCCGTTAACGGGGAAGGGTCCTAATTACTTAAAGCGCGATCCGTAAACATTACTTTACAATCGGTGCAACTCATGCATCCCGTTAAATATTAGAACCGCCGAATGGAGAGCCCGAATCTCCTCGCAAAAGTCGGGGCTTCGGTCCCCCGGCACGCGACAAGATGGCGGACTCCTGCAACGCGGCGAAACTGCGCATTAACCTCGACCCTGTCGCATAGAGGCCCGTTTCAAGTGATTTTCCCCTGAACTTTGCCATTCCCGAGTTTCAGACTCATTCCAAGGCGCTTTCTATCCTCATTCTCCGTTGTTTTTTAATAAAGCCGAATCCTCCTCCCTATATCTTCCCTGCGAATATAAATCCGCTTTCGGTACTCGAAGCTGCACGCTCTCGAGATTATCGCGATCGGATGTAGCCAATCTCGGAGGTTCGAGTTCTTTCTCCCATGGTTTACGGCATCCAGGCATACAAAGGCTATTGGCTTTCGTTCGGGTCCCTCGCCACGCGATAATGGCGGACCTCTGCGATGCTGGTTACCCGATATCTCGCGGTAAAGCTGCGCATTAATTAACCCCGGCGCGCCGGCCCTGCCAAGTTCATCTCTACTTTGAAGTTTAATCTCTAATGGCAGTGGCGGCGCAATTAGGCAAGGCTTATTTTCGGTGAATACGAGTCCTGGACGAGGCCGCATTCGGGCCACGTGGACGACACGCGTCGATCGTTACCTCATCGCCGCTCGCAATTGTTTCCCCTGAACATGATTAGACGCCGCTGCACCGGCCGGCGTGGAAGCGTGCCTCGATAAGGGTCCGGGGTAAGACCAAGGGCGACGAGTTCGCCATCTTGAACAACTCTATGACTAATCGAAGCGGCGACCCCCAGCCCTCGGACGCCATAATATCTCACGGACACCGTTTTAAACCTACTCTTCCGCCAAGATTAAACGTTATCACGCACCGTTCCAATCTTAAAATCCGTACGAACTATCCAAAAAGGCATATCGCCATTTCGATAACGCTTAACAACCTCAAAGTTCATAACCTCCTGATCCGCGGCCTCTGAAACCCATGCCGGAATGAACTAATTCATAGTAGAACAGTCGAGTAAATATTGGTCGGCCATTTTGGTATCGCGGGGTACTTCGGGATTGTTTTTCTTTTTTTAATTACGCCTTGAAGGAGGTTAGTGCTTTAATGTTTAGCATTAAATAACAACAATCGTCGATCGCGGGGCGGTCCGGGCCCGATGTAATGACAATTACGAGTTTTCTGTGGGCATATCAATCGGCACGTGGCGCCGCGCGTCGAGGGGCGCGGCCGACGCGTGGCGACGCGTGAGAACGGCGTCGCTCGCACGCGGACAGCGTGCACGCGCGGCCACGTGCTCCCTGAAATTTCGGCCGAAGCGCGCCGATTTATCGGTATATATGTGACCACTTCGCGCGTGCACGTGCACGTATATTCCGCATACACCGAAAAACGAGCGGCCGAGAACGCAGTTTCGCGGCCGCGGCGATGCAAGATGCGAGACGAAAGATAGACGAATGCTCGAAGGAGCATCCGACCTGTTGCTTCGAATTCCTGGGACTCGTTCTCTCGTATAGTCGCGTCCACGATTATCTGCGAAACGGCTTCTTGTGCACGCGCGAGATTATCGCCGGGAACTCGTTGTCGGAGGTCAGTTAAACGTACATAGAGAGAATATACAGTCGAGTTAACGAGTAATTCTAACATAGCTTTCATTGATACCACTTCACGAGAAATGAGAATGCCGAACCAAATTTGGTGTCAGGAAATTTTTCAGAATATTCCCCAAGTTCGAAGTACACTGAGAGAAAGAAAAAAAAAAAAGAAGTTGACTTAAAGAAACATGCATTGGGTTAATAATATCCCGGGATCGAATACGCGCAAAGAAATGTCAGATTAAATTAACATAATTCGGTGGTCGGTATTAATTTTTTCTTTCGACGAGGTAATTGTTCCTTGCAATTATATACGATTCGGGCGACGGTGTATATTTGTTTCGGACAACTAGTCTTTTTTCTTTGGGAAGTGTAATTGCTGAGTCTGCTTCCCTTTAGGGTAAATCGTTGGAAATCATTGGGAATGGCCAAGCGGAGCGTATAGTCGTATACTATTTCTGCGGTTTAACGATCCGTTCTTATGCATAATTCGGTAATGTCTATATGCGCCCCTTTCAGCGGGGTGCGAAATATCGGCAATCGACGGGTCGCCCTTCCTGGAGAGAAAGCGCACCATCCGATCGCTCTTGGGCCGGTCCAATCGAATTAACATACTCTCAATAACCAATAATTCTCGCCGCCGAGATATCTCGACTATCGATCAAATCCGCGTTAATTCAATTCGATCTCGGCCCCCGGCTCTTGTGCGGGGTCCCCGAGGGGGCATATAGGCGTATGTGCTCTCCTCCAGCCATTGCGACAATTACGGGAGCCGGGCGAATACTAAAGTCACACGCTAAGTGTAACCCCCTATCTCTGCACATGTTCCAAGTACGAAACGAGAGTGAGGGCCGACCAACCTCGGCGAAATCATTTTTACAAGTAGCCGAAAGTTCCTTGCAAGCTGATTGCAAAAGCCTTTGACATCAACATCAATTCGTCGTTTATGACAGATTATTATTCCACGTTGGAGACATGCGCCCGGATGAACTAGGGTACGAATAAAGGGCTACAAGATTTTCCCATTTGGGGGAGCCGGGCATAAATCCTTCCATCGTTCAAGAGTAAATTCCATTTTTTTTTATCGTGTACGTATCAAACATAATATCCGCACCCACCCACGTGTACGTATATTTTGTTTAGGATTTTCCAAGGCACATGCTAGTCAGGGTCACTCGTGCAAGTTTCAATGCTTTCCATGGATTTAATCACGGAGTTAGATATCGCTCATGCGATATACATTCAGGGAACATGCGATAAACGTGTAGCAAACGTGCGGCAGGCATGTGGCGATTGTGCAGAAAGCATGTTTCGTGTGTATGTACACGGTGGGGCACCCACCCCGGCATAAAGGCCACCCTCTTGATAGGCGGTGGGGCACCCTCACGTCTCTGATAAGCGGGGGAGGCCGAGCTTATATATAGGGCCGCGCAACCCCGCAGGCCAGCATTTCGACGCGAGCCACCCCCGTGCGAACGTCGCGGCGCATCCCGAGAGTTCCCCCCTCTCGGGGTAATTTCGCAAGATTTAATTGCAGATCGGAGTACGGGCCAGCTGCAAATCGCTAATTATCGATACCACCCTCGACGAGATCTTGCCCATCGATTGCCCTACTTTTCGAGGGCCTCCGGCCTCGTGACGTCTACGTGACGTCCACTGTGACGTTATCGACATGCTGAAGAAGGTCCTCGGCAAGTCCGGAAGAAGGATCCTGAGGGTGAGCTTCCGAATTTAATCAGAAACCTGAATAGCGGAATATCCACCTGTCACTGACATTAATATTGTCATCCATGTCATCACAAAAAGTGCGCAATTAATCTCATCCAGAAATTGTTCAATTGTTCATTCGTGGTGGCCACGTTTTCGGATATTTCCGATCCGGTCTGCAACCTTTACTAACAATAGTATAAAAAACTCGGACAGTCCGAAGAATTTTCTAGGATTTTCTATCTTTGTATCGGGAGGAAACGGAAAATAATTCCTAACGAAGGCCACAGATGCGTTATCGAATTATTGTTCTCTGTTTCGGTAAAGAGAGCTGCGCACTTCCTATTGACCGTGAGCAGCCTGATACGTTTCAATAGATATTTAGCACGTATCGATTGCTGAAATCGCTTAAAAATTAACTAACTTCGAGTATACAGGGTCCATGGACCGAAAACCTTCGCGATCCTCATTAGTTTCCAACCGATCACCAAGCATTATCGGCACAATTACGTGTCGATAATCGCGTCTAGTCATTGTAAGCAAAGTTGACGAAAGGGACTGTATTGATTTCTAGCAGACGATATTTCTTCCTCGAGGAAATTCCATCATAGTTCCACTTTAAGGGACCGAACTAAGCACCGGTAATTGCGGCATCCACCTTCCTTTATTTTGCAATTAACACCGCTCAATACCTCGCCATCAATAACGGAGTCATGAATAACGGAGGTCTCTATGGACTCCTGAACATTAAGCCTTCTGGTATTATCAGTACGTCCGCACAATAACGAGCAATTAAATATTCCATCATTTTTAAGGGCCGGGTGGAATTCCCAATCAGAGGCGGCGCTCGAGAGTCCAATTTCCCAGGCTTATCACGTAGGGGCAAAATCGAATCCCACCACCCATGACCTTTATCCAGCTGGAAATCAATGAGCACTTAACGTGGAGGCAATGTCGGAATTTCAGATCCCTGGATGCGGAAGCTTTCTCGTCACGCGTTCTAAAAAAAGACCCTCTTCACCCCAGGGAGGATAAGAGCTTCCTGGAGAGGTTATTTATGATTCATGATCAGTGATATAGCTATGATTCTCGTTCCAGGCATTCAAGAAGCTCTCGGAGAGATGTCGGAAGTCGAAAAAGGAACGGGATGAGAATTTCGATGACGTCGCGCGGATGAAGTGGATCTCTACCTTGGAGGATCCTGATGCCGAATCCTTGGCATGGTCTTTGGCATCCTTCGACGCAAGAAGCGTCGATACCTTCGTCACGTTCGTCGCAGAAGGCATGGACGAGTGTCCTCCTTGCTGCTACTGGTGCATAGAACATGAGGAGAACCAAAAGAACGAGAACAGAGAAAATGAGATGATCATTTAACTCAGAGTTCATTCCCGAGGGGGCCGAAGAAGACGCGGATGTTTGTTCTGTTTGCTATTATCAGCGTGTAATAGCAGGGGCAGGAGATAAACGAAGGGCAGAACCGAGGGAACATAGAAAATGATATGATTACTCAAATCCAGGCGCCTTCACGAGGTCGCTGAAGAGGACATTCATATCTCTCTTGTGAAAGTACCTATCAACGGATTACCTCTACCTTATCAAGTGTATCAATCAGGACATGGCACAGATTGTGTGGACTTATTTCTTGCAGGACCGTGAAGAAGAATAAAAGTACTTATTGTTGTACCTAGCACTTCAGGGTGCCAGATATGTGGACACGTATTAGCCGACTGGATTACGATTGTTCTCCTTGCTGATACCATTATCGGGAGCATCAGATCTATGAAGAGACATTCTACAAGTTGGGTGGTGGGTGACGTGAAATTTTTCGGAAAAATATATCCTCGAAATCCAGAAGACCAGGGGTATCGGGAATCGACTCCCACCAGTTTAAAAGAATTCTATTAGGAAATGAGATTCTTCGCGGAGAGGTTCTTCCTTTGGTTCAACTCGGTCATTTATCAGTTTTACACCTCGCAATTGTTAAGCCAGGGAAATAGAAGGAAAAAAATTCCCGTGAGCCATATCGATTAGCCTTGCGTCGGGCTATTTTTACAAGGTGCACCTTTTCCGCGGTTACTTTGTACCGTGGCTTACATTTCGATTGTAGGCATCGACTTCGCTTGTAGTTAGTTTTGCGTTCTTGTGCAATAGCGACTAAAACGTACATCAAACGATCAAAAGTCCACCTTAGGTAAATTTTTGCAACTTGTGTTCGAACGGTGAAAAGAGGAGGTATTACAGATACGATTTTGTTCCTATACGTTAAAAACTCGAATAAGTGGTCTACAGAAGGCAGAAGGCGAAATCTTTACAGTAGGATTAGAGTAACAACTTCAACTAAGAGGAGAAAAAAATATGCGTACCTAAGTCAAGATCTACGTAAGAATATAAAAACTGAGTGCATGACACGTGAATTTACAAACTGCTCAATAGGGCCTATCGAGAGACTGACGAATACTATATTCTTCCTACAAGAATCTTATGTAAATAAAAGGATATAAGTACTGTTTAATAGACAGATATACGATGTATGCGGAGACACTATGTAAATAGATAGTACAAGTCTAAGTATTATTAAGGCTGTGAAATTACGATTCAAGGTTGTCCGGAATAAAGATACGACTGTAACGAGAATTATTCTTTTATACCCACCCTTCGGTAGTAATGGAAAAATGTACAACCTAAAGCCACCTTTACTTGATTATCTCTAGTTCTCTAAATGATATCCCGTAAAGTCCATGGCATTTGATAATGTCTCCGAGATAAAAAGACCAGCGGAATACCAAAATCTCGACAAGCTCACCTGGCAGAAAGTCAGTTTAAAGCCCCTTAATAGAAATGTCTAACTAACGAGGTCGAGGGAATGCAAATTTCCGTAAGGGTAGAATGGACACTAAGGGCGAACAATGGCCACGCGACTGCAGTATTCCTAATTCCCGCAAAATTGGAATCTCTCCCGCTCCTATTGGCCGCCGGATAGCCCGTAACATTGTCACCGGGTTATTTGTTCTCCCCCCATTTTTTCTCCTCCCGGTCGGTGGAATATTTTGCATCTTGCATGAATAATCTTCCGCTCAAGCGCGTGTGCAAAACTAACGAGTACCAGAACTGGTTGGCACATAATGGCGGAAGAAAGGAGATGTTGCCTAACCCGGGGTTGTTCGAATTTTGCACCCAGCCAATAAAGGGGATTTGCATTTCCCTCCCGCAAAAGGATTTTGCATGATAAAAACCTTCGATAAAATACATACATTATATCACCGTAACCTTCGGGATGTTCAGATGGGGCGAAACTTGGGCTTGGATGAATTTAAGAAATTAAAGGTAAACGTTATCCCCTATTTCATGAGAATTAACCAAGAGTAAAGGGAAGAAGAAAATTCCCCCAGGAAATTGTGTGGAAGGTGGATGTGGAAAGTTACCCCCGAGGTAGTTCTTTGCAAAACGTCACTTTATTACAAACGTGTATTGCAAAAATATCGAAACGCCCCCCAGAAGTGCGTATTGGGTTCTCGGCGGCACTTCCGGGGAAATTCCTCGCGGCAATTCCACTCATCAAAATGCGTGTTCAAAAGGGTGCTTTTTCGCAGCCCTCTGCGCGGTGGCTTACAATTTACCCAAAATATAAATATGTATGTACACTGTACAAAGGGATCTCCCGTGGAAACGGCCCGAGAACCTCGGCGCGTTATTTCAAAATAAATACTTCTTCGTATAAATTCTTATTAGGTACCTGTATGACTATCATATTATCACTCGCGGAATCCTGGCCGATCGGCCTGCCCGTCCTGAGGCTCAAGAGGGGAATTCCTCTCACGAGGCACCATTATTCCATATATACAACATAAATAAATGCACAAGGAGATACATATAAATATATACAACAATCGTCGCTAATTTCCCCCTCCACGAACACCCTGGTCAAAAGGAGCAACAATTAGGAAGCCTCGCATCGAATCTTTCAAAATCAGCGACCAGCGTACCTCGTTATCGCTGATAAAAAGCACACAGTCCAAGTCTTACTCTATCAATATCCTTACAATAACGCTTTCTTTGGTCTTACGCGCTCCCTAAAATCAGAGGCGAGGAGCCGAGGTATAATTCCTGTACTCGATATCGTATACACTCCCAGAGAGGGAAGATCTCTCCCAGAATCCTAACTTCCTGGTCACCAGGATGCGAACCCTTTGTTCTAGAAATTCGCTGAACAATATCCAGATTATTGTCGTAATTTCAAGGGAACTCCCAATCCCCTAATAGACCACTTCCAGGATCCAGGGTCTTGATCTATCGGTTCATATCAGAATTAGGCACCCCGTTAATGATACCACGCTTAGGATAAAGATTAACTTCCACCAATATTTTCCAAGGTCCTTCATCTCCACCCTGGACCCTCCACCAATAACCCTGAAATACCGTGTACAATGGGTGCTATTTCCAAGCGAATCGATCCCTCGGCAGGCAATTTCCATGTTTCAGGATTCGTCGGATTTCCGGGTACCTCCTGGCACCATCTCCACGTCGAGGCGCCTTCCTAGCTGGTCGATCTTGAATCCTTCACCCTTAACTCCCTATCATCATTTATAATGCTTGCTATTTCAGGAGGGATCGATCCCTCAATAGGCCAGCTCTGCTCCCCATGGTCTGTAAGGCTTTCCGTGCTGCTGTTGGGGGTACTGTCCAGGGTACTGCCCCCATCCTAGGGCTCCTCCACCGAGAAGGGGAGGCACACTTCCGGCGCCAGGAGGCATCCCCGAAGAGGCGGAACTCGGTGGCTCGTAGCTAGGACCCGAAGAGGTCGAGGTCAACGGCGCGGACGGCACAGGACCTCCAGGGGGAGGCGGGTGTTCCCTGTGAAAGCTCTGCAGGTGGGACAGAAGTCTCAACCTGAGGGGGTCTCTCTCGTCCAGGCCCTCCATTGTCACCAGGTACCGCCCTACCTCGGCGGCGCACTCGCCCCAGCCCACGGCGTGATAATCCATCGCCAATTTCGTACTGTCGTACCCTTCTGGACCTGGAATTAAAAAGAGCAGTGGTCAGTCTACGTGTCTTCACGGGAGCCATTACAAACAGCCTCGCGTGACTTGTTCGTATAACGAGAAGGCATTATCCCTCCCGATCTTTCTCCAGGGGTCGGTCAATTCTTCCTGAGGGTCTGTAACTTCACTTTAAGGTGACGTGGAACCCTTAAGGGGATATAAAAGTGGCATGTTAAGGGTCAGTCGTCCATGAAACTGACCCCGGAACAGCGAATCGTCTCAAATTGTACAACGTGAATGTGGGAATTTCTTTTTTTCAGTTTGTTCATAGACATTTAACAAAAATTTCTTCCATTTTTAAATTTCATCCAGTAAACATTTTATCCCATAGGATTATAATTTGTTAGCCAGTTTTATGGGATAACCTCCAGAAAAAAATGTTTCCTTCGACTCTACAGATTTAACGCATATTTATATACTTGTAAATTGGCAGATAGAGCGGGTATTAAAGAAGGCAATTGTTCGATATAAAGACGCTAACGTGGAACCCCGTGGTCTGGTTACGCACGCTCGAAGCGTGTGCTTTCGAAGGACGTGTGCGAGGAGCGACTCGCACGCGTGTGCGTGGAGCCAGCAGGGGACAGGTAGCGTGGGAACCCCGTTTCGATCCCCATAGAGAGAGGGGCTAAGCCGTATTTATACACGATTTATACGAACACGTCGTCTCCGGGCATAATGTACCTCGAATTATGCGAGATATCATTCCGCTCCTCCCTCTTTCGCGCGAACTGCGGAAATGACACGCGTCAGCTGGGCAACAAAAAAAAGGGAAGAAAGAGACCCTCTAGGATAATTTTCGAGTAATTGTAATAGTATATCAAAGATCGCCATCGGAAAGTAGATCGATTCGAGGTACGCACACCAAGCCAGGACTAAAGTTCATACGGATTATTTCCGCACACGAATAGATACGCATGAAAAAATGTCCCATTGTTGTGAAGTCGCGTAATTGGTCAACATTAGAAAGTCTACACAAACGTGATACGAATACGCGATTGAAATTTCGAGTTCATTATTGCAGGAGTACTATAGGGTGCAAGGGGGTAAGAGTCGTGTACACGTATCGGGAAAGATTGCACTCCGAGTATGAAACTCGAGTGACTCTTCGAGATCGATTTCGAAATGGTAATCGGCGAAGTGTCCGCGATTGGAATATCCTATCACCCCCTCGGGGGAGTAAAAGTGCCCGAGAGACCAGAGCGACGTCTCCATATAGCGTGCACGTATCGATGTACTTATGCACATAGATTATATACAGGCGGACCCTCGTAATTGGGAATATTAAATTTAATATCTCGTGGCCACCCTCTAGCGATAGAGGGGCCGCATTTACAAACAACGAAGTCCCGGAACAATCGGGGGCATCGACGTAGCTGGTTTCCCACAGGGTCCCCGCATCTGTCCCCGAGCGCGGTGTGTGCGCGCACCTCGTACAGAAGTATCGCCCTCTCTCTCCCTCTCGCGCGGCGCGGCATCTCTCGGTCTCGCTCCCACTACCGAGCCCCGGCCGAGCGGCCCTTCCTCGTTCCCCCCGATCGTGGGAACCCCTCTCGGAAGAGTTCTTGACTTCCTGTGCTTCCCACAGGATCTCGGCCAGGACCAGCACCTGCTCCCGACTGCGGAGTCCCGATCGTTTAGCGGGACTCCTTCGACCTCGAGGATGGACAAGGACGTAGAGAAAGAAAGCGAAATCCTTTGGATGCCACTTTCACATCCCCTTAAGGGAAGAACGAGCGGCTGCTGCGACTTTCATTTTTCATTTTTTTTTTTTTTGTTAACATGCTCTCGATATCTCGTTACTTTAACAATGTCAGAAACGATACCGAATTTCTTAATAAAATCGTGGAAGAGAGAAATGGCACAGGATTCCCGCGTTTCACGGGGAAATCTGCGGCAGATGGTGATTCGGTTATCGGATTGCGGTTAGGTTAGGTTAGGTGAGGTTAAGCGTGGGCTCTGCGGCCTGGTCGAAACACCCGCACGGTCAACAGGTGTCTTCCGGTCAAAAAGGTCCAAAGCGACCGCAATGTGCCCGACCGACAAGTGCGGTGAGCTGTTTGAGGTTAGGCGAATGGATCTCGAGACCTCCACAGGGCTGTTTACAAACAATCCGCGAGATCCTTCCTACCTCTCTTCTCAATTTCGCTTCGTGAATATCTGGAGCCCGTTAATCCGATCTCTCCCGTTTAATTTTTCGCTATTATCTAGACAGGCTATCGAGAATAAATAAATAAATCTATTCCAAGGAATTTTCAGAAAGAAAGAGGAAGAGAGCCGAGGTTGTCTATCGTTTCCTCGGAGAAGACGAGTGGTCGAACCGAGTTCCAAGGGGAAGGTTCCAAAACAACCCGAGGAACAGGCTCGACCATCCTATCGCGCATTCAGGGATCTCTTTCGCAAGCTACGACAATTGCGCGAGGTGCAATCAGCGAATGCGCTTCCGCGCCTCGCCGCCTACTTCCTGTGCCAGGACCTCGGAGGGAAAAGAAAGGGTGAAAGGGAGAGGCAAAGCGGTGGAGAAGGAAAGGCCTCGCTCTATTCCCAGGGAGGTAAGGAAGGACTCAGGAAGGAAAACAGGATGTGCGAACGCATTGTGCACCGGAGATGTTGCGCTGCACCCAACGGGAGCAGGATGTCACTTCCGGTGGACAAGGTGGCGTCCTTCGGGACCGTTAAGGATACAGTTTGACCGACCATCTGCTTCTTAAAATCACGCATGCCTTAATTATATAGAATCCTTGGGCGACCACTTCTCGTTGCGCCTTCGAGCGCATTATACGCGTCCTTTGCTCGTTTCTTTAGGAATCGTTCGACAGGTGCACCGATATTCCTTGGACATCCCTTTCCTGCTACGTTCCGAGCCCATCGCCGATTACCGAGTGATCCTCGGGTCTACTTTCCCCTTTTCTGCCCTGGATAATTCCTCACCTTTATTTCGCAGCGTCCTGAGATGCTCCACCGTCAACTGCAGGATCTCAGCCTTCTCCAGCTTCCCGCTGTGTGGATCCCTCGCCGCGGCCGGGACCAATCTTCTAAGCTCGCCAAGGGATGCGTTTATCCTGTCCCTCCGCTTCTTCTCGATCATCCCCCGTCTCCTCTTCCTGGACGCGTGTTGGCAGGAGTCGCCTCCAGGGGAGTTGCAACTGCAAACAAAATGGATCTCATCGAACCTGACCTCGTGGCTTCCGAACTTACAATCCGGGGGGACAATGTCGGTTTGATTGCATTGTTGCAATTAAGCGATGAGGTGACCCGGCCTGACCGAGATAAAGCTTCATTAATATTCATGTTTCAACGTCGGAGGCAATCGCACGGCGACGGCCGCCATATTGTGACCAGGGTCGAGGACCATTCGCAAAAGCCGAATCGCCGTAAATACGAGTGCCTCCATAAAATATGCTTTTGTTCCCGGCCGAACAAGCGATCGTACGTGTTGTGACACTCTAGGCCGTATTAGATTACAGGGCGCTGCCAAACTTGCCGGCCATAATGCGAGATTACGCTTTTGAGCATGAGAAGAGAGAAGGGTCGGAAAGTTTGAACGAGCGTCACCGGGGGAGGATTCGATTTTCAGGCCGGAAGTCTCCTTAAAAGCATCGTTATTGACGCCGGTAAAAGCGGTAATAGCGGCCACGGTTTGCGTCAATGAAACGGCTGGCCTCGGCCAAATGGTCGCCACTGCGCAGGACCTGCGGCATGCGAAAGTTCACCGGGTCGCTTGCAAAGCGTCGTAACTGGTTTAGATAATGTGCAGAGATACCGAGACCTTTAAGGGAAACTGCGGGCAATAATGCGTCATTACGAGGCGCCGATGGAGTCGAATTAACCAGAAGTTGAGTCAGTTAAAAGGGGCTCTTGTATAGAATCTCGTGAATTTTTCATGTCGACGTTCAAGCTAGATAAGACCGAGAACTCGAGTGAACCTACGGTTCCTTGCCGCTCTCCTCTGAGAAGACATCGTCACAGTCGGAGTCGCTCATGGCTCGCTTGAGGGGCCTTTGTTGATGCGATTGTTGCTGTTGCTGCTGCTGTTGCTGCTGCTGCGGCTGCTGTGACTCCTGCGTCCTGAGTTCCGTGATATCGATCTTGAGTTCGGGCAGTTCATGGCTGGCTCTAAGTTCGGTGAGTTCGCTCCTCATGCCGGGCATGTCCTGGTGCCTGATCTCGTGCCTGATCTCGTGCCTGATTTCTGGCCGCTGCATCTCGTGCCTGATCTCCGTCCGCTGCATCTCGTGCCTGATTTCTGGCCGCTGCATGTCCGGCTGATGTTGGCGCATCTCGTGCCTATGATCGGCCTTGACATCGCCCACGCCTTGACCACCAGGTGGAACATTGGGGGGGACGTTGGTCCCGCTGGTGGCCGGATGCCTCGGGTCGTGGGGATGGGAATGGGGCTGGGGTTGAGTCTGGGGGTGGTGATGGCGCATCTCCGCGTGCTGATGCGCCTGATACGTGGGATGGGGCGGGGGCGGATAGCCCCAGTGATGCGAAGCCACCCCGGGGGCCGGAAGCGAGGAGAGGTGGCTCGGACCCATGGGTCCCATGGGCGCCATCGAGGCCATGGGGCCCATAGGGGCCATAGGTCCCATCGCGCCGGACGTGATGTCCGACGAGAGCAGGGTGCTGTTCTCGTCGGACCGCGCCACCACGACTCGCCACATCCTGCCGTCCCCGATCTCCACCGAGAGGTCTACCACGGTTCCCGGGTCTCCGGTCCTTCGCTGGCCCGGGTGAACTCTCGATCTCTCCTCTTCTCCGGTCCAAACCTCAGGAACGTATCAAACCTCTTCCGGCTCGACACTATTCGACCTCTCCCACCGACCACTCCAGCACTGCGTATCCGACGACGACTCTCTTCTCATATCCTCCGTTCACGGTCCACCTCTCCACCAGAGCCTCGTTATCTCGGATTCTTCCTTCCTCGAGAATTTCTTCCAAGATCTGCCTCCCGCTGCGCACTTCCGACTCGACATCCCTCGAGGTCCGGATGTTCCGTCCCCGCCGGAGTTCACGTTTTCACGTCCACGTGTCCAAAGGTCCGATCTCGACTTTCCGCCCCGCCGTCCCGGATGGCGAACCGACTGCTTCCGGCGGAAACCCCTGCAACGGCTACGCGCCCGGTCGACAGCCTCCCCGACGCGAAGAACCAAGTTCGCCCGGAAGTCCTCTTTCGGCCGCGAAGCGAGCAGTCGCCCCACTCGACGCGCGAGACACGCGACCCGCGAGCTCTTCTCCGACGCCCCCACCCTCTCTCGCTCTCCTTCTCTCGCGCTCGTCCCAGTGGCCGAGGTAAACGCGAGAGGACGGCCGCGAGTCGCGATGCGTGCTCGGAGCGTGCCCGATGCGTGTGCACCGGTCGCGTGGCGGCGAACGTATGTCGTGTGCGGGAGGACGAGGCCGACACACGACCGGGACCCCCTCCCCCTCCGCGCGCCACGCGGACCCGGAGGGTGGGGGAGAAGCTCGAGCTTGTGGCGCGGACCACCTCCCCCTGCCCCTCTTCCTGCCCCTGCGAGGAAGGGGAGTCCAGGGGGACCGGCCGATTTCGTGGGAACGCCTGTGGCGCTTCGCGCTTATTGTCGCGCTCGTAACGCGCGGTCTAAGGGGGAGGACGGGGGGCCCCGTCTTGTCGCTCCGCGGGGACACACAATAATCGCAAACTTAGTAAAAAATCCTATGATAAGGAATTATAACTGGGGATGCGCGTAAAATTCCAGTCATTTTGACAATATCCTAGAGATACGTAAGTTTGGTGTTCCATTTACGAATGGAGGCTAACCGGTTGATTGATGTAATAATAATAGGAAGAATAATAACCCTGATGATAATAATGATAACATATTGAAATAATAATAGCATGAAGGAACTCTACCGAAAACTATGGAATTTTTTTAATAAGATATACTGGGAATTATTTACTTTAGCCTTCTGTGTTAACCTCCACTTACAATATCGTGGGAGAGACGTGGTATGTCAATGGGGTAAACCGTGAAGAAGACGTGTGAGAGACTTGGTATGTCGATTGGGCCAAACGTGAAGAAGACGTGTGAGAGACTTGGAACGTCGATAGGGCCAAACGTAAACAAAGCGTATAAGAGACGCGTGAGACTTTGAACGTTCAGCCAAACCGTGAAATAGGGCGATGTATGACCGAGATTGTTGTTGCTTATGGCAGGCGCTATTGGAATTTAAATCGTAAGGCAAGAGGTTAAGTGTACCTTCTGGATTAGGAATTCGCAGGTTTTGGATATTTTGGACATTTACAGGGAAATTGTCCTGGTGAAGATGGACTTTCGAAGAGGTATTATTTTGGGATGTGATTGGGAATGTGCAGGTTTGCCCGAGGGACTTGATCGTCGCGTAATGTCGGGAATTAATTGACTTTGATAATGGGACCGAAGCATCGGTGGAGTGCCGATAAATGCAGATTCCCAGGAGTTGGACGTGTAGGTCCTTGTGTCTTTGTATGTATGTAGGCCAGCGTGAAATCCCTAGGGCACCTCCCTCGCTAGGAACTAGCCACGATCGCCATGGTGCCGGGCATTTTGGGGCGTTTCTGATCGACTCGAGTACACGTGTCTATGTATGCACGTGTACGTATATACCGAGCTCGAGGGGTGCGCCTAGGACCACGTCCTGAGGGTGTACCGAATGAAATTCACACAGGAATTGGACGCAGCACGCGCTCACACGATTATCGATACCGTGGGCCTGGGAACCTCGCTGACTAATCGAATCGTTAACTTTTCGGCGCCGATTAACCCGGAGATTAGTCCCGAGTTATGGTTTCCCATGGTCGTCCAGTCAGGTACGCGGGCATTACGTATACTTGCACCTGCAGGGCAAAATGCAATCGTCGTAATCTTTCGCATCGACTTAAGGGTAAGTTAAAGCTCCATCCTGTCCAATAAACAGTGGCACATGTCTTCCTGGATACCGTGAAGAATGACTATCGTCAAGGGTACTCTCCCTGGATTTGTCATGTCCCCAATAATCAGATATAAAATTATCATTTTTGGGGGGTCGAGATGATAACGAATCAGGTGGGACTAATCATCCTGTTTGGTTTAAAAAGTCTCTACGGGAGGCGAATTATTCGATACGGTTCATCCCGAGGCCCTCTTTTAGGGCGAGCTTCGCGAAGATCTGCACACGTCCTGCACACGTCTTTTCGAAATCACGAGATAAAAGAACGGGCCAAGAAAAAAATTGGATCACGTGCCCATTTTTCTGCACTCCCCGCCGAACGTGCAGTCGCATGTGCACCGAATTGTGGCGGTGCCCCATGAAAATGCTCCTTCCGAGTTCCTCGCATTATGTAGCTCCTTCGTAGGGGGTTCGTCCTTTATGAAGCCACGTTCCCACAGGTACGACGGTGCAGCGTGTCCCGAGGGACCCTCTTTCGGGTCTGGAAAGAAAATCGAACCCGAAAGGGCATGTACACGCGTACACGGGGTGAGTTTGCATCTGCAAGCTGCATCCATTCCGCAAGGAATTCTATCCCGATGAGACAGCTCGGTGAAACAGTCCTGCATAATATGTCGTTCTTACACAATTGCATCCGTTTCCAAAATTCTCACGGTGTCGCTAATGGTGACCGATGCCCTCCAAGTCATACGATCTCCTTATCGAATTACAAATGCGCCGAGCAACCGTATACCACTCGCTCGATTAAATGGCATTAATTCAGATTAAGTTAAGCCCAAAAATTGAGGCATAAAATGTACTGTACAGCTTGTAAGGGAAGGGGTACAAATTAGAAGTACAAACTTTTGCGCAAAAATCCGCACAAGGTCCTGGCTTAGATATTCCCTACGAAACACGTGGCTCCGAATTGTCAGAATTTCTATCAGACGTCAAATTTCGACATTTTTCCATTTTACGACCTCACTTTAGAATCCCTTGGTAATCTGCAGACGCTTGTTGCGGAATCTCTATTTTGCGGCTATCTCGATATATTCTCGTAATCGGGAGAATTATCGAGAACAAAGCGAGGAAACTCTGATAAGGTGTGGATTATCGAGACCGAAAAGGTCTCAGGGGGCAAAGGAGTGAAAACCACGAGGCATCGGTCTCGCTTCCTAGAAAAGTGCACGCTCGTGTCCACATCACATGCCACGTGGCTTCACGTGCGGATGTCGCGTGCAGACCGGAAGTACTCCCGGACACTTTAGCTCCGTCTACTTCCCGAGGGATAACACGGGCGATAAGTCATCGATATAATGACCTGCGTAAATTTAATGGCGTCTCGTGACTCATGCGAAAATGGGCCCGTTTTTTTCTTTTTTTTTTTTCGGTACTTCCATCGCTGCATAATCGAATCGAGGAAATCCTCATATAAATGACCTATTCAAGGAATTGCGTAAATTTAATCTGGAATTGAGACGCAGCTTCTCTATCAGGTGACGAAAGGTGGACCTTGGGGGGTAAGAACGCACTCGCGAAAAGGGGTACCTCCTATAGGGCTCAATTGGCAGAAGGTATTGCGCATTTCGTGGCTGCTGAGTACGAGGAATTATTCCCCCTGCCAACCCTTCACTGCTCATGAATTAATCTCGATTCAAGTCGGAGGTAAATTGATCCGAGGGATGATTTAATCCCGAAATTTCGAGACAGCGGCAGCGAGAAGACCCGACTAAATAATTACCACCGTGAAGTACTTCAAAGTCCCTTGATTCGAAATTTCGTTTAGCATCGTTTTTACCTATCTCGCAAAAAATGCAACAATTTCCCTGCTCCCAGGGGTCCAGGACTAGGGGAAGGATTAATCGCTAAGTCGCGCCGTCGTGATCTAACGAGATTCGTGACGGTAGAAAAAAAAAAAAAAAGGATTAGACCCGGTGTACGCTCTGGGCTAATAAATATTTATTCGCAATTCCCTGTCGATCGCCAGCACGCGAGAATACGTGGTCAAGTGGGCTTTGCACCAAAGGTCCATCCTCTGGACAAACAGAGTGGCGAATCTCGCGCTTTACCGGCGATCCCCGCATAGTTAGGCAAACATGCATACATTAAGCACTTAGGGGTGCACGTGGTGACGCAATTGCGAGGTCTCGCGTTCCTTACAAAAACAGAGCGAAACCGAGGAAAGTCGGCCCCGAGGGCCGACTGACCGGTGGTCACTCCTCCCCCGGCTGACCCTTATCGACAGTTGGCCAAGCACAATCGGCAATAATTGGAACATTGTCCGAACCTGCTGGTCACGCCGAGGCGTACTTTACGATTTGTTGCTCCCGGTCATCGACGCGGCCACAATCGGAAATATGAATTTATCGCCGGTCATGTTGCTAGATATGGAACGCGGAAGACGCGGGAAAGTGGAGTCGCCCTTCGGGGTCTCTTGTTTGGGATCGTAAATTCTCCCGATATATCGATTAAAGCGCGGCATGCTCACGGAATATTGGATCGTTACGTTTGCCCTCGTAAATCACGTAGGATGCCGTAAGAACTGGTAAAGCAGAGGCGTCGAGGGGCACGATGGAGATATACATTTTATAATTAATACTTGGCCGAGAAATTTTTTGGGAAATATATCCGAGTTCACGGACCGCAAAATGTTTCTTTTTTTTATTTTTTTTTTTCAGATTCTTGTATGAGAGATTAATTCAAATAAGGATTATCTCGAACGTGGATGGATGTAAGCGTTTTCGGGAAAGTAGCAACGACTTTCCGGTAGTTCCATCGAGTCTCAAATGCGTTGCAACGAGAGTACCGGTACTGCTCCTTTGTTTCCAAATTAAGGCTTTGTAAGGGCGCAAACTGTAGAGGACAGTTTCCCCGATTTTCGCCTTTCGAGGACAGTCAAGTCACCACTCGTACAAAACCTCGCACCATCTGTCCACCCGGTGATTAATCTTTGCCGACAGCCTATGGAATGGTTAAAGTGTACTATATATCGGATTAAAGTTGTTCCTAGTCTCCTGACGGGAGAGACTCCTCGAATGATTTTTTGCAAACCACCTCGGGACGATTTTAATACCTCGTCGATATTTTATATTGTATACAAGATGTATCCGAATTGAATTACAGAGTACTGGCGTAAGTTGAAGCCATTGAAGCTCGAATTGCACCGTGAAGTATGGGGGGAGGCGCATTAAATTGCGGCCATTAAAATCCCCGATACTTTTTCCCCAGATCTCCCCTCGCGTTTCGCGTTTTCTCACGATAAAAAAAAAAAAAGAATCTCCAGTTTTGCCGGGAAACGGTGAAAAAGCGATGCGTGACTCTGAAGTCGTAAAAACCGACAAGAGGAGGCGGCAATTTAAATGTCCCGCGCTGGGAAAAAGGCACGCGCCCCGAAGAGTCCTCCCCATTTAAAACGCCCCAATCGTCACGACGATTCGCCATGGTCGAGGTTTGAATCGGGACAAGTGCGATTTGAAATTCGTTTCCAACCGCAGAGAGAGAGATGCACTTATTATGCCATTTTTTTCGCCTGATTTTAAACTGACAGCTGTCGGGACTGTTTGACAGACCGGAACTGAGACATACGTTCATTTGTCTGACCTATGGGCTCGCGAATTGTAAACACTACAATGCGATAATTTAATGTCGAGGAAATTAATCGGAGTGGCTGTCCTCTTTTATTTTTTAAATTGAACACACGAGGTTTTATGAAATTCTCATTTTTCATCAGTTGATAAATTCAAATTATGTTCAGGGTACGTGGAGAGTTAATTAAAATCTTGTAAAGTTGCATTCTAGTGACTAGGCACGGGAAAGGGAGTGCTTTCGGCGGTTTCGCGGGGTGGAAAAAAATAATCGATCATCGGTACAAATTTACAGCATCATGGAGGCTCGTATGTTGCACGGGGATCGTAAGTGATGGATGGGTTTCCAATCGCGATAAGCCATTGTTAAGTCGACGAGATAGGTGGCCACGCGACGTCGGGTTTGGTCCCCTTTCATCGAACCCCTAATCTAAGACCGGTAGAACTCCAATTTCGGAACTCTTTCATCCGCCAACAATGTACCTCGGAGTGCAAGAAATTCTGCACTGCGTATCTCGCAAGTCTCGATCGGGCATAATATTTGTAAAATACACTTTTTTTTATTTACCATTCTCTTGCCTTTGAACCGTTGATTCTGTACTTCTGTTGTTCAGTTGATAGAAAAACGCATAAATATCTAATGAAGTTACAGAATTCGCAGTTTTTACCGTGAAGGTAGGAGTTTAATTCTGCGTAGAACACCCTTATTCCCCGAAGCAAGTCGTGGCGCCATCGAGCGCTTATTGGGAGAACTGATGCACATAACCACCAATTAAGCAACTTTTGGTCGGTAATTGGTAACCAAAGAAATAAAAACAAATACTGCCAGCTTTTTGAATGAAGCTTCTTAAATGAATTGAAAAAACACATAAAATAAAGAACAATCCAGAACATCGTATTGTAATGTAATAATGAATGGCATGCGCGCCATTTTGTATAAGTTGTCGAAACTTCCGCGGCGCGGCGCTCCTCTCAGCCGACCGCGCTACCTTCTGGATTCCTGGTGACTTACGGGAAGCGGTTTCGTGACGACTTCCCTGGGTGCTCGAAGAGCGGAAGCTTGTCCAGGTTGCCGGCGAGTACAGGTCCCAATGGAAGCCCACTGACCCTTCCTGAAGGGAGCGCGAGTCGCGCGACTCCGGGGCGGCTCTTATCGGCGGAATAATTCCGCCGTTGCGTCGCGAAGAATCCGCGCGCGGACCGCAAGATGTCTGGCAGTCGCGCAACATGCCAGGCTAGCAGCATCGTCGAGTAGGTATCACTTCGCGGTTCTTCGAACCTTTCAATATCATTGCTCTCCCTCTATCCCGGTGTTCACTCAATCTATCCACCTCTCTCTGTCTGCGAGCGGCAAGGAACTCCGGTACACGCATCATTTTTATCGTTTCCCGCTGTTAATACGCACATTATCAAAAAATACCCCGTACAAAGATCCTTCCATACAGCATCCTACGTGTTTTTTGTACGAAACATTTTTCCATATCTTGTATATTTACTATGTAAAAGCATTTTAACCAATCCTTAGGAGTAACTCGGCGCGTCCTTTATATTTAGTCACTATCCCATAGGGAGATGGGAGAAACACGATTTTGATATTTTAATTGAGTTTCGGACTTCCTTTTTCAAGGTGGCCTGGAGATTTTATGCTGAAATGAAGATCTTCAACTGAATGTAAATACATACGCAGAGGGTGAGCACGGTGGTGGACCGGCTAAGTGGTGCGGGGGTGTACACCAATTGAACGTGGCGGCCAGGAGGCCGTCGACCTTCGGCAAGGACATGCCCATGTCCCCAGGCCGGGTCACACTCGAGTCTTGCGGTCATAGGGGAACATGTTCCGGCATAGCAACATCGGCACGTGGCAACTATCGATTGATAAGGCTAAGCGAGTGGCCGGCTCGGCGCGCTTCTGCTGCCCTGGTGCCAAGTATTTCTTAAAGGCGGTACAACGCTACCGGAGACTCCACCCACCCACTCGGGGAAGCGTTATTTCCGCCCAGTCCTTGAATCCTTCACTGGGGAAATGAATTCTTACCATGCTTGTCTTACCATGACCGTCTTTATGGCGGGAATTGTGCTGACGAAGGTGTAGAAAGTATGTGCACGGTCGCCGTTGCATGATCCTTCAGGGAGATCAAATTCAAAATGAAAAAGATGTAACGTTTTGTTGACAACAATTGCTCGTAAATACTGGAGACGTAGCGAAAGGACCGGAGAAACTTTGCGGTTTTTAACACATGATGAGTAAAGGGAGATTAAGGTGAAAGTATTGCATTGCATTCCTACGATTACAATGTTACGATTGGAATATTTACAACTTTTACGTAGTGCTTATAACAAACTTGTTAATCCTGGGAACGGATTGTAGGAATCCGAAGCGTATTTCTCCTTGAAGAAATCAAGTACCGGTAAGTGACGAACGGGATTAGAGAAGAAATTATTAAGAGAGATTTCTTAATGGAAAGTTCCTGCAAAGATGTTAAAGACTTGATATTTTATTCTCGAGGATACTTTCATGCTTTTGAAATTGTTGTGTATATTTCAGCAATACTGTTAGGCATGTCTCTTTATTTAAGAGTTTCCTAATGTTGGAGTAAATTGAGTATTACTGTGCTGGACAATTTTGGTATCTTGAATTCCGCGGGCAAGTGGCTTTGCGCTTTCGCCGGCGACAGCAGCGCCATGGAAGCGACGCGCTTGCGGTGGCGGTTGAAACATCCGCCATGGTGGAGTGACGTATTTCAGCGTGTCCGAAGTAGATTTTTGTGTCGCGTTGAATTTTTTTGTCGACAAATTGTTCAAAATTCAGGTATTTTTTCCATAAACATATTTAATACCACCTTATATTATCAACAGACTACGGATTCTAAAGACTCTGCAATGATCAAATACTCCGACTTGAAGTCAATTTTACTTTAGTGACTAAAAATTAATGCATGGTTTATTAAGCACTATAAATTTGGAATTTACGAACGTAAACTGTTATTTTTCAAGTTTAATATCTTTGAGTAACCTTATATATTACATGATACTTTTCATCACAGAATTGTGTTATCTATCGTGAGCACGGAAAGGTTATGTAGCCGGATTCCTGGAAATTTTGTCTCAATTATAACTGTACTTCCAGATTAAGTTATTCTGCCTAAATTTGATTCAAAAGCTTCACCTGTAAGACTCAAACATCTTCGTAATCTGAAGTGTGATTGTGCATTATTTTAATCTTTACAAATGAAGTTATATGAATATCATTTCCTGTGATCGCATTGAGTTTTGGTGAAAATGTATTTTTATTCATGAAAAACAGTTTCCCATTGTTATGTCAACCTTATTTCATCTAAGCAATTATACTTCTTTTTCAGAATTTGTAATAAGGTAGTTGTAAAAAATGGGAGATTCGGATGACGAATATGATCGGAAGAGACGAGATAAATTCAGGGGAGAACGAACCGAGTCTTACTCCCGAGAAGGTCGTCGGGATGATCGACGAAGAGATGACTGGGTTGATAGGTAAACAATAATCTATATTTTGTTTACAATTAAGATCTGTAAAATGTTAGTGATATGTAACTGAATGCATATTAATTTAGAGGCTAAATATGAAATGAACGATCATGAGTTTATCCAAATCCTGATGCTCTCCAGTGTTTACTATTTCAGGAATAGAAGCAATGATGATAATGAAAGCACCTTTCCTGCATTTTCCTCCCCAAATTTTCCTCTCCTCCTAAATATGGCAAGATTTTTGTCTATCAGAAGGTAAAACAGTCATCCATAATAGCAATAATACACAAAGTGATTAAGAAATGTATATATTGATATATCATGAGAGCATCTAACCCAGAGTAACGTTTTCTTTATGCTTGAACATGTTCACATCCAAAGTGGTTTGTAACTGTAGTGATTATTTTAGAGAGTGGTCCAGCCGACCTCGTGCAAGGCCAGACTATCGGGAATATCGTGGAGGAGGAGGTGGAGGACGTGAACGTTACAGCCCTGCTCGTTCACAAGAAATGGCACCACCTATGAAAAGAATGCGTACAGACTGGGACGACAGACCACGATACAGTCATGATTACTATGGCGGTGGCGGTGGTGGAGGAGGAGGAGGAGGAGGAGGAGGTGGAGGTGGTGGTGGTGGAGGAGGTGGTGGCGGTGGTGGCGGCAGCTCCTGGGGTCCAGATCACTATTCTGCACCTCACCATAGCAACCATCACTATGGCAATCATGGAAACAATAGCAGGTTGGTTTCCCTGCTTTAATTGTTTATTTTTTTATGTATAGAAAGGTTAAGAAAATACTGCAATATTATTTTTAAATATACATAATAAAGTAAAATACGAATATACAATGCTAAAACGGAGCCGGTTAACTCCAAGATTACTAGCTAAATTCAGGTACCGTAAATCGCGTTATGATGAAATTGTTTCATAATTTTCAATTTGCAATTATGCTTATGATATTAAACAGTCAATAATTATGAATTAACTTCGTCTAGCCGCGAAGCATCTGGGAACTATAGCAATTCCGCTGTAGAGACGCAACCGCCGATGATGACTTTCAAAGCTTTCCTTGGAACGCAGGAAGATACCATTACGGATGAAGAAGCCATCAAGCGTTACAATGAGTATAAACTAGAATTCAGACGGCAACAACTGAATGAATTCTTCGTAGCACACAAGGATGAAGAATGGTAAGGCGACTTATCTTTTTTTCGAGTTTATCTGGAGCATATGGTTTCGTATATCACGTATATGTTTGTCGCACGAGATTGAGCGGTAATTGAAGCAGTTGATGAAGAAAAGTCACAAAATTATAATATTTTCTGTATTAATCATTCTATCAATTGCTACAATTACAAATGAGTTTCCTCAAAATGCTTTTCGCAAATAGGAATAACCTACAATAGCTGAATATGCAGATATTTACTCCAGTAATTAATTCCATGATGATTGAGATATGTAAACTTTCTATAAATGATGTTATCTGTTTTTACAACCAGTTCATTCTCATACTGTACGAAAAAGCAAATACTTCCCGAACTTGTCAGTCATTCATGTAGCAATTTGAACTGCAAAGTCATTTTCGTTTAGAACTTGTTAAATACTTCAGATATTTATTTTAATGAAGGAACCCCACGTTTAAATTATTCATCCAGCTATTGTAGAATATTAAATATAACGTGGTCAGCTTAGTTTAGACGAAAAGGATGGGTGTAATTAGGGGTTTATCGACTGCATATACGGAATCGTGTAAATACGATTCTAGCTAACTTCTAACAATGTGACCAGATTTCTCTATCCCTACAGCACACAGCCACCATCGCCCACTGTACTTCGGGCATCGGTCATCTCGTCCGTTTATTTTTTCGCTCGATTTTTTATGCCTCTCGCGTTACGCGCAACAACGAAGACCAGAGCTGTCGTAATAACCAGCTAGTTTCAGTTTGCGAGCTGGGCGCGCAAAGCCCAAATTCGCTCGCTTAGACCGCGTTCTAAACCCGCAATCACTTTTAAACTTGAATCAATCTGTAGGGTTGTTAGGGTAGAAACTCTGAAACACCGAGAAAACCGAATGCGAGCAAAAATATGAGACCACAGGTGAGGCTCCATTCCGTAACTGACCATGTCAATATATTGTCACTCGTATAATACTATTGTTAAGTGGTGCAACACATTGTGTACTTATTTAACAAATATGTTAAGGTAGATACTACGCAATATAGGGTGGGATACGTCGAAGAGTTGCACCAAATGTTACTTAAATAAGATCGTATACAATGGATCATGCTTCGGTATTTGATCGCTCCTTGCAGGTCATATGATTCACCTTCATGTGACTTCGAGAAGCAGTCAGTTGTAATGTTTTAATAGTTTAATTTGCAATACAGACAGTTGTTAAGGTCCTGGAAAAAAATTGAATAGACCTTCGATTACAGATGCTTCCTCCGCTGTCAATTTTACTTTCTATTATGCATGTCCCACTTGGGTACTGCAACAATTTCAGCAGCGTGAACACTTCATAACGATAAGATATCTTGATAGCATAAAAATAGAAATAAAAACAATACATACGGACTGATTTTTTTAACTGTACTTACTCTACTCGTTGCTATTTCAATTAGCAAATTTCATCAATGTGATGTGATAGACACATTACTCTTACATCTATTTCGATTTATCAGTTGATTTCTTGGGATAAAAATGCTGATGACAGTTGTGATCGTTTAGCTGCTGATATTGATGTATCGTGTTAAATTTCTGCATTCCAAGAATTGGTTATGCAGAGAATTTCTACTTGCTCTCTAAAAAATATTTCCGGATCTCATTCTTTGCATATGCAATTCTTCGAGTGAATTTTCATTGATTTGAATTATTCAGATTATTTATACCATAGATTTTTCTACCACCCCATTTGTGAGCTTAAATCTAATTTCTCCTCTTTTATTGTTAAACTATAGGTTCAAGATAAAATATCATCCAGAAGAATCGATTAAGCGAAAAGAAGAACAAGTGGCTGCTCTCAAGGTATTGAGTGATCTTTGTAATGAATTTTGATGAAATAACTTCCCAAGTCTAAAAGACGTTGTTTTCTTTTTTTTCTGCAGAAACGAATAGAAGTGTTTTTAGAAATGCTCGACCAAGATGAAATTGACAAAGTATCTGTTGATGCCGATCAGACCGATATCTTACTGCATCTTTTGGATGCAGTAGTAATCAAATTGGAAGGTGGTACGGAAGAAGATCTTAAAATTTTGGACATGAAGTCGCCTATACCACCGATAAAAGAGACAGTTGTTGTTAAAAAAGAAAAGGACGACTTTTGCGATAAAAGCGGGACGGATGAAAACAAAAGATTAGACAGGTGAGATCGATGTAACTGTAAAATACATCTTGATATTGTTTCGTCATTGTATCTATGGTTTCTTTTAGTCATTTATTGAAAGCTTTCGAACCACCTGTGATCGAATCATCTGAAAACTGGGATAATGATGATGCCGAGATGAAAAAAGATGCTAAAGAACCAACCCCAGAAAAAGAAGCTACGCCAGAGAAGGTCGAAGAGAATGCAGATGCCAATAAAGAGACCGAAAGTGTTCCCCCGTCGGAAGAAAAGGGTACGTTCACGAAGTAACTTTTACCGGTACTTTTTGTTACTTAATTTTGTCCTTCCAGAGGAAGAGAAACCGGTTGAAGTTAATTCCAAGAAACGCAAACGAAGCGACAGTAATAGCAGCTCCAGCAGCAGTAGTAGTAGCAGTTCTTCCGACAGTGACAGCAATAAACCTGACTCACCGAAGCCCTCTACTCGTAAGTGAAGAAAACTATTTTTTTTCCTTTTCACGTTTTATAATGTTGCAATGATGCAATCTTTTACTTAGCGACCGAAGACAAGCCAGACGATGTAGCCGAAGAAAAAGCTGCAGAGGAGACTGTTACTCCGGACGCGGAAAAGGAAGAAGTTAAAACGGCAGAGCCGATGGAAGAGGGGGAGGAAAAGGATGAAAAGAAGAATGAAGCCAATGTCGAGCCCGAGACAGTGATCGATTTAGCCAGCGAAGAAAAGGAGAAAGAACCTCGCGCTCTTCATAAAACTAGCAGCATATTTCTACGCAATTTAGCTCCAACGATAACCAAAGCTGAAGTTGAAGCCGTAAGTCCAGTAACATAGTTCTATGCAAAATTCTTCAACTTGCCTAACCATGCTTTTAAACCGACGCCTTTAACAGATGTGCAAGAGATTTCCCGGGTTTCTGCGTGTAGCGATAGCTGATCCACAACCTGAACGCAGATGGTTTCGTCGGGGTTGGGTATCGTTTGAACGTCAAGTAAACATAAAGGAAATTTGTTGGAGTCTAAATAATATAAGAGTAAGTAACGTATTCTAGAAATTCTTCAACATTTAATTCTTGCAATTTAACGTAATCTTTTAACTTCGTATAGCTTCGAGACTGTGAATTAGGTGCTATAGTGAACAGAGATCTTTCTCGCCGTATTCGGACAGTAAATGGATTGACGTCTCACAAACAAATTGTCAGAAATGATATTAAGTTAAGCGCGAAGATCGTTCACAATTTGGACAACCGTGCTGGCTTATGGAAGGAGGAAAGGAAAGAAGAAAGTTCTCCGAAAGACGGAGAATGCAAGGAAGCAAAATCAGCCCAAAGCGCAGATGAGCTTGAACAGGCGGTAATATAATTATATATATATTTGCAATCTGAAATTACGTCCTTTTTTTAAATTCATATATCGTTTCTTACTCGTAAATATTAGACATAAAAGTATAATTTCCTTTTCAGGCATTTGGACTCTCCTCTAAAAATCCAGTACTAAAAAATATAACCGATTATCTGATAGAGGAAGCATCTGCAGAAGAGGAAGAATTACTGGGCATGTCGGGTGATCATGAAGAAGGTCAGCTAGGCGGTGATGGCGATGGCCCCATAGAAAGAGACCCCGCATTGATCAAGGTTTGTATATCTCATTCTAGTATCTAAGTTTTCCAAACGATAATAAGCAATTAGGATCTGACACGTGATCGTTCCAGAACAGAAGAAAATTAATCCGGATTCCTTTTAATACCAGGTTCTCGACAAATTAATATTATATCTTCGAATAGTGCATTCAGTTGATTATTACAATCATTGTGAGTATCCGAACGAAGATGAGATGCCAAACCGATGTGGAATAATGCACGTCAGGGGATCCCCACCGACTACCAAAGTTTCAAGCACAGAGCTCTCGGAATACTGCCGTAATTTCGAGAGTAAAATGTCCGTCTTTCTTGTTCCCGTAGCCACTGTTGCGAATGACGAATTCGAAAAGCTTGGTGCCAAAAATGCCGAAGCGTATCCTTTTTAAACGATTCTTACTATATTAATACGAATGAATTAATGTTCAACAATGCCGCCTACACCTGAAACAATTTTCGTTTCTTTTTCCTTTGAACCCGGGTCACAATTTTTCCTCTTATTTCCTTAATATTATACTTCAGTGAAGTCGAGAAATTTGTACAAGCAAACACTCAAGAGCTTTCTAAGGATAAGTGGTTGTGTCCTCTCAGCGGAAAGAAGTTCAAGGGTCCTGATTTCATTCGCAAACATATTTTCAATAAACACGGGGAGAAGGTTGCCGAAGTCAAGGCGGAGGCCGAGTACTTCAACAACTATTTGAAGGATCCGAAGAGGCCGCAACTTCCGGAACATCCAGGAAATAAAGCCCCACCCAGAGAAGGGCCGCGTGAAACGTTCACACCTTACAATTGTGGCGGGTATGTAGTCACTATGGATATTTCTGAGCCTTCCCCGAGTATTTATATTTTTCACTAAATTGTAAAAATTTTCTACCTTGAAGATTTGGAGGATACGGCGGCGGCTATGGTGGCGGAAGAGGAGGATACGGATCCGGCTTCGGCGGAGGTGGTGGAGGCTTCGGAGGATTCGGAATGCCTCGTTCAAATCGCGGCGGTTTCAACAGAGGACGGTAAGAAAGATTTGATCAAAGATAACAGAATAATTGAGGTGAAAAATGCATACAACTGCAGTTAAAGTGCAGGGAATTTTAAAAGTTATAATCTAGCAACATGATTATATCAAGTTACAATTACATTAATAGATTATATATCCCTTGGATTCTCGTTTCATTCTCTTGAAAAATTTTAATTAGCATTTAAAAATTTGTGAAAAAAAAAACTTCAGTCGTATGCTTTCATTTATGTATACGTTGTGACGTGGCGGCGGGATCCTAGATGAATCCCCGGAGGCTAATACTCAAAACTACCACAAAATCGTCAAAACTTGATACCCAGGACAAAAAGGACTCGGGACTCGAATCGCTCTGATTATTAAATTGTTTCCCCGCGGGTCGGGGACCGTCAGACCCGCGGAGAAACAATTTAATAATTTTAAAGGTGAATTTTAAAGGGCGACATTTGCCTCCCGTGACTCGACAAAGGTCTGCGACGTGCGGCCCGAAATCCACCACGTAACAATGTGTATAGTAAATACCGGAGGCTTCGGTCTCCTTAATGCATCGTGCAATGCATGTTCCGTATCTCTTTTTCATTTTCACCTTTCATAGATGTGAAGTCCGTTTTACAATAATCTGTCTAATGTTTCTCAATACGTACGGCCAAAACGAGGGAAGTTTAAAGTGTCTGGCAAATTAGGTCATATAATGTTTACAGGGCTGCTCCGGAATCAACAAAGAGGCCTGTTGTTAGTTACACTGACTTGGACCATCTAGACGTGGACATATTTTGAATTCCCTCAAATTACGCGTAGCTTTCGTTTGGAGCTTGACCATCCGACTGACTCTTGCGTCAACAGATTGCTATATAGATTATGTAACACTAAACTAACAAGGGGATCCTTTCGAACGAAGGGGTTTGCTGCTTCATAATTTCTTTTGTATTCGAAAGAACCGTGAAGTCTTTCAAAACGGAAATGATCTTCAATTCAAGGTCTGAATGCATGCACGGCCTCAAAAAGTGACAAATTACTCGGGTCTTCATGGGAACGGTACTTGGGTACAATATATCCGTTACATAATCTGTACAAACATATCCTCCGATATAATGCTTTGAATCCTCCTTCGTAAATAGATTAGAATGCAATCATTCCGGTGTCGCGTTCCTTCGAAATCAATGACGAACGTAACGCACGGGATGACGAGAGATACATTGTACATGACGACGATGCACCCTGTAATGGTCAGAAATTAGAGATTTATACGGCGTTACAGATCAGGAAGTTTTTACCGAGATAAATAAAGAAACATATTTATGTGCAATGTCTTGTCATTCTTTACTTGAATCCCCATACCATTCGCATCCTTTGGTCCTACGTCTTGACACGTTGTCGCTAAGTCCGCTACCTCATTTCTGTGTTTGCACGATGTGTCTGTAATTTGCACGTAAAGCCACTTTGTTTTTGTCGATGGCTATAAGGTTTAAATAGTATTGCGCCACTTTGTTGTACGGTGGAAGGCGTTTGTTGGAGCCTTAGGCCACTTTTCTAATTGACTTTGTTTTTCGAATTTTCAGTGGCGGTGGTGGAGACTTCAGGCCGGTCATACATTACAGAGATCTCGACGCTCCCCGAGAACCTGACGAGTTCATATAATTCAATTAATCCAATCGACGCAAACCAATGAAGAGACGACAGACGAGAGGATGAACGGAAACATAATACGCCTGTTCAATTTGTACATACCAGTATCGTCGGTAATATTTTATTGTTTAGCAATAGACGATATTTGTATGTTATATATCACTCCCCAGACAAGCAGGTATAACGGTATAGCTACTTGCAAGAGAAATAAAGTTGAACGATATATTGTAAGTGGCGGTGTCAAGTTGAAATACGTCATCGGCGTATTTGTACACGGTTAAGGAAGCCTACAGTAGAAGATTGCCAAATTGAGGTCTCTTTTCGAGACATCGTATATGTACGATGTGATAACGGTAATGCGTTTGTATTCACTTTCATACACATGACAAGATGTAACAAGCTATCCGATCCTGTGTAAGCATTGTGTATACCGGATACTATCAAAGTCGTTCAATATACGTTTAGTTGTACCGGTGGCAGCTCGCTGTCGATTTTTTTATAAAGAAATTCGTCATACGATTGAATTAGTTTAATAGATCCAAGATGTATTTGCATCAGAGATGAGTTGGGAGATTGCTCACAGGCAGGGTCGTGCGATCGCATCCTGTGCTGCCCTCTGGTTTCGTACGTTAGCTTTCACCGTTTTTTGCCCCCAAGGGCGGCGCAACGAATTTCTGATAGGAGCTCGCGCATTCACGATGGCGGTACCATCTACCAGTCGCCGTTGGCGGCTCACGTATTGCCGCAGTGTTGGTAAAAGGAGGTAAGCTACCACCGTCAACTGCCGCATGGTATTACCATCACGAGTACGTGAGCCGCCAACGGCGACTGGTAGATGGAACCGCCATCGCGAGTGCGCGAGTTCCTACCAGAAATTCGTTGCGCCGCCCTTGGGGGCAAAAAACGATGAAAGCTAACGTACGAAACCAGAGATGTCGATTAATGTCGATTAATGTACCTGTAAATGGGGCCGGTAATGTAACTTCAGGTAGTTGGGGAAAACTTTCGACCGAGCGAACGCGTCGGTGTGTAAATTCGCGTGTTTATTGTTCCGTCGGTTACTTCGTACAATATACATAATGTCCATTAGCCTATACAATATTTATATATTATTCGGATCTCTCTATGCAGAATACTGTATGAATATCGTACAAGGTTCTGCAGAGGCACCAATTCCTTTGTCGCGTTCTCTGCCCGGAAATCAAGCGAACCGTTCCCTGCAACGCTGCTCGTCACTTCCGTCCCCGCAGTCGTCCACGCCGTTACACTTCATTCCCTTAGGAATGCACCTGTCGTTCCTGGGATTCGAAGAAAACACAAAGGAAGGTGTCAATTTACTCAATGACCGGGTTCCAACAAGGCGTTAAAGTATAACAAGCGAATGAGGGTATATTAAAAAGTGCCGGATTTCCTCTTAACAACTTGAAACGGTACACGGAGGGAATCCGCTGCAAGGATTAAAGCGACTTCTTTGGTCGAATTATATCCAGACAGGTGGCAATATATTTGACACTTGACCCTACTTACTGGCACGTGAATTCATGCTGGTTGCATCTGCCTTGGCATCCTTGGGGCTCGTCCGATTTGTCGGCACAATCCGCTAATCCGTCGCAGAATCGAGCCTTAAGTATGCATTGCCCATTGCTACAAGTGAACTCACTTTCCAAGGGACAAGCTGTAATTTAACAAAAAAAAAAGGAACAAAAAAACATGAGCTTCTCTTCTATGTCAGTACATTTTGCCTTCGTTATCGCAAGCTGGTACGTCCAAAGATCTTGCTGACTAGCATAAGCTTGCATTTAATTTAGCAGCGAAATAATTAGTAACTATTCGATAATCCACCCAGCACGATGTAAGTCGCTCGAGGATATTAACTATCGGCGGAAACAATTCGAGCAACCCAAGCGATGTGAAAGTGTTTTTAAATTTGCACATCATCTGTATTAAATGTACCGATCGGTTTCGTTCGTAGCTTAAAAAAAAACGCCGAAAAAATGTTCCGATCTCTATGACCAGGTTAAGGTTGACATTACTCGTTTAATAGGTTCAGAAAACGAGATTCTTTGTCTCGTATCTCTGACGTCCATCGTGTGATTACGCGCTGTGTGGATGATACTTTGGACAAAGGATGAACGAACTAACGAAGGGCGAGAGAACAATGAGCGGTAAAGAAAATTGCGTCAACGTGCGTGAGAATCTCAGAGGAAGCAGTCAACGAGAATGATGTGCTTACATGGAAACGCAATAAGCTGTGGCAACGCGACCTCCTCCAGCCAAGGACAGAGGTCGACATATTAGCGACTCATAACTGCGAGGGTACGTGCAAGATTTGGCATGCAGTCGAAAGAAAACAATAATGTGTACTCACACCAATCAAGACCCTGACCTACAAAAGAAAAAGAACACTTTAGCCAGGAGAGGGGAACCTTTATCCGAGGTGCCTCCGGCAAGAGATTTTTCTCTGTACACCGATGGAACCTCAGGAAATGTGCCGATCTTAATGCAAAGCGCAATTCATGAATCCAGAAGAGACAAAATCCTGAATTCGCGAATACTTTCCCTCTAAGGAAAAGGAATTAAGTACTCGTCATCGCCATCACCTGGACTTTCGGGTCCAGAACGAGAACGTTAGGATGCTACATGCTCGTTCTTTAACGCATGTAAGATAACGCAAATGGAGAAATTAAAATCCCTGCACTTGACAATGTGATACGAACTAGGCCGGTGGAGAGATTCCTTTCAGAGAATGATCTACCTACGATAGGAGCGAAAGGCCCACGGTGAGAGCAAGTGACAAGTGAGCTAAGACAATTTGCGAGTACTCGTGTGTGCAAACGAAGCTCCATGGAGATACTATACGCGGATAATTGCCCCATTAAGAGTACACGGTGAGAAGTGCTCGTATCTTGAGAAGATCTCGTACCTACGGTACAGTTCATCTCGTCGGACGCGTCCCAACAGTCGATCTTGCCGTCGCATCTCTTGTCCAGAGGAAGACAGGAGGTCTCATTTCCACACTGGAAGTGCGTCTCGAAGTCGCAGGCTATAAAAGAAGAAAGGAAAAAAAAACACCATTCGTCACATTGAATGAAGAAAACGGGGCACTTCATTATTAGCCTCCCTTTTGCTGCGTTTGCGTCGCGCCTTTGACTCGATTCTTCCGTTTCGTTTGCTCATTTTTTACCGCGGTCCTGTCAGGGGTATCTTACAAGATAAGTAGACGCCGGGATTTCGGTATTATTTCGAAATGAATGCTTGGCAAGTTGCAATGTTTTGTCGTATCGCAATATCGGTCCCTCGCGACCCTCTCATAATTCAATTGTTATGTATTCGATTCCCCCTGGCCGTGCTCACGCAACCTTCGCACAGGCCGTCCGTAAGTAACACAACCCGATGAGAGGACCGGTGGCAGCGAGTGTGATAAAAAAAAAAAAAATCGCAAACGGAAGCCGGACAAAGAGACGCAAAGTAGGAAAGCCAATAATGGAGGGGCATAGATAGGAACTGGAATAGTGTCGTGGCAGAGGAGGCTTCTGGCCGCGATTTCCCGAGCTCCGAAAGAAGCTCGATCACGCCGAACCGTCCTTTCACATTTGTCGACCCACCGCAATTGTACTCGTCCGAGTGGTCGTAACAATTCATGTGACCGTCGCAATGCCTCGTCAACGGGATGCAGAGAGTGTTGGAGCACGTCCACTCGTCGTCCAGGCAATAATGCTCGACCTCGACGCACCTAAAATCCGAGGATAGCAATTAAACCACCGACAATGAATTAAAAAAAAAAACAATTCCACTTTACGTGATAAACAATCAAAGTATCAATTTTCAGCGGTTGGAACCTTGCAGACGATTAACGATTAATCGGTCCCTCGGGGTCATAGGTAGCATCGTTCCAACTATCCGCATATCATTTCCGATATCAAGCGGACGTTAATCATGGGTAACGCTTAATCAAAGGCTTAAAATACCAGCTCTTACGGTATCAACTTGCCAGGATGAGCTTTGATTAGCCTTGCCATTAGAAGAGAGAGAGATCCATCTGATAAGATTCGCAAGAGAGGAGGGAAAGACTGCAACGGCTCACCAATTCGCCCTTGGATTAGGGTCCTCCGATAACGATAGCCCCGAAACGATGCTATCATCCGCAGATACGAACCTATGTCGATTTGACGCCGGGTTTCTAAAGGGATGGACGTTTAGTGCTATCCAATCTAGAGTTTGACCCAAATCTCCCGCGACACCTGCAAACTTCCACCCGGGGAAACTTAATCCGCGTTTTCGACTAACCTGAACGCGTCCACGTCCAATCGATGGCACTTTTGCTTATTGATTAAACAGAGACCGGCACATCCCGTGGGATCCGCGGGATCGGGGCCCGCTCTGCACGTGGGGACCTCCTCGTCGACGCGGGCGACGCATACCTCGCCGGCGACGCAATCGTCGCAGTACCTCGTCGCGTTCGGCTCCGGTTTTATTTCGGTCCGCGTGCCCTCCGCATCCGTTTCCGGCGGCAACGTGGTTTCCGGAAACGCTTGGCTGGCGTTCAACGAGGCGCCGGGGAAGGACGAGGTGTCGTTCAGCGGTTCCGAAACGAGCTCGACCTCCGAGGAATTCCTCACCGAGGCCGTCGCGTTCCCAGCTGAAGACCTCAGGTACTGTTGAATGATCTGCAGCTTGTCCGGCTCTGAAAACATGAAAATCACCTGAGTAACCCGACTGGCACGATCTTTCATTAAAATAAAAACGGAGCAGGTGTACCAAGACCCTTCGCAACGCATTCGTTAGGGGAGTCGATCCGAAGAAATAAGCAACAGGACGGACTATCTCTGCTGTGTACATCCAAGATGGCTTCCTCGATACCCCTCTAGTATCGCATCCTCTACTGACCTATCTCAAATAATTCCAGCCACGGTATCTGGACGATAGAGACTCGCCTCTCTCTCGAGCCTCTTATATGCCTCGCGTATAAAGGACTAAGGGGAGGATCAATTAATCGAAGCGGAGAATTGTTAGCGATCTCGCGAGGACAATTACCCGCAATTTCGCCCTAGTCCCCAGGTCGTAATTGGATTGTCTCGTCCCGAGCGGAGGCTTAAGAAAAACCGAGAATCCGAGGTAGAAGCTTCGAACCATGCCGGTATCCCCTTCCGAAGTGGCCGGTTCCCCTCTGGGAGGCAAAAAGTCGAGGCACCTCCTCGGCAAACATCGGCGTAATCGCCGGGACCGGGATATATCCCCGTTTTCACGGTGGTGCGAACCGTGAAGAGCGTTTCGGAGGGCGCTACGCGGGACGGTCGCGATATTCAGGGCTCTCCGAAGAGGAGGAACACGGCCAGGGTCGCCGGAGAGATATTCCAAGTCCCGGGGACCTGCCGGGATGCAAAAAGGTACGCGAAAGACCTGCGGAGGGAACTCAAGGCGTGCATCCCTCCGGCCTTTTTGCATCGCGGCTTCGCGCCGTCCATTCGCGCCGCGCGCCGTCAAAGCCCGAGCCCGGGCAGGGAGACGGGCAATAAAAATTTCAATTAATTTTACTGCAAATTGCTGCCTACGCCCGCCGACGAATCCGAGGGTGCTCTTTACTCGCGAGGGACACTCATTCTATGAGGACGATCTCTTCACTCGGTATATCTGGATCCGCGGCATTTTGCGGTCCAGCGAATCCCTGCGATCGGGTGGCTGAGAGCGTCGTCGATAAGGACTCTTTTGCCTTATCCTATCGAAGATGAAATTCCAATAGTGGATAAATTGGAAATGGAGAGTCGAACGACATACCCAAAATCACGTAGAAAATACAGAGAAATGTGTAATTCGGCAGAAAGGGCGAAAACGTTTCGTCGGCATGTTCTCATTGAAGATAAGATTCAAGGACCCTAGTAGCACAAAATATCTGTCCTATATTTCCTGTATATTTAACGAATATCCTACATTTGGAAATATTTGCAAAACGTTTACTTCAGAATATTATCCCTATTATATTTATATAATACTAGCTCCACGTGTTTTCATAACATTTTTCTACCAGATATACAAAACATTTCGTATCATTTTAATACAATGTGTTCATAAATTAAAAAATATAATTTCGGATATCTTCGAACGAAATCTACAAGAAATCATATGAAATCTGTCGCTTGAGATATTTAGCAATGATTACAAAGAAATATTTATAAATTATTCTATGCTACTAGGGGAGGGGTGAATATGGATGCGTCTTCGAGCGGCTCACCGAAAACTATGTAAAGTGCGATCCCACCGATTGTGAGCAGGGCTAGGACCACGAGCAGGAGCATCACGATCGACCTGGTGCATCCAGGCTCGTGAAGTGGCCTTGCGAAGTGGAGGGTCCATCCGTGACGATGTTTCCGAAGCCTCGCAGGGTGAGGTGGAGGTTCCCCTCTGACGCTGCGTCGAAGGTTCAGACGATTTTCCGAGGACGGGGTGTGCGTCCTCGCGGGAAGGGAATAGGCCCTCTGAAATATCAAATATCCCATTATCCCTCCGTCGTTCACAAAATAAGGGAACTACATATGCTAATCTACTCCTTAATTAATCCACATCACCCTACGGTACAATTAATCACGTCTTAACAATCGTTACCGCCGTGGCGAACGCTGATCGGTCGTGCTTGCCTCTCCGATTGTTTTTTATTTTTATTTTTTTTTTATGGGAAAATGTTTATTCACAGAAAATGTGACATGACTTACTATGCTGTTGGATTTAACCCCTTCTACCCTATCGGTGTAAGGATGGACCCCCTCTACTATTCTCCCCAATAATGAAACTTGTTCCGCCGCCGTTATCATCGCACCCCCGCAATCGTTCTCGTCGGGTGGATTTCGCATTTTCGGAAGCAATTTATGTCTTTTTATCGAAGCAACGTTTAATTCCCGAAGTGAACTGCTTTTTTAACCTCGGCCATTGATGGAGCATTCCCCTTTGTACTGATGTTTGACGATTTCTTTGCGCGCCAAAAGTCTCACATTCGCTCTCGCTTCGCGACGAGCCTGTTGTCTTTATTGAAAGGGGAATCGGATCAGTGATAAGACGCGGAGTTCCGTCGATGTCTAAAACGGCAAAAAGAAAATCTCGAATGCACCCTGCCGAGTCACCCTATCTAATCACCTGTACGATTAAATCGGCACTGACGAAGCGCGGAAGAAGATATCGAGTTGAAGGTTGATAATATTGAGACATTGTGACACATTAGATTATCATTTTTTTTTTCCTCCATAAATCCTCGACTTGTATATAATTTACTATTTAGTATTTACTAGTACGTGCGACATTTCGTTCCGTAAGCTTTAAGAGAACCGCTTGATTAAACTAATACATCGACAAAATATTAAGGATAGCAAATTTTAGTTTATGAGAAATGTCTTTCAGATAACGTTAACACGGCGTGGCGATGTTTAAAACAAAGTCGTCGAATGTTACGAGATCTTCAGACCTTTTGCATCGATTGACTCCGAAATCTTGCGACGTTCGCTCGCACCGCGCTAACCATGGCGCTGAAGTCTCGGAAGATAGAGAAAAAAAAAAGAAAAAGAAAAAAACAGCACGGAAAGAGTCTAATTTTAATCAGAATGAAATACGTCCGGGCTAAAAGAGTACACGGATCGGAGCGGCACATCTGGTTTCGAGATTGACGAAGTGCTTCCTAAGTTCAATGCACCGCATTAATCAGTCTATACACCGCATTAATTAGTCCATGCCCAGCGATGTGCGTCGCATTGGCTGCAGGTAACCCCTTCCCCGTTAATTAATTTCTCAGAATCGACTGACCGAATGTCGCAAAGAAATCGTTATCTCAATAATACCGCTCAAATCTTCCGAAGTATAAATTTCGGCTCGCCGAGAAATTCTCTGAGAGTTTATGTGAACATAAAAAAAAATATATGGATTATCGCGCGATATATGTATTACATTTTTTTATTCGGCTGCGGTTAATTGATCTTTGCAAAAGTTACCTGCACCCAGTTTGAGAGTGAAAATGCGAGAGCGAGGAGGGAGACTTCTGGCGCTGTTTACACGGACCGCGTCGGTTCCGGTTCTGCGTTTATGCGCACACTCGGTGCGCAGACGGCGCGAGTTTTAACGTCCCCGTATGTCTTGTAACGAGTAAAGTCGCGAAAGCGCGCAAAAGCGGCGCGTCCGACGTCGGGGGAGACTAGAAGCGTACTTGGCACGGCATCAGAGAGGCCGTGCGCGGCTTCTAAGAGGCTGCACGCGTTTGGAGGTGACATAATTCTCGGCATCGGGCAGATATTATCCGTATCGCAGGGCTGCGAAAACCAAGATGGCGACGCCCACCGAAGACGCCTCGCGATTGGCCGCGCATGACTCCACGTGACCGAATTATCGACAAGTACTCATCCTTCCACTTCCTTCGACATTTCCAACTAATCTACTGCCACGAAAATACGTATTAAGACTTAAGAAATAAAAACACAACGAGAAATCCCGACTCCGCGGCAGACATTATCCGTATCGCGGGGCTGCGAAAACCAAGATGGCGGCGCCCACCCGAAGACCCTTCGCAATTGACCGCGACGACTCCACGTGATGAAATTACCGACAAGTACTCATCCTTTCATTTCCTTGGAACTTGCCAACGAATCTACTGCCACGAAAATACGTATTAGGACTTAAGAAATAAAAACGCAACGAGAAATCGCAACTCCGCGCGGCCTTTGTGCGCATGGCGCTCAGACAACGGGAATAGGAGTTCGCGTCCAAATGTAACGCGAAGAAGCGAAGTCTCGAAAAGCGGCTAGACTGGGAGGGGCATATCTGGCACTTGGCTTCCGAAAGGCTGGACGAGTTTAGAGGAGACAGTATTCCCGGTATCGGGTAGGTATATAATCGGTATCGCGTCGCCGTCGAGCTGAGTCTTGAAAATCAAGATGGCGTCGCTCCCCGAGACGCCGCCACGTTCGACCCAGGGAAAGCGGCGAAAATCCAAGCGGCATTTCCGGCGACGAGGGGCCCTTAATTGCCAAATGAGGGCTGATTACAGGAAATTCGCCATAATAACGCGTAACAAAGTGATGCGTTATTAAGGAATACTCGAAGCAATAACGAGGTGAGAACCAGCCCGAAGAATACGTCCTTAAGCACTTCCGGACAATTACCGAGACGTAACCCCGAATTTATGGCTAAACGCGACGTAAATTTCCAAGATCTTTCGAGATACCCCCTTGACAAGCGTGATACGTGGATCGGCGGTAATTTCAGGCGACCTAAACTCGTATCGTTACATGTCACCGAGGCGGAAAGCGACGTTTCCGGCTACGTACGCGAAGGCCCTAATCGAGCCCTTTTGAACACCTTTCACCGCGACTCTCGACTTCACCGACAATTTCGGGCCTTTATTCGACCCATCGACCCATCCGTACATCCTCCGTTCCGAAAATAGACTTCCAAAGAGAAGACGCGATCGCGACGTCTTCGGTTAACGGCTCTTCTAACGACAAACTCGCTCGTTATACGTGCCTCCGATCATCCACCCGATCGGCCGAAAACGACGGCACAGCTGAGCGCTATTTTCGGCGAAAAAAGAAAAACACTTTATTTCGACTACTTTCAACGTGACGAACGAAAGAAAGAAAGAAAACAATAACGCGATGCTCGTGAGATTTTATTATCAGCAAGAAAAAAATTGTATTTATCTCGGACAAGTACGAAACAAAAAAAGACATTTTCTTTTCGTGAAACATGAAATTTCACGAGCATCGCGTTCTTCCTTAGGGCTTGCATAATCACGTGTTCAATCGTATCAATTATTCCAGTACGTCAGTTTCGTTTTAGCACGTGACCTAACCTATGACATCGATATCGCAGTTTCTTTAAAGGAATTAATTCCAAGGTCCCCTCCCATGCACCTGTTCGTATATCACGCCCCCGAGGAATGGAATCGGTGAACGGTATTCGTCGAATCATTTTGAATGATGATACCGTTCTGTAACACCGGGCGAAGGGAGTCGAGTAGTTTTTTCTACGAGGCGAGCGGATAAACGCCGGTTTCCGTCGCAGACCCTAAGACGCGACAGGTGGAAGAAGTTAGACGGACATATGGTATCTAGAGCGGTCCAGAGGAGGGTTTCCGGTGCCGCATCTAAAACCATCCTCGACCTCGCTTACCTCCCTCTCGGGGCGACAAATTACGCCGGAGGTGGCGGAGCCCCGCTTATAATTAAGATCGGCGGTGTAAACACTCTCTGAAGTTGGAGCTGATTGAGTGCCCGGGGGCTCTCGCGCGACATCAAAGACGCGTGGCCGCCATCTGCGAAACGGGGATAACTGCTAGTCCGGTTAGAGAGCTTCGCCCCCGAAGGCCTTTGCGGACGATCTCGACAGACTTTTGTCGCGCCTCGAGCCGAAATCGCGAGGCGGTCAAAGTCGCGCGGCCGCCATTTGCAAAACCCGGGTAGGACCTGAGCGAGACGCCCGGAGAAAAATCGCTGTAATGGCCTCTAGTACGCGATTCCGACGGGCTTTTCTCGCGGATTAAGCTGAGGTACATCGCAACACGGCCAATGACAACGTCCGCGACCGTTGATCTTCCCTTTCGCCCGGTGGAAACGGCGAAAATACGCGTGGAGGCTCGTATACGGGATCGCGTCGAACGATTATCGCGATTGAATGTGCATTCCCTCCCGTTCTTGCAAGATGTTACAATCTCGGGACACGTAAGGCCCCGTGCATTATTAATTCGAGAATAAACGCGCGCCGCCGCGAGACGGGGTACACGACGCAATTTAAGCTAATACCCTTCCTCCACCGTGACGCATAAAGACTTCATTCCGTCCCGCGGATGCAAAATAAGATTAAAAGAAGAGAGAGCAATCAGGAGGAAGGGGGGGAGGAGTACATGCAAAATGAAAAGCCACACAAAACGCGCTTTTGCAAATTTTATATCGTCCCGCAAACACCGATATCCCCGTCCGTAATTTATTTAGCATCCTTCCATCGCATTTCCCCAAATTCTTAAACTAAAAAGATATGAAAGTAGCGGCAGTTCATTGTTAACGAGAGGGTCGTTAACATCGTAACTTGACGTTTTTTCACTGGGAAAATTTCCTTATTTTTTTTAAATTGTTATTTCGGGACAGCGCGTACGCAGTCCCGACTACCAAAAATTATACGCCCGAGATACCCACTTTAGGGGCATTCGCAAGGGTCAGCCTAACCGAGGTGCAATGGTGAGGCCTCGCCCTGGAGGAACCGCCTTAATGATCACGGTAACCTCTGCGCCAGGTAAGTATGCTTTGGTCCTCGGCGAGCGAGCTTATGTAAAGGGCCGCGTGACGACTCGCTTGCGGGAAAGACCGCGTCAGGGACCCCCGACGATTTTGCGACCCTCCCTCTGGCGGTGCTGGTGCGAAACTGCGCTACGTTGCCGTGACAGTTTACGCTGAGGGTACGCGGCCCGCTTGACCGATTTCGAATTTAATAACAGTACGCAAACGGTACAGCGAACAGTGTCGTTGTTCCTGTCGGCTTCAACTTCCTGGAGGCCATATGAGGAGCGGGGGAAAAATGCTAACCAAATTCTCCGTCAACGAAATAATCGTGCACACATCCGGGATTTTCGCCCCTCGCAAGGTACAACCATCCTACCGTTCGGTAATTAGGGATGGAGAACCGGGAACATGTAAAACTGCAAGAAGCGCCGACCTCGAGGGCCTGAAGCCTCGTAACAACCGCGACGCCCGCAACCCAGGGTTCCATAAAACAATCGCGCTCATAACCCTTATTTACCGAGGCTTTCATAGTTCGGTCCCGTTCGCGCGCGTAAACTCACTCCGCGTGGATGTACTCACTTGAAAAGGGCCTTGTTCCTTAAGATCCGTAATAAATATAGGCGCCTCCTTGAGACTCCAGTGCTCCTGCGAGTAGATGGAGTTGACCTTCATGCCGCCTCGGTTCTTCTCGGGCGTGATGAGGGCCTTGTCCTCGCAGACCTCGACATTGGCGAGCCTGGCCTCTATATCGTTCTTATTATAATTGAGGGCCTTCGCGGAGGCCCGATGGGTACTATTTACATTGTTGGAAACGGAGAATACGGAGTTGGCGTTATTGGCGACGGAGCACTTTGGCATGGGGGTCCGAACGGCCGCGGCGGCGAAGTCGGGCAGCCTGCCGTTCGGCAGGACGAACAGTGGCTGCATAGACTGCACCGGGTGCGCTTGCGAGGGCCCCTTGGCATCGTTTCGCAAGGGAACGTCGTCCCCGAGGCGGGAGTCGCAGCCCTCTTGCACTGAGGTGAACCGAGCGCGCCTCGCGTCCTCGACGTAATTGGCGTTCATCTTGTTTTTGCAATGCTTGCAGTCCTTCTTCTTGCGTCGCCTGCTCTGCCGCAGCGCGGCGCTCGGGTCGCCATCTTGGAGCTCCGCGCTCCGCGACCGGTCGGCCGCGAGTGGCGCGTCAGAAGCGCCCGCAGGTACCGGAACCGCGGGCCCGCATGCCGCCGAGCGCCCCAGCCGCTCCTGATTGGTCACCCGCATAGAGGCGCGCGCTGATTGGTCCGCCAAGCCGACGTCACGTGACCTCTGCAGGGGTAGCGTCAACGTACGGTGGAACGGGCCCGGCGGCGGTGCGCGCGCACTCGACTGACGCGCCAGCGCCGGGTTTTCCTCCGAGCCGCGGCGCTCCTCGGTTTTTGCTCCACTCGCGCGATCCACCGGCTCGCGCGGCGAGACGCGCTCTGGGAGCGGACGAGGCGCGCAGCCAGCCTCCCCGTCCGAGCCCGAGCCGATGTCTTCGTAGACGTGAGCGTCTACGCTCGACGTCGCCGAGCCGCCGGGCGAGCGCGACGCCGGGAACCCGAGGGAAGGCGAAGCCGAGTCCTCCTCGTATCCCTGGTTCTCCATCTGGAAGCAAAACCACCGGTTTTAATTTGCGATCTCGACGAGACATCCGATGCTTAGCGATGGGTTACCGGAGTAATTAGATCCTGGGTATTTAATTGTAGCATTGTCCCGTGTACGAACCAGATTTTTATATACGGCTTAGCTTGTATACGCGTAAACTCCGTTTAGCGGCGAAACTGTTCCACGAATATGAATTAGAGCTTAAGGGGAGAGGGGAGCAGATGGCTATATTTAAACACTTCATGAATACGGAGACGGTTGGAAAAGAGGTTACCTACTAAATTTATTCATTACGTCGGAATGGAAGAGAACCGCGGATTTTTACCTCGAATTAAATCCCGCGTACTCGCGGGTGAGACCCGAGGAAATTATTCTCGTGGTTATGTTGAGGGTAAATTAGAAGAAGAAAAAAAATACATTTGACCGAATGTAAAAGTCATTTAACAGGGCGACGTCGATGAGACTCGATTAATTGTGCTTCCCACGATATATGTTCTTGGAAACTATTTTATGCGGAATGTTTTCTACTCTCTTCGGGTCTCGGTGCACGGACTCGCGGGATACTTCTCAGCGAGTTGCGACTACCAAAAATGGCAACGAGTCTTCTACCGCAAGTTAGGAGTCTCGTACAGCGTCGACGTCCATCTCGCGAAAGCTTAACACACTCGCGACCGCTGACGTGAATTCACGTCATTTTAAATTCCACTCCTGGTATGCCGCTGACGTGAATTCACGTCATTTTAAATTCCACCTCCTGATTGCCGCTGACGTGAATCACGTCCATAACGATACGCGATAGAAGTTTGCGGCAACCAGTTTCAGAATTTCATTATTTTCGCCGATACTCGGTATTTGATGCGGAAAAAATATTCCGGTCGCTAATGTGTTAACATCCGTTCCATCCTGGTAATGTGTGACTGTGACCCTCCGCTTCGTGGGTAATGGATTATCTTCAGACCTTGCCGCATTCCCAGTTTCGAGGTTGTCGAGCTTTCATCGCATCGCGAATCGACAGATGGCGTATCGATGCGTCAACGAGTGTGATTTATCCCTGCATTAGCGCATCGCGGAAGCGTTCGCGTAAGAAGTACGTGTCCTCCGTGAATCCTTCGCTGAATAACGCATTCTCGGAAAGGAAGCAATGAAACTGCAGAAAATGCACTTTAATCGGACCTATACAGGTCTAGGCGATCCACGTCGTAAAACAGGATCGGCCGTGATTTCTCTTGCGATCGTAAGAAAGATACGATCTTCATAAAGATTCTGAACTCTTCACCTGGATGTGTTTCTTTTTTTTTTTTTATCGAAAAAGAAGAGAAACTCTTGATAAACGCAAATGCAATAGGCCGATCGTTCAAGAGGTTTAGGATGAAAGAGTGATTTTCTTTTACTCCTCCGATCCCCATTTTATTCCTCCCATTAAGATTTAATCTTACTCGAGGTTTAACTTCCAAATTCAGGATATATTTATTCCCTCGTTCAGGATATTTACTCGGTGTCCCTGCCCGACCGCGACGTCGCTCTTCCAGCTCGCCATTACACCAAACGATCGCGAGACTCTAAAGGGAGGGGAAAAAAAAAATGCAAAAAGCCTGGTGCTCTCTTCTTGCGTCGCGACTCCTTTTACGCCAGGCCTGTTACCGCTGCTTCCGCTCGATCGCGATCTCGGAAAGCAAACGGTGGAAGCTAATCCTTGGTGGAAGCGGAGATCGAACTACCGCGCCGTGACGGCAGATGCAGGGAGATCATGGATAGTGATCCACAATCCGGGAACCGAACGACAATGTGCAACTTTTAGGCAAATTCGAGGACGCGTGAACAAAATGATACAATGCAACATTTAGGTAAATTCGAGGACGCTTGTACCAAAGGATATTATGAAACTTTTAGGCAAATTCGAGGACGCTTGAACCAAATGGGATCCCAAACGGAGCAGGATTTCCTCTCCTCCCATCAAATCGTCGCAATGTTAAAATGGGGAGGAAAAAATTAGAAAAAAAAAAATCCCAGCCTTTTTCTCGCGTCGCGACTCTTTTTACGCCAAGCCAGTTCTCCCTGCTTCCGTTCTATCGCGATCTAGGAAAGCAAACGGTGGTAGCTAATCCTCGGCGAAGCAGCGATCGAACTACCGCGGCGTGACGGCTCGCTGGCGGAACGAGTCGCGGCTCGCAGCTCGCGGGGTGCGTTGCCATCCTCGTAAAAGAAGCGTCCCCTCGTCGCACGAGGGCCGATATCTGTTATTTCTTCGACTTCCTGGTTGCGTCGTCATGGGCGAGCGATCGTTCGCCCCGGCTTCGACAAGAAAGCCCCCGTAAGATCCCCTCGCGGATCCGTGCGTTGATAAAGGGGGGTCACAGAATCACCCGCGATAAACGCGATGCCGAACGATCCGTCGCGGTTCTTTCAAAGAAAAAAAAAAGAAAAAAAAAGAAACATATTTCTACCCTTCCAGCAGATCGTTGCTACTTCCGGGATAACTCGAGAAAATCGGCGCTCCGTATAGAAATCCACGTATATTGTTTTTCCTAAAACGTAGAATGAACAAGGAGGAAAGGAGGGTTAAGAATGAGGTTACGGAGCGTATATAAAAAAATCTGAGATTTCTACGTGAACCGAAGGAAAGATTTTTTTCATGCCAGAGTATAATTGTTGCGATGTTGTATGACAGGTCGCAGGGAAAATATTCTTTCAATGGTAATCAGGGATAAGGATCGTTTCTCCCCGGAGACCCATTCAACGGAGTGGCATTTTCTCACTAGATAAACGGCCTTCCAGTCCTTGGCGATCCGATACGGATCTCGAGTAGCGGGGGGAAACGGAGATGTCGAGAAACTCGCAAGGCCGAGAGACATTTATAACTGTTATTAACGCTGCCAAAACAATCGTCGAGCTGGCTGTGATTTCGCGCTTGTGGGCCGACGTTAACCCACGCAGCAAAGAGCGCGTTTAACAAGCGTTTATATACCAGCCAGAAGTTGGATCGTTCTAAACGACTCGCCGTAGTTTAATTAGTTTTAACTTTCTCCCGCGAAATGGCACTCTCCGCCGTGGTCCTGGACGAAGAGAAAGGACGAAAAGAAGTGACTACCCGAGTCCTGTCCTCGATGGAGAGGATCTGGCGGTCATTTGCTCTGGCAGCCATGAATGATTCGTCGCGGTCCTTTCGGAGGAGTTTTTGTGCCCTCGTAATGAATCAATTGTGTCGTTGACTCTAGGCTTGAGCCTTGACGGTGTAAAATCGAGCCGAACCCTACGAGGCTTCGGGCAGGTGATTTACCGACTCCATCTTACCTGGGCGAGAATAAAGCACGAGCTGCAGGTGGAGATTCACCTTGACCCTTTTTTTTTAATCCCCTTTTTCGCTCACCTGAATAGGTGTGAATGAAATTAAACGGTACCTGGACAAGTATTAAACAGGTCTTGGATGAAGATACCGGCTCACTTAGTTAATCCACAAAATGAACTTCGAGTTCATTGTCAGAGTTTGCGGTCTTCGACTTAGGAGAAGTCGAACCGCCGCAAATGAGAATTCACCTGCAGCAGTGGACTGAAGAGGAAGATAAGGGGTGTTAAACGGAAATGCAACGTACGGAGGTGTTAAGTTAAGGTGCAAGAAGGCGTTTGCGTACGGAGAGCGGCTTCGACAAACCACTGGCATGTTACTCGCTCCTGTAGGATCAGTTTCCTTTGATCCTCCTCCTTCTTGCGAGAAGAGGAAGCGGTTTTAATTCTCGACAGTTAAAGACAACGGGCACATTCAGCGGTAATCCTCTTTGGCTCTCTCGAGTCTTGTTTTCGCTCCCTCTGGTCATGGCGATTTGATAAATTGTTGGAAAAACTGAAAGGCGTACGATACTCCCTCCGTCTACATCGAGGTGGATCAAGCCGGTCATTTTTATTTGTATATGCATACGTTTTTAAATCCTTTTCCGAGACAATCCGTACAAGGACATGGGAATGAACATCCCAGCTGAGAAGTCCCACGGGGCGGCTTGCCAAAACTTTCCAATATTCCCGGAATAAAAAGTTAGCGGAATATGTGAGACGTGCCATACGACTGCGTACATACCAACGGCTTCGACGGGTCGCCGATACAAGAATAACATCGGACATGCTGGCTGAAGAATTGCAATAAGGAAAGAAAGGCAATGCGCTACTGGCTTAATGCAGTTCTTGCCCCTCTGCGTGACTGCGCTCTAGAACTTGCACGCTGCGCATACATACGGCTGCATTTGCCGAGATTACCGTAAATCAGGAGGAAAAAGTCGCATCCCTTCTCGACCATAAGATAATGGAATTATTACAACTGCTTTCAATTCCCCCGGCATGCGATGCCCCTCACTAATTAACAATCGGCCGGGAATAACACCGTGAAGATCGAGGTGCATAGAAAAACGCTTACTCCCCTCCACAGCTCAAACGAGATGAAAGTGAACAAAGTGAAAAGAAGAAAAAAAAAAAATCATCTCCCATCAGTTTGGTATCAATTACTATTGTCGACTTATTCTTTCTCCATTTGTTTATTTCAATTGTATCAATCATCGGGGCTACCGATGCCGGTCATACTCGACGCGTTACCAACAATCCGAGCGAAGGGTGTCGAGAAATTAAAATTGATAAAAAAAAAAAGAAATGAGAAATAATTGGATTTCCCATCCGGGAGGCAGGAACGCGAGCGGGTCGCGACGAGCAAGTCGCGTCCAAGATTGTCGCAATTACGGCGACTTGACTCTTCGATTGATCCCGATGACGTCACCGATGAGCTTGCGTCCACCCGGAGGAGAGCTGGACCGTCTAATTGGTCCGGATTGGCTCGCCACCCGCGAGAGCTTCTGCTCGAAACGCATTATACATTCCGCGTACGCGGGCGAGACACGCACCGCACTCGGGTCGTCTCCGGCCGAAGAGCGTGTTACCGTGTAAAGCGATCGCCGGCCCGGCGGAAATCAATTTGCCGGTTCTTGTCGGTGGTTAATTAAAAAATAAGAGGGCCGGCGACGCGAGGAGAGACCGGTGCCGTTAACGCCGCAAGAAACCCCGAGGGCCCGATAGAGAGAAACGTCGTCGACCCTCCGAGAGGTGCTCCGAGTCTTTTGGCGGCGTTCTCCGCTCGCTCGGCTCTTCTCACTTTTTCCCCGCGCGGTTTCACGTCACGCGAGTCTGGGTTATCACTAGCTCGGATAACGCTCGAATTAAGGTGACATGAAACTGGCGCCAAAGAAGGTCGCGCTTCCTCTTTCGACTTTCCTCCGAGCTGGAGGTACGGATTTCAAACCTTACGACATGAATCCGGAGGCTGCAAGGGAGATCACCCGACAACTCCGGAAATCTCAATTTTACGAAAACTTCTATATAGATACTTTTAACATTTTTAATAAAATATGACGTTTCATCGGTGCCAAAAATCATGATTATAACACCATCAGTTCTTTCACCGGAAAGGGACTCTCATTAAGCCAGAGAAATATTTCTATGAACAGTCTCGAAGAAATATCCTGTCAATTCTTTCACTTATGGTTATCGTTAAAGGGGTGTCGGTGGGATCTTTCACACCGCGACTGGCTCGGATTCAGGGTGGAAATAAAATTGGAAGTTGTGGAGAAACGTGGGGGTTAATTGAAAAATTCATATTATATGGAGTTCATAGAACTTGTGCAATGTACCGAGATGGTGAGGAATTCTTAATTACTGTCTGTGGAGGGGCATTTTCGATTTTTATCTGTTAAGTGAACAAGCAAGGCCGTTTTCAAGTAAATGCCTCGTGCTTGTACGAGGAGCGAGGCTTCTCGAGAAGCATGCCGCGCCTTCCGACTCATCTCGACCCGCGGTCTGCATTCTGCATCTCCGAGTCCCTCGGGTCACGTCACTCGGACTCGCGGCACGAAGACTAGCTCGACTTGGGCATTCGCCGCTCGCGATCCAGGAAGGTTAACGGAGCCATTTCGACATATGGGCGAAATTCGTCTGACCGTGCAGGCAATATTGGACCAAACGTCGGGCGCCTTTAGGCGCTCTGAGTAGCCAGAGGGTTAAAGTGATATGAAAGGGTCACTCTACATACATATATAAAAAGTCAAAATATTGATAAAACCTTTCTCCAAACTGGGTGCACTGAATTATCCTGAAAAATTAACACGCGATTATGGAGGCTCTAAGGAAGAACGCAATGCTTATGAAATTTCATTTTTCAAATAAAAATATGTGGTCCTTGGCTCTAACCTGGGATGCATACAACGTTTTTGTTTGAACAATGAAATTTCATGAGCGTCGCGTTCTTCCTTAGGGCCTCCATAATCTCGTGATGGAGTTTCAAATTATTCGGGGCACTCATGTTTGGAGAAAAGTTTTATCAATATTTTTACCTTTTATATGTATATGTAGAATGACCCTTTAATATCACCTTAAACGCAAAAGCCTCGTTTCGTTCGAATCGCAAGACGCAAAACCAGCCGCGACGGCGTTTCCATGATAATTTCCATGGGACTTTATCGAGCCGCCGGAATCGTTCATTGTTCCACGGTGGTTAGGTGTATACGTGCGGATTTATAAACGCGTATACCCATCGTGCATGCGTATGCTCGTAAGCTTCTACAAACCACGAACGCACGTGATAGGGGAGAGTAACGAGGAGGTGATTGACTCATAAGGCACGGCGCGAATTCGCAATTACATCTCCGAACCGCTTCTCGTGCGCAAAGAAGACCTGGCTATCCATTTGAAATAACCCTGTCCATGACTCGAATGAAAAAAAAAAGATTCGAATGAAATGAAAAGGCACGAAAATTGGATAAAAAGTACCCGACCGAGTCGAGTACGGCCGGGGGGGGATTTTTTCGAAAAATTTCACGCCGGGAGTTCGCGTGCAGAGTTAGCCAGTGGAAGCGAGAAAGTTGCATCCGGTCGTGTTGCCATGCAAATGGCGGCCAAATGGCACCCGAATGGGCCCTGAATGGCTTGGCCTCCTTCCGGTGGTTGTCACTTCTCGACCTCTTTTTCCGCCGAATCCTTGGCAGGTTAACCCTTGATTTCACGGCGCATCCTTCCTTTTGAGCCTTCTAGGCCTTCCGAGCCCCAAAGCCGCCTCCACGGGTCCGTTCCTTCGGATACGCTCGATCTGGCAGAGACTTCGACGTCGCGTCCACCCTTGTCGGCGAACCAGAAGAATTTCTTCGATGACTCGGTCTGCCACCCGGGCCGAGTCCATTGTTTTTGCGGCTCGTCGCTCGAGTGGAAAGCTCGTTTCCGCCGCACATCGAATATTCGCTCGAGCCTGAAGAAAACGGAGAAAAACTCCGAACCGTCGCTTTTTCCAATTGAAAAAAAAAAAAGAAAAAAAATCTAGAAATATCTATCCGACATCCAGAATGGCAATAAGTGACGATAAGCCTGAGAATATAACAAACGTTTAATGACGGAGCTTCGTCAAGGCGGATTCAGGTCTCGTTATTCATCTGCGAGGCAATTACGATACTTAATTGTATAAATTCTCGTGTCAACGCTCGGCCAACTAATCGTCTTGTTTTTGCTCCCATTGCGTGTCACTTGGACGAGTGTCAACCGATGTGTAGCGAGATTGTCGTTAAACAGCCTTACTCCACTTCGCGGCGGTGTATATTTCTAGGTTATGTGTACACGCGGTATGCAAGACCCGGGTTGGGAAAGCCGTGGAAATTGACCCGGTCAATTTATGTCATTCGCGCGTCAGGAAGGGTTAAGAAAATTTGCCAGTAACCCCGAATAAGTACATACTACGTCGGGTCGCAGTTATATAGATGCATGCAGCCATATTTCTGTACAAAGCTCCCCTGTTATCGAGCAAAAAAACTACGCCGAGCATTCCTTCGAGAGTGTCGGACGGTAATTGCACATTCGCTTCCAAGGGAGTGCCTTTCTGTAAGGAAAGACGGCGTCGCCTTGTAGGGGTTCGCGGACTTTAATTAGAAATTAGACGGTTCGGTTGACCGATTGGGACCCTTCGATCGTCCCCAAGGGTTGCAGTGAACAGGGAAAGGGTTAAACGGGAAGGATATCCCTTACGGTCTGGGAGCTTTGAAGCTCCCCGCCGATGCAGACCGATGGAGGAAACTCGAACGTCGGAACTACGTACAGCCCCTCGTGACAAATAAGACTCACTGAAATGAAAACCAAAAAATCCACAAATCGTAACTATTAGGATCGAAAGGCCTAACTTTTGAGATTGAAAAAAAAAATGTCGCGAGTCAAGAGAGTAAAGATAAACATTTTTACTTTTATTCCTTGCCTTCGAGTCCATACGATAAACAATGGGATTCGGTAACAAGGGATGTTTCGCCTCAAAATTGTGACGGCGTTCGATGATTTCCACTGATTTCCACGTGATTTTCGTTACAGTCCGGGATTTTTCGAGTGAATAGCCCCCCAGGTATTTGCCACATTTTTTGATAAGCCTCGGATGAACCAGAGGCTGTTATAAAATTCCAAATGAACAAAGTCACGAGCCTGGTGGATTAAAACGAGGGCATGTGCATCAGACCTTGTGGACGCAGGGCTTAAAGGTTGTCCACGTTGCCGGTACACGCGGGGGTTGTTTTCTGCACGTGTCGCGCCATATGTCGTGCGTTTCCACCCCAACGACGACGCCGAGGACGACCCCGACGACCGGGCTGAACGTGTGCTCGTGCCTACTTCGGTCATTAAGCTGCACCGGACCAACGACCTGCACACATTCGTTAGATCGCGTGTCTCGTCTCGCCTCGTCTCGTCTCAACATCGCCGTGTCAACTCTTTGCACCGTTGAGGACAAACAATGGTCCGGCCGCGCGGCTTTATCGCCTGCTTATCCCCCGAATTATTGGCCCAGCCTTAATTAAGTCGCCGGGTTGCTTTATTGCTCGCTCATACTCCCCAAATTATCGGACCAGGCTTAACGAAGAGCCGATGCTTTGTCATCAGGTCGCACCCCCGAATTATCGGGTCAGACTTCGCTAGGGTCTGTTATCAGCCCTCTGTCGACCGGGCGCGGCCAATGGATCTCGACAGACATGTTGTTCCCGAAATTGTATCCGAAAATCGGCATAACCAATGATAATGTGCCCGGGAAAGGTGGATAATGCATCCGTTCCCGGGAAAAAATGGCATAAATGGCACGTGAGATGAGTAACGGGTGAGCATCGAGTCGCTGCCTTCATGCCCTTCATCGGTTACGTAGATCGTTTTCTAAATTCAGCATCGACAATTTCGTTAACGCGTCTCCTGAAATATTAACCGCGGTTAGGTAACATTATCCCTGAATTAATCCTCGGTTAATTTCTCGATTTAGCCGCTCTTCTCTTTCATACCAGCGCGACTCAACAGGTGGTTTTCTCCTCGCAGTCCTCGTATCTTTTCGCAAGGTCGACTCGATCAATTCGTTAATGCCCGAAGTAGGTACCCTTCGCCTCGACGAAGTTCCCCCCGTCGCTCCTTTCCCGGCTTTTTTTCAAGATTTTTCCGACTTTCAGACAAGCGCATTCCAACAGATGCCCCGGGACCCCGGACGGTACAAAACGTCGCCTGCGAAAGAACTCCGTGAGAAATGTCAACGTCTCCTCCACCACCTAACGTTTCTTCTATCACCGTTGCATCCAGCGACTTCCCCGTCCATCACGTTCTTCCCTTCCGGAGTCAGTTTAAGCGACATGTCCTGAGAAGTGCTCGGTACCCAAGAAATCCTCTCACCAAATTCCGGACACCCTTATCCAACCAATTTTAAATTTAACCCTTTCAGTGCCGAATAACGACGTACCGTCGTTTTACAAGTGCTAATGACTTTCGCCGGCACTAAATGGGTTAACCCATATCTCATTCAAACGAACACTCTTATCAATCCTGTAGGCCCCCTCGATTTTAACAGGTTAACCAATTAACTCGAATTAGCTACTTCGCGACTTAGCAAATCTACGCTTTATCGTATTTCCTTTCCTTCGGGCCGATTCTTCTCCGATAACCCTCGATCTTTTAATTTTGTCACACTTGGGTCTGACCAGCCTCCGCTCCCCACGGGGTCCCCATCCTGGGTAGGTGGGAAACATCATCCTCGAGGTGTGTCACCATCCCTCCAACACCTGAAGCCCCCCTCATCGGCGTCGGGTCTTGGGTCTCGCGCCTTCCTCGTCCATCTTGGCGTTCCTTTTCTCGGTGTTGGTTTACTCGTCGCCGGTCGGTGCGGAATGTGCTCTGGGGTCTCGCGAGGCACCGGGTGCCTCGCCAAGGAGCCCTTCTTGCCAGACGGCAGGTGAACGACCGACTTTGTAACGCACTGATGATCCGGAAGACACGTGCTAGACTCGCCGAGGCATCGGCCCGTGCATTCCGTATGCACGCGTTGCAAGGATGCACACATGTCGGATATCGAGTGACCGGCCGAGCCATTTTGGTCCATATCGCCTTCTGGCCCCTTTTCTGGCTCCGGACCGTCGTGGCGTTCCTCGAGACCGCATCCAAGGCCGACCGGGCCCATTTGTCAAGGTTCCTCGAGCATCGTGACCGCTAATTGCGGGATGCCTTATTAGCGATCATCGTGCCGGATTCCAAGAGCGGTACCCCGCGAGGGGAAGGGTTGAAAGGCGTTGCGCAACAATTTTTACAGCACCCTCGGAAGTCGATATACCAGGAAGAGGATGGATGCAAATCATTATTTATGGAGGCGATCAGCCTTGAAACTGCGTTATGGACCCGATCGTTCGTTAAGGTTCTCTGAGCACCACGACCGCTAATTCTAGAGCGCCTTTTTAGGGATCATTACGCCGGACTCCTAGTTAAGAGGGGTACCAAGGGGAACGGTTGGGCAGTGATGCTTACAACCGTTAAAATTCAGAAATTAAAAAAACTATTCCTAACGAATCTTTACGATTTAGATGTAGGTGCGAAGCATTTGCTCTCGTGCGCTATCGGGCGTTATCATCTCTGGGCCAGAGTCTAATCTTGACAGAAAATCGTATCTATGTCGAGCCAACCCAAGTTCTGATCTCTTGCGACTCCGTGATTGGCATGGGATGCCCCGAAAGGGGGTCGTCAGAACCCGGGGAACCCGCGGGACCCGCGACGAAGGTTTTGCCCGACTAATGGCCGTCGAGTCCGAGAGTCGACATTCCTCCGTAACGATTGGACGGTGACGACGCGAGTTTCATCTTAAAAGAGCGCAGCATCCGCGCCATTTCGCCTCATCCTCGAGGAGACGAAACCCGAAGATCCGGGGAACGAAGAGGGCCATTAATTGATTGGTCCAGCGCGGATCATCATCTATGTTGCCCTGCATTATTTTCTAACACCCTGTCCAATTTCCGAAAAATCTTGACCCTCGCAACGAGGAAGACCGTTCCCCACGTGGCCTCTCGATTCCGAGGTAAGGAACGATCGGCAACCTCCTCCAGAACGACATAACGTACCCGGTGACGAGACAGGTGTCCCCCTAAACAGTCGGCTCGTTAGAGCCCTGATAAGAGCCAATGCTTATCGGCCGAAAGTTCAAACACCGCCTGATAGGCACTTTCCCCGGTTGATTGCATTCGACATGCCGTCGACACCTCGGCTCGTACATCTCGTTACCCCGCACAATAGAACAATATCGACTGGTGTGAGTCTATCGCTCGTGGCCATCACAATGCGTCAATATGAAAATGGGATAACCAGCTCGGCCCTGATATCAACAATGAGGGATTTACGGGGAATATCTTAGCGTTATCGCCAATGGCCATCGCAATGGACCCTCCGTGGAAATAAGAAAACCCCTCCGTCAATATGGTAGAACGAGTTCAATTTACAAGGAATATCATATTATCGGCGACGTCCATCACAATGGGCCTCGAGCGACCGCTGAAAAATGTCCCTCTACGATGCTAATGGTCCCGGTGGAAAACTGAGCTATCGCGGCCCCGCTTACGTATGGGCGCATATAAACGTCCTGTAATACGTGCACTTATCCTCCCGAAGGGGTACAGAGAGATCCCGAGTACCTTCGTCCAGCCGCGATATATTCGAGGGAAGCTCGTTGTTCCTCGGCTCTCGCCGGTGATACGCCGCGCCGACAATAGTGCATTATAACCGTGGCTTAGCATAACCATGATTTCGTTGACTCGACGAAAGGTAATCTACGAACAATGCAACAATGAGCGTGGGTCGACGATCCGCGGGTTCCTCGGCGCACCGTTACTTTTAACACCGCACAAGAACACACACACACACATGATTCACACACATTCAATCTCGAGATTGAATGAGCGACAGTGATTCGGACGTCTTCTATCTCCGGCCTTCGCGCACTTACCGACGAGTCGAATTAAACGGAAGGGAAAGGAAAAAAATAAAAAGAATAACAAAACGAGCGCCATGAAAGGAATATTAACTGCGAATAAAAAATTTAAAAAAAAATTGCGTATTAAAAATTCACCCGCGAAGATGAGTATCCTGAACGGCGTTAATGTAGATGGTACCCCGAGAAGAATAAAAAAAAAAAGAACCCATTGAATGAAATAAATATCTCGCCGATTCCAAGAATAATTATTTTCGTCCAATAAATTTGCCACTAGACAAAGAAATATTCCATTGGTTCAATGATACATATTTCTCTCGATGTATACTAAATCAGAAACTGACGCGGAGAATAATATTAGGTTTTTTTCTAATTCCAGGTGTTCTTACCAGATCACTGATATTTAATAGAACGCGTAAGGACCGTATGTTAATTTTTGCGAATTTCGAAAACGTTGCAAGTTTAGCCGCTTCCGAGGATGTCGGTTCCTTTAAGCGGTGTAACCACGAGTTGAATAAATAAATAAACATTGCTTGGAGATGAGTCTGTCCCGGTTTTCTTAGAGACAGGACGGTACAGTGGCGGACATGAATGCACTCCCTGCAGACGCGGCATCGTCAACGCATGATGGGAAGGCATTCATGTCCACCAGGGTACATCTCCCGTTTACAGTCTACATAATGCCGTCCTCGTTCCTCGTCCCGTGCAATCGAGATCTCGCGGGATATCACTCCGGGTCGTGAGAACGGTTCGGACGTAATCCGCAAAGGGTTTTCTTTCTTCTTTTTTTTTCCCCCTTATTTTTTTCTTCTCTCTCGTGATTCTTCTCTCCTTCCTTCTTTTCTCGGCAGCCCTGGGGATCTCCTCTCGCAAATTCACCGGACTGCGCTCGTGCTCGTGGATCGGTCGAGCTGTTCGCGGGCTCGAGAAAACAACGGCCGTGCTCCGCTATGTCACGAATAAGTGATTTGTTTCCTCCTGCCCTCGGCCTCGGTCCAGGTAGTTTCGCATTTTTGGCCCCCGAACGGCGAAGAAGTCCGCTACCCCAAAGAGACCAGGCGCAATTTATTGCGCGACTTCCGACCCCGGTCTTTTTCGAATTGATATGCGCGCGTCGAGCCGGCCGAACGTTTCCTCGAAAAAAAAAAAAAAAAAACTACGTGATAACCCGTCGAAAAATCCGCGAGATAAGGACCTCCGCTCCCCTGAATATCCGCGACCGGAACTCCTCGAAATCGTATCACCCCCGTGTAGCGACATTAATTGGCACGGTGTTAATGAATTCAAGTTCATGTCCCACCCCAAACATTATAAGCATTGTCATGGCATCGTGAACATTTCTATTATTCATTTGCATAGAAACGCGATATGCATCCAATATTTACGTATCGTAAGAATTTAATATTTCCTGGGACGAGAAATGTCGCGTTGGCTTGAGAGGGGTCAATTAGTGAGAATACTGTGTCTATAGATAATATTATTAATGCTACCAAGATGTTATTAATATTTACTGCTAAAGGGGTATATGACTAGTCGGGCGCAAAAAGCTCGCGACTCGCGATGACAAGATCCCTCGGCCATTACGCACTCCTTTCGTAATCAGACTTTAGTCTGAGTCAATGCAGACTTTCACGGATACTTGCACAGCGGAATGCACCGAGACCCGGAGCAATGCCGTGAGCAGATGTAACAAGTACAGGGAAAAGAGGCATTGCGGAGAAAGCGAAAACCGCGGTCGTCGTCGTCTATGACTCGCAACGCTATGTTAAAACGCTTTTATATTAATGACATTCCTCATATACTCTCACACGCTGCGTAATATTCAGGGCACGACCCTAATTAAACATCTCCACGAAGCGATTCATTTTTTGAAAGGAAAAATTACTAATCCCCCGAATTTTCCTCCCCCGCGAGGCAGCCATCGGATAGGTCACATTCGATCTCCGATATAACTCGAAAACGGTAACTCGTCTGGAAGACTTGATAAGGACTTTTCAACGCCCCTTTTCCTCCTTTCCTCGATAAAACTGGTGCAATGTCAAAATCGAGCCACGTCTGCCCCGTACCGTGCCGGATACGTCACGGACGCGGTACGGATGCGTCTGAGCCGGCCTTTAACCAGAGAAGCCGATTTACGGCGTTGCAGGTTTACCCAAGGCGCAAGTATAATCCGATACTTACGAAATTACGGTTCTCTCGGGACAATTAAGGGGAGCCTCGGCCCGACTATATTAAATAGAAAAGAAAGCAATACGCCGGGAAACGAGTTCTCGTTTTGGACGTCGTAGGCCTTGGGAGTCTTCTCTCACGGCGGTACCCTTGAGGGGAACTCAATTTCCAAATGATTTCAGAAACTATCACGGCTCTCCCTCTCGCTTCGTAGGACCTCAGAGAGTATCCAGCCTCTCTCTCTCGCTCTCAACGAGGCATTTGACCACCGAGGTCCCTTCCCTCTACGTGCGGTCGTTCCGCGCCGACATTATTTCCCAAGCAATTCGCAAAGTACGCGGACTCTTACGGCCATTACGAGCGCGGGACACCAAGCTTTTTGGAATTTAACCTCAGGATGAGGTCTCCGACCCCCGACTCGAATTCGTCTACGCATAAGGAGGCTCAACATGGAGCGATTCCACGTATGCGTGTCGCCTAACTCGAGGATGATTTAGAACGAGCCGGTAATGGGGATGCGGTTCCTCGGCAAAGCCTGCGTTTTGCATCTGAAAAGAAACCCAGACTCGGGTTTCCACGTTCGAACACCATGGCCCCTTCGAATGGGACCCCAAGAGGTCCCTTTCTGACGTTTCGATTCTCGATAGGAGAATCCCAAATGCTAATGCACGGTGAGAAAAATGTTATTCCGCCCCGGGATTTCCTAATATAATTTCGGGAATTAATCGAGGTCGGTGGGTTTCGAGAGGCGTTAAGTGTAAATCGGTTTCCTTAATCACCCGATCCCATATATATATATTGGCTAGGGTGCATATTAAGTCGATGCTATTTCCGCTACGGTTGAAGACCCTCCCGAGAAGATATTTCGATCGCCCACTCTAATGGCTAACGAAAAGATATTTAGATTAAAAAAGAAAAAAATACATGAAATCTTGGGAAATTTCACTTTTTTAGGGTACAACTCGGTTTAAGGGAGGATACGATGTATTGCCGAAAATAAAGATTTACGTTCAATTTGCGTATGGCTCTGCGTGGGCTTCGTAAAACGGTCGTAAAGTGCCCGTCGACCACGGCGGTGACATTGTTTTTCTTTACTGCAAATAGGCTTAAGAAATTCGATTTATACCCGGGGAATTGTGTGGATGCTGCGAATGGCCATTAAGGGTGGGTAATATTATTCCGACACCCTCGATCATCGCACACGGGAGTACCTAGTGTCTTCGTCGATCGCACCGACTGGCCGTCGTTGTTATTTACGACCTCGACTCCCCGCAACCGGCCTAATGCAAATAAATCATAAATTCATAACGCCCGCCTGTGTGCGTCACGGCCGGCATGCCGACGCACGGCTAACTTTTACGGCCATTTGTTGCGCCGTCTTCCTCGCACGACCATGACCGCCCTTAACGTCTGGAGAGCTCGCCGTTACCTATAAGTAATAACCACCGACGAGTGCTGCTCTTATTTATTATTTATCGCGACCGGCGCGTGCACTTGAAACGAACCAAGTACGCTCCTAAAGATGTTTATCTGCAACCAGACCAAGAACACACACGCACGTCCACACATAGGATTATTTTCTTTAAACTTTCCTATACAGATAAGCGGCTCCTTGGGTTACAACAATTAACCTCAGAAACAGTCTTCCTCGTTCTTAGAATTCCTGGGAAAAAAAAAAAAAAATGAACGGGAGATCTAGCCTAGCAGAAGATGTCATCGGGATTCATTACTCAGAGAGACATGACGAATCTAACGCTGGGTTTACCCTTCCGATTTGCAGTCGACTATTAGCATTGGTTTGATTTTTTTTTTTTTATGTAATAACATTGTAGCTAGATTCTCGTTCGTTTTTTTAATTCAACGTTTCGCTCTCACAGGAGTGTAGGGGAGAATATAGTGGTTAGGGTGGGAAGCTTCACGGGGAGGTGTACGAAATTAAAGCGTATGAAAGTGGAGTCCGGTGTATGTAGATTTAGTATTAAGGCAAACACCGGCGCGAGTACGGTTGCAACATGGCGACAGTACAGTAATTCAGTGAAGCACTGTCGGCCCGAAACAGCGAAAACAACTATTAGCACATGGGGTCGGCAAGGAATCCCGCCAAGGAATTCAATTATTCGAACCAGCTTCCGTTCTTAGGGAACACGTCAGCGCGTCGGACCGTAAGAAATTTGGTTGCACGAAACGGCGTAATAGCCCATTGTACGAAACTTTTACATGAACATTAATCTAATCGGATCGAGTATGGACACTATACATAATTCAGCGGAGTGTTGGCAGCTTAGTCAGTCGTTCCAATTCGAAGCAAAGACTGACTAAGCCGACATTGTTGGGTGAAGTGCTGCGCCCCGTGCACACGTACCCTTGTTAAACGATGCAACTTTCTGACCATTCCGAGCTTCACCAAGTACGAATACGCACATATGAAAATTCACCCAATAGTGCAATATGAAAGGGTCATTATGCATATATATATTACTTGTTACGTACGTTTGTTATTTGCTATATACGTTTTATTTGAATGGACATATAGAATGACCCTTTCATATCACCTTAATATTCCTCTGATCATTCTCTAAATTCTCCCGTCTTTACATCTTACCCACGAATTTGGATCGTTCCGAGCACCGCCAAAGTCGCGTCTTCCTGCGATCATCGGCATCAGCGTTACGTTCGCCGTAAACGCAATGATGTTTCCACGACGAGACCCATCAAAGAGAGAAAAAGGGGGATAGAAAGAGAAAGAGAGAGATTCGATGGAATACGCCAAAGACCACTGACAGCTTCATTATCCAAATGAAGACGCATGTGCATCCTTTCCTCTCGGATGCACGCGCCAAACGTGTCGCTCTCCTTCTTCCGCGCGCTTTTTCTTCCTCTTATTCGCTCTTTTTTCGTCCCATTTCTTTCCCGCTCTTTTTTCCTTCCTCTTTCTCACCGACACGGTCCTCTCTCTCTCTGCTCGCCCTCGGCCGGTCCGACGACGTAGCGTGTCAGAGATTTATTAATTGGTGCTTAAACGAGCCAGTCTCGCCTCGTCCCCCTATAAATAAAAGGCTCTTAAATGGCGCAGTAATCCAGAGCCGTCTAACAGTAATAAACCGACTGACGGAGAACTACTCGGCCAACTCTCGCTACTCCTTCCCGAGGCGGAGGCTCTTTGTATTTACTACCGATTTCATCGGGGCCAGACTTTACTGGCCACCCCCCGAAAGAAAATAAAAAAAAAAAAGAAGGATAAAAAGAAAAACGAACCGACAGAAATTCGGACCTTCGTAAAAATCCCCATCGATTACCCCTAACGACCATTTTTTACTCGCAGTTTTTGCGAATTCTTGAAAGCATACCTCCTTCTCTAAAGACAGACACCTTTTTATCCTTTCCTCGACAATGTACTTACGTCTGTTTACCGTCACATGTACGTAGAAAAAAAGTGCACGGATACACGGTGTACAGCGAAACGAAAAAAAATTAAAGGACGTCGTGGACTACGGTATACGCGGCGTAAGATTCTTAAATAACAAGCTCAAGAAATATTCTTACCGTAGAAAGTGAATTTCGACAATTGCAGTAACCGAGCGCGTAGAGTACTTCATCGAATTAGACGTGATGTAAGGAGGGAAATAAACCCATCGCGGGGCCGGAAGTCCTCGATTCGAGGAGACAATCGCGACGCGGATGTGGCTGCATCGATGCGAGTCCGCCCATATGCAACATATGTACGCAAAGTGCGTACAGAAAGTGCAGACAGATGCACCGCTCGTAACGTAAGTAGGTACGGGAAGCGCGCGTGCGCCGTAATTGAGGTGCCGCTACCTGGGGGTGATTACAGGTACGGGGTCCTGACAGGATCGAAAAAGAAAGAGAAACGTGGAGGGAACCCGCGGGTTCCTTTATGGAGACGTTCGTATACCCGAAGATAACGCAAGGTCCATTATCGGGATCCCGACTTTACCGACTCCCGAAGTGCGTGGAGGCGTTTTCGTCAAGAGAACGGCGTAACTAACGAAACCGAGTAGGAATGAAATTTAACCGAGTAAATTGGACCGGCAGCGATAAAGTGTCCGCCGGCGTTACTGATGGCACCGTTGCGAAATCAAGTGCAGGACGTGCGTAACTAAATTTAGTCCCATCCGCCCGTTGTCGCGGTGTTTACTGAAAAAACGACGTACGACCCCGTTAACCCGTCTTACACCCTAGACTCGTGAATATAGATGGTACTAAACTCGCGTATCTTACGGTACGCCCGGTATGAGCACTATCCGAGTTGGGGAAATAACCTCGAAATGATTCCATTACCAAGTGCTATTTTAAACCCCCCCTCGTGGGGCGAATTTCGGAGCGAGATTAGGAATTGCGATATCAGGAATTATTTCAGGAAAGTCGACGAGATGTGTTCGATGCGAGGCGGATAAAAGGGTCGGTTTAACGTTAAAATGAGCGAAAATGTATATTAACCGAGGCTATTGGGTAAATAACGAGACATCTTCTTCGGGTCGTTAAATTACTGGCCCTCTTCGGTCTCGAATCGGCATCGCCGATAAGGGGGTCGCTAACCCTGAGGTAATGCATCCCCATGGCGAGTGGCATCGGATAAGCAATCGTAGCCGATAACCCAGACCAGGGTGTTCCTTTGAGTCTCGCAGACGCGCCTCGGGTTGTACCGAGAGCCCGGGGCCTATTTTAGGAGCCCTGGCTAAAATAAAGTGCAGAGGATCGTCTGCTCGGTCGGGCCATGCGACTCCCCGCGAGCCCTTCCACGTGGGGACGGAAAGGCCACGCCACTTGAAAGGCCGGTCCATAACCTCTAATCACGAATCTCACGATAACGAGTCATAACTTCAAGCAGGCCAAATTTACGGTCGATTTATTGCGACCACCAGGAAAATTAAAGGAAGTACGTATAATCGAGACAATGTGGTTCGGATATAAATTAAGTCTTTAGAACCGCTACAAAGGAGTTAGGAAGGGACTCGCTAATCGGTAACCCATTACCAGGGGACGATACGGCGATGAGGGATTCTCATGGTAATGGTTAATTCTCGGTGGAGAAACGCCCTTTCCCGTGGTGCCGTGTCTGGAGTTTGACGAAACTATGGGAGGGAATAAAAAAAAAAAAGAAGATCCAGGAGAAAATAGAGAATAAGCAAGTCGACCGGCTGAAAGGAGGAATGCACGAGCGCTGTTGCGCTCGAGTGCCCCTCGAGGGGAAAAGTGCAGAGGGGACTCAGGATGCACCTGGCAGACCTCCTACGCCCTGTATATTTGTACAGGGCGCCCGCAACGTGCCGCACCGGCTCTACAATGGTGGTCTTCTCGTTTCAATGGCCCAACGATAGAATGTATTATGCATTATGTAGAAATGCGTGCCCTACCGTTTTATCGCGGTGTCTCGCCGTCAAGTCTCATCCCCGGAGAGGAAAGACCGTGGCTGAAGAATACCCTCCTCTCTGTTTTACTTATAACTGCGGATGATATGAATCACGGGAATACGGTAACTCCTCTATTTACATAATTTCGTGGGATCCGCGCCATTACGTGATAGTCATGTCGCATCCCCGAAGAGGAACCACCGTGGAAAGGAAGATGGCCTCCTCTCTATTTTATTACTTATAAGTGTGGATGATATGAATCGCGGGAATACGGTAAATCCTCGATTTACACAATTTTGTGGGAACGTCCTTGGTCGCATTATAACGTGATAAAATGATCTCGGGAGAATAAAAGGCAATGAAGTATCATCCATTGTACTCGCGGTACGGTAAACTTGCATATCACTTCTCTGCGTAATTGCCTATCGGTTCGTTGAATTACGTGAGAGACGTAAACTCGGCAGAAGTAATAAGAAAAGTGTGAATTTACTCTATGTGTCGGTAAAAATATATAATTTTTTCCGAGAGGAAGAGCAGTCGTAAAATATGGGGCGCATAAATTAAAGTTTGAATGAGCTTATCTGGAGAGTTGAATGAAAGACGATATAAGAGCGGTATCGGGTTCGCGTGGTATCTCTGTCGAACACACGTTTGCACGCTCACAACAGTCTTAATAAAATTAATATCTACGTAATATTCGCGACTGGTCTTCCGAGACTTTCGTGTAACCTCCTCGTAAATGAACACCGGAAGTGCAGTGGTTATATTCCAAGTTCGCATGACAATTGCTGATAGGACATAGTTGAGATTTTTCGTGTGTACCGGTATATCGTTTCAAGTTTACGTCCCTTAGGGGGAGCTCGGCTTATCGTATCGGTAGGTTTGGTCTCGCCCTCGCACGATTCCGGTGATTAGATCTTATACGAATTGGTGACTCAGAAACGAAGCCAGGGAAGCCCGAAAAATTAGCGCGACGAATCGGTACCTCGACATTGTCGATCCATCTTGTCACTAGCTTGCAATTCCTCTCAAAGCAGACATTTCAGGGAAAGGGCGTACCGACAGAAAAGGGCCAGAGACAATTGCCGAAAGTGCTTTCGGGATGATTGGTGGCCCTCGTAATTCTTTCGGAGATAGATTGAAATAGACATCCTCGATGTGAGAAATCTTACTGCACCCGGTATGGTCATTAGGGAGGAAATCAGACAGAGGTGTTGCACCCGTGCCGCAATCGATAACCATCGCCTGCATAATAAATCATCTCGTGTCCGCAAATGACAATCACGTTTTGCACGTTGCATTTTTTTTCTTCTTCTTTTTCTATGCCCACGATCACACGCACAGAAGAGAATCCCGTGGGAAGTCGAGATATCATTTCTATTCTGAGATAGTCTGAGATATCGATGTTTTTTTATAATTAACCCATTAGCTTTAATCCCAAGCCGGATGTAGCCCCTCGAATCGAGTCATTCTTCTAAATTGCACGCACAACGGGTTAAATCGAATATTCAAATTCGGAGATAAAAAAGATCTCCTCGATCGCGGATCCTGAAGTGTACCTGACGATCAATCCACAATTTCCAATCCTATTAATTGAATGCAAAATTTTCGTCTTTTCGAAAAGAACATCTTACACGCTCTTTGTATTAGTTCGCCGACTTGACCGAGATGACCGTCATTTTTTTAGGATCGATTGTTAAATCGATCACTGCACCGGATACACTTAGCCACCTCGTCTGCATAATCGGTGCAGCTTAAAAGCTTCTCGAATGACATACGGGTTCTTTATCACCGCGAAGTGCTTTCGGATGTACGATACGCGAACTTCCTTTCGCTTTCTTTTTTTTTATCAGAACTCCTCATACAGCGCCAAAACGTACCGAATTACCCTATTATTTTATTAAACATAAACCGTAGACGGAATCAAGCGTCTTTCAAGACTAATCAGGACATATCAATACTTTTCTCATTCATCCATTACTTCCCACGCACGCCCACGATCTTGATTTATTGTTAAAAATAGCCGTAGAAAATTCGATATGACGTATCACAGCCGAGATCCACGTGCCGCATAACTCGATGCCCCCGAAACCTAATTTCTTTTTAATCAAATCATCGTTACACATCGTAACGACGACCGCTCGATGCTTGCTGAACAGCTACGTTAATTTGCATACATTACCTCGAGCAAATTCGAAACAAAATCCGGGGAATTAATTGCATAGCCGATGATTAGTCTCGTTGGCAAATAGCCAAAGCGAATCGTCAAGAGTACCGTGTACTCTTGACTGTTATTTAAGGTAAACAAATTATGCACCATATGTGACTCACGAGTGACAACTAAGTTTACCCGTAATCAATAGTAATGAATGGTCTCGATTAAGGTGGGCTCGGAAATAAATCCCACCGCCGCAGGCTTATTAATATACACAGGTGCACCTCCCCTCAGGAATATTTATAACCACCCAAAATGGAGCACCCTCGACAGTGGATATTACTCCGCTGTCGAGGGTGCTCGAATAACCACTAAAGTTGCTGTTTTATAACAAGCGTATAACCTGCAACTAAAATTATTAATAATTACAATCATGGAGTGAAAATCCCATTCCGGGTGGATGGTATAATTTCGAGAAAAATGGACGACTGAATGCGCCGTTGTCTCGTCCGCAGGACGTTATGAATCGTCATTTTTTCCATGGTTTTGCCCATGGAGAAAATTTTTCATTCCTTCTGACGCACTGATCTCCTATAATCGACGGCAATGGACGGTCTATTCGATCTCGATGAGTCAAGCTTAATTGATCGTATCGCCGTATAAACTCCGTTTAATTTACCGACTACGAGAGGAGCGTCTTGACATGCCTCCCGACTTAACGTCGGAGTAAGTCTGTGAACGAACCCTTTGTTCCTCCCGATGAATACCCCGGTTGATTATTCTCCATCGAGTTTACACAAAAGTCCAGTATAATCTGCCGAAACTCTGTGACCGTTTGTCGGAAAATCGCGTACGATCAAAGCCGCGATTTTTCCAAAACCTACAACTCGCATATAGATTGAAATGATTTATGATTATGATTTAAAAAAAATCGTTACGCGGATAATGGTTTAGAGAAGACCGTGGTAGGAGCAATTTTTCTTGACAAGTTGCACAGAACGATAAATAAAGCCCCATGTTGGGGTTAATAATAATTCCATAAAATAGGATCAAGTAACTTCTTCTTTGGCGCGGTTGTTGCCGGAAAATGTCGCTTCGGTGTCCTCGTTGTTAGCGGAGGAATGAATAAAAAAAGGAAAAACACGTATATCGACGTTGCGATCCTTCACTTACCTTAATCGAAGCGAGTCGGGAAATCCTGCATTCCTCTTCGCGAGTCGTTTGGTCGTCTCGATCAAGTCTACGTACACACCGGCACCATTTGGGGAACGTTGTCACGGTTCCACCGGAGGATTTAGCGGTCGTCGAGAGATTGGTCCATCCGCGGGGACGCGCATCGCCGGTACGACACGTTGCCGGCAAGCCGCGGGCTCCGATCTCGCGTAAGCCGACGCACACCTCACGCACTCCGCATCGCACTGTGAATGAAAACGATCGCGGCGAACCGGCCTGTTTTACGGCACCGGCGCCGGCACCCGGTGGTTGTCATGTACACAAGCCGCGGCAACCAATCACGTCGCGCCCCGCCGGCCAACGGCCAATGGCGGGAACGGTTCGAACGGACGGTTTACCGACCGGCCGGCGACAGCGCCACCTGCTCCAGGCATATCAACGGAAGGTTTGAAAGAAACGTATCAACCATGAAATAATAACCGATGCCTTGATAACTAATGGCAAAATGAAACAAGTAACAAGTTTTCCTAAGGTATGAAAGGTGGTTTCAGTGATTATTATCCAGACGTAGAGAGGTTATAACTGCGGGCAACTGATGGTAACCGAGTCGTACGAAGTAGTACTCACGGTCGCCGCTGAAGGACGCCATGAGGCTAGGGAGATGTTAAGTGATGATACGACGGTAAAATCGATGGCGTGGAAATCAATGCTTATATCTCAAATATTTCCGACTGCAGAGAGGGCATAAGGTGCTTGTGCATTATCTTCGGGATTTCTTGAGCAATGGTGAGTACCCCTCTATTTTCTGTAGCTCAGTTCTGGAAACACACCTCATATCAGATTCCTAGAATGCAGGACTTCCCTCGAGAGTTCAAATGAATCAAAAGATCTTCGAGTGAAAGTTTCTTAATTTCGATAGGAGTAAGTAACTTTTATATTATTACTAAGTTGCAATAAGTGGGGCTCGTGGAAGCGTGAGTTTTCCCTCGGTCGATTAATCTCACCTTAGAAATTAGCGATTCACCGCGATCGCGCGGTAAGTCGAACGCATTAGTGGCCCATTACTCTGCGGATCGGTTAACGGTTCAAAGTGGGTGCGCGCGCCGCAGGAGGCTTCCGATTGGTGCGCTGCAGGCGTCACGTGATCGAGCCGCCGCGCGCCGACCAATCAGCGCGCGGGAGAAATCACATGCGGAGAGCGGGAGCACGACGCCGCATTCAGTGCAAGCTGGTCCGTCAGTACGGATAGTCGCGCGCTCCCTGTGCTCCACAAAGACCGAGGCTGAACCGCGGGCACTGGAGACGAGCCATGCGACGTCGTGCGATCGAATGAGCCAAGAAAGTGCGACTGCTCCACTCGACCGACTCTTCTGCTCCGTTGGTCCGCCTTCGATGTTCCACCAGCCAACGAAATAATCGCGCCAACGACAACCGGACACGGATACGGCTACGAAAGTGTCTTCTCGCAGACCCGGAGTTTCCCCTTCAGGTCAACCGATCTACTTTAAATCTCCGTTGACTTCAGCCACATCTCGCCACCAGGTTTCGAGAATTGTAAGTACCCGGAACACCTCCACTGATTTTCTAACACTTAAGGTGATATATACGTACCAAAAATTCAACATATTTATAAAACTTTCTGGCAAACTGGGTGCACCGAATTATCTGAAACCTTGACACGTGATCGTGGAGAGGCTCTAAGGAAGAATGCGCTGCTCGTGAAATTTCATTTTTTTCGAGAAAGAAAATTTTGCATTTATAAGAGAACCCAAAAAAGATATTTTTTAAATAAAGCAAACATAGGAAGCCGTCGATCGTGATCGAGAGTCGGAAATTACTCGGACATTTCGTGATTATTCAGCGTTCTGAATGCTGGATTCGTCCACGTGGTCGCGAGTCTGCGAAAGCCAACAAAGCACGTTGTTCCAAAGACTCACTTCCAGTAAAAACAGATCTGTCGCAATTTAGTCCCCACCACCTACTTTATTCTCACAATCGGCGAGAAGTAAACAAACACGTGCTCTCTTATTCACGCAGTTACGCACGTTATCAGTATACAATACAATATGATAAGTGGGAGCAACATTGAAATATTTTACCATCCTGGCTTATGATAAATTATCTTCCGTTTTTTCATTCTTAAGTTCCACCTGGATGTTCATAAACGTGAAGTGAAAGCATTCCTCGTTGATTAAAATTTTCCTAATTATTTTTTTTTTCTTCATGGACCACCTGGTGGGACGAACTACTTATTCGCGGATAAATCCTAAGTGTGGAATTGCTTGAGCGAGTTATCAGCAGCTCGCTGATAATTGCCGGACGCACTTATGGGCCCATAGTGCTGAAAGGGTTAAGGAGGTTTGAAACGATTCGACACACTCAATTCGGGGAAAAGTTTCATAAACGGGACCTCTGTGTGGCCACTTTCACATCACCTTAACCCTTACTCCAAGAATCGCAAAATTTGGTTAACGCAGAGAAATATATTTAAATATGAACAATGGTCGGACCGGGAAGAATAATCAATCTTTCTGTGGCAGGGATTAACGTAGAGCAAATTCCCATGGATATTAATGGACGCTGATTAAAAGTCGCGGTGAAATTTAATGTATTCGTTCGCGGTGGAGGGATGATTAATTTTCGACGGCCTTGCGGCGGTCTTAAGGACGCTCAATGTTGAAGTCTTGAGCGATTTCTGGGTGAAGTTTTACCGGCAATGGCTGCTGGTGACGTCACGAGGAGAGAGAGCGAGCTTAAGTAGGTTAGGTGCCCGGTACGTCGGACACGAGACGATCGCCCATCGACTGTACCAAATAGACGGGATCCATGTACACGTGGTGTACAAAGAAGGTCTCGTTTAGCGGTCCCGAAGCAAGTCTTTGGACTTAACATGTTTTTTATGCTAACGCGAGCATAACAATTCATACAACATAAGAAACGAAACGTTTGGGAGGAAGAATTGCGACGGAATTTACGAAGAGGACATGGACGCCGGTGCAAGGAAGACCTTGACCACTTTCGAGGTTTTTCGTCATTCGGGTCACATTCTTCGAGTCCACGTCCTCAAACGATTCAATTAGGTCCTGTTCGACCTCATCTCCAGCGAAAGTATATCATTGGTCGGTTTACTGATCTTCGGGAAATTTTGTTTAACTTTTTTCTTTTTTTTTTACACCCGAGGGAAATAGTAATCGCTCTGGTGAGATTCGAAAAGCGGTTCTCGCTCTGTTGTACTCTTTTTGTACGACAGGAATTCCTTCGTTTCAATTTTCAAGTACTGACATTCGTGATTCCTCGCCGGTGGCAATCGGAATAGGAATTCGGAGTCCTCGGTCATTGATAATGAATAGAAAGAAAACTGGAATTCTTGCGTCATTACAGGCGTCGGTGTAATTACGGGGAGTCTACGGAATACATTAGCAAGTACATTGACTCCAAGGCCGGGGACCACCTTTCGAAGCTGAGCTTCTTATCGAAGTGTTTAGTGCCTTTCCCTTGGTTTAGTCTTTCCAAATGTTTTACCCGGCTCGATGATATAACTTAATCTGTTAATGGTCAAGTGTGTTACCATTATGGTAATTTATTACGACGACCTTAATTTACCTACCTTTAAGGTGTTTCACGTTAACTGCGGGCTCTGTTCACGATTCCGTATTGATCTCTGACATACTTTTAATCCATTGTTCCGATTTCATCTGCTCTACCGAGAAATGCCTCCATTAGTCCCTCGAGCAACTGGCGAGTCGCGCTTGGAGCAAAATGGGAAAAAAAAGAAAAAGGAGAAAGCAGTAATTAAAACGCGGTTTGAGGACTCAAATAAAAGATACTGTTTTAAAGAAAGAAGAAAGAGGAAAAAAAAATATGGTGACGGCATTTCGGGAAAACTAGACGTTATTTCTGTTTTTAATTGCACAAGGGTAACACGCACTAGTACTCGCAAGCGGAAAAAATTAGTTTGAATACTTAGAAGGAGTCGTAATAATTTCACAGTTGGACAAGAGACAGTGTCGCAATCGACGTTAATAACAAACTCGTCGGAAACGTAACGTGACACTTAGTGTGCAACGTGCTGAAATTCCACGGTGGCTTCATAATACTTATGTTACCCTCGTTTATATAACGACACTCGGTATTTGCCCGACTTCCGACCTGCTGTACTTCTTTGACGATCATTTATAAATTTCCTAATAAAAAGGAATAAATTTCACGTGCAAGCACTTCGTCGCGTTAAATTTCTAATTTTGGGTTATATCGCATCAGTACATGTTAAGCTAGACTTCGGGTGCATTTGTATGTAGTTTGAAATGTAGCAATTCATTGATGACGCAGAATACAGGAAATGAACGCGCAGTTTAGACACAAAGCACTGGGCAACAATACGTAAGCCTTTTTTTTTTATTCTACAGCAACTGCACCTGCATCGCGTGACACGATTCAGTTTCTGAAACTATCGTGGAGCATTCTTTTAGTACTTCTAATGGAACGTGTCGGTCACGTGATTGAGGGGTCCTCGCAAAAAGAGGTTAGCCCATGGAGTGTAATTATAAAGGAACGGAATTAAATGTAGTCCGCGAAAGGGAGGAGCGGAGAGAAACGGAACAATGGGATCAGATCTGGTACAAAACAGTTGAAAGTTGAACGAAATTAACCTCGGTGAATTTTTACTGAGAAATAATGACGATCCTTCGTCTTTTATGCGTTAACACGATTACTGGGATTGTCGGTCACCGTGACCTGTTAATTGTATTTAATATTCCGCGGTTCTTTAAATCTTCTGTCGGAAATTAGAATGAAGGATATTACGCTGTACGATACCGTAAACGTGGGAATATATCTAGTCCTAATTGAAGGATGTTAACGTTAAAAGCCGTGACGTTAATTGCCCGGCGTTTACGACACTGGTCAACCTTAGGGGACGGAAAATGCATTAGGGACCCGGGAAATTTTCTAGGATGGCAGTGAAACCTTTTTGCTTTCCCAAACGCGAGGAAAGCTGAGCGACCGTGAAAACGTGAGTGCCTTAGAAAAGGCGTTACGCAATTAGATATCATATCGTTGGAACATATTTCAACCGTCTTGTGACAAAGCGGCCATTTTTAAAATACTCGACTCGTAGATTTTCCTCGGCCAAATTATGTACTTTTCATACCTCTAACAGTTAATTGGAGTTTCTTTCATCCGATAGCGTGTAATTGGAACGGAAAGGAACGTCGCCTTGCCACACGTCTAATTGTCGGCCGTGATAGGGGGTATCAATTAGTTGGTGATAGGAATAATCCGCAGTTAATGGACCCTCGATTTTGAAAACCGGTGCCACGAGTCGACAATTGCTGCAATCGGTGCAATCGAGAGCAGGGGAATTAATATGCCATATTACCTTGGGGATTTTCTAATCGAGAGCGGAATTTCTCGAGAGTGTACGCACTCATCGAATTGAAATATCGCTAACCACTGTAATGTCGATTTCTTCCACCTCCTGGTGTGCCTCTTTCTATTTTTATTCCGCCACAATTTCTCTCGGAAGAAAACAAAGGTCGCTTTTAGTTTAGCGCGGGATATTATCCGTTTCCACCCTGCTCTCTTACATGCGCCGTTATCACTTGATTCTACGTGGACGCGGATAATAATTCGTCACTTACGACCGAGGAATGCGGATAAATTGACCTTAACCGTCATAAGAGCACGTTAAACCGGAAAACTTCGAGCCGAATCTGGTAGGATGTGAAAGTTGGACTCCTACATCGGAAATGGCACCGGCCAGAGCATCACCTTGATTTCCCTTAATAAGATCTTGGAAAGCCATTTGAACTCCGGATAAGATCTCTAATCGTGCGAATAAGGCCGATCCGACATACGTAACTTGGCGGACGATTTTGTAATTTCGCTATGTTACGAAATATCGGAGTAATCGGTAACGCACGGATTGCCCTAAACTGAGAAGACTGAGGTACTTGCAATCAAAGAAACGTGTCTATTCAAAAATGACTCAAGTGAAATTGTCAATGTTGGAAATAATTATTTCTTTGCGGGAATTAAAAGTGAAGTACTTTCGCAGGTAAACGAAAAATGTGGAAATAAGTAAAAATCTAGTAGGTTCATATGTGGGTAAAATTGATTCGCCTCCAGTTGTACGTGCGAAACGGTCTCCACGTAGGTTAACGAGATAACTTTAACACCGTCTGAGAATTGAACTCGGGTTATTTCATAACCGCTAGGAAATCCACGGAGTTGCATTGGAATTCCTCGGTACTCGGAATTTATTCCAATAGAAGTGAGGGTTTTATTTACATGGGAATCAGAGCGGTAGGAGAATCCCCGAGGTACCGATCGACCACTTTTTCTACGACGTCAAACTACTTAATCATCGGAGAAAAGTGAAGTTACGTTCATGCTTCGTTTAATTAGGGAGTCCCGCTCCAGATCTCGCGGAATGTATTTATTGTCGGTTTTACTTTAGAAGGGGCAAAGGCATTCGGTTAGGGTTCGGGATTTTTCTGCGATTCCGTAATCGGGATCGAATCATCCCACTATGTGCCCTTCACGGAAGACTCGGCCGCAAGCGGTTCCGCTTCAAGTGGAGGCGCTTTACGAGAGGATACTCTTGCTTTGATTTTCCCGGATGGTTTTTCTTCTACGAGGATCTTATTAACCGGAGGATATCATCGGATGCTGGGGTCCGAAGTGTCCGACGAAGCTTGAGATGATTTCCATAATGATTTTTATATTAATCCCGAGGATTTCCCCGACGATCCGGACGAGATCGGTGAGCGGCGAATTCACGCACGTTGTCGTAGCGATTTTTCCACGACGTCGTAATTTCACTTCAACTCGAAGTCGTACGGGCCAGCTGCAAGTGTATGTAGGTAATTGGGTGGCCGATGTTTCCATCGCCGAGCAAATGTTGGAAAGTAAGGGATCGCCCGCGATTTTCACGCGGACGCGAAGGCGAGTCACCTTGCGGAGACGGTGCGGAATTTGCGCTTTCAATTTTCGAGCCTTCGTTAGAATATAGAAATTTAGAATATAGAGATTTCTCCCCTTTTTTAGCTCAATAATGCGTGCGATTTTTAATGCTTGCAAGGATTTTGAAAAATCGCAGGAAATTCCAGGCTAAAATTGTAGGAGTCAGGGAAATAGGATACGTGTTCACTTTTTTATTTTTTAATATATTTTTTTTTTATTTCTTTTCTTCTTAAATTATGCAATCGTAACTTGAACGTCGAGCAACGGTGCTTGCAACGTATCCTTACGCAATATTAATTGACCTCTGTATTAAGGCCAAGTAGCTGTTATTCGAGAGCGTTAATTATTTAAGGGGTGATGCACTTACGTACTTACTATTGTCCGTGGCTTGGCGCTACTATTCCCACCGACTTCTTTTGCAACATGCGTTGCGTAAATCCTTGTTGGCTTGCCATTTCGATGCAAATCCATGAGAAATCTTTGAAGAAAGTTCAAGAGAGAAGGGTGTTCCCTTGTGGATTTACGTGTAATTAATATCTGACGTCGCGATGGATAATATCTCCTACTCGGATTGTAATAACCAACGTAAGCGATGAAAATTGTTGTTTGTGGCCTAGGCCCGATTATCAACTATTCAAGTTACTACTACTGAGTCAATTGAAACGTCCAAGTGGCCTGGCGAATGATAACAATTTATTTGCTACACATGACGTAGGTCATACTCTATTCTCTTCCTGGGATTTACTAACGCGTGATTGTAGAAAGCCTCGATAATGCTATCGCGAGGTTACGTACTTTCATGAAGCGTGTATGCATTGGAATTTGCGATGTTTGGTGTGACGATTTTTATCGTCAGACCAAACAGATCTTTTCTGAGTACCTCCCAAGAAGTGCGGAAAACTGATACGTACATTCATGCATGAACATGTAGATAAGGGAAATTATTTCTCGGCGAGGGAAATTGTACTCCATGGAGAGTACTTTAGATGATAAGTGTGTATCTATCGAATGATTATTTGAGGAATGATAACCCGAGCCAAAGTGACCCAATGTGCAAAGTGGGCGCAATTGGCGACGATAATGGAGCGAATTTCCGGGTGCAAATAAAGAAAGTGGAACATCCGAGTGATAGCGACGGCGGTGACTTCACTGCCACTCGGATGTCTCGTTTTCGCGAGAGGAAGATATCATCTTGCATGTCCGAAAACGGAATTTTCGAGTCGCGTGACAGCCGGAGGTGCAACGTTCTCCGATCGCCCCAATAAAAATGTAGGACGCCGGATGTGTATTTCCAAAAGAATGTCGAAAAGGAACCTAAAATCTGCATCCGAGTATTTATAGAGCACGGTAACCCCTATTTTTTAGCAAGACTGAAAGCGTTAAGAAAACGACTTTGATGCCACTTTCGTTACTTATTTGACTCGAAGGCAAAGATGTGATTAGTAAAACATGCGCGGGGAGTACCGATGACGAGATACTGCGGACAAGAAAAAAAAAAATGTTCAATTTCATTTTCTCCGGGCAATAGTCATTGAATGTCGCGGAATTGAGTCTTCCTCGTTTGCCTTGGTGGGTCAAATAACGGTGATTTGAGTCTCTCTCCCTCTCTCTCCTTCATCGTATGCTTATTCCCAACACTTGAGGTCGCTTAAATTCAAGCTGAGAACCACTGTCACGTAGTTAGGGGACTAGTCATTACTGTACATTCAAGTGATTCCAGGGGACGCGTAATATGCATCTCAATGTCGGGACATGTAGAGTTTACCGGGCTTTACGTTGACGCGGACACTCGATCAGCTGTTCGTCGACGCGGCTTCTTTGCACGTTCGTTCGCCTGTAGTACTTCGAAATAAAGGAGCAATTAATTATTGTAAATGGTTAATTCATAAGTACTGATGAGATATTTAAAATGAATGTCGAAGGAACGAGTTAAAATTAAGAAGAAAAAAAAAAACATTGAAAACAGCTGCTCTGTAAAGAGTGGAATTTGTAATATGGGAAAATTAAAGGGAGCCTCGCCCCCCCCCCCCCCCAAGTGTTGTGTCGTTTTTAATTGATAAAATGGAGAATTTGAAGTAATAGGATCAAATCATTGGTTGACGGAAGGCGAGGCTCTAATTTCTAGTTCGATACAGGTTCATGACACACATATAACTAACAGTACACCACCAAGGCTTGATAGACCGTTCACGTGGAGTCTTAAATGTAAATTAGCCTTTAGTAACGGTGGTATGTTTAACAACTGGGTTCGATATTGCCAAATCCCCCTGATAATGTCATCCTGGACGGTAATATGTAAGGAATAATCGACTTGATAGTACAGAGTCGTAATTAATAATTATTTAATTCTCAGAAAATCCAAGCGACTCGATTCAATCTTTGGCCCTCTTAAGTTTACACCTTTTATCTCTACCGTGAATAATTATATTCGAGGTGTGCAGATAATCGGCTGTGCATTTGAAAGAGCCGAAAGTAGGTTGGCCGAAGGGAAGTAAACTATGAAGGAAATTTTTTATTAAAAGTACTTTACTATGAGTTATATGGAAAATGATTTAGACTAGAGAGAACCTATGATCGAGGAAAGGATAAAAGTAAAAAAACGACAATAAGTCGGTGAAACCTAAGTTCAAGCATTAATAGATCCCTCGATCCATCACTCGATTTCTCAAACGCGAATGAAGGAAGTACCTGTCCGTTGTGCCGCCACGTTAAGCACTTATGCAGTGATAATGCAACTCTTCGAAACCTGGAGAGCATTCAGAGAAAGTACGTTTATACCCTTTATCGAGTATTTAATCGATCATTCGAAGCCTTTCTCGGCGCAATTATCAGCCGCGCGAAAACGCGAATAATATGAAATCCTTTACGATTTCTCGATAGGTTATTCTTCATAATAAATTTTCCTTGTTTTTTTATCTTCCTTTTTATCTTGTTCCAGGCAATCACACCAAAGAGTAGAAAATAGTATGCCAAATCAACGATGGACGAGGACAATCAGTTTCCTTGTGTTGTGTCTCGTCGTGTCACGATGGTGCGTCAATGGTACGTATAAATTAACAAAACTTGTATGCACCTTGGTGAACAGAAATGCGATAAGTATGACTTTAGCATCGACACATATGTCAACACCCTGTCGATACATCGTGCACGTATGTAACATGCATTTCTAACGAAGTGCATATCTCGAACTCGCGCGTCATTGTTGGGTAGGTCAAGGGCTGTCCTCAGTGTCGTATTTACGCGTGAAGAAACATTTATCGCAACACCAGGTCATACATTATAGAGTATTAGGGTATTCGAAGGTTATTAGAGTGCGATATAAATATTAGCTATTTTTTTTTCTTTTTCATTTCTTTTTTCATTCCTTCGCAGGAAGTCCAATTTTAGAGAGCCGGAAGCGAGAAGCGGAGATCTTGAACACCAATTGGACGCAGTTGGCTGACGATTGGATGAAAGCCAGGAGCCAACTTATAAACAAATCCGAAGCTCGTTATCTAGGATCCAGGGAAAGGTTCATGAACATCGAGACAATCATCAATGGAACCAGTCCGGACCAATTGTCAAGAGTAAAGGTAAAAAATGACAAGTCAAGGATAATCCGGAAGAAAAAAAAACATGTGAATCTCTCCGAAGCTCTTTTTCAAAACCTGAGCTCGACTTTAAGAACGAGTAATGATAATTGCCGCAAACGGTCCGGAACAAATAACGCGAGGGAAAAGGGCAACCTTGAAGATGAGCTTGTTACATCTCAAGGGATCGTGATTGACCCTAGGTCCAAGATCGATGGGTCATTGACAAGCGCATCGAACTTTCCTTTAAAACCTTTTTAAAATCTTCCTTTTTTAAAAAACCGGGGACACTTATCGAGACCGAACCGCTCAAAATTGCGAGCAACTTTCACGGCGGCTCGGATTTTATTCCTATGGCTCCTTCCGTTTGGTATATCCGTCTTTTTCCTTCACGCCTAAGAGGCCCGGATGTCTCTTTCGACTCTCACTTTCAATTTCAAAACACTTTCACCCGGGAGCAGCTGTCAAGTGCACGAGTACAGTGCACCGCGGGAACGGCGAGTATCCTTGACTTGGTCGTCGTAGGCCATGCGAGTAATGCGGGAAACGCGACCTAGACAATGAATACATAGTCAGGAGTAAATGCATGCAGAAGAGGGCGTAGATATGTCAGAAGGGTGGATGTTTAGCTGGAAATTAAACATTCGAGGAACGTATGGAGCTTTGTTAACGCTTTCCACTATACACGCGGATATAGTGCGGGCAGTGAAGCTGAATCGCGTGAGAGGCACCCATGGATAGGTAGAGTTCATTGTCTTCCGGAGAAAAATCAACGAAAGTTACTCGGAATACTCGCAGGCTCTTATTTTCTAACATGTTTCCGTAGCCATTAACGAATCTTATGAGCTAATACAAATAACTATGCATCCCTTCGCAGTTAAATTATTCACGGATGCTGTGGGACATGGAGCCATCAACGTCGGGCGGGCAGCTTTCTGGATTCGTGGACAAGACTCTTAAGCTCCTGGACCTCAGACAAGTGATGATAGAAGTTGAGACCTCGGTTATGTCCAAAGTGTCTTGCACCGCGTGCAAAGTTGGCGCGGGATTGTTGCAGAATTACATAAAGGCTGGAAAAAGCAAGGAGGAGATCATGAACAATATCTACCAGTTCTGCGTGTCACTGAAAATCCAGAGTTCGCGGGTTTGTCAAGGCATCACCCTGCTCTTTGGGGTAAGGAGGTCGTTTCATCGTCTTGGGCTTCAAGTTTACCTGAAATCTGTTACGAAGTTATGTCGAGCGAAGGTTTAAATCCGTTAATTCTCGTGTACTTTTTAATCGATCCTAACGACTAATTTGTTTCTTCAGGGTGAAGTGATCTATGTCATGAAACAAGTCGACATGGGACCATCGCAGATCTGCAGCTTCGTGATCGGCGATGTATGCGACGACGCATACAATCCTCAGCACGAGTGGGAGGTAGTTTTTCCTCCTGTGAAGAAACCACAGATTAAACCACCCATCCCGCCCGCGGAGGGTGCGCCTACCTTCAAGGTCCTGCACCTCTCCGACACTCATTACGATCCCTATTACCAAGAGGGCTCCAACGCCGAGTGCAACGAGCCGCTTTGCTGCAGGCTGACCAATGGTGCACCATTAACGGCTTCGGCAGCTGCAGGTCGATGGGGTGATTACAGAAAGTGCGACACGCCCAAAAGAACCGTGGATCACATGTTGAAACATATCGCCGAAACGCACTCTGTAAGTTAACGTGGACAATTACAAATTTTAAATATCTAGTTGTCTGGAGATACCTGCAACAGCTCTTCGGAATTATTCTCAAGCCTTTTAATTACATGACATAATGTGTTAGGTCGATTTAACGCGTATGTACTATGCTTAAGCCTTGAATTTGCAAATCCATAGAATTAAATCCTGTGGGAAGCGTAACTTTGGTACGGACATTATTGTCGTAACAATGAGGTAATGCAGGCGCGGTATAATGGACAATGAATAGCCCACCTAAGATGCGCACCGCGATGCAACCGAGTGATCCGCCCTTGCCCTGGATTAAAAAATACGTCTCAATCTGTCATTTTCTATCTTGATCGCGATTTCATGAAATGGGAGTAACTAATGCACTGTCATTGTAGGACATTGATTACATCTTATGGACTGGGGATCTACCACCTCATGACGTGTGGAATCAAACCAGAGATGAGAACTTGAATATTCTGCGTGACACCGTGACACAAATGGTGAAAATTTTTCCCAATATCCCAATTTTCCCGGCTCTAGGAAACCACGAGAGCGCGCCAGTTAACAGGTTCGTCGAAATCGGTCGCGTCAAATATGTCGAGTCCTTTGAGAAAATTGTTCCCCCGGTTTGGAATCGTAGCAATTATAATGCATCGTTTAATCCCAGATTTTATCACCGACGTAACGTAATCGACGGTGACTCTCTTGCCGTAATATGTTTCAGCTTCCCGCCACCAATTGTTCCCAAAGATAATAGCATCGAATGGCTGTACGATGAATTGGATAAACAGTGGCGACGATGGTTACCAGCTGGGGTCTCTCACACTGTTCGCCGAGGTGCATTCTATTCGGTCCTAATCAGGCCAGGATTTCGGCTGCTCTCGGTCAACATGAATTACTGTAACAATAAGAACTGGTGGCTCCTCCTTAACAGCACCGATCCAGCGAACGAACTTCAATGGTTGGTCTACGAATTGCAAGAAGCCGAGATTCATAACGAAAAGGTCCACATTGTCGGTCACATACCACCAGGACATTCGGACTGTCTGAAAGTATGGTCCAGGAATTACTATCGCATCATTAATCGGTAGGTACATCATTGACGAATATCCCATAAACGTGTGAACGTCATGGCTCGTATTATCCCCACGTTTAGATACGAATCGACGATAACGGCTCAATTCTTCGGTCACACCCACTACGACGAGATGCAGATATTTTACGACACATCAGACCTTAGCAGAGCATTAAGCATAGCCTATGTTGGACCCTCGGTGACGCCGTATTCCGACCTTAACCCAGGATATCGAATATACTACGTCGATGGCGATCACGGGAAAACAACTCGAGTAAGAGATTGCAAAATGAAGCGACATATTATTCTGACTTCGGTCATGAAGTTCATAAGAGCAAGCGTGAAACGCTGTTTGAACGTAAGCTCTCATTAATTGTTCCAACTTATAGATGGTGGTGGATCATGAAACTTGGGTGATGAACTTGAAGGAAGCGAATCTCTACGACTATCCGATCTGGTACAAGATGTACAATGCACGGCAAGCGTACCAGATGCCATCTCTTCTGCCAAAAGACTGGGATTCTCTGATAGACAAGATGACGAACGAGCCGTCGCTCTTCGACCTATACTACAAGTATTTTTTATGCGCCCCCTTTTCTTATCGCGTCAATGCAAAGCTCGGGAATTTACTGCAACCATTGTCCCTCTTCTTCTGTACCAGGCACTACAATAAGAACTCGCCTGTAAGACCTCAATGTGGAGACGAGTGCCGGAAGAGATTGCTGTGCGACCTCCGAAGTGGAAGGAGTCACGATCGCAAGGCACTTTGCCAAAGCCTCGAGTCAAGAATCGGCGGCGAGACCAGAACGGGCTGGCGAGCTTGGATTTACAATGGGATCGCTTTATCGTACGTACCAAATTGGTGGTTTAGGCCTCATCACGCGGGGGACACCGAGACTAATCAAGTTAACACGTAACTCCTAACCCATGTACACTGGTGGACATGAATGACTTCCTACGTATGCTCTGCGACACCATATCTGGAAGGAAGACATTAATGTTCGCTACTGTACACCACCAATGGTTGTATGGTACAAAATAGACCGGTGCCAATTGTGAAGAACCCATGTACAAACATGACATACATGTGTCAGATATGCATGGACATATATTCATATGTCCATGCAAAAATATCTGCACTGTTTTATAAAGAGATATGAGCTCTCGTTAATCCGTAACGTGATAATTACGTAAACGAAGCTTATTGACTACAATCATTAATCTGGATACACCCTTGCCGTTGACTAGTACCAAATAATACCAAATGTCCATATCCGGGTGGAATGACAATGGGAATAATATGGTGCGGTCTATTTATGTAGAAATGAAGACTAATTGTTAAGAAAGATAGATATTGAATGATAATTATATCGGAGTGGTGAAAAATCTGTGATTCATGTTTGTTTAGATATTTTATCACTAAACGCGTAACATCGATAGGTTATAGTGTACTTTTTACAAGGCTTAAGAGACGCTCATTTAGAAATACAATTTACAAATATCTAGATGAAGTACCACTAGTACCTTGAAGTATAACGCGCGGAAGTAAGGAAATATTTACTTGTAATTTTTATTTCAATAAAACACTGACTGCTATATGGGTTCTGGTTTCATGTTGGAAGTTTTGTTGGAAGGTTGGAGTTTCACGTTGTACATAGTATTTTGTAGAAGTCTAACTTTCAGCACTGCAGAATGTGGAAGCACTCATTTCCGTCACCTAATCACCGTCATAAATAACATGTACACGGTTTCACATGGATGTTACTTATTTAGTTATCATTACTTGTCATATATCAATTTTGTTCCTGTCACGAGATCAATGAACATTTGCAATTAAAACTGAGCAAGCAGAGGTTAAATTGTACATATCTTGGGTTGGTGTGGGCCATAATCTGGTGGTTCAATAGACGGTTCCTTGGAACATGGTACACAGTAAGTAACGTGCTTATGCACATTCAATGCCATTGTAAATACCTTCAAAACAACTGTGAATTCTATTCACGCTTATATTCTTAACGCCCTTATAACTAATTTCTTCTAATTTGCAGGATGTCGGTCGTGATGGCGATACCTCGATTTGCGTATAACCTACCGAAGTACGTTTTAGGTCTAGGCTAAAAATTCGGTGGGTTAGAAAGGATTTTATTATGTGATGAGAATTTGCGAATCGGTAAAAATTCCAACGGCTGGGTATTCTACGATGAGCCGAATGTCAAATGATCTCCAAGCTTCGTGAAAGTGCCCTAAGCCGTAGTTTATATGCACTAGATTATTTGAACGGCATTGCAAATTATATTAAGTGGATTAGAAATCGACGCATGTGTGCATTACAGATGTGATGAAAAGAATTGAACTGAACCCATGAAATACGTCCAATTTTCTAACAATATATGCTACGCAACTGAAAATAGTAGAAAACAAGCGAGCCGTTCAATTGTATATAAAGACGCAGATGTTTATTTATGCACACCTTGTGTTATAGCTGAATATATTAATTAGTAAAAATCTGCTTTGCATTTGATTCTACAGATAATGGGATTGTTATTTTAACTCGGCTTTTCTCAAAGAATTCGAACCTCTGAATTCTTTGGCATTATTAATTAATAATGAAAGTATCATAAGGTACGATCATACAAATTTTAGAAAAGATACACAGTTAGATACTTTTGTAATGTAAGATAAAATTGTTGACCACTTTGTTAAAAATCGTTTGTAAATCCTTAAGTATACTTACTCCTTGCTAATTATCACCTAATGTATATGTACAGAAATAACGTGCGCCTTCGTATAGAAAATTGTCTTAATAATTTATTAATTATAATTCTACAATTTGCTTATCATAGACCAATACAATTTAGATAGTACTTACATTAATGCTTGAATTTCAAAATTGAAGATAAAGTTACCGTGGAATATGACTATATATTACATTTTAGGCCACATTCTCCTATAACCATGATAACATCTGCTATGATTGTAAGATCTTGATATTACAAAGCATGTGATCTATAAGAATCTATCACTTTTAACTTTATCTTAATTTTTTTATCTCGCATAAATTAAAAAAATATCTCAGCTTAGGTACGAGGTCACCAATTTAGGACACCATTTTGTACACCGCGTGGCACGTCACTTACAAATTCTCAATCGCAGTATGTGACCAGGAAAAATAGTCACGACGATAGTAATTTCAAGCGATGCCAAAACATTCATCGAGTGTTATTACAATTTCTAGAATTGAATATGTATATCTTCTGAGTCGTAAACCTTTACTTGCAACACTATTCAAGTGAGTTTTTCAAATCCCTTAAAAAACGGGAACGTAATAAAAAGGAGAATACTAATTTTGTACATTTGCATAATTGGCGCACATAAGTGCTTAACACCTGTATTCGTTCCTGAGTATTTCTAACCGTTATGTTAATTTTGCGCCATTCGTGCACCGGCCACCACTGAATCTTCTTCTGCCATTAAATTATTCGTGACTCTAGTTTACTAAAGTCAAGGAATGATCGTCTTTAAAAATCTCTATTTCTAGTACAGCTTCATTTCGCCTTTGCAGCAGATCGGGGTCTTAAATTCCTCTTTGTCGCCTGATCAACTTCTGGCAGATCATCGTCTTCAGACAATGGCAATTTTTTAGCTGAAATGTCATGAGTTACACAATAATGGTTTGCCTTTCAAAATTGTATAGTTTAAACTTTTAAACAACTTACCATCTTTCTTTTTGGGCTTCTGCTTTGGCTTGAGCTTCGTAACGACTGGTACACTATTTTCTCGAGATCGTTTGATTTGCCTCTTTACAAAGTTATAGAGGAGATATGCTTGGAATACTCCAATTAGTCCCAAAGAGAAGAATCGAATAGCTGGACTGTTGAAGTTACCGGTAGCATAATCTAAAGTGGGCTCAATTTGTCCTAGGCCATAGAAAAATACTAAGCCTGTAAGGGCGATGGTTGCGACTCGGGAGAAGACAAATATAGAATTAGCTATGAGGAAAGCAACTGAAACAAGAAATTGTCGATTTATAAATATGCTATATAATTGTTTAAAGAACATTTTATTCAAATTATACCAAGAGGCCATACCTTTAGTTGCCTTCTCTCTCTGATCTACGAAATGAGTTACTCGAGCTGCATGTTGCAATGCGTCTCCTACATAATGTAGAACCAGTAAAATTACTCCCACATGTTGGAAGCTGCAAGTACAATTCACAAACAGTTATTAAAAGCTCAACGGAAAAATGGTAACAGAATAATGTGGCAAACAACTTACTTAAGGAAATAAGCTAAAAGTGTGAATGTAAGTCCAATAGTGGCATGGATAATTCTTGAAGACATCTCCTCCCTTTTCACACGCTGGAAATATAACTCCGGATAGCAGTGCAACCAATACGCAAGTTGGCCAACAAAGAATAGTTTCAGAGAAAATGACATCAAGCCTGGATAGTCTTCCCATAGAGAAGTAAAGTTTAGAAGAATATTATCCCTGCAAGAATAATGATACACATAAATAATTTACATTCTACGTATTGCTTTTAATATAATATTCTTAAAGTACGTACCTAACTATTATATCAATACCCCATATGGCGGATAATGTATAGAAGGTAATCAATTGGCTAGATTCATTAAACTTCGAGAGTTTAATTTTACTTAAATGCAGACGCTTTGAGATTTTCTGTAAAACAAATGGGAATGCAATTATTATAAAGTACAATTTTAGAAATTGTAACTATCTCTTGATTTATGGCATAAAGTGACTTACATCGAAAATATATTCCTGAAGAACTGCGTGCATAACAATGGTAATGAGAAAATAGAAGAATACTGCGCACGCATCCTTCCAACCAGTGGTATATTTTTGAGGTAATATAACATCTTCCGTCGAGGAAGGAATAGATACATTGTGATGAATGGCGATAAAAATATATGCCCAAGAAGAGGTAACCTAGAAAAGAAATTGGATAACCACGAGAATTGATTAGAACTCATGGCTGCCCTAAATCTTTCAAAAGTTGAATGAAACAGACACACATAAATTGAGTAATACCGATCAGACAATTCAGGAGCATATAGTTCATTGAAAGAACACTATGAACGGTCTAATACTATCCTGAATCACTTGAAACACTCCCGGAGAAAGTAGCATATGGATGGTCCAGAATGTCAAATTTGGAGCTTTCCAGAAAGAAATAACTAAGGCCTGTTTCATGTAACTTGTCGAAGAGAGATATAAAAACACTTATTACAATCAACCGATGGGATCGTAGTACTTGAAAACCAAGATTCTTGGTATACTGACCTGCACCATCAGTCCAACAACGAAAATCATAGCCACGCAAGAAATAATATCTGCGTGGTTTTGAATAACGAATTCATGGCTTAATATCGGAGGATTCTTGCTAGAGCTTTTCCGTCCCTTAACCGCAACCATTTTATCGATTTTATCGACAAAGATCAACACAGCGCGTACTAAACCCACTTACAATTCGACTGCCAGTGTCTCGGTACTTCAAAGAACACTTTTGGAGTGCACACCCGCACACTGTTCCCTACGAAGTGACCCATGCAAATGTACTGGAACGGGGACGACGTTCTCTGACGTCGCCGATGCTGGCAATGTGGCGCATTCTGCTATTACTTGTTGGCACTACGCTGATCAAAACAATTCCTTCTGTCACTTTAATAAATTTCTTGCACTCAGTCAATTGTAATATGAATTTTCATCGCATAATCTAATTCCTAATAGCATATATTCTTGCATCAGTAACTTTCACTTAAATGGTCTGTTGACACCAAACGCGCGGAAGCAGTGCCGGCAAAATTTGAATCTACCCGTCCAATACCAAATGAATATTACGAAGCCTAAGAATTGTCATTGTGAAATAGAAGTGATTTCAGGTGAAAATCGACGACAAAACGCCAAGATAAATATTACCCGAAATACATAAGATATAATTTATTTGATGTCTCACATACAACATTTATAGCGAATCACTGTGTACCTTATCGTGATTAATCCTTATAACAAATGAGCTCTCCGTATGTGACGGATAATAAGTTCATTTGATTTAGCCTTACTTGCAAGGTACAACAATTTAGTTCCGAGAAAAATGTACGGCTAAAGTAATACTATGATGCATCTGTGGACTGTATGTTCATTGATCAACAATGAGCGAAAAATATCTCTCTTTAAACTTAAGAGTTAAAGTTGGCTTCACCAGAAGCCCACTGTCTCAATGATAGTCGTCAACTGGGAATTCAATTAGTTATACAAGTTGTCATGTTTCGATGCATATGCATCAACTAACACCCGCTTACATTATTACAATAGGAAGGATTCAATTAGTGATATGGCACTGTACATTTGTCCGCGTACCTTCAATCACCGAAATTTTCATATAGTTAACGATTAAAAATATGACAGTAGCTTGACCTTATTTAATAGGATCGCTCCCTTTCGTCCGTATCATTTGAAAATAAATATTTTTATATTTATGTACGTATCTAACGGATATATCAATTCTTACTCGTTAGTCAGGCTGTATAGTTATTACGTAATAACGATAGAAATTTGTTCCGACAAAAATATTTCGCAGGTAGCAACATTGAGAGCGCGATCGTTAGATTTAAAATTTCATCTGCTTATGCTTCTGTAGTGTTCATGTAAAATCAAATACCTATGTCAATAGTTAACACGCACAAATGACATCGATATCACTAAAATACGTCTGTGTTGAGCTCAACAATAACTATTGGCTTTAAAATAGCTTTAGCTTTTTAAATTTGGTAATGCATCCAACGGACGATGGACCTCACGAAGCGTATTTCTCTACGTAGTACTTCATATCTCGCATCGCAATAGCTCTATCATTGTTTCTTGTACTTTGATATTCGATTACGAAAGAAAATCTGACGTTATATTAATCGATAAGTAGTAACAAAAATTCAATTGGCTTTTCGCAATCAGCCAAGATAGTGATATTCATTATACGTGTCAGTAAAAAAATGTCAGTAAATGTAATCAACGTATCAAATACACGTCACGTTTCGTGTTATCACGCTTATATGCATGACTTCAATTTTAATTTGCACAATTACGATTTTTCATTGTGACCTTATAGAACGAATTCCCTCAATGAAGAATTTTAAGTTAACCACGTATTACACATAATACTAATTAAATATTGTATACCGTACCTAATTTGAAGCGATACACACAATTTACTACAAAAAATGACTTCGCACTGTAACGTACTTCGAAAGATTTATAAGACGTAACGTTTATGTCAATTTGACACTATGTGTCAACTATCAAGATCAATTGTGTCATCAACGCTTTCGTAATTCATTAAATAGTGGGTATACGAGTATCATAATAGAGAGGAATTATATCTAAATACATTTGTGGTCACAAGCCTTAAAATTTAGCAAATGTTTAAACGTTAATTGCAACCAACACGACTTAGGTCGTAATTTTCCTAAGAGTCGTTATCGATTGCAAATTATCTTTTGAGGTAGACGAGTATATTTTTCATACAGCCATTTATAGCTTTGTATAACGTTAAACAGAAAGACAAAATTTTCACCAACGTAAAATGCCACAAAACTCTTTTCTTATATTTAATCCTACATCTTAGTAGACCACAAAGTTATCATAATCATTTCTTAACATGGTCACTTCTCCGAATTACATGAATAAAAAAACATTATGGTGTTGCAGTGTGACAGGTGTTACGTCACAATGGACTTGATTTAAATCATCCAATCACATAAGTCACTTGTATCGACAATGGCTGATTTTTAAATATTTGACCTTACAGTAACTACGTCTAGTATCTCCTTTTTGTCAATTTCATAGCCAGTGGTTTAGAATATTCTCTATTTGTTATATTCTCAAACAATAGCTTACCTTTCATTTTTCAGGTACTGCCTTTGTACCTATTTCTTACCTGAGATTTAAACTTGTTCAAAATAGAAACTTAATTGTTCAAATAAAAATCAAGTTTTACCATCTCTAGCAATATTCGTGAATAACTTGTAATAAATTCGATCATTGTAATATATTAAATTTGTTTGTTTTAATTATATATAACTCGCTCATCGAATAAAAGACGATTATACACAAGATTATAATATAATATGCTTAGCAGTTTGACAAGCAAAGGCAGGTGAACCGTAATAAGTACAGCTTTTCTTTAAATAATTCTCATCTAACATTTGTCTTGTTTGTCGCCATGCAATAAAAAAAAAAAAAAAATAGATAATAATTACCACAATGCCTTTAAAAAATACTGCACTACTTATGAGCCTAATGTTTCTGGCACAGTACGGATATACATCTGTCGATACGCACCTACAGCTCTTTTTCACCTTATGGATAATGTGCTAATCGATTTATATCAAGGGCGGATCTTCTTGATCCATTTCTTCTACCGTAATATAGAGACCTTCTTCTTCATACGTAGATTCATGTTTAGCTAACACCTTCAATAGAGGACGCAACTTCATCCACCACTGATACGTTGGAATTCGATGCCTAAAAGAGATTTCGCCATTTAAATTACGCCCCGTTGCGTTACATTAAAGCACAAATGAAAGCACTTTAAATTTAATTATCAGAAGAAACTAATGCTTACTCAAAATTGGTAACGTCCAGAAGCTCCGTAAATGGAGTGTATCTGTATTGTCGTCTAACTATTCCTAACATCACAGCGGTGTCTGGTTCTGAGGTCACAGTCTTACCATCTGGATTGGTATGTTTCTTAAGTTTTTCGCTAAACCATTCTACTGCTTTAGATCCCATTTTAGTACCCAAATTACGATCGAATGGTGTTGGCGAACTGCCTTGCTGCATATGACCTGAAATACGATAATGAACGATAATACTAAGTGCATGTAATTACAATATTTTCCACATTGCAGTAACATAAAATCTCATTTTACGCACCAATAATGTTCATTCTACAACTGAAAAGTCCTTTCCCTTCTTCGCTGAAGAGTCTCTGCATAAAGTCGGTGTTGTAATTCTGGTTTGCGTTTTCATTTCTCAGAATTAAACCTCGCTGTACGCCTTCCGACATTTTTGCAGCCATGGCAATGACGTCTTGGTTCAAATCTTTAATATTGAATTTCTCTTCGAAAATATAAGCAGCATCGGCGCCACCAGCTAAACCGGCTACTGTAGCTAAATAACCACAATAGCCGCCCATTGTTTCAATGATGAACACTCGACGTTTCGTTCCTTGTGCAGACTGACGAATGCGATCGCAGATCTAGAAACCGTTCATGTCTTAAAAATAGTCAATTTTTAAATCTCAATAAATCAGAGGAAAAACATCAACACAATACCTCTGTAATCGTGTTAAGGGCAGTGTCGCAACCTAAAGAGAATTCAGTTCCAGGAACATTGTTGCTAATAGTTGCAGGAATCATGGCAATTGGAATTCTGAATTCTTCGTACTTTTCTCGAGCTTTGGAGAACGTAAGACCAGTTTGATAACCCTGTGAGAATAAATATATATTATAAAATATATTCAATGTTACATTGCGAAAATAACAGTACAGATTTCAATAACAATTGATCACATGTATACATATGATACCTCAAAGCCTCCAATAATCAACAGGGCTTGAATTCCAAACTCCTTCAATCTCTGTGCAATTAGTGGCAACTGTTCTTCCTGTGGCGGTGAACGTTTTGTACCTAAATAAGCACCACCTTGTGCGACCCAACCGGTTACCGAAGACCAATCCATGAGCTTCAATTTTCCTGCTATTAGACCTAAGACACCATCGCAAATCCCGTAGACCTATGGGCGTCAATCATAGACAGTGTTATAAAGTAATTGCAACCGTTGACATCATAGTTTTCTTAATATTGTACACTTACTTTATCTCCGCGGTAAATACAATTCCTGACAAAGGAACGAACAGCGGCATTCATGCCACAGGAAGGGGCACCGATATGCATCACAGCCAAGGTGTAGAGATCCTGGAATTAAAGTACGTGTTTACCGAAAATATATAAAACAACAAGCGACATGCAAAACGTTCGCGATAGTAAAAGATCTAGCGCTGCAGAAGTCAAAGATGAAGATCTTAAAAGACCGGGGAAGAACCATGCCGCAATTGAATAGGAATAGTTGTCATCCAGAGACATCAATTGAATGAGGACAGATCAATAGTTATTGCTCGAGATAACGTCAACTTACTTGTCCACACAAAGTGAATTGCTTTTGAGAAAAAGAAGATAAGGTTAATAGAAGTAGATTATGCCACTAGCGGAGCTATTTAATAATACGTGAGGCGTCACTTTTTTCGAGTTCAATTACCTTCGATAATGTCGGCCCTTTATTCTCCTGCAGCAGTGTTGAACAATAAGTATATAAACCGACCGTTATAATCTAATCTAGGTTTTAATATATTTTTCTAAATTTGTGTTAGAATATAAATGTTGCAGAAAGAAATTATTTAAGACTCCAAGATACCAAAAACTATATTCATGGAAAAAGACTCACCTTGCCAGGTTCATGATCGACGGGCGCCTTCAATCGAGTCAACATTTTGTACGTCTCCAGATTCCGAACAAATCCCCTGCAAACATTAATTTCTTAAATCAGTCATGTAACATAGAAAAAAAATTGCAAAAAGTCAATTATTTAAAGAATAATTGACATGAAATACGAAATGAATGGAACTCACTTCCCACGAAGCTGTACGGCAAGATCCCAATTTTTGTTGGCCATTGCTTGAGCAACTGCTTTTGTACGACGTACGCATTCCATTAAAGGTAAACGTACGGCTTGGTTTCCATCCAAAGTGACTACACATGCTTCTGTAGCCGGCGTTGCTTCCATAAGAGCCATCACAGCTTCGGCACCCATTCTGCATCCCTGAATATTCGATATGCAAAAAAGTTGTCGAGATAAATAACATAGATAATAAAGATAAATTGGAAAATATAAGAAAAATAATTAATACTAATAAAATAAAAAGTAGTCAGGACTTTAATTGTGTGAACAATGGATGTACATCGAAATCAACTTACCAAAACTCTGTCAAAAGCCGACGGATTACCGCCTCTTTGTACATGGCCAAGCACAGTAATTCTCGTATCTTGGTTTAACTTGTCTACAACGACTTTATGAATTTTTTCAGCTGTGATTGGGTCACCGTTCCTATCGACAGCACCTTCGGCCACAATGATGATATTCAGACGCTGACCAGTGAGACGTTCCTATGGCGAAAAGAATTATTTAACAAATTATAATATAAATTTCCTACAAGATTTGTGGCTGCATTAAATTCATCGCATAACAATATATATTGTTCTCGAAAGTGAATCATCTATTAAGACAATTTTGATTACTGTTACATCGGTGGCATGCCTTATCGCAACACATGCAGTTAGGGATTATAAGTAAAAGCTGAATGCCACATTACACAATTATAAATAAAAAAGATGGCTAAAAAATGGTCGCAAACCTCTTTACACGAGCACGTCGCGAGTGACACTGCTTAATCCTCTTCCTAAATATGTAATAACCCGATTTAATGCAGCATAAATATAGATCTTTGAAAATCTGTACGCAAATAAATAATACATATAAAATGTACGACCAATACAATCTCAAGCATACAAAGAGATAAGCATAAATAGCACGAAGTATGTACTTTACTACAATTGCTATACCAAAGTACACTTTGTGGAATTAATGTTTTTAATTCTCTTAAAGAGCTTAACATATGCACGAGGAGAGAATTCGTTAAATCGCTACTACAAAATTAAAAAAAAAAATTATTAGCGAACCTGCAATAATTTTTTGCAGAGCTTGTGCGGCCAATCGTGTTCGGGTGGCCACTCTGGGATGAAGACAAAGTCTGCTTCGGAGCATATGGCTGCCACCAGAGCCAGGTAGCTGTAATGTTAGATCGCCAAACCTCACACATACACGAATATATGTCGATATTTATCGTGTAGTCAACCCAAAGGCCATACGATTCATTATACAATTGTAATTTTCTTGTATTAGGAAGTAAGTTGAGAAAACTGAAAACTTACTAACATACTAGACATATTCCTTTACGCGACATTGTCAAAAGTGTTCAATATTAATGATTCCCAGCTGTTGGCAATATGTGTACAAAAATTGTTTTACCAATCTAAGAATGCTCATGGAGTTGTCCATTTCCATTCATCATAAAGTGGCAAAAAAGACAAGAGCATGTCATTTTCACATGGTTTGCAAAAAAAAGTTGCTGAAGCATATCTTCCGACGTAATCGCAGAATTCTCTTAACACAATCATTGCATTGTAACAAAGCTGTTGGGCCTAGTAATTGAGTAAAAAATAAAAGAGTCGCAAGCTAACACGGCTACAACCCGGCAATTTTAGAGACATTTGAACGGCCCTGACTTTTGATTATATTGCGGTCTATATCTACATTAGTAACATTTAATAAAAAAACTGAATTCATTTTCCATCGGCTGATTTCAAAAGCGGATTGAAGACTCGTACAAAGTACAGCTGTAAACTAAACATGGAGCACAAGCATACAGTACTCAGTAATTAAAAACATCAAAATTCTCAAAATCATTTCGTTAGTTAATTCAACGTTAGCCAAAACAGCGTAATCCAAAAGAGAAATTTGGAAGATTCGATTTGAACATGCCTGCTCCAATTTTCTACATAGTTTTTCGGGCCAGTCGACGGGGGGTGGACATTCTGGGAAGAATACGTAGTCCGCTTCAGCGGCTAGAGCACCAACGATGGCGAGGTACCTAACCAAAATAATTTCTTATTCACGATTCTTTACAGAACGATTAGATGAGTTTGGTAACTGAGACTAATGACCGATTACCTGTATGTCATTCACATTTAACAATAAATGGAAACTTATGTCACCAACGTTCCATTCATTCAAAGTTGAGTAAAACGAACATTGACCTAAGTAAATGAATCGCAGGCCAGATAATGGAACTACAGTAATGTTAAATGGATGAAGAGTAACAATGTATATTTTTAAAGAAGAAACTCACCCGCACTGCCGACCCATGACTTCCATAATAAATGTTCGCTGATGAGAATAAGCGGTACTGACAATTGCGTCAATGCTTTCGATTATACGATGCAAGGCAGAATCTGTACCGATAGTCATATCTGTTCCACAAAAGTCATTATCGATGGAACCCACCATACCAACAATGTGAAGGTGCTTATATTTTTCAACTTGATCAGCGGTGATTTCTCCTGAAATTTTCAACAGATAATATTTACAAAAACTCTGATTTTTTTCAAGAAACGCTGTCATTTTTATTTTTTTTTAATCACCAGACTGCTGAAGCTCTTTGAGGAGTTCGGGCCACTCTTCCTTAAAGAGATTAGCACCTGTGAGGGAACCATCTCCACCGATTACAACTAAATTAGTAATTCCATGAGCTACTAAATTCTTGGCAGCTTTTCGACGACCTGCTCGCTCTCTGAATTCTGCACATCTAGCGGAACCTATTACCGTGCCACCCTGAAGAGAATTTCATTTTATCATTAATTGTGAAGGTAGATAAAACTTATATAATTATACATACTTTGTGAATAATACAAGAAACGGAAGACCACGTTGCCTCCACAATGTATTCACCACCATCTACCATACCCTGATATCCTTCCTTAATAAAAAACACCTTACATCCCAAGTAAATTCCCATACGTACTACTGCACGCACTGCGGCATTCATACCTAAGAATATAAATCAATTATTACTTCCATGGTTCATAATGTGGCTGATTGAAATTATCTATTTACAATTAAGCAGAATAAATACCTTGAGAATCACCACCACTGGTGAATACTGCGATACCTTTGCCTTTATGACTGCCAGGTTTTATAAACTTTTGTGACACCTGGTCCTCCCCCATGATGGTATTTTGTTGAACCACAGCCTGTAAAATAAAGAGCTCTTGAATGTATACCATGTAAAATTATTAAACATATAAGAGAGATCAAAGAATCAGTCGCAAGTGCCCATACCTTAAATGGTAACTATCAGTCAAACCTAGACGTAATCTATTGTCATTCTAAGAAATTACTTCCGATATAACATGTATTACTATCACAGCCTTGAAACATGTCATCAATCTAAACAGATGTCATCTAGATTGGTAGTAATTGACCTTTCTACTCCTTTCGTTCTCCTCGAATACTTTTATTTCCCTCTATAAAATTAACTCTAAAGCTCTAAATTATATTATGTATTCTCTGCAGTCTCAATAGTACTTTCCAGGCAAATCATGTTTGCATAACTATTATGGAGTTCTATAAATAAGTGTCGGTTTACATGACCGCATGGCATTACGTAGAAAGATTCGTTCCCTGTCCCACTTATCCACACACGACTGCATATCTTTCTTTTCCTGTATGATATCAACTTGATCTTGGTATTCACCCTGAATATTTGCAAGTGAACTTTGTTCCACTTCCTTAGAAGCACCATCATCGTTGCAACTACAAGAATGCCCTCCAGCTATTCGAGTCGTCATTCATGCTTGAAAATGAAATAAAAACTAAACCACTGACCTACTCTAAAATGCATAGTTCCATTTCAGGGACATATATACCCTGCAAGGAAAACATAACCTTACTGGCAGAGCAACTCCAAGCGTACCGTGAACTTCAATTGAGCATGACAGAAGGCATAAACAGAAAATAGGTTTGGGTGAAAAACAAGAAACAACGGTAAACGATGCGTCCACATCTCTGGTGTTACCGCACCAACACAAAGATTTTGCGGTAATAAAGCACCGTCAATTGCTCCGCACCCAACGGCACGATACGAGATCAGTTACCATCAATTCCGTGGCTCAATTCTCTCGCCATCCGATTCCTATTGGTCCTCAAGGTAACGTCTCAACCGAGAATTATTTGGAATCCATCTATTAATAAACTCCACCCGCCAAAACAATATCCTCACGCGGCATTCGAATAAAAACCCATCAATCATACCAATGAGCCGCGGCGAATCACGCCAAATTGACCCCACTCTCTTCCTTGAATTTAAAACGAAAAAACGACAGAAAACAGCGTCACTGTTACGATCTGAAATTCGTCAGAAATTTCAGCGGATTAAATCGAGGTGCCAGAAAACTTCCGCATAGCTCACATAGCTTCCTGACAGCGGCGAGGCGCGAGCCCAGCGCGTTTCGTCATTTGTCAACGTCTGACAAGTGTCGTAGGAGGACTGTCATTCGCCGGACTTCGAAGTATGCGAAGGGCCGGCTTCTGAAAAGCTTCGAAATCCGAAAGAATCCGATGACACTCGACCTCACGCATGTCAGAATGCCGTGCACGAAGACAGGGCGTGTGACGCCGGACACCACGCAGCTAGCGTGCAGACTACAAACGCGATTCTTTTATCGCGACCGCCGCACACCCATCGGGTGTCTCTGAATTAAGGAGCCCCGGGATCCGACGCCGATATGACGACATACTTACCAAGAAATACAAAGAGATGGACTCGGAGTTGCACGATCCTCGCGGGCGTCCGGCTCGAGCTTGAAGAGAGTGCGTCCACCGAGCTACTGACAGAAGTCACCTGCTCGACGTTTTCGCGGCTGAAGGTGACCTTCCCTATACACTCGACTACCCCCACTCTCATCCCCGACACGCGAGAACCGCGAACATGAGCGGCCGCGCAACCCTAGATGGCGCCAGCGCCGCTCGACCAATCAGCGACCGGCATCAACCAATAGGCGCGCGGCTGCTGCGCGGGAATTCCGGGAATTTTCAAACCTACCACATGGACCTGGTTTTTCAAGCGATAGGTATTTTTGGTACGCGGAACCGCGATCACGTTTCTTTCTCCGTGGGTCCGAATTACCCGCCTTTCTATTACAGAATCCGTGCGTTTTCCATATGTATTAGAACCTGGCTAATGTATAAGATGATATTTGATTTCATTTTATCTTACGAATGAGACAGGGTTATAGAGATATATTTTAATTAGAAACCTCTTATAATGCCTTTCAATCAACTTTTTGCTATTTCCAGGTATTAGGCGTCGTTCTATTTTTATTGGCGAATACGTTACGCAAGGGATACGGTTTCGGATGATCGTCGACGTGGGGATATCTTGAGAGGCGTCGACATTTTTGGAACGACGCAGGCCACTGTAAAGGCTCGATGAAGGAAGCCTTCTGAGACTGCAAAAGGCATCAAGGTTCGTTCATCATCCTTTCAGACATCTTCGGAAACTTTGTCGAGACCTTGGGGAGTCGCCAATGAGCCGGTAGAGGTTTAAAACGGTGATTTCTTCCGCAGGAACGATGTCGTCATCCAGGACTTCGGGGAACCGTTGAAACCTGTGACCCAAGGTTGCGTCAGGCTACGTGCTCGGGTGAGACTTAAATTTAAAAACGGGACATCTAGACACGTAGATACGTGCATCCAGTCTCGTCCTTCTGTTACTTTCTCCACGTACTCTGTCAAGCCTTGTCGCAGCATCATGGATCATCGCGATCGTTACCTTCTCAAGATTGATCTAGCCCGATCTACCCCGGCCCTCTACTAGGAGACATACCAATGAATACCGCATAGGTGCTCGCTTTCACAATTTTATTTACAAACACCACCCCGCCAAACTCGCAATCGGTTGTTCACTCATTAAATCCATTTAACGCATGTAATATAGCTGATCGAAAAGGCTTCGAACTACGCAGTGGGGGCGAGGATAGGGCAACGGCTTAAAAAGTGGTTACAATTAGAGCGAAACTCAAGGTAACAACGACTTTAGGAGGGTTACCGTAGCGACAAAGTTTCAAGGTACACACCAATGGCTCGTCGACTTCTCTCCGGGGATAATAAAACTCGAGAAATCGACGAGGCGATCGTTAGGATGGTACATCGCAGGAGACAGAAGGGTCGAGGAAGATAGTGCCCCAGCTTTTCGCTTTACATCTCCAGGGAGAGAGAGAGAGAGAGAAGTGAGGAGAAAAAAAAAATGTGATTAAACGATTATGGGAAAACAAAAAGTCAGAGGTAAGACTTGTACCGTGAGAAGTCGATGCAAAGGGAAAGCTGATAGAGCGAAAGACATCTGTAATGATATTCCAGGTTTTAAGATTTAAGATTAGCCGATCGACACATTTTTAAGGGAATGTCGTGGGGGTTGTTGTTAAGGGTAGATCACGTCTCCTTGATGGAAGAACAATATTGGAGGATGTACAGAAAATGTTGCCGATTTTACGAAGGATCACGACGAAGGAATGGAAAGACAAAAGATCTATACACTTTACGCGATCACGACGTACGGACATTAGGACACTTTTAATCGGGACTTCAATCTCCTCGAGCTTTGTCGCTACAACGGGGATTGTTCTCTACGCAATAATATTACTTTATCGTGCTATTCACCCGCGCAATAACGATTCTTAAATATCCAGCGTTTCGAATGTTCAACCTTTATCCGGGTTAATTATTCATTAACATGTAACACCTCCCTCGTAGTACGTGGTGAGCATTACATTTCTCTGTGTCCCTATGGAGTGTTTTATCGATCGAGTTGGGTTTTACCTAATAAAACCTTGACAACGTGCAATTATTGTTCTTAAAAGACGTATCGAGGTACTCGTCGATGAATCATTTACGGTACGAAAAAGTATTGTGACACCGCATCTCGTAGCCCTTCATTTGTTGCGTGAAACAATTAAGGGCTTAACATAAAAGTAAAGGAAAAAAAAAATAATAATCGAAAGAATTTAGTCAAGAGAAAATTAACGCGAGGACAAATTGCGTAGTTGTTAATGTTAACGAGGAAAAACCACGGGGCAAAAAACGCTTGAATTTAAATCACGTAACAATGGCTCTTAACGAGTACTCGGACAAGGCACGTCGATTAGCAAAAATAATTATTTAACCGCGTGGGGCGCGTGATTTTTCCCCCATTGTTGGAGAAATAAACCCCTCTCGGTTGAAAGTTCGGGAGAAATTTTGAATAGGCAATTTTCTTTCCATTTTAAATTTTCGGAAGAAATCTCTTCTCAGTTGAAAAACGCGACGAGCTTGACCTAGGGAAATGCTGTTAACGATACCGTTTAACGTCGAACAATCCGCCTTCGACATGTGCCACAATACATTTAGTGAAAATATACAAGATACACCTCTCGAATATGGAATAAAAAGTCGGAGGACAAGTAGAAGTTACTAAACTCCCGCGCCGAAGGGGCAGATGTCGTCGCGATTCGGCTTAGAGAATAATTTGCATATGATCCACGATTCCCCCCCAAAATGTTTGTTAAGCCCCGTAGGTTGAAATTCGCTGGCTCCGTCTACAATCGCGTCAAAATGTCGGTCTCTATCCGCGGGGAAAGCCTCCCTGTTTCCGTCTAATGTACCATGGTTTCTTTTTATCTTTCTCTCTCGACGACTATTCCTGGCAGAACCCTCGTATCGGCTACACGTATAAATTGTGCAAAAAATGTTATAGCATGTTAGTCGGTAGGCCCTTCTTGTCGGAAAAGGCACGTACATTCATCTAGAGTATACACCACTATGTGTACATATACGTGTATGCATACGTATACCACTGACATGAAAAGGAAAAGAGTACACCTATGTACGATTAATAAGTACTCGAGAAGGTAACTCCAAGCCCTGCGGTTCGTTCGTATTGCTAATGGCGAGCAACGAGCTCGATCTATCTCTCCGTTTATCTCCAAATGCAGACTAGGAGCGTTTAAAGGGTTCCTCTGATAACCCCGTTCTCTCGTTCTAGAATCTCTTTCGGCGAATTGACAAGACTTGCACGTCCGAGACTGCTGCACATTTCTTAACGTAGTCGAACCAAGAACGATGGGACCAGGGGCAACAGTGTCCAGGATTGTCCCAGGTTATTGTCGAGAGATCATCCACTCCGTTCGTATTTCCAATACTTTTGTCGATTAAGAAGAAAAAAACAAAAAACAAACACCGATGGCCCCACGGTGCAACTTCGTCATTCTACATTTACGTATCCGAAGGGATCCCAAATATCGCACTTCAAGTTTACCGAGCCGACGTGTTCGTTATTTCCACCTCTTGCAAGACTCCATTACTTACCATCAATTATCACAATAATTTCAAACTCCAAATTTACAATCGCGTGGGGCCATCGCGGTGTCGCGACACCACATTTAAAGAACGGTTAAACAAACAATAAAATTCGTGTCTAAAATCTGAATGGCAAGGTCGTTTGCTTTCAAATCCCCTTTTTGTCAAAAAAAAAAAAAGAAGATAATGAATGTTCATTGAACCTCCGTTTGCCTAAAAATGATCACGAACCATTCGGGAGTTCGAAATAAATACATATGTGATAAAGAAATTGTTCCCTCGGTGCAGAATATTCTTGAAAGTAATGAAATAATGTCCCTGATTAGATTGGCCCTTTAAGACGCATCCCGAAGAAGCACCAACCAAGATAATTAATCCTGTCTGATCCCATCGCCGAGCGGTCTTCATCCCCAGAAATTCTCAATCCCATCTCCACCCATCGACCATCTCTCGAAATAGTCGAGCAGTAAACCTTGACAAATGGGTAATCATCCCCACGGCTCAAACACCGACGACATACACATATCCCTCAAAGCAATACATCGTTGGTACTCTCATGACTTAGTTACTTGTTTCTTTCTCTCATATTTTTTTTTTTTCTCAGACATTTTATCAGAATTTATTATTTCGTGTAAACGTTTATAATAATTATAATTTACAATTACGATGGTTGATGATAAATACAAATAGAACAACGTAATTTCGGGAACGGGGGGAGAAGTTGGGTGGGTGGGTGGTGGGTGGGTGGGAGGAAGAGGGAGACTCGTGGCGTAAATGGCGGGCAAAGGGGAGCAAAATGATCGGAGGTGCCAGGAAGTCGTGTAACGCGGGTGTATGTCTCGTGGGTGTATACGTGTGTGTCGCCAACGTGTATGTATAACGTCGCGAGCACGCGCGCGCGTCTCACGCGTGGGATAATTACGAATAGAGTTCCTCGGGTGGATACGTCGACTCGGCTATTAGATGGCATGGCTCGTTAATAATGTAAGATAGTTAATAATTAATAGGGTGTCGAGCGACTTGGCGATAATCGGAGGTGTGCGATATCACGCGGGGGTGTCCCTGGGGAGAGGCGAGTGCGTCGTTCCCCGAGGTTTATCGAGGAACGACGTACCCGAGGAAGCGGCCAATATATAAGGAACTTACCGCGTACACCGATTCGAGGACGAACCGAAAGAATATACACAGAGTCTCTCGCCCCTCGGGAGGGAAGAGGACTGCGCACGTCGTCGTCGAGTAAAACTACCGTCCGGCTCGTGTGCCACATATTATATACGTTAAGGACCTTAAGGTCACATGAAAGGGTCATGCTATTCGTGAAAATGTGAAAATATTGATAAAACCATTCCCCAAACCGAGTACACCTAATCATTTGAAACTTCAGCACGTGATTACAAAGGCCCTAAGGAAGAGCGTGATGCTGGTGAAACTTCATTTCTCTAAGAGAGAAAAAAAAATGTTCATCATCCTAGACTAGAACCAAGATATCCCATTTTTTCTTTTTTTCGAGGAAAAAGGAAATTTAACCGGCATCGCGTTCTTCCTAAGGGCCTCCATAATCACGTGGTGAAGACTGAAATGATTTGATGCTCCCAGTATGGAGAAAAGTCTCATAAATATGAGGACGTTTTATATATAGTGTCACTTTCATATCGCATTAAGGAACGAGGGGAGAGAAGGAGGAACCGAAAGTAAGCGAAATGAAGAGCGAACCGCGACGTCGCCTCCTGGGGGAGGCGCCCGCGTAGCCGGAGAGCGAAGAACACAGGGCGAGCGGACCGAACGGCCGACAGGGATGGTTCGGGAGGGAGGAACGGTGAAGTCGGGCCCAACGCTCGCGAGGGAAGACCGGACGTGGGTCGGAGGCGCAATATATACCCCCTGGGAGACGTGACGTGGAGGAGACCCGGATGCCCGGGCTCCGACCGCGCGTTCTCGGCGTCGAGATCCTTAACTTTACGCCCCGAATCTCTCGTTTCTTCGGGTCTAAACCGGCCCGAGACGCGGCCCCGGCCCCCTGGGGGATCGCTGATACACCTGGACAACCCTCTTCGAAGGCTCGGTACACATAGGTTGGACGAGCCCTCTTCGGAGGCTCGATATCTCGGATCGACGAATAATTTGCGGGGTGGGGGCCACTGGCGAGACGGTTCTGGCGGCGCCACCGGGGAAACACCGAACTAACGAGCATACACTCCTCTCTCGCTATTCTCTCGCCTGTTCGCTCCTCTCTTCCTCTCTACGTCTCGACGCGCCTCCACCGACGAGACTCTCGTTACTTCAACGGTATATCTCGCATCTTTCTTTACATCCCCTCGACATTGCCGTCTCCCTTTCGCTTGGACACCGATATACATCGAGAAATACCGACACGACAGCGAAACGTTTATCCGAACGTAGAATATCGATTATTACTTGCTTTCCGTAGTATATTTATAATAATAAGAGGCGGAGAGGGGGAGAGAGCAACGGAGAGACAGAGGGGACGGGTCGCGTGTGTCTCTCTCTCTCTCTTATGTGGTGCGAAGGAAATTAGATAAAGGATCTTGGCGAGGCCACTTCCGGCAGCTTCGATGTACCCTGATAAGCCGCTTTTTTCGCGACTCCTCGCCGTGCGTTCTCGTTTTCCTTTCTCTCTCTTTCTCTCTCTCTCTCTCTCTCGCTCTCGATCTCTCTTAACTTTTCGATCGTCAACGGAAAACTCGGCTCGCAGTCTCGAACTCGAGGTTGCGCCGGAAGTCCTTATCATTCGAGGGCCCCTCTTGCCGCGTCCTATCCCGTAAACTCCGCGGTTATCTCTAGGAACTCCTTCAATCGATTCTCCCTAGATTATCTCGCTAGTTTTCGGGACAAACTTCTCCCCCGTCTTGGCTCTTGTCCAGCGTTCGCGTTATCAATCCGAAAACGTGTGACTGATAAAAAAAAAATACAATTAAAAAAGGGGGGGCGAAGACTTGCGCGCGTCTCTAGGTGATTATCCGTCTCCTCTTCAAGCTTGCGAAAGGGATATCTCGGAAGTACAGTGAAAATTCCACGTTCAGGGTTGTACATATATATGAGTGTATATATATGCATGTAAATATATATATGTATATATGTATAATTTCATCCCTCCCATGAGAGAGAAAGCGGTACGAGATATTTTACGGAGCTCGTAAATATCTCGATTGAATGCATTATAGTAGTTTCTTTTCCTTTTAACGTTAAGGGGGTAGGAATCGGGACGTCCAGGCGTTGAAATCCGAATAAAGGAGAGAGAGAGAGATAGAAGGAAGAGCCGAGGGAGAAGAAGCATGAGAGGATCGCCGGTGAGATGGGTATCGATGCACGCGGTTTTACAACAATCTTTGTCTCCTCTCGAGTTTAACGGGGGAAGAAAAAAAAAAAGGAAAAAAAAAATGAAATTGTCGGAGCGCTTTATTTCCATCGATATTTAGAAATTCATTCGGCCTTCCATTTTCCACATAGGGAAAAAAAAATGTACGATGGCAGTCGACGGTGCCTGAAGGAGCTGTCGAAATCGAACATGTCGGGTGTCAGCGGTCGAAGATTATATTATCTATCCGGGTGACAGTGTCGGGAATCGTAGAGGGCGAAGAGAGGATAGCCGAAAGAACGAAAGAGGAAACACACCTCGAAGAGATGAGAATTGGAACGGAGTAAAAAAAAAACAAAAGAAAGAAAGAGAAAGAAAAAGAAGAAAAATATCAGACACAGAGGCGGAGATTACGTAACGAGAGAAAGAGAGAAAACAGAGAGAGAAAGAGTGTGTGTGTGTCACACAGAGCGAGAGAAAGAGCCGGAAGAAAGGCAAGTGTACCGAATGCGAAATCAAGCCACCACTGATGTCCACGTTCGGAACTTAATAACTTAATGTATTTAGTTTACTCTCCTTCCTCCTCCTGCGTTCCTTCTCTTCCACATAAAATTAATAGTAAGTTACTCGCTAGACGAATGAGAAATTTAATTTAATGATAACTGGGGTATAACGTAGACGGGTTCCATGCGATTCCTCATTGTTACCCCTTCTCTCGAAGCCCGGTATATATGTATAGAATATATCCTTGCGTGTTCGTTATCTCTTTCGTATTAGCCGTATCGGGTGGCAGAAGTGATTTCGCCGAGAGTCGGGTTTTTTTAGCGACAGCGGTACGTTCCTCTCGTTTTCTCTTTCTCTCCCTCTCTCTTTCTTTCGCGCGTTCCCTCGCAAGTTTTTCTCCCGTCTCCTCGCTTCTCGACGGCGCTCGTTCCTTCCCTTCCGTTCCCTCCCCTCGGGGGAGCTCGACGAAACCCGGGAGATCGTTCTCGCACTTCCTAGACACGACTCTCGCCCCCTCGACTCGTGCTCTTCGCCCGTTGCGAAACGCTCGCTCCGCGACCCGACCTGGCGCGGCCTTGACCTCGGTCTCGGCCCTGACCCCGTCCCTGACCTACCCGTGACTCTCGCTCTCAGAAGTCCCGTTTCCACCGTTTCCCCTCTATTTCTTCCCGCCATCCGTTCTCTTCCTCCCTCCGCCGTATCGACGACTCAGGAGAAAGAGAAAGAGAGAGAGAGAGAGAGAAAAAGAGGGAGAGGATAGGTCACGGCCGGAAGTCGTCGACGTCGCGACCGTCCTCGTCGACCCCGAGTAGTTGACCTCGACCTCCGGGGATCCGATGGTGTCTCGAGTGGACGGCGACGCCGACGACGAAGGTAATGTCGAGGTCCAGGACGTTCGTTCGATCGCTCGGCCACGACGTGGAGAACTACCCGACGACCTTATCCTACGACCTGGAGGGCCTCCGACCTCGACGAGGTCTCGGCTGTCCAGGAGATCCGATCAAAGATATCGGGCCAGGATGTGGGATCGTTTCCAGGTCGGCCCTCTTCGTATCCTCCGGTCGGCTGAGGGCGTTTCGATGATCGGGAGCAGCAATAGCAACGCCGGCAACAGGCGCGCGGTCGGCTTGTTCTCTTCTATTGTTATCTTCTTCCCCTTTCTCGCCTCGACTTTCTTTCTTCCCGAGGAGACGAAGGACAACAGGTGGTGGGTCGAGAGGGGGAAGGACTCTTGTCTTCCGGGTGGCTCGAGAACGAGAGAGTGGTGGACAGGGCCGTGGGGCAGAAGGCAGAGGTGGATGCGCGAGGATGGGTGTCGGGGGTGAATCGTTGAGAAGAGGATCCGGGAGGGGGCGGGGACGATAGAGAATAGGATGTTCTTATTAGGTTAGAAAGGGTAGGACTCTTAATCTTAGGAGGGTTAGTTATCGCCGCCCTCCTGTGGTTCGTCCCCGTCGCCCTGCGTGTCACTGGTCCAGAGAGTGAGGTTGTCGCGCAGCAACTGCATGATCAACGTGGAATCTTTGTAGCTATCCTCGTTTAGTGTGTCCAGCTCCGCGATTGCGTCGTCGAACGCCTGTAAAAGGTGCAGTCAACAATTTTAGATCCATCTCCGAGGAAGTGGTCCGGGACCAGAGAAGCGTCTGCCTCTTAAATGCACGATATGAATTCTCTCTCCCTCAAAAAGAAATGTTTTTATTTTTCCCCCCTAATAAAAATAAAGAAAGAAAATACGCAACACATCGAGAACCGCCTTATGGAATGAACGTTTAAAATCCAAGAAAAATCCATGACTGAAATTACACGATAACATATTGAAAGAATTGAATGTACAAATTTGATGGCATCGCTCCCAATTTTCTGAATATATTTTCTCTCTTTATCCAGGCTTTTCAGCAAAATCTCGGGTTAGCGGACGCTTTCTCTGATCTCGAAGCACGATACAATGCGGATTAAAAAAAAAAAAGAAAAAAGGGCCGTCGAAAACAAACCCTTCGGAGGTCTCTCTCCGAAGGGCGATGCTTTCTCGGATCGCTGGTTAGAGGAATAAAACACAAGGTGGTTAGTGGCACAGTGGAGACGTCACAGTGAACATTCCCAACGTGTACGTATATCTGGGTCAGTCGGTCGTCGCACATCATAATCTCGTATTAGTAGTCACACACGCGCATTCGCACTCCAACGCAGCAAGGGGAAATTATAAGACTTCCCGTGATTTTCGGCAAGACCGATCCCCATTTTCAGGCCCTTCGAAATTATGATTAGACTGTTATTCTCGAATCTGGACACCTCGTAAGGATCAAAGGAGTCGACTTTAGCTACGATAAGGTATCACTTGAAACGTCCCGGAGGTATGTCGCAAAGTATCGGAAAAGAAACTAGCCAGGTGAATCACGAGTAGGTGTTAAAATGCGTCGAGCTAAATAAATCGAAAAAAAAAAAAGAAAGAAAGAAAGAGTGCGAGCTGCTCCAAAATATCCCCTTTTCCTTTTTAATACCAAGAGATATCTAGAGATAAGTAACACCCCCATGAATTACCGCTAATAATCAGCATTCGAGGGACTGATTCGACGGAGGGCGTTCTTGGTCCCCGTCATACAGAGGCCCGATTTTCTCCCTAGGAAACGATCTAGTGGCATGAATTCCTAAACGGCATCTAAATTCCCTATAGACCGTGTTAACTCGATTTGCGCGCCAGGAGTTTGCTAGACTCCGATATAATCTCATTACGACAGCACCCGGAGAATCGGGGCAAGACCGGTAGGAGGTGCAGGAGAAAGAGATAGAATAAGAAGAAAAGAAAAGGAAAAAATAAAGAAGAAAGAACACGCGATAAGAAAATTAAAAGCCGCTCGTTGCCAGTCCGCGAGTACGTCTCAAAACTCAAGCACCACACAGAGACACAGAGCCTCGGCTAACCTGCTTGGCCAAATGGCAAGCCCTTGCCGGGGAATTAATAATTTCGTAATAAAAAACGGAGAAGTTGAGGGCGAGACCGAGCCTGATGGGATGTGTCGGCTGCATTTTGGCCTTCGCTATGTCGAACGCCTCCTGGTACGCCTTCTGCGAATCCTCGACCACCGCTGGAAACGCAAACCACCGGGAACACACGTGAGATATGACAATTCGCGACAGTCTTGTCGTTAGCTTCCGTTTTCGGCATCATTGTGCCCCCATCCCCTCCCGGATAAGGTAACGAGTACATAGGCCCGATCCGTTGCGAGTGTAGGATTCGTTTCCTCATCCAGATCCTGCCTTTCTTCTAGGCCTAGTCCATCCAATTGTAAGCGCCATCCAATCGTTGGCAAGAAACATTTCCGAGGAAATTTGTCATACCCTGACCTCGAGATCGATCTGGACCGTGAAAGCAACAATCACGCGAAGGTAGTTAACACATTGTCGTTGACTTTTTTTTTTATCACGCAACCGTGATAAGCACCGGCAAGGTGTTAACGTTAAATCTCAAAAGAAAGGTCTTCGGGATTAATTCAACGCCGAGAAGAGCCGAAGGGCTCTAACTTTTCTCCGATTTAAGGACTCGTTAGGATGGATCTGATCCTTCTGGAGGCTGTTAACGAGGTTCGGGGGTGCCTCCACTCGCAACGGATCTTCGTCACGGCGTTAACGATCGTCACCACTGCACCACCACCATCCTCGCGTGTCGTCGCTCCTGAATCCAGCGACCTGCAACGGGGACGTAGGATTGATTATTTCGGGTCGAGTACTCTCTGTACCTGTTTGGCCAGCTGACAGGCCTTGTCTGGGGAGTTCAGGATCTCGTAATAGAAGACCGAGAAGTTGAGGGCGAGACCTAGCCTGATAGGATGAGTGGGCTGCATCTTAGCCTTGCTGATCTCGAACGCGTCCTGGTACGCCTTCTGGCTGTCCTCTACCACGGCTGTTTGGGGGACGCAGGGCAGCGGAATAGTTAGAGATGGTGATTTTCAGTATTCCTAACAATTGTTAATGGCGAATCCACCCCACGACCGCCTTAAGAGCTACACCTTAAAGACTACGTCGACATGGCTTAAAAAATCGTTCACTCCTTCTGCCACATTTTAGGCAGATACCGAGGCCACAGCTAATTGAAATTTTCCCCGGAGATTAAAAAAAAAAATAATAATAAACTTGTATACTCGGAAGGGGTACGTAAGATGTTTCTTTTTTTTTTTCCCCAAAGATTTCGCTTAGATATACGCGCAAGATGCACGTATATAACATGTGCTCTGTATATGGCAGGAGGGCTCGAAGACTAGTTAGAAAAGGTTGAAACGAGCAGCTGTTGTTGCAGCTGTCCCGTAGAGGCAGAAAACGCCGTTTAATGTTCCCTCTCGATGTGCAATTTTTACGTCCGATGCCCCTCGACACGACTAAACCGCGAGTGGCCATTTTCGTTCCTGTGAGACAATGGTCGACCAGAAAATCGACACTTCGAGCTACTTCCACAAGCCATGGAGATATAAATTATACCAGATGTTAATAATCCAGTTTATTCGAAATTCGGTGACCATCGGAATGGGAGATTGAAAGTAGACGGTCGATTATGATATCCAGGATCCTAGGGAGTATTAAATTGTACGACCGTTTGTGTAAATTAATCGTGAGCGAGATTAAGCAGAAATGCCGCCGTTAATCGCGAGTTTTAGCTGGAACCGATTGTAGATTGCATATCAAATGGATGATTACCAGGAAAGGGAATTATAGATTACGTTTCAAAAGGATGACTTCCAAGGAAACGGGTGGCGGGGAAAAATATTCATTCCGATGGTTACCGAATACTGGTATAGGGTTTTCGTTGTCGTATAGCATCCCTTAAATAATGCTAATATTAGGGCGAACGATACGTACTGTTCCTGGTGTCACCAGTGGCTACTTCTGCGAGATACCTGTAGTAGTCACCCTTCATCTTGAGGTAGAATACTTTGCTCTCGGCATTGCTGGCCTTGGGGATCAGGTACTTATCCAGGAGACCCTGCAACAAGGAAAAAAGGGACATCCCCGATAAACTTCGAACATCGTTCAAAGTAGTTTTAAGTAGCTTCCAGTGTATCCGTCGAGCCACCCGACGAGTATTCGCTATCGCGAAATTATTGAGGACTCCTTATAAATAGCCTACATTAGAAAAAGGAAGTCATTACCTAAACGTTCCCAGGCATGCGTATCTCACCTGGGAACTGGTTCTCTATTTCAGTCAGCCACTAAACTCTAAAAGGAAATGCAACCACCCCGAATTTTCTTCTTCGACATCGAATCATTTAAAAATTTACAACGTGAACATAAAGGCTATAAGCAAGGTCCTGACGGCGGTAAAATTTCAATTTTTTAAAAATTTGTTCATAGGTACCTTCAGAACTTTATATATATAAAATGAAATTTCATGAGCGTCGCGCTCTTCCTTAGGACCTCCATAATCACGTGTCGAAATTTCAAATTACTCGGTGCACCCTGTTTGGAGAAAGGTGTCATATACGTTTTCAGGTTTGACATGTACAGAATGACACTTCCACGTCGCCTTAAAACCGCGTCGATGTAATCCAAGTGGGGCGTTTTCATTGCAGGACATTTCTCGAGGGCTCCGGCAGCCTGACCTGCAAAAGGCCGCCCGCGAGTACCCAGTTTTCGATCTACGTATATAAATAGTCGAAGACCCGTCCTGCACGTATTTGCGCAGCCACCGGCGGTGACGTATTCCTATTTGCCAACGAATTGCCAGCGTCACGTGGAAGTAACGCAACGTGTTTAGCTATTGCAGCGCCGAGATAAGTTGGGGAAAAAGGAAGGCCGAGAAGAAGGCCATTGCTAAGGCGTCGAAGAAGAAGCGACAGGACATATCTCGATGAATAGGGAATTAATTGCCAGCCACCTCCCTATGTACCCGAATATTTCATTAGAATCGAGAAGAAAGGCAAATAGAAGCCGTCTTCGAGGGTCTAAAGCAAAAGAGGGAGACTTTTTAATTCATCAATTCCTCTTTGCAGGACGCGAAGCCGTCATGAAGGATGCGAAAGAGAATGCCGTCGGAATGGCCAGTGATTATTCGCCAATTTCTTCTTCTCTTCCGAGGAGATGATTTCGCAGTAGACGCGTAATGAAGCCGTAGGTTATCGCAATCCTCTGATTATTGAAGACCACGCTGGTGTATCGACATTACCGAGGCACCGGTAATATCCTTTATCGCGGAGCGTTTCGTCATTATCATTAACGTCGATCCCGCCGAGACGTGCCAATTACACATGTCTGGAACCTTGCTCCAGTTTCCCTCGTGCATGTACACGCCCGAAGTGCGGATTTAATCTGACCCACATATTTGCGGCGATTTGATCATACTCCGAATAAATAAAGGAGGGTGGAGCTCGGCACATCTCGAGGGCCTCTTTTCCTCCGAGGAATTTTCTCCCCCGAAAAAAAAAAAATAGAAAAAAAAAAGGTATACACTGTTTCACCGTAAATTTAGCTAAGTACTCTAGAAACTACGTCCTCGGCGTATCCATGATAAAGAGTTACAAAAAGACACGGCTACATTTAGTTTTATCGAATTTACTCCGAAACGATCCGCCATGAAGATGGACGAAAAAAAAAATAGAAAAGCAATATCCGATATATAAGGTAAATGCTCGATCTATAGGAATTCCATTTCTCGATAAGTACTCCTATGTAAAGGCATGGGCGTGTCCTTCCGTTTCCGCAGCTGAACCGCGCCAATTTCCGCATTCCGCGCGGCCTGAAATGACGCGGGATATCGGGTGCGTGTATTTGCATAGAGAAAATTCTCACATAGCACGAGTTGTGTAACACAGACGACGGATGTAATCACTTGCTCCTTCGACTTTTGCAAATGGACGTAGATCTCAATCGATCGTTTATCGAAAATTTATCAAGAGAAAAAAAAAAGAAGCATTGCTTCCATTTTTGTTTTTTATGTAGAGAACGTGTATGATAATCCTTCTGTATGTGTATAGTCTGATCACACCTGGGCAAGATGACAAGATACAACAGAGCTTTACGTGGATATCTCTAAAATGACGATTGGGGGGAAAAAAAAAAGAAAAAAAAAAGAAGATAATCACGTGAGAGGAACACGCGATTATCCTACACGCGAGTCACGTCCTTATCGACTCGTAGTCATGTCCTTATTTAATTTCCAGGAGACCGAGAGACACGTGGAAGCTCTCGCTCTCTAATATACTTCGATCGAGCGATCGAGGTCGCCAGCGATCCAGTCACGATAGATCATTGAACCATTGTTGAAAATGGACCTCAGCGATCCGTGCAAAATCCTCAGGAGCGAGATCAGCCCGAGAGGTGGCAAGGCAAAACCAGAGGAAGGATATTCTTTTCCCTCCTTCTTCTCGCCGAGGAAGGAAAGCGCATGGCACTCAAGGTCCCCTTAAGAAAATTGCGACACATTGTCTGCGGAATAATAAAAGAGAGAAAAGATATTGCCGACACCGGTACCGAGATCTCCGTCTAGGAGAACAAAAGGGAGCTCGAACGAAACCGGATAAGTTTCTCCATCGACAAAAGGAAGGGAAATATCCGTGCGTTTCGGAATCTTTTTTTTTTTTTTTTTCCCCAAGAAAGGTAAAAGACACTATTTGCTGAGAACCATGGTTTAAACATGGCACAAGGCGAATGATTTTCGGACAATTCGAGGATAAGCCGCAGCTCGAAGAACCAGATCACCTGTATTGGTTCTTCACCAACGACCTCGAATCAAACCGCCTTTTTGTCTAAGATCGGATTTACCTGGTTCTCCGTGCACGTAACTGGATTTAACGAGACCGAACTACACCTGCTCACTGCTCGTCTACGTCACAATCATAACTCCCCCGACATACCTGACATATTAAAATAAAAAGAGGGCACTAACTAAGTAAATCGATAACACGCCTGAATCTATAACCCGATGGGACCAGAAAAGAAATACATTCCGTCCGACATATCAACATACTTTTGGCTCCCAGCCCATTCTACACATTGTCAGCGATAAATGGGAATTGATCCCCACCTTTGAATAACCTTCGCAGCAACCTCATCGACCGTTGGCTCACCCTGGCATTAAAAAGAAAATCCCCTTCTCGAGACCGCCACGGGAAACGCCGTGGAAAATGGGGAATACCAAGAGGTACATTTTGTATTACAAGGATTCTTTGAAAATCGACCGTGCTTCTCTTCCTAAGTGAATGCGGAATGGCGTCGAATCCCTCGTATAACACTCCAGGAGAAGAGGGTCAACGCGATCGCGCACCGAGGAGCAGTGTCAAGAAGATAGAGCCGTAATTGACCCGAGTGAAACCCAACCCGGGAGGAGCGGGATTTTTCCTCCTCCTCGACTTCCAGATCCGGGAACCCGAGGATGATCGCCATGGCGTAGGTAAAACGATCCCTCGAGGAGAAGGCACGGGTGTAACTTGCAAACGGGTTTCAAAAGATCGGCTACTTGTCCTCGTGCCTCCCCGTACCGAGAAGAAAGCAAATCCTGGTGAGGAATTTCGTGTAGGCCTATCACACCTCCACCTGGAAGATATCCTTTTCAAGGTTGACACTCTTCATTCCAGAAGAAGGATCTTCCCTAGGACGACATTCCCTGACACGGGTGTACTCGAACTTAGGCACTAAATCCCTAGAAAAATGCCAGTGATATTAATTACAATTAACAGATTGTGACGGTGTACCTTACATAATTTCAAAAGCAGAACCCTGCGGTTACAGCTTGAAAATGATAAGCAACGTTCAGGGAGCGGGTTCTGCCTCTCCTAAAATCCCCGACTTAGTGTGTTAACAAGGTAACTCGTGTACATGAAACGTCGGTTAATCTCGCAGTCGGCACACTAGCCTAGTCCCGGGGCCCCGACCTCGCGCAACGTAATAACCCGTTGCAACGTAATACGCCAAGTTCCTCTTCTACGCTGCGCCAAGGCAGACAGAAAGCGACGTTACCGGCGCGAGGTTTCGGACACGAACCCCGCGCCGCGACGACCTAAGCCCGCCACGACGTGGCCGACCTTGAGCCAAGAAATACAATGCTACTCGAAGATGCGCCACAGGCTATCAGGAATTATTACCGGTCGTGTACGTAATACTTATATTGCCAGCTGGCCATCCGAAGGGACTTCGACATCTAAGCGGCGCTCTAGGTACCCACCGCGCACGCGCCATAGATCCTAGAAAGCCATTAAATTAGCCGGTGAATACACAAATCAATAGACAGTTACGTTTACAGCCGTCATACGCGTCCTCTTCAGAAATACGCAGTTCCCAAGAGGAGGTATATAAACGCCTGGGTAATTAAGGTGATACGAGAGGGTCATTCTATACATGCGAAACGTCAAAACATTAATAAAACTATTCTTCAAACCGGGTGCACCGAGTCATTTGAAGCTTTAACACGTGATCGCAGAGTCGCTAAGGCAGACCGCGATGCTCGTGAAATTTCCTTTTTTTTTTTTCTTTTTCCACAAGAAAACGCGATTTTGCTTCTAGTCCCTCAGGGCCTCCACAATCACGTGTTAACGGTCCAAACGATCCGGCGCACCCAGTTTGGAGAGCAGTTTTATACATATTTTAAGGTTTAGGTACATAGAATGACCCTTTCGTATCACCTTAAAGCCCACGATCCGTGTCCTTCCTTTCTGCCCTTTTCGCTAGCAATACAGGAGCATTACATACACGGGTAGTTCGGTCCGACGTGGTCGAGATGACTGAAAGTTGAATGGAAAGCCTTAGTTTTCTTGCTGGAGCGGGGCTTCGAGGGGCAATTGGCCGAGATAAGGGCTCGCAGAGACATTTAATAAGTGTAGGGTGATTACCAAAACGTCGTAGCAGATCTCGCGCAGCTCCTTTTCGACCTTTTCCCGGTACTCCTTGGCCATTTGCTGTTTGCGCTCGGAGCCCTCGGTCTTCTGCTCGATGGAGGAGATGACCCGCCACGAGCTGCGCCTTGCGCCGACCACGTTCTTGTACGCCACGGAGAGCAGGTTCCTTTCCTCGTTCGAGAGCTCGACCCCCGTCTCGGTGACGGCCTTCATGGCGGCCGCCATATCGTCGTACCTCTCCGCCTGCTCGGCGAGCTTCGCGCGCTGCACCAGTTCCTCCTTGTCCACGGACATTGTGTCGGCTGGAAAATAAATACACCCAGACGGCATTAGACCTGGCCAAGAAATTCTTCACAACCTCGACATCATGCACAGCGACAGTAAAATTCAAGATTCGAAAGCAAGAGCGAGGAGATGGAAAAAAAAATAAAAATAAAAACAGGACGACCAAAAGCGGTGCAAAGTTCCCTCTTAAGGTGATACGAAAGGACCGTGTACATATAACGTGAAAATGTTCATAAATTGAGCACGTGACTATCGAGGCCCTCCAAAAAAAAATGTCTCCTTGTATATTATATATTTACGTTTTATGTGTATAGAATGACTATTTTGTGTCATCTTAAAGGCAACCAGGAATCCAACGACCCCTTTGGTTAAGAGAGAAGGAGAACGCGCTCGCGAATAAATTCGAGAAATACGAGAAATACGAGAAATACCATTTGGCGGGCACGCTAGGTTCTCAGGTTTAAATCGAACATGAAACGGAACGGGAGGAGCGATGAAAGCGACCGTGAAATAACGACCGCGGGGAAACGGATTTCCATCAATCGCGTTACCGCCTCGATTGCCCGATACCGAAGTAATGCTCTTTGAATAAATTGCACCCGGCGACCAGGGGATATCCTGGCCGGCCTTAATCCCGTAACCTTGCGAAGCAGCCTTACGACGAAATGCAGAGTAAGAGGTATACATATCGGGGCATCAATCGGTCATGGTAGGCATCCGATAAACGAGCTAGGTCGGCCCCTCTTCAAAGGAATCGGTTCCTCGAGCGGAACAACCTGACGAAAGCGCGATTACGCGCCAAGTGCGTGGACCATCTATCAAACACTTGTATTAAATCCACGTGCGCGTAGTTTCAATTGAAGACTTGTACGAACATTTCCAGAGAAATCGAATTTCGGCCGATAGCCCAGAACGAACAATCGGGTATAAATTACGGTAACGTCTAATAATTAAATTTCAGATATACCTTGATTCGCAAGAAATGACAATTAATCCATGATATGAAGATCCATAAAATGTCACGGAAGAAACCATCTCGCGTGAATATTTCAGACGTTATTTAAATATTAGACATATTTTCGAGCGCACTGCCCCGACACATTCGGTTCCAACGAGGTCGCTCGGGTTCTGGGTCTCAAAAGGACGACATATTAAAAAGAAAGAAAGAGAGAGATTCATACGTAACATCTCTCGAGCACAACGACCCACACCTCGAGGTCGTCCTACCGGCGTTTCGCCGGATGAATTTTCTTTCTCGCGAGAAACTCCGAAAGACCATATATTTCCATCGCGTGATAACAAAGAACCGTCGCCGTCACAACTTATTACGGCCGATCTCTGGGAGGGGTCGCAAATAACACGAACAAATTACCCGGGCCCTCCCCCGCGTTCCCGTGTCTAGGCAATCGCAATTTCTCAATATACTTCTGATATCGATCAGCGTTAAGGGAATGGCAAGGGCTCTCCCTTTCGGGAGAGCCTTCGGTTCCTTCGTCTCTCTTCCGTCTCTTTTCGCCTCCCCGGACGAGAGAGGGAGAACCGACATTAATTTCCTCTATCTGGACCGTTCAGGATCTCCTCGATTTTTCTTTCCCCCCCTTTCGCCGTCCTTTCCCAGCAAATGGTTCCATCTGACGTCAAAGGAACGCCCGCTCGAGTTCTTTGAGGAGGTCGCCTTTAGATGTCGCGTGATTGCCCGGCATCTGGAACCGGACGCTCTTATAAGGTGGACAGACCGTAATTGCGATCCCAAGCGGAGAGTAATTGCGCGTCGCGAAGTCGCTAATTGTACAGGTAAACACCCTCCCCGAGCCTCGTGCGTTCGCCCTGGCTCCTACAAAACGCGGCTTTATCCTCCGACCACTCAATTAGGATTACAATTAGATCACCCTGTACCGCGACCAGACACTGTAAATTCAGTACCTACTCTGCCGGCTACGATTAATTGAAAAATTAACCCCTTACTCCGTGATTGATTTAAAATCCACGCGCGACAAGCTCTACCAGGCGATAAGAAGAATCCCTTCTACCCCGTGAGAAGAATTTCATTTAACCGATGAAATAATAAATTCAAATTCAAATCCAAATGTTAATTCAAATGACAATTACTCAAACATGCTGGAATGAATTTGGCATTATTTTAAACAATCCAAGTATGCCATTGGCTTGTCATTCCCAGGATTTTCGTTTGCTGGGCGCGTTATCAATTTACCCAGGGTCGTCGCCGTTGACATATATATCCTTCTCCGATAACATCCGATAATCTCCCTCGATTTCGGCTAAACCGCGAGATCGGGACGCCGACTTTGTACGCGATTAATCGAATTAAACAGCCCACGCGAAGCCTCGATCGTCGCGACGTTCCGCGACCGGCCGTGAATCATTTGCATCCTCGAAAGAGAATGAAAGAGAAGGACCGAAGACGGGGCATCCACTGAATGAACGTAAATGCCACGTTGTACGATCGCTCGTGATGCACGATCCTTGCACGTGATCCCAGAGAGCCGCGGGAAGCGAATGAGAGGGGAAGGAAGAACACCGAGAGAGGGAGGGAGAGAACTCCGCATTCATGCTGAATACGCCGCAAAAGGGAGATGGATGAAGAGAGAAAGAGCGATGCCCGCGATACGGGCGCGACGGAGAAGGAAAGTCCGAGGATGAGAGAATGATCGCTAAATGTGGATTGCAATATAAACGAGAGAAGAGAGAAAAGTCCCGACATGGAGCAGGCTGCTAGAGAGAGACGCGAGGATCCGGCGAGAGAAAGGCGAGACGGAGAGGATGAGAGGAGAAAAGAGGACCCGGGAGATGCATCTTGCCGCAAGATGCGTCCTCGGTGCAAACGGATCATGACGTGACGTCGGATGTCCGAGACCTTGACGCCCGATCGTATTTGTGCACTCGATCGCACCTGCGCGCCAATTAACGAAGGTGGACGCTCGTTATTCATAAGCGTGACTTCACTTCCCGGCGTCTTCGTCCGAGTGAGATGAGAGAAAAAAAAAATATATATAGTCCTCGAACGACATCTCGAAAGAATTTTATCCTCCCTCTTTTCGGGACTAATGAAACTTTCCTAATTGCCCTTTTAATTTAAATAATTTCATTTCTTTTTTTTTTTTTCTTCCGCTTATCGCAATTCAATCCACGAGACGACAATTGGAGTCCTGAGATTTCGTTTAATTCCCTGGCAGATATCTTAGACTCGTCAAGGCTTGCCGTGTAGTACTACTTGAATTGCGCAACTATCTCGAGGTATGCGCGCATTACCCTACATGATTCCGATACCGGGAAGAGGAGAAAAATCGACGCTCCATTGGCTACTAAGAGCGCCTAAAGGCGCATGACGTTTGGTCCAATATTGCCTGCACGGTCAGACGAATTTCGCCCATGTGTCGAAATGGCTCCGTGTTCAAAGGGTTAAAGAGAATAAAACCCGATATCGCGGGGATTAGAATGTACGCCGTTAGGAAAAATTATTATAATTTTCCAACAGATCTTTCGCTCGAAGTTTTATTCAGACGTGGTATATGTTAATTCGGAAATGCCGTCATTTTAGAGAGTTGCATTCACGTCGCGTCAGACCGGATGTCGTTTGCCCTACCGGAAGAGGAAGAACGCGGAACCGAGTCATCTAGTTGTACATAGTGAAAGGTAAGCCCTGGTTGCACATGTCGCGCCTTCAAGACGAAAGACTCAGCGAGGGAGAGGGGGGCCGAAGAAAAAGAAAAAAAAAAAAAAGAAGAAGAAGTGATATAAAAGAAGACATCAAAACATCCAAGGAAACCAGGAGTGTCGTTTCACGAGAGTTGCCCCCGTCTCCCTCCTTCTCCGCTTTTCGACGAGAAATTCCCGCTCGGCATCTTTTTACAGGGAATCCACTCCCGCGAGGAGTTTCCAACAGCCCGGAGAGAAAACGGAACCGGAAAGACGATTTTTAAAAGCGTACAGAGGAGGACTCGACCTTATTCTCCGAATAGTTGAAGATCGACGCGCACTATTATATCCCATCATTGGGTCGTCCCAATATCTCTAAGAAATGATATTAAATGTTAAATTGAGAATAAAGGCAAGAGGGTTGTCCGAAAAATCTGTATTAATTATTACGCCGTTCGTACAGCTGCAAGGAGTATCAAGGCTGATTAAAAATCGAGGGAAATTTACATACCCGCAACCTCGTGATTTTCTTTAACTTATCTTAGATGCCGAATGTGATGTTACAGAGGCTATGAAATTTTACCGGCATTTATCCCGACGTCGAAATAACCAATCACTGGGCGTGGGAATTTGCGTCGGCATTTTTATCGGTGTACTTGGAACTTTACAATATTCCTCCGCTAACTGGTACCGTGGAACAATTAGGTAATGTCAGATCTGGGGTTAAGGGCCATTGCGCCCAGGTTTGCCAAAAGTCAATTTCTCAAGAATATTAACGCAGACAGAGTAATATATAGTCGCAGTCGACCGAGGCATTGCTCGTACGTTTGATAATGACAAACGGCCGACAGGCGAGGGCGTAAACAGTATGTAGGGTAAAGTTAGCGCAAACATCCCTGGTACCCGTTCCGCACTTCTGATTTATACGTCCGATCGCGAGCCCGGAAGTGCACTTTGCTGCAAGATGCACCACGGCGAGAAACACCCTGCAACTTCGATGCAAGTTGGTACTGCAGTAGAGTACCAGTAAACATAATTCAAATTCAACGAGAAACTCACCGATGCAGTTTCTCGTATTAGTTTACCTGGTATTAATTTAAACTTCGACTAGTCGTGCGAAAAACACTTATTTAAAAAAAAAAAAAAAAATAGCAAGTGAAAATGGAGAGCAAAAAAGCTTTTTTGGAGCGATCTTAAATTACATAGAATAAAAAAAGGGAAGAAGAATCTATTCCACGGTCAACCTCGGAAAAACGGCCGTTAAAGCGTTACGTCAAATTAGACACACGACTTAACAATAGAGAATTGAACTTGACGAGGTATTAAGCATTTGGCACGGCGTCAAGTTCTTCTGCCACCAGTCGCGGCAGTCTAATTTCGGCAGGCAGTGAATCCAAAGGAAAAAAAAAAATAAAATAAAAGAAAAAGGTCGCCTAGAAAACAGCCCCCAGGAATTCCGAAATAAATATTTTATTAGACGGGGGCCGCGACGGAAGTTAAATTAACCCCCGAAAGAACGGCAGTAATTTCGGCTATTTGCCCCCTTTTATTAACGATAAAATCGAGAATTCGGTAATAAAGAAGAGCAATGAAGATTTCCGGAAAGGAAAGAAACTCTGAATTCCACCCGAAATCCCTAAAAATACATCCCGCCTTTGAAACATCGACTTCGAAATCGAAGCTCTCGATAACTCTTAACGCCGGCCGAAGGATAAAGATAGAAACCAATCCTCCCGATTTACGTCATTTAACATTTATACAGGGCGATCGATAAAGGTCGCTAGATAATATAAAATTAACTCCTTTCCCGGATGGGATTACGAGTAACAGATCATTTCTTGCCGGTCGTCGATACAAGTGCACCGGTATTACGTGAAAAAAACTCTATGGAGGAGCTTTCCACGAGGGGAAAATATAATCGATCCACCCTCGGAGGACATTCCCCAATTAATCGACCTGTACGTAGGATGCGCTTAATGCACTTCCAGAAGGGGAAGAATTCTTTTAAAATCCCTCGGCCTTCCAGCAGTTCGCGTTAAGCGCAAAATCGCATCTTCCTGGTGCACTGATCCGATAGTGCAGGCGCGTAATCAGTGCACGTAAATGCACCACGACGGACAACGACCCGAGTGTACTTGTCGCGCGACACAACCGAGGAACTGGAAACGCCCACCGAAAGGAACAATCCCCATTCTTTTTCGCGAAGCAATCCGAAATCTCGCAGGCGTGAAAATTTCAACGAGGGCGGCTGGGATAAAAAGAGGAGGAAAAGAAAAAGTGAGAAAGATAGATTACGCAGAGACAAGACGAGGCGAGATAAAGAGATGGGTCGAAGGGGAGGGACAGGGAGACACGGATTGTAACGCGCGGGGAATAAAAAAAGATAAAGAAAAGGAAGAAAGGCGTTGATATGAATGGAGCACAGCTGGAGGCACAAAAGATCGCAGAGGCTAGGAAGAGTGTGGAGAATTCGAGTCGGCGGCCTCCCCAATGCGGATGGAAAACGCCGAATCTTTTTAATGACGATTGCGGGAGACAATGGGGCAAGGGGACCCCGGGGGGTGGGACGGGGGCACCGCGACACTGACAATGGGACAAAAAGATCGACGACGATCGTCGGCGGGATTTCACTTAAGCCTTGGATCGACCAAACCAGACCTTGACCTTACCGACGTAGGCGAGGATTTCCACTTTGCGGAGGGATTCGACAATATCGAGGGACAAAGAGCCGCGGGATCTGGGCGAGAGGGTGATATTCCATTTGTCAGCGATTGTACCCTTTGTTAGTCGCGTAATGAATTAATAATTCGAAGCAAGCTGATAAGGGATTGAAATACACGCCACGAGGTGGGTCGTTCCATGTCTTGTCTTCTTGAGGACGAAGTGGTCGTCGAATATTTTTCTTTACACATATAAATATAAATATATATAAAATACATATATATATATTTTTTTCCTAAGGGAACATTGCGTAAGAACAATCGCTTTGAAGGCGTTTGCGACGTAAGGAAATCGATGCGTCTCGCGTTTACTCGTAGACGTATAAAATTGTGCCCGACGATGTGACGAGGAGATGCGTTAATTAACATTAACGCGAGGTGAGATTTTTCCACGTTATGTTTCATGCCGAGTACGATTATTGGAGGTCTAGGCTCTGAGTCGTAAAGATCGTCAACCGGGCAGTGATAAAGGCCCTCCCCTTTATCGCGACTCGCTATTTATCTGCGGATTTATCGGGTCACATTTGTGATCGCTGATAATGCCGGCGCATTTTTTTTCGGCCTCGCGTGATTCCCTGCCAAAGCTGGAAGGAACTCTAGCGAGGGATCCTTGATTTTAATATATGTACATATTTTTTTTAACGTTCCTAACCAACTATTAACTGTATATAAAAAATATCAGCGAGGAGTACCTATGGTCATGAAGCCGTCGTGCCGTCAAAGGTCCCGTCCCCGTCCTATCGATATCACCCTTATGTAATAATTCTTCCAATATGAGAATATATATTAAACGCGCCCATCACGGAGAGTACTCCATTATCAAATAGGATGGGTAGTGTTCTCCGTTATCGGAATTGGATATTGATGAAAGGTATCGACAAACTGCCACCTTCCAAGACACGTAAGGGGACCTTCGCAAGGGATATCCTCGTTCTCCGAGTTTCTGCCCATACATCTCCAAGCCACATTTTCAGCCTGAACATTCTTACTTTTCGCGTTCCTTATCTATCTATCCAGTCAAGGACCAGATTCTCGAATTTATACGAGGAAATTTCCCACGACAAATTGACAGTTTCGTCCACGACATTCAAATGTTGACCGAGGACAATGGGACATTTTTTTTTTTTCACGCGAATCTATACGTACGCGATCAAAAAATCGTATAAACTCGAGAATAAGAGCCCAGGATGTACATCCTCGGGAGTGGCCCAGCCAGTTCCGATTTTCCATTTTCCTCTTCTCTTTTCCTTCGAGCTTCAGCGATTTCAAGGAAGACGGTAAAAGATTGTTCCTGCCAAGATGCCGCATTCTTAGGATAGGCCCTCCCCCGCTAGAGCGGGGAAATCCAAGATGGCTTCGGGGCCTCTAGGTTTTCGGGGGTTTTCGGCCATCTCCGGCGATTTCCGGAGGCTCCCGGACGCCGCGGCTAGGGGACACGCGCAAGCGGCGTGGCAAGAGTCATTCGGAAATACTCCGACGACGGGCCACGGGCCGCCAACCTAAAAAGTTTATTTTAAGTCCGACGCACGTGCGCCCGCGAGACGGTGGGAGAGACAGGACAAGAAAGAGGGAGCCACCGGCCGCTCCTCTCGTCAAAGCCAAAATTAAATTTACAATCCACGGCGAATTCCCCACGGCCGATCATACCGAGAAGGCCTCGCGCAACCGTCCCCGAGAATTTAACGGGCATTGATCAAAAATTCCCCGATGCGACGTTAAAATAAAATAAAATTAAAAAAAGAAGTCTTAAGCGAGTAAATCCTTAAAAGAAAAGTCACAAGGTTCCCTAGAGTTCTTTATCTCTCATGTAACGAAAGTAAATGTACTTTAATAAATGCGGGGGCCGTGAAAGTGGCATCTATTGGGTCGTCGGAAAAGTCACGACGCATTTCGTTACGAAAATGCATCATGACTTTTCCGACGACCCAATAAAGAGTCAATCGTTCGTGGAACATTTCTCGAAAATGGGTTTAAGGCTTACAACATTAATATGAAGGCTATAAGAAAGGTGCTAAAACTCGTGAAATTTCATTTTCTACAAGAAATTTATAAGGAATTGGAATTTCATAAGTTTCAGGACCTTCCTTATCCCCTTCGCATTTATATGCTAAAGTTTGAATCTATTCGGTAAACCCGGTTTGGAGAAAAGCTTCATGAACGAGAACCCTTCGAGGCCACTTTCACATCACCTTAATATCCCGGGTGAATGCGTTTCCCAAAAAAAAAAAAAAATCGGTCACCGTCACCCCGCAGTAGAAACGTGAAAGCCTATGTATAGAACATCGGTCGTTACCACTGCAGTAATCATCCCCGACTGCAGGCTCGTTTCTTTTCCTCCCCCCGGTAAAATAGCCGGCGGTTCGGGTCACGACATACTCCGCCCAGTTTTACACGGAGCCGAACTCCGGGGCTTTTCCGCCAGGCCGAGATTAGCCGTGGTAGAATCGATACGGAGGAAGCATCCACTCGGAAGACCGGAACGGCGCCCCGCGGTATTCTCGTCGGGGCGTCTTTTGAGGTTATGGTCGCCGTTCCCGTCGGCGCTGGCAGCGCCACGACCGAGGCGCACCTTTCGCTCCCTCGCCCGGCCAAGTGGATTCCCAAGTGCGGCGCGTGCGGAGTCAGGGACTCGACACCGCGAGCGGCTTTTCCGCGGCGGAAGATCCGCTGCGGATTCGGTGATGGTTTTTCCGGTGCCCAGATCAATAAGCAGGGCTCGTGAGAAATTTCCGCGGGGCAAAAGGCGCGCGATATACGAGGAAAAAAAGGAAAAAAAATTACAAGAGACGGGGAAAAAGGTCGCAGCGCGCCGCAGCGACCGAGAAGGATAGATAGACGGGGCAGCCGGCGATCCGACAGAGATAGGGGCGGGGTAGAGGGGTGGGGGTAGGGACAGAGCGAGGCGGCGCACCGTGCGGGAGCGAAGCGGAAGGAGGCGGAGAGCCGGCCAGAACGACGTAGCTACGTCGAGTGTCGTCTGGAGGCTACGTGTCGGTCACGAGAGCTAAAAGGCGGATCGAGCGGACCAAAGTCGGTAAGGAAGGCAGGGCTCGCGGGCGAAAGCGATGGAGGCGCAGCTATGCCGGAACGCAGAAGATAGATAGATAGATAGAGAGAGAGAGAAAGAGAGAAAGAGAGAGTGTCGTAGACTCGGTGGCACCTACCTATGTTTAAATAGTCTTTTGTACAATAAATATAAATAAATACACGCCGCCGGGGTACTCTAGTTCGGGGCCCTGACTAGATTCAGTCTCTGTTTCTTCGGGGGAGGGAGCAGAGTACGCGTACTCGCCGGAAAAACTACTCTTCGCCTCTTTTTCAGTCACGCGTTTACACCACACATCCCTCAGTGACCACTCCCGCACAACGACTGAGCCGGCGACGCCGGAGGTGGTGGGGACTCGGCGAATTCCGTGCCGGGCCTCGGCCGTCTCCGCCGGCCCCTCGGCAACCTTCGGCGCCGCTCGCGCATAGCTCGAGCTGCGCGCACGCGCAGACCGGGGTATTGATCCGACCGACATGGCCGCCGCGAAGCTGGGTGGGGCACAGGGCCACGGATGGCGCGCCGCGTCGCGCCACCGTCGCGCGCGTCCAGCCCGAGCCGAGCCGAACCGAGCCGAACCTAGCCGAACCGAGGCCCGACGACGACCGCGACGCGAAGACGGCGGCTCTGCGTGCTGCCGACCCTGCCGCCCACCGCCGCCGCTCCAGAAATCACCCATCCCGGCAGGAAATTATCCCGTAAGGGGTGAAACGAAATCGCCGGATTTCCTCGACCAGCTGGCCTCCGCGCGCGAAAATCGGAGAGCTTGCGAGAGATCTTTTTATTACCCACCACCCTGCTAACGAGCTTCTGAAAATTTTTATCCGCACGCTCGCCGATTCACTGATATAGGCCGGCGCGGAAAGAACGTTGAACCGAGACGCGGAAAGAACTAGCGCCACGAGGGGCGGAGTCGATTTGCGGGGTTGCTGAATTTTAAATCGCGAGGAAAAATACACCTCACGTTCGAAATTGAACTATCTCGGTCTCCGACATCAGAAAACGGTACGTTACCGTATCACGGTACGATAAACATCGATGGGAGAATTTCAGAGCGTTATTTCCTCTAATAACGGATTTTTGTATTAATCACGAAATTCCACAGGTGTACGAGGAATGGAAATGGCGATTAAACGTGAATCTTCAACTTGAGCTTGGGCGCTGTCCTGAAAAATATGGAAATTAGTCGAGGTACGGCCTATTAACGACTGCAATGCCCATGTGAGAAATAGAAACTCGTTCTCGAGAACGAGAGACGTTACCCGCGGTGAAGTATAATAATCTTCAACTTGGTAATCAAATTAATCTTTTCGGAGGTTCTACGTCCGCCGATATTGCGGGAAATCTCTCTATCAATTTGTTTATTATACGTTCACTAGGTCCTACCGAGGGTACACGTTGCTTAGCTTGTCAGGTTAATGTAAGCGCAAGCGAGAAAGCAATTTATGTAATGTAGGAACCTACATCGAGGGTGCGTGATCACATGCGACTCTGTATATACGTATAGAAATGTTTAAGATGTCACGTATTTGCGTATAAACTCTTAATCTGCGTGCCGTACATCCGTATGTACCTGTGTATGTACCTACTTCACGCCCACGCGGGACCGACACGTATGGACACACGTGTTAGGCGTAAAGACACGTATTTACACTTGTCAAGGGCAATAAGCAAGCATGAACGACCTTATAAAAATCCGGAGGATGTGAAGGAACATTTCCTGCTTAAGTGTTCGGCCGTAAGCAGGAATGGGGACATTTCTGCGAAAAAAAAAAATTAATAAAAACGATATCGAACCAATGGAATATTTTATTAAATGTTATTATGCGCCAGCGAGAAAATGTTCTCTCTTGTGTTATTATCGTTTTAAGTGCGACTCTAATGTCGAACTATGTACTGGGATTACTTCTCACCTCGGGTTGATATGACTGCCCTATGCGTACATACTCGGCTCCGATTCGGCGTAAGAAAACAATTTACATAACGCGACGTAAAATGCGCAAACACGTACCTAGGCGCGTATATCATGCGCGTGAACCGTGCAAACGTGTACCTCGAGTCTGTACCCGGGATTTTACACATGTGATCACGCATATCCCATATCGTATCTCAAATCGGTCGAGAGACGCATGCATGTCCCTCGCACCCACGCATGGGCGACGTATCTTAAATACATGTGAAAGAGGCATGCGTGTATACACCCGTGTTAAGAAGTGAGAGCAGGTTTCGTAGAATGGAATGCGAGAATGAATTTAATTGGCGGGATTAACACGTCGCCGAGGGGAATGAATTTTCGAGCACTGAAACGAGGACAGACACGTTGTCGGCCTAATGCGTGTTTTCCCTGGCCTCAACACGCACGCTACTTCGCGTAGGCGTTTTCTCTTTCAGTCCCAACCGAGTACCGAGAACATTTTCCTTCATTTTCATTTAATCGATTACACCGTCATTTTCAAGATGCACGGAATCTATCCTGTCCAAAGAGTGTGAGGTGTGTCAAAAGAGACCAATTTGTACCCATCAGGAAGAATAACGTGAAATTTCATTTTCACGGTTGAAATTCGATAAGAACTCGTTGAATTACCTCTGTTCATGAAAATAAGAGTTAATAGATCACACGGGTGCGTGATCTTACGAACCTGGGATTTTCACTTGTAATTATCACATACGGTGCATCCCTCCCTTATTTTATTTTATTAATCGAAATTCATATTAATTACCCTATCCATTCTCAAGTATTTCCGATAAGCGTTAAATTTGCATCCATACTGCAATCGCGCTGGTGTAAATAATTAATGTCCATGTGGAACAGACGTCGATAATTGAACAAGAGTTTCGCGTGATTCCTGGCGTAATTTACACCGGTGTAATCAACTCGGCAAAGGGATGATTAAAATTACAAAATGTTACTATTAAATCACTATCGGTGATACGACGTAGCGGGATGGAAATGATAAATTTCGAGACAATTAAAGAGGGAGAAAAAAAAAAGAGGAATTAAATATAAGAAAAGGTAACAAACGGGATCGCGAAAAGTGACGCGATGTTCCAACGTGGTATAGGAACATTGTTCTTCGTAGTTGGAGGAGATCATGTGCACTTGAGGGGACAGTCATGGATCACATGTGACTCATGACGCACCTACGTGCTAATGGCCCAATATGTGTGCATTATTTCCTGCGAAACGAGCCTCGCCCCATCTCGCGAGTCCCGGACTATTCTTGCTCCTCCGTTAATTTTTCCCCATTTTTCTCTCCCTCTCTCCAACTTTTCAAAAATACGTCACTGATCGCGTGGGAGCCTAACCGCGCATTCCTCGCATAAATGAGCTATCATTATCGGAGGGAGGCCTTCGAGGTCTTCAAGAGACGTTGCGCCGAGTTATGCAATGGAGTTAACAAATGGAATGCGAAAGCGATTTTAATCGACGGGATGAGAAAACTGCTAGGGGAAATTAATCGCAGAATTACCCCGCTCGGTGTCCGTCGCGCGCAATTGACGGTGTAATTTCACGAAACGGAGGTAAAGAAATGGAACCAAAATAGAAATAATAAACGTAATGGTCGTTCACGGCTTCGTAGGCGTCGAGATAATATTATCGTTTTTAAGTAATTGAATAAATTCCTCGGATTACGGGCCCAGGGATGTCGCCTTGCTGGAAGTGATACAAGGAATGAAGGACATGATAAAAGTCAGGATTGTTCCACGTCTGCTGGAATAATTTATTCCCACGGACCGGACAGTTTTTTTTTTTTTCTTTTTTCGGGGGAAATAAATCCGGAACCGTCTGCGATAAATCGCCGTCGAATGGACTTAATTGAACGAATGGATTTGTTTTCGCCACTTCGGGTCTTGCAGTATAAAATATATACCTCCAGCGATTTAGGGGAGGCTTTTACCGGCCGTGTTATATCGGGTTATGCAATTGACATCTTAAGGATGTCGCCGTAACGAAGGGATTTAACGACGTTATCTCGCCGGGCACTTCGGGAAGACGTCGGATAATATCTAGTCGAAAGTATTGACGTCACGACAGTTATCTCGGAAGCGATATTAGTTGCCATTGGAATAATAAACTTCTCTCAAAAAAAAAAAAAAATTGCCGTAAAAAATGTAAACCGCGGTATCGCGAAGGCTTCGATGAATGCCAGTGATGGATGAAAAGATAATTAATAAAAAACGCAATTTGAAAAATGAACAAATTCACGGTGCCACGCGATGAAGTCGGCCGAACCGCGCAGTAGGTGGCCAGTACGGACGAAAGAATGAAAATAGAGGAAAAAGAAAAAAAAAGACAGTCACCGACGCATTTAAATTTCCACACCCAAGCCACACAACCTCGTGCAATCACGTGCGGACGTTTATTTTAAAGTTGGCTGATAAAAATTACTCGAAGGCCAATCGTTGTCAGATGGCCAACGACAGAACCGACGATTACCATTACGATTAATCTCGACACCTGACACCCAGTCCGTCGTATAATTCCGGAAAATTCCTACTCCTTTACCGACTGTTTGTCTTTAATTTTAACATTTTCCGAAAATAAACAAACATAAAATAAAATCCCTTGCAAATGAACACGCCGCGAATCGTAAAATCTTCATCGTGTAAAATGAATATGAATTAAAATTCTTCGAAGATAAAAGATCGGTCGTTAATGAGCATGTCACTAATCGTAAAATCTGGATCGCGTAAAATTACATTGTAAATTTAAATTGAACCCACGGAAGAACTATGTCGATTGGGTTTATCGATTACTCGGTACACCTCGGCCGGGGAAGCAGGGAATTTACGCAGCGACGCAACGTTGTAACAACCACATTATAACATGTCACGTGCGAGCGATCGGTTACCGTTGGCGCTGACAAAGAGACCTGCAACCGTAGTATAGAGACCCGTGATACCGACGAGGCGGCCACCACTACGTATGCACGATGCACCGTACACGACGTCGATCGTTATTGCTGCACGTAGTAATTCGGGGAACGGTCGCCCGGGTAACTGGGTCGTAATAACGATGACATGTTCCTTGGCAGAGAGTTCGATGAAAATCCGATAAGAAAGAAGAATAGGAAGGAAAGGACCGGGCCCAAGACCCGATTGGTCACCGGAAAATAGAATTTCCAATAACACACCTGTCCATCGGATTTCCTACGAGCGTTCATATGCATATAAGTATTTTTTAATGTCTACTACAGGTGCGATATGTACCCGGAGAAGTTAAAGCGATGAATATAGAAAACCGAGGGGAACGCTCTTCCTTGCCCAGAAGTGTATCCGGGTCTGAAAATGTATTTGGCGCGCAACTCTGCCGAGATTTCCGACGGCTGATGATCTCGAAAATCGTCCCTTCCTGCCTAGAGTCCCCTAGAGGGGAGGTAAAAAATGTCCCAGAATCTCGGGTATCCCTTTAGGAAGGTGGAAACGAAACCGGCCTCCGGGAAGTGGCCATTTTCCGGGCTGGCCGGGAAAAGGCCTCCGGGAAGAAACGGCGCCCCTGGACGAGTCGACTTCATCTCGTGAGGATGCCTAATTAGAGATGGCCGAAGAGAAGGACGGGACCTCGGAAACGCGAGGAAGCGTCGGAGAGGCATACCCGGGGAAGACGCGGAAGAGGAGGAAGAGAAACGAGGGGCGGCTTGGCAAGGGTGAAATGACATATTGATCTGCCGAGAGGCGCGCGCAACCCCTGCAGCCGACCCGCCCCTGTCCACCATTTTCCTCCGCGTTTTCCCTCTACCGGCGCCATTGGGTACTACCTACTGCCCTCTCTACTACATTTACGCACTACTACCCTCCCCACACATTTACATACACCTACATACTTACATACCCACCCAACACGTTTGCTCCTACCTCTACTACTACCTGGCCGATACCACGTCACTAGATCGTCTGTTGTTACACGGATGTTATATAGACGTTATATCGACGTTACACCGACATTACGCAGACGTTACCTCGCAGTACGCGATATGACCAGCTGGACCGCCTAATCGAATGCCACCGAAAGGCGATAGTGCGAGAGCACGCACGTGCGAATTGCCGATCACACGGAGGGTCTTCCCAGGACTCGGAAAAATGAATTCCGAAACGTCGAGGGCCATCTTTAGGGGGAGGAAATATCAAGAGGGATTTTCCCCGGACTTAGGCCTCTATTCGGCGAATTATCGCGGCCACGCCGTCCGGGAGCGGATCGATAAAATTAACCCTCCACCCAGCGTAGGGCGTGGAGACCAATAAAAATGTTAATGTTACATTTCCAAGTCACGTGTCGCGGCGAATTTCAGCCGAACCCGAGTCATTTTATACATTATACCTCGAGGAAACCTAAGACCGCACTGTTAAACAAAAACGAATTTTTTTACAATTTTCTTGGAAGTTTTGTTCAGACATGGGGTGTACTAATTTTAAAACATTTATAGCATATGTCTTAAATTTAGTATACACAAGTTTCCTAGAAAATTTCACAACCCTCTAATATGACGTTGAAGAGTTACAAACATATTTTGAAGTTTACCACGTGGTCATTTTTCAAGATTTTTCATTCCATGGTTTAGGCTTCTCGCGGTGGCTTGTATTAATTAGCCGAAATAAATCGCGGGGAGTACTTATGCTCGGAATTTTTTGGGACCGATAGGAATGGTCCTTGGCAGTGAAGAAAATTAAAGTCCTTAAAAACGTTAAGATCTTCCTTTTCATTATTTCTTTTTTTGGGAAGAACCTCGCGTGAAGAGGGACGCTGCCCGAATGTCTCCCTTTATTTCCCTCGTCCGAGGTGGCCGTTTATTCTGACGAACAAATGAGGTAAAAAAGACGCTTCGTTCGAGAGTATGAACGGTTTAGAAATTGGGCCGTCGCCGATCGAACGAGCTATTTCATCGAGCAAAGCGATTGGCGGAGACCCGGGAACAATTAGTGTTTATACAGCTATTTTGTCGCGTAATGGCATTCCCGAGCCGGGAAACACTGTCCGAAAGTGTCCGGCAACTTTCGCGTCCGCTGGTGGTTATTACTTTCAAGTATGCCAGGCATTGTTCGCGTTAACGTCAACCGTTGACATTAACGTCGCCGGGAAAAGGCGTGCCGTTCGTCGAGGTGCTCGTTGAATCTCGCCGAGCTTTCATTGGGGTAGGTCGCGACTGCGTTTCCTTGCAACATCGCGGATCGATGGACATGATGCATCTCTGAGATACATCGAGCATCTCGTCCCAAGTTCCCACATTACCTCCTTAAGTCCATACTTCTTGCACATACAGATAAGCACATCGAACGACTTTCTGATATCCTCGAGGAAGCACGCGAAATTAATTAAAATCCCGCCTTAAGGTGGTACGAAAGGGTCATTCGATACGTAATAAAACCTGAAAATATTGATAAATTCTCCAAACTGGATGCACCGAATTATCTGAAACTTCAACGCGTTTTTTTTTTCCTTTTTCGAAAAATGAAATTTCACGAGCATCGAGTTCTTCCTTAGGGCCCAGTTTGGAGAAAAGTATTATTTATTAATATTTTCACATCTTTGGCACGTGTTATATGACCCATTTGTATCAGCTTAATAATCTCCCGCTCGCATGGAAGGATCGAGGCTGACCTAAAATTTGCATAACGCCATGCACTTGTGCCTTGACAAAATTCAAGGACCTCGGTTACATAAACGGGTATTTCGAGATATAACCTGAGGGACTTTTTTGTCTGGGAATAATGTCAATTTCTGCGGTTGATATGCGTATTTCATAATCGGCTTTGAAGCTTTAGATGGGAAACCTGCGACAGAAATGGAAGCTTATTGAGGGGGCCTTTCTTCCGGGATTTTTCCTCGGAAAACGTAACTTCGTTTTTCCCGCAAGGACATTAAATGGGGCTATTAATCGAGCTTTCAAGTCGAGTCGGTGTTCATTTTTTTTTTTCCCCCTGCGGAAAAGTGATTGCGATTTTACACGGCAGCGAAGGGGATTGCGAGCGGCAACCGAAGGCAATAATCCGAAAGGATTTAAACTGGATGGAATTCGTTTTGATCCCCGTTTTACACGACCAATCGGGGGATAAATCAGTCCCTTTGAGATTTATACCGCGAATCGACTTTCGTTATTCGCAGATCTAGTTTCGAAAAAGCCAAGGTAGGGATCGAAGGGCGACAATTTTCGCAAAGGCCGCGGTTGAACCTTCCCGAAGAAGGATTCTCACGAAGAGTACGTAATCATCGCAAAGCGTGTATGACTCAAAGGGTGAAAGCCCCGACTAGCCGTGCCATTCCCGGAACCATGAAATAATGATTGTACGAACCGGCCAATTTCCGGAAGGACAAACTTCACTCGGCAACCCCTGGAAGGCAGAGCTCACCTGAAACACAGAAAATCCTCACCTTAGTTTTCCAACATCCTCAAGATCTCGCGAATCGCAAATACCCAACATTTCGGACAGCTCGATTATCGCACATTTATTTTCAGAAACTCCAAAGGTCAGGCGAATATGAGAAAATTGAAACCTAAGAATGACTTGAGATTTAAGTGAATTTAATCAATCTAGTCTCAAGATAAAATAAGGGGTCTTGAATCGAACCTCTACCGCCACCGAAACGCCACGCCTTATCAGAGTTAAGTCTTCGAAGCGGCGAAGAGCCAATTATGAAAGAAAGAAAAGAATCGCTCGCTCGGTCGATGTGTCGCCGTTAATGGCACTCTCTGCCTTGTCCCACCGGCAAGAGGAGTTGGAAACAACCCTTGAGCACGACTAACCAAAGCAAACGAATCGACAATTGGACGGTCTCTAGTGGGGACACTCGACACCGATTACCGCCACCCACGTGCAAGTCGCGGTTGCAGATTTTGGTACGAGAACCTCTGTTGCAGATTCCGGGGTGAGAGTCGCGATTGTAGATTTCGATACTAGACTCGCGATTGTAGATTTCGATACTAGACTCGCGATTGTAGGTTTCGATACTAGACTCGCGATTGTAGATTTCGATACTAGACTCGCGATTGTAGATTTCGATACTAGACTCGCGTTCACATTCCGGTGCAAGAATCTCGGTTGCAGATTCCGGTGTGAGAGTCGCCTAACTTCCGCTGCTCCGGCGAAAAGCTCGTACTCTAGGTTAGTAACGGGTAGATCAATATTCCCTCGTGGTTTGCGTGTGTCGGGTCGTCGCATGCAAGCGAGTTTTCGCCGTGGCGCACAATCGCGTTGTAATTTCGTTAAGAGACCTCTGGAGGACGAGACCAATTTTGGGTCAACCGGGGTTCAAAGGTCGATGCACTCGAGGTGAAAAAAAAAACTGAAAATTAAGAAAACCAGAAAATCCTCCTTTCGAATTACGCCGGGTTTATAGAGAGAAAAAAAAAAGAAAAGAAAATTCCTTTGACGAATTCAGGGACGCGTTACTTTTGCCTCATCCTCTTTCCATAATTGATGCCAAACCCGTTGAAAATTAATTATCTAACACCGCCACATATAGTGCGATTTTATCAGAGCAGATGATTAAGAATTTGTAACTGCGGCCGACCGGGTTCTCGACGAATGCGCCGATTAAATGAGATTTTATTTGCAATTGCATAATCCCGGTAGAATCGCTAATTCGTCCGATTGATAGGAGACAGTTAAATTAATCCGGTGGGTTCAAACAAAATCATTGGATGCAGCTTTCTGCCATAAGGCAAATAATCGAATCAGATCTGAGCCCGGTGTAAACTTTCCAGGCCACCGTGGGTACACTTAATGAACAATTTCATTGTGGTCTCGAAACGCGACCGTTCCAATTAAAGCGGAAGTAAATCGAATCCACTGTATTCGGTAGGATTAAAATCAATCAAACACCGTACACATAGATCGACCTGTACTTCCGGCCTGCCTTTTGGATATCATATCACTCTCGATCAAGTCCATCGAGAATCGGACTCCGCCAAACCGATGGACCTATTTTCGGTATCTGGAATTTTTCACCTCCTTGCGATTGGTTCATTGCCAACAAAGCTCGGTAAACGATAAAAAAAGCAAAGAAAAAAAAAAAGGAGCATTCGTGTGCATTTAGGGGGGACCCCGACAGAGAAATATACATGTACGTGTACAGGCCCTTTACGTAACATGGCATTTCGCTTCCATGCAGAATCAAGCGAGCTTGACTCCCGATGGAAAACGGACTCGACACACATAACAGGGGCTGGATCGTATCAATAAAAATGGCAGCTCGCCTCTATCCCACGTTCTTTTTTCCCTGACCCACTCACGGTCAATGGCGATCTGGTAACAGTCGATAAGTTTCGTCTTTTAATTGCCACCGACCCGAGGTTCCCAGTCCGGTTCGAGTTCGTCCAATCGCCTTTTTTTTTTTTCTATTTATCACAGGACCACATTTCACCGAAATTAACCCACGAGATAAGATCCCGCCAACCTGACGATTTGATTTTTCTCCTACCCACACGTGCGACTGCAATTATGTAAATACCCTGACAAGTACCATATAACCGAGCATGAATGATAAAACATAATACTACATACTAATATTAACAGTAAAAAATATTGGAGGTAAAACCCACTTGATATAAATTTTAGAGATACATATTTACTTTAAACAGCTTAAAAGAAATGAATTTAAATAAATAACCGCGTTAATTGAGGGAGTTTCTCCTCTCCTAAGTACCTAGGGCCTCCCGATCGTCTAGATATTATTCCCAGTACATTTAACGTATTGATTCCCTCTTTACGGTAAGAGAAGCAGTACACAATATAATTCACTCATTTATCCACACGGGGCAATTAATTTAATCCTTTGGGTGTCAAGCGCTACGCGACGATCGTGACGGCTTATCAGGTTACTCCGCGCTCGAGCGATACATCAAGGGCGCCTGGAAAAATCGAATGGTTAATCGCTAAGTTAATTAAATTCCGCGACACCCCGCCTGGTTATCCGGCTGGTAGATTGCCGAAATTCTCTCTCCCGGGTTTTCCGCTCGCAACGATTTTCCCCGCTCGTCCTTGGCCGTCGCGACGGCGACGGCGTCGACGCGAGCGATTAGAACCAGCTCGAATTAAGTATATATCCGGGATGCGAGATGCCCCAAATCGATATTCAGTTTCGGTAACGCGATCCATTTATCCCGCGGAAACGTCGGTTTGCGGAAACTCCCGGCATAGCGAACGATGATTCGATAGACACGAAACCGTTCAAACTTCGATCCCCGGCGCCGAACACGACGGGACCGATCCGGCGCCGTTAAACGGACGTTACGTCAACGACGGGCGATTCGATTTGCACGGGACCTAGATTTGAAATCCTCCGACGTGATCCCTGACCCCCGACAACGAAACGTTTAAAAAATAATCCCGGGCTACAGTACACCGCGAGGGAAATTCCATCTAACCGCAGAAATACTATATCCATTCAATTGAATAATTGGTATATTAATTTAGGAATTCGGTATTGCGACAATGTACTTCACTTTACTCTGAGCCGTTCTTTGAATTGACGAAATATATCCTTGGTTCGATGAATATATTTCTTTTTCTTTATTCTTTTTCGGTACTCGTAGGGGTCGAATTAGAAAATTTTCCTCATCGGTGTGATGCGTTGCACTTGACACGAAAATCCGCTTAAGGTATGCCCGTACCTTTAGTCGAATTTAGGGTGGGTGCTTCGTTATAGAGGTATCGAGGCTGCGACGTTAACCGTGTACCGAAATATCCCACGCCCTTAACCGGAAGCCTTTGTGTAATGACGGCGCTACAGGTGGTATTGTGCGCTCCTGTGTAGAGTCCACTTGAGACCGCAAGGGCTGTTGCTGGCATAAGTGAAGCCGCTGATAGGGAAAAGGGTGGCGCGACTCCCGGCATTCGCAGAGCGGTATTCCCGTTCCACAATTAGCGCCTATCACCCACCACCCACCACCCACCCAGCAGCGTGACGCGTCCGCATCGACCAACGACCTGACGTTTCCGCTGGACCGGGTCCCTATACGTCCATTCCCCTAGACCCAAGGAAGGCAGGTCCGGAAACAAGTGCACATATACTCTTATACCTTCCACATGTTTAATATGTTGCATGGATGCACGCGTTGTGTTCCTTTACTTGAATTCATTTGGACTTTTTTCGGAATTTTATAAAGAAAGCGTACATTTCCTTAGAAGCGGTTCCTAACCTACATTCTGCATGTCTTCACCACGTGGTATGTTATACATAATTCTTTTTCCTTTTTCTCCTGTCTTTTTATTTCACTCTTTCGACAATTTATGGAGATACGAGAAGGTGAGGGTGTCTCCAAGGATGGTTGCTCCGTAGGCGTGTTCGCCAGGTTTCCAATATTTCCAAGTCCTGGTAATGTCACTCCCACTATCCGATTACGTCGACTGTCCCGGCCAAGACCGGCCTCGCCTTCTCCCCCTAACACTTTTCTGCGATTTTTCTCGGGAAGATATTTGCCATTTATTCTCCGAGGAAGAATACTTCGCCGAGGAAGTTTACGGAATCCCGGTTACGGAGGAACGGAAACGATCGAGGGTAGACGGAAAGCCGCCCTTTCGACCGGATGACGAATGGCCGAAAACACTCTTGAACGATTTTTGGAGAGATGACTTCCTAGGGGAATAGAAAACAAATCATCCTTCTACTCCCACGTTTCGTGTCTAACCTATTCACAGGGCCTAGAGAAAGCCCATTGTTAATACGGGGCCGAATTTTCCTCGAATTAAAGCGACGTGAAGCGACGCGACAAGTCCTCGGCGCAAGCTTTCTTTCATCTGACATTTCATATGCAAGCGTACATTTTCCCCACAGAGTCATCTGACGAAAAATAAAAAAAAAAAAGAAAAAAGAAATATACCAGCGAGAACGACCTTATATCTGGAAATTACGGTACAGAGGGTACCGTCGAATAATGAAAACCCGGGAATCGTATTTCCAGTACTGAATGAAAAATTGCCGAAAAAAAAGGGCGGAACGGAAAAAGAAAGACGAGTGCACCTAGCATGGGTGGGGGTATTTTCAGTAACTCTGTAACCTTGTAATAATATTTTCCTTCACCGAGTCCGTACGCAAGGACTCTCGCGTCATCCATAAAGGCACTTCCAGGAACGTCTAACTCCGTCACCAGGAGTGGAGTGATATTTAATCCTTGCCTGTTCGTGCAGGGATTAAAATTCCACCGCGATTGCAATGCGACTTAGATTATTTCCTTATAACCTCGTGACATCTAAAACGGAGTAACCGCGATTACTGAATTAATTAAGAGTACCTCTGAAACGATGAATGGGCGGACATTGCTTGCCCCTTCGTTAAAGTCTCCAAATCGCGCCGTAAATATTCCCCATTGATCCAATTAAAATTTATTGACAAATGGATATCCGTCTAGTGATGATTGAAAGGGTCTTCTGCCGGGATTTGAATTTCTGTTCGACTCTAATATCTGCGAATGAGACAGAGCGGTGACTAATAGGAGAAGGCCGAGGGGCAAAGAGGTCGCCGAAGAGGAAGAAAAAGAAGAAACTCGGAGGTCGGCGAAGAAGGAAGCGAAAGATAACTCTGTATTCGTTGGTAAATCGCGTGACGGGTTCCTTAATACGGCTGCGTTTTGGGGTTATTGGGATTCGGTGTCTAGCACCGACAACCAAGAAACGACGGAAAAAAAAGAAGAAAGATTGCCGTCGATACCTTAAAGGCCTTTGGCCGATCGAGGAACGACGCCGTAAAAAATGTCGAACTTGCAGAAAAATTCTTTATATTCTTTTTTTCTTTTCTTCATTCTGACAAGAAAGACGTCATCCTTCTGAGGAAATATTAAGCGGGCGATAACGTTTTCGGGTCGACGCGCGAAATTGTCGAATTTTCGAAGTTGCCTCGAAACGGCGCCGAGAAAAAAAAAAAAGAAAAGGGCAGTAAAAAGACCTTTTGGGACGTTTTTATGGTTACTTCAAGGAGAAGAGCTCGAAAAGGATGGCGACCTAAATTAGCGGCCAGAAGGGGAGCCGGTGGTCCGACTTAAATTGACATTTGTTCTCTCGAATTTGGCATCCGCGGGGCCAGTTTTTATATTTCGTCCTAGATCGAACGGACGCGCAGAGCTTTCTGCACGGCACTTGGCACGAGCTTGACCGGTGGAAATAATTCCCCATTCCGCTCCTCGGCGAAAGAAAATAAATCGACCTAAACCTTTTAACCTCGTGTATGCCGTTCGATAAACTTCCGGAAATGATTCGCATGCCCGTGGAATTCCATAAAAATCTTTCAGGCAGGTCGAATTGCGACCTGGGAATTCGTCAAAGAATTCTATCGGATCGCTTGTCAACCCTGTCACGTGGAAAAATGAATACACGTATATACTAAATCTATGACAAATTTTAAAAATTCCTTGCAAACGCGTTATAAAAATGAGTATACCATGTCTGAATAAAACTTCCAACATATTATAGAATTATTATTATTTTTTTTTAACAGTGCAACCTCCCACTCCCACGCGTGTGCCGTTCGTTGAAATCCGAAAAACTGTTCCCATGGGCAGAAAGTTCCATGAAGATTTTTATACGCGCCAAACTGCGACCCGAGAATTCAGAGGAACAATTCGAATTACTTCTTTGTCAACCCTGTCACGAGGAGAGGGCACTTTCTCTTGACACCCGGTAAAGGGGAAAGCTGGACGCAAGGTACACCTCGTGCGGACACACACGTGCGTGCACGCACCCGCGTGCGTGTGGGCACGCGGGATAATGCGTCACCGGTCTTGGAATAGCCACTGATGTCAAGCTAACACATGCCCGGCATGTTCGTAAAGAACATTCGCACACTTCTTCGAAGACTCGTGCTTTCCCGGGTGTGACCGCGAGACGGTGACGAGAGAACATTTCTCCCATAAGGAGGCTGACGAACCGCCGCGAAGATATATATCCCCTGATCTGGCCGTTTATTTGCTCGGTTATTTTCATTCCCCAACGCCGGCTATGTCATATCCGCGAAGAAATACCATAATACTAAGAACAGGACTTTACGACTTCGATCGGAACTTGTATAAAAGCCGAAAGAAATCTACAGCCTATCCCGATAAAATGTCCTAACAAGATCGTTCATTTCCGCGGCGGAATTTATTCCGACGAATCTCTCCGATGAAACTATACCCGGATAAAAATCGATGGAAATTTACGCGCATTCTGAGATACCTCGCGAACGAAGGCTTACACGGGAAAACGTGTAAAGTGGAAAAGTGACAAATTTGAAAATGTATAAAAACACCTAGCATCGTATCTTCACCGTGTTAGGGCATCATTACTCGAGTTAGATGTAATATTATATTATAATTTCCTTTAACATTGATGCCGAATCTGATATAACGGAGATAATGAAATGTTACTGGAATTTATTGTGTCATCGAGATGAGTATGTTAATCTACACGGGCATTTTTATCAGGTTAAGTATTGGCTTTCTCAATGAGCGCGTTTTTCTCGAAGGAACGATCCCAGGATGCTAAATCTCGCGGATGGTTCCCAAAGGCAAGAGACATTCTTCGTCTGGCACGTCGGTGTACTCTTTTACGGCGTTTAACGGCGTTTCTCTCTGCGCGCGACGGAAGTCCGCGGACGTCCGATGACGTGTCCGGCGCTATGCGTCCACCGACGCGGGAGTGAGTCATCGGCCAATCGAGAAGCACGGAGAAACGCAAATCGGAAATAGCCTCGGCCCGGTGAGAACCGCTAAAAGATCGAATCTCGCGGAAACAGGAGATCCAACCTCCGGCCACAAAAAAAAGTCGAGCCTTCGAAACGATTTTGTGAAAAAAGGGACCATACAAATCCGAACCCTAGCACTCCACCTAAACCTCCGCAGCCATAATCTGATTTTGATTTCATAAATGAACATCAATATAAAACACCCTGTCACTGGGCAATTAAGGGGATGTGAAAGTGGCACCCGAAAGCTCAATCGTTCATAAAATTTTTCTGCAAAGCCCAAAGCACCAATCATGTGGAATCATGACAATTTATTTCATTGAAATTCATTGAATTAACCAAATATTTCTTTGGTTCAATGAATTCCTTTTTTTTTTTTTTCTTCTTCTCAGTGCGTGTATCGGGATATCCCCGTCTCCGGGAGTGGCGGGAAATTGAAGTGTTGATAAACTCGCGTTAAAATAAGATAGGGGAAAAAAATGTCACCTTCGGATCGCGTTAAAAGGCGACCTTGCTTGTCGCGTGAAACCCTCTCAAAGTCCGCCAACGTCGGGCACTGATTGGCTTACGTCTGGCAGAGAACCACGGGACTATCATGCGAGGGAAGGTAAGAATCTACTTAACCGGCGCGACGTGTCGCCACGCCACGCCACGCCGCACGACGAGCTGATCAGAATTTAACTCGCGACTCCACTTAACTTGCGTGGCACTGCTCCCCACGTGGTCAACGTACGTCCATCCTTCAAAAGTTTAGACGAGCGATTTTCGCCATTAAGGCTAAATTAGCATTTCTTCGTCCCAACGTTTCCGGCATCGACGGGAGAAAGCAAACGAGTCCATTAAATCACGGAAGGAGTCGCACGGCGGAGCAAATAGTTGATAAAAAAAAAAAAACATTCGGGTTAAAGTATCACCGCGTCATAAAGCGTCCAATTACTCCTGTGTGATACAGGTTAAGAGCCTCGAAAAACCCGAAACTACCCCAACAAGTGCTGATCAACATTCGAAGTGACTTACCTAATATCCATTCCTTAACATCCACCCGCGACCTACCCCACTCCGAGCAAGTATCATCCCCTAAGAGTCCGCCGACATAAATTGCGCTTTACGACATAATCATTAACCTTGGCTTTCGTCATCAGGTCTTCCACTACTATATATCTCCCCTTCGACCCACGGACATCTATTGCCTCCACAATCGCGAGCAAAGACCTCGGAAAAAATATAATTAAAATAATTAAAACAATTAAAAATAATTAAAATAATTCCAAAGGGTTTAATCTGAAAGTCAGGCCGCTTCCAGTTGGCGACGGCGAGGAGGGTGGAGTCAAACGAAAACGTTTAATCTCGCCTTTCCCCGCTACGAAGGGGGTTGGCGGAATTCCATGAATCTCGAATCGCGTTTTAACGTGTTTACGCGAGTTCCTCGGGAAATAAAAAGGCCTCTTTCTCCGAGTCTCCACCCCCGTGTCTCGTCTCTGAGCTCTCTGCCTCTCCTATATTATTTAAGGGGTGCGCCACGGTGCCGACTCGACGTGCACCCCCCTCGAGCAACCTGGGGTTCTGACCGAGTAATTGGAAAGGGCTGGTCACTTATTCGCGACCTCCTCCCCGAGATTTAGAGAACAACCCCTTTCGTCTCTCCTCTCACGTGTCGCTCTTCTCGAGCCTGTACGAAACTGGAAATGCGTTATGCGAGAAAATCCGCGGTGAAGAAAGAAAAAAAGAAAAAAAAAAATTAAAAAAGAAAAGCGGAGGAATCGATTGGCTCGGCAATTTTCTGCAGGAAATTCAGTTAAATAGCGTCGCTTGAAAGGTCCGCCGCCAGAGCACCCTTCAGTGTGCACTTCTCGACACCCCCAGGGCCGCGATGAAGTGGCTCGAAAAAAAAAAAAAGAGCTGGTAATTTCTAGGGAACTACACCCCAAAGAGCACGAAAGAGACCCTCCTGAGCTCCCCTACGACCCTACGACTCCCCGAAGCGACATCGACGGACAATTGGGTCAGGTTTTCCGCGGATCGCGAAAAAAGGATCCCGCCCTCGATTTGTCTGGATCCATTATCCTCTCGCCGAGGTCAATGGCTAACCCGATGAGCACGGTAACCCCTAAAAGGGCTGACAATTTTCTTTTTTCTTTGCCCGACTTCGCCCTAGGGAGGCTGAAAGGAACCCTCTCCTCTGATTCCTCGCACTTCGCATCCTGCTACCCTACAGTAAAAAAAAAAAAAAGTGAGAGAGAGGGAGAAAGGAGGAAGAAAGAACAACCTGAAGCCTTTTGGAAACGAGGGCGAGGATGACGGGAAATTAAGTTGCCTCCTCGCGAGGGCAAAAGTAAAATAGCCACGAAGAGTATTTAAAGTCTCCGCTGCACTTGGGGCGACAAAAAAGTTAAAGAAAGAAAGAATAGAAAAAGGAAAGCATCGATCATAGATAAAAAGAAGGAAAAAAAAATATGAATCATCAGTGGCAATAATTCCGAAGGGAGTCCGCAGAATCCGAAAACCCGAAAGCGAGGGAGAAAGAGCGCGGCGCACGTCCGCGCTGAAATCACCCGAATCGAATCTTAATTGAACCGTCGATCAAAGCCCCGAACGAAATATTAACCGCCAGTCTAACCATTCCCGTGGAAACCAATTAAATACTTCCGTGCCCCACGTGCCAGAGTAGTGCGATCAGTCCTGACCTCTGACCTGAAATACCGATCCGACCGAATGGCGATTTTCCGTTCCCATACGATTTTCATTCGAATCACCATCCACGTTCTGCAAGTTTCATCGTTCGAAAAAAAAAAAAAAAAGCCCTGTCCACGCGTCCAAAATTAATTATCCCTTTCCGACATTGACGCGCAACGCCGAACGCGTAAAATCTAGGATACGAATGATTACGACCGCCCTTCTTCCGTTTTCCGGCCACTCTACCGCGTTAACGTCGCGTTATCATCTCCGAAAAGAAAAGGGAGGTTAATCTCGCCCTCCCCCCTTTGCCTCCTCCCGACGCGTCGCGACGCTTCCGCCTCTGGCCGCTTCCCAGTCCTCGCGGCGTCGTCCGTCTCCCTCGCTCCTTCCCTCGAGCCGTCTAGCCGTCTCCCTCGTTCCTTCCCTCGAGCCGTCTGGCCGTCTCTCCGTCTCCCTCGCTCCTTCCCTCGAGCCGTCTATCCGTCTCCCTCGCTCCGCCTCTCGGTCCCGCCGGGCCGGGAGAGAAGGCTCGCCGATCGATGAAAGAGAGCTCGGCCACCTCGCGGCGCCTTCTCTCTCCTACCTCCGGCCAGGCCCATCCTCCCTCTCCCTTCCTCTCTCCCAATTTCCAGCCGCCGGAAACTGGCCTTAGACATTCGCTCGCGGTCCATCTTCTCTCTCTCCTTTAATTGGCCGCTCTTAGAGTCGTGTCTCGCGTGCCGATCGCGCGACCGGATTTTCCCCCTTGCCGTTTCCCTACGTAAAAACCGAGGCCACCCAATTTCGGCGTGAATTTTAAATTTAATAACTCCGTGTAACAGGAATACGGAGCCTCAAAGGGAACCGAAGGTACCTTCGCCGTCCCTGAAGAGGTTAACGACGAACGCACGTGCGATCGACCGGGGTGTTACCTCTCCCTCGAGGAAATCGAGGGGAACCCTCCGACCATGAAGAGGGAGAGAGAGAGAGAAAGAGATAGCGCGACATAGTACAGCCCCGAGAACCAGCACCCTGCTCCACTTCGATACGGTTTAGAAACCTGTACCATCGCAAAACGTAGAAGGACCGGAAGAAGGAGGGAGTTTTACAATGACCCCCCAGACGGTGACTCAATTGTTAGCGAAAACGTAAGACCGAAAAAAAAAAAAATAATTAAGAAAAACCAAGAGAAAGGGGGTAATAACTCGACACCGGATGTGCGTTACAGATTTGCATAAGTCCGCGGAAGGGCGGGAAGTGCGCTGTAAGTGCGAGCGAGAGGAGGCGGACCTTTGTTTCTCTTTATGTCTCCCTTTATCGGGGGAATCGCGATTCGGCATCTTTTTTTTCTTTTTTTCAATCGCACACCTGCGTTGAAAGTGCACTTAGGTGCACGCGTTTTCCCCTACCCCCGGAAAAGTGCTGCGCGTGGGAAAATGGAGCGCCACAGGGCGAAGTATAGCCGTGGAGGAGGGAAAAGTGGAGAGGAATGGTGAAAAATTGTGAAAAATGGAGAAAAACACGGACGGACAGGGAGAACGCGGGAACATCGAGAGGGGCCGAGGAAAATAGAGGACGACAGAGCGGAGTGGTACGGAAGCGAGCAACGTGGAGGAGATTAAAACGGAATCGAGCGGAACGAGGTGGCATAGAATGAAGTAGAATGGAGCAGAAACGTAGGAGAGAAGTACCAAATCCGAGCCGTTTACGTAGTGAGCTTAAGGCGAAGTGAAATACGTCGAGGAACTTGATGTTTCGTTAAGGTGGCGCGGAAACTAGTGCCAAAGAGGTCTCGTTAATTAAACCTTTCCTCCTAACCGAGTGTACCGAGTCGCTGCAAACTCGACACTGTGAACACGAAAGACCTTAAGGAAGGTCCGGGATGCCCATAAAAAATTCAATTTTAACACAAACTTGTTTATACTTTCAACATTTTTTTGTAAACGTTTAAAACGAAAAATGCGATACATCCAATACTCTCATAAGTCTCATAAACGATTCACCTTTCTTATGCCACTTCGATATCCCCTTAATTAAAAAAAAATAAATAAATAATAATTATCTCACTGAATCTCGAATAATTTTCTTTCTCCGACATTTCGACAATTTCAATTGATTTTAATGAAACAATGGATCCTTTGAATCGACGAAATATTTCATTTTCGCCCCAATGAATCGTTTCTCTCGGGGGGGGGTTTAAAAAAAATTCCCATACCACGAAAATGGCGGCGCGAGGTAAGTAGGATATTACGGCTCAAAAGCCGGGATAACAACGTGGAGCGGTAAGTGCGACGCGTGGGTGCTCGACATCCACTCTTTGAGGTTAACGCCGGTCAGTTTGGCGACCCCGAGAGAGACCGGCTCGGCGGTCTTTCGAAAGGTATACGCGAGGCCTCGGAAATGGGTCGAAGGCGGACGGGAAGAGCGCGTAATTGGCGTGGGACCGAGGAATGCCGGTCGCGGGATAAGAGGATAAGAGGCGTTTCGCCGGTACGCAAATACGCGGCCGGCCGAAGACGGCCTTGAGGAAAGCTGGGCCGCGAGAGGTACGTCTTCCACTTGCGGCGGGTTCAGGGTCCCTGCGCGCCGATCCCGGCCGCGCAGGCCACTCCCCCGTCTCGCGAGCGACCGAGGCCTCCTATTGGCTGCCGCGGTCGACCGACTCGCCGCTGATTGGTCGGTCCTTCAAACGCTGCGCGCGCACCCAGGTTAAACGGATCTCTAGACCAGTGGACCCTAACCCGTGTGCCACAAAATCGTTACAAGTGTTCCGTATATATATATGTGTGTATAATGTGATATGTATAATATGTATGTATAAATATAAAAGTTAGAAAAAATAGAAAAAAATTAGAATAACTGCGAAAGCCATTTGTATTCATATACATTGCATATTTGTATTGATACTTGTATGGTTTCATAGATTTGATGTCCAGGAGATCTGCCGTATAATCAAAAGTGCTCGGCGAGATGAAAAAGGCTAAGACCCCCGCATTGGATAAAGGCACTGAGCCGAAAACCTTGCGATAACCTATGAGACATGTCGATACCCGGCGATTTTGAAATGTTTAAAAAGTTGGGGGGGGGGGGGGAGGATAGTGAAACTCGGTAAACCTCGTGATTCGATATAAAAGGAAATGTAGCAAAAATTCCCGTCGTCTAGTTGAGTGATAATTGATAGTACATCCAGTGGATTGCCGAATAATTAGCTCGGCCGCTGCAGCGTTTGCAGTCCGGTAGCCGTTCGATAATCCCATCCTTAAATTGTAGGGAGGACATTTGGACGTGTGTCGATTAGTAAATGTCATTGCTCCGGTTTGAGTATAACGTCTTTACACCGTACTTCATTATGCCCGTTCGGCATGTAATGTAACGCAATTAAAGCCGTAACTCATTTACCATGGAAATGTCAGTTACCTATGGTACACTGTCGATGCAAACGCGTGTCCGTATCGGGGGCTCGACAGACCCTCAGGTAACGACTACAGGTAACGATGACGTCACCGGGAGTTTCGCAACGCCCCTCTGCCGTATTTCCCCGAGTCACGGGACCGCCGGCTCCCAACGCCCGCCGACCGTCGAATTACGAGCTCGCCGAGGGAAATGATTAGCCCGCGGGGTCAGTTTTTACATTTATTCCGGAAAAGTACGAGAAAAAAAAAACTGAAATAAAATAAGCCCCCCCCATTTACGGCACGTCAGTAGCTCCCCCGTGAGTAACGCGTGCCGCGGGGTGTACATACGTCGTAAATGGTTCACCCGTATCCGCACGGTCGTAAAAAAATTCCGCTCATTGATCCGTTCGAGATATCGACCAATCGGAGGCGGCCGAGTAACCGAGGTACAAAGATGGAGTTACCGATTTCTTTTCTTTTCTTTTCCCCGTGGCAATGCCGTGAATACCTAAACCGGGGCCGTTATGTCGGCGGAAAAATCCTGGCGGAGGGAAACGGGATCCCGGGATGTCGGGCGAGTCGACCGCTCTCGCCGGTAAAGCACGCAGTCGGCCGATGACGTCACCGCCCGCCGTCGGGTCCACGTCGCCACGAGGCCGTCGAGGAGCTCGCTGCCGCTCGTGTCAAGCGTGAGGCGTGCCACGCACGGCCCCCGGGCTCGCGAGTCGCGACACGCGGCTCGGCGACGATTTTTCGCCGGCGAGCGGGCAAGATGGCGGCCGCCCTCGGCACTCTCCTCGCCGCGCCGTGTGTGACGCACGCCACGCGCGAGGCGGCGCGCGCGAGGGAGAGAGAGCGAGCGGCCGGACGGGAGAGGGACGGAGACGGAGCGAGCTGCCGCCCGCGGACAGCGCCGCGGGGACGATTCGCGTTCACCGAAATCGATGTTGGCGCCGATCGGGCTTGACAGCGTCCCCCGGACGGTTGGACGATCGGCCCAGGATCGCGCGACCGATGTTCGGGAGAAAGAGGCGAGGCGCAACGACGACCGGCGCGACCGTCGGCCCCGGGCTACGGGGTCCACACGGCTCGAGGCGGACGAGCCGCCCTCGACGCACCTCCGCCGTATTTGTCGCCTCATCCGGTCGTCGCGACGCGCCCACCCTCGGCCTCCTCCCGCCGATCCTAACCTACGACTCTCCTAATCTAGGTACTCACCTTTCGAGTGCAGAGAACGCGCTGGGAAATCGAGGCTTCGGCAAATTTCAACGGCTCCCGTCCACTACGATCTCACGGAGTGCACTGGCGCGACAAGCGGAAGCCGCCATCTTGGACTGCGTTCACTTCGCCGCTTCCGTCGCTTCAAATGCGCGCGCCAAACGCGCCGACGGTCATTCTCGATCGATGACCCTTTTCAGGGCTTTTCAGGGCTTCTCAGAGCTTTTCAGAGCTTCTCATCATCTTTCTTCGAGGCTGATTTTTACTTCACCGTCGAAATCCTGAGCACTGTTCTGGATCTCTGGCCTTTTGCGAGAAAACCCGGATATGGAGTGCTGGTCATTTCGACGCTTCTATCGCGGAGATGAAGGAAATTAGTTAAATTATTGGATTTCGGATACTTTTCATAAATAACTTAATAATGGTGATTTGTAGCAGAGGTGAATACGGTTTGTTCCATTCAGGGAGAGTGCTTTGTCACGAAAAATACCCACTGTCGATGCAATGAAGATTTCGGCAGTGACGTAACGTGTGTTTATTAGATTCTTGTTATTATGTTATTAAGCTCACATTTCCGAATAAAATTTCATTGGAGCTATTTCAATCAAGAAATGAGTAAAATAATAAACGCAGCCTTATGATTAGAAACACACTTAATGCCATCTGGCGGCGTGAGTACGTATTACTTGAGACAATTCACGTGGTTGCTAGAAGAGCTTTACGATTATTTATAAATTTACTATTTAAAACGATCGAGACTTCTTCAACGCCATGCCGAAATCAAAGAGGGACAAGAAAAGTAATTCTTCGGCATTTTATATTCATTTTTGCCCACTACTTTGTGCATCTCAATGGACCGCTTTCAACCTAACCTAATTTATTTGTATTGTATTTCTTGTAATTTATTTAGAGCCTTTTGATATAGATATTATTAAGTTTGTTAAGTTGACAGAGCACCTTAGTCCAATCACAAATATATTTTGCTTAATTATGATATAGGTTCTATATTTACTGATTAATTTTATTTCAGTTTCTCTCACGAAGACGAGTAAGAAAGGCCTATTGTTGAAGCAACAGATCGTTGAAGATATTCGATACTGTGTGGAAAAGTACAGTAGAATATTCTTATTTTCCGTGGAAAATATGCGCAACAATAAATTGAAAAGTTTGAGAAGCGAATGGAAAGACAGTAGGTTCTTCTTTGGGAAAAACAAAATTGTGGCATTAGCCTTAGGTACGAGTCCCGAGAAAGAAGTTGCAGATGGTTTACATAAGTTGTCAAAAGTATTGAAAGGACAGCGCGGTCTCTTGTTCACGAACAGATTAAAGAAAGAGGTAAAGAGAAGATTGATTCAATGTAACCAAGCCTAACTTTCTCACCTACAACTATTATAATTACATTTGGTATGTTGAACAGGTATTGAAATGGATGGAAGATTACAGAGAAGATGATTATGCTCGTTCAGGTTTCGTCGTAGATGAAACTATTGTGCTTCCTGAAGGACCTTTACCAGACTTTCCCCATAGCATAGAACCTCACCTGCGGCAACTTGGTATGCCAACTGCATTAAAAAAAGGAGTTGTCACATTACTTAGAGAGTACGAAGTTTGCAAAGAAGGACAAACCTTAACGCCCGAGCAAGCTAGGATACTTGTAAGTATCAAAAATAATGTAATAAGTAAGATATATTAATAATTGTTTATACATGACATAAATTTTACAGAAACTCCTTCAAACACCACTAGCAACATTTAAATTAATACCCATTGGGATATATACAAAAAAAAATGGTTACAAACACCTTATATCGGATGAAAATTCACTGGAAAATAACATTGAAGAGGGAATGGAAACAGAAGATGCAGAAAAAACGTGAACCATATCGTTTCTAATACTGAATAAAGTTGTATATATTAAAACTAATTTTTTTTAATGTAATAAAAAGTATACCGAACACGTGCAATAGAAATTAATTCCTTTCATTATTTTTTGTACAACATTCGAACACATGCTTGACTAATCGTATAATAGATAATTTCATGTAAAACAAAACTACTAGATGCCCTATTCCTTCAAAATAATATATGAATGTAATAAGACAAGTGACAGACTAGACATTCGGTAATATAAAACATTTAAGAAAGGATTAAATTTTTAGTTTTTCAAATAAATTGTTGCACTTTTGACAAGAAATTTGCACAGAATAGATAACGGTCACCATGACTTTCCCCATAGCTTTCGCTATATTCTGGATCTGTGGCATAATGTGGGTTAGTGATACGTTCAAATTTCTTAGCCTATAGCGTTTATATAATTTGCTGATGACAAGTCATATGGAATATAATAAGTTGAGAATAAATTATAAAATTGCTTTCTATTCAGGGCGCATATTATTGGTTCCATGAGCGCACGGGAGATATAGATACGGAAAAACTAAAGGCTGATTTTGAAACTAAAAGAAGCGCAACCTCTATCGATTCGATGGATATAGCAGATCACAATAACTCTTCCAAAAAGAAAAAACGCCGGATTGATTACGACGTACGCAATTAAACTGTACTTTCCTAACTACAGCATTAATTAAGAATTCTTACACTTATTCACACCTTTAAATATTTCAGAGCAAAACACGATGGCCCAGCGAAGTCTCTGTAGTTGAAAATGAGTAGTACGATATGACATCCAACATCAATTCCTATCGTTATCAGTTGTTCAAAATGATCATTGTAAAGAAGTTACCTTTAAAAGTGTCAATTATTTGTTAAAACTCCTAAATTCTTCACCGAGTACAACAGAGACGTGTAATATATTTTAGATGCTAGGAACCTGTGTATCTTATGCCATTTACTTTATTCCAAGAAATATATGAAGACTACAAAGCATACCACCGTTACATCAAATGATTTTTAGCATTAGAAGGCTCTAACGATGCGCGATTTCGTGTAAAAGGGTAACGTTTACATGCCGAGCTTTGAAGACTAAATAGTTGAGCACTTGTTTACTATGAACGTACGAATGCTACGCAGATGTGTGATTACATTTTATAGTATGGAAGGTGAACATAAATATTTCATCCATTGTAAATAAATCATATCCTAATGCCATTATACATTAAATTAAGTGAGATCATAATTGCGCATTCGATGTAGTAATTAGTAACAGATGAAATTTGATAACAAATCCGACTTAAGTAAATCTTGATTTACATTTTATAGGTATTTCGAAAGAAAAGAAAAATCAAAGTGAATCATCTTCAATTCAACATTCACTTTCTAATAATCGCTAAACTAAATAAGTGTGTAGAACAACGAGAATGCGTTGAAAGCACAACCCTCACTTGTGATTTGGTATTACATATTTAGTTACACATACAATAATGACTAGTTGGAAAGAATAAGTGTGTAATTCGAATTTCTTTTGAATCTTATTCCATGTTATATGTGCACCTTATGAAATACTCAATAATGGCATAACAGTATTCCTAACTTAAAAACGTAAACAAATAAAGCTACAAAGGAACTAAATTTATTTACCGAATATGATTAACAAAAGATAAAATATTATTATAAAATAAATACGTTATATATTTCACAGAAATTAATATATATAACGCACTAAATTTATACTATATATGTATAAATATACACACTTTACAAAATGATAATAAACCTAGCATTTGCTATATCAATGAGAATTATAATATGAAATGTCTTCATCGTCTTTCTTCGGTACACATCTTTCGAGCCTTCAATCGATAGTACTGCAAATTAGCTTCCATATATCCTGACATTGTTATATCGTACAAGGAAAATGAATGAATCATTTTTCATGGCGTACCTAAACGCAACGGTAATAAAAAAAAAAAAAGAAGAAATTCTTTGGTACGACGCAATTATAATTTCACTTTAGAAAAATAAGTATCTACAGAAATTGAGACCTCAATTAAACCAGTCTCTTCCAAATCCGAGAATTATACCTTTATGTTAAGGAACATTAAGAGTTACGTCTTATAAAGTTATTGCCAAACCTCGAAGGTAATCGCAATCAAATAAATACACACCTTACGTACCCAACATTCAAGGGAGGTGAAAATACATTAGAGATTTATCTACAATAACGAAATCCCATACACCTCTATCTTGAAGACCCGATTTTCTAAAGTAAGATGCCAAGTACAAAATGGGAATTAGACAATCATTCAGTAGGGCTGCCAAATTGTCATATTGAATAACTAGCATAATCTATAGTGCAGAACTTGCATCGATACCTCTGTCAGTTTATCATGGAATTTGTAATTCACCGGAGATATTGATGCAATTACCTCTGGTATACACGACAATTCTCCGTACATGTAATTAGTTCTCGGTACAACATTCCTGTCCGTCTCTTTTAACGCGTTGAACTATTAACACTAGTACTTTAAATTAATTACCGTGTATACAAGAAAATCACCGCGAAAGTACGACATCGTTCTATCACATTTCAAGCGTTGACATTCGTCTACATTTATGGCAATTTGACAACAGCACGCCAACTAAATCGAGATCTGGTACAAAAATAAATATTAATCTTTCGAATTAAAATGGACATCGGATAGGTGTTCCATATCTAAACGAGTTGACAATCGAAGCTTATCCAACTAACAATGACAATGTGGTAATCACATATTAATTTCGATAGAAATGACGGTCGAAATCTTCACCTCTTCCCTCTTCAGACGTCACATGCGTGAAGTAATCTCTCATGGGAATTATCGGTACAAATTACCCAACCGCAGACCAAACCAACCTTACATGCAAACAATTCGATAAATAATTCCTATCAATCGTACTTTAACCGAGGGAGAGAAAAAAAAAATCTATTTCCAATTCCATAAAAAAAATTGATTCAGGTGCTCCACGATTACTTTTACGTTTTACAAGTTTGCATATAAGCGGTACGCTATAATTCGCCTCGCAAGACCGATTGCAATGCATTAAGCTTCTAGGCACAATGCGACCAATGGCTGGTGCGAAAATAATGAGAACAAAACCCTGAATAAGATGGAAAAAAAAACGTCGCAAAATTTAACATCTAATTCAAACATGTATCATGTGTGTCGAGAGTCATTCTCGATTTAATCATTAAGGACCCAACGCGTTTATAAAGACCGCAACGTTTTTATCATCGACATTTGTCGCAGCATCCGGCTCTTTTCGTACTTTTTTTTTTCCTTCGTTCATCACAGTTCAAAGTAATCTGCATCTCTCTTTAAAGTTATACCACTCGATCAAATGAGACAATCATTTAAGTAAATTAATATATAAATGGAAATCGTCTCTGTGCGCGACTTCCTTTCATAAAAAAGCACCTCGGTTTGTCGCACCAGCCAAGAAACACTATGCTCGTACGTAGAGTATAAAAGTTAGCTACAGAGGACAATCACCATTATCGCATTACGAGCAAGAGGATTATTTTACCCAATTGTAAGCATTACTTATTGGGTCGCCTGAGTTTCGGCACTGAGCGCCTCAGATTTCGGCAACTCGGAGATCGGTTCTCGCCAGTATGCAAAACTGCTGAACTCATCGGAAGCATCCTCCCTCAATGGCGGAAAGAGGTGATCCACTATAAAGCTCATATTTGAATACCTGTAATCATAAAAGAGTAACGAATGAACAAACAGCCAAGTCCCTCTTGCCGATAGTGGTTAAATACGTTGTCATGCCGAGCAAGATGATTAGCTGAAATCGAATGACTTTTGACTCGACGTCACTTCCACCGAAACGGTATATCGTATCTAAATGATCATTGCAAATATCTACACGACATTAACTTCTTATCAGCGGATTACTCAATATCGCATCGGACGTAACCGGGATCATATGTGTTACGAACGACGTAGACTTCTTCTTTGCAGAAGATATTTCCCGTATTAATCAACGCAGTTACCTCCATCACCCGTTATCATATATATTTGCTTATCACCTTAATGAATAACCATGAGCAAATTTCTAAAACATAGATCTTGCTATTTTTTTTTTTTTGTGATCCATTAATAGTCATGTCAAGAAACCTTTTGGTTTTATGACTGTTTTGACGAGAAATGATATTAACATTTGTTTACGGCTTTTTACTTTTTTTTTTTAAATGATAGATTCATAGAAATTATAAATCAAAATACACTCCTCTTTCAACAAAGAAGCAATTGAGACATCAAACGCGACTGACCGACAGGCGCTAATTGTTATTAAGTATATTTTTTTTTTGCAATCGCAATGTCACGTGCGGAAAGCTTTGATCACTTGGCAGAATGTACACGATTGCGAAATATGTTATGAATACTGATTACATCTACTGATTACTGATTACTGATGATGATCAGTCATTGATAGCCAGAGGAACCCCCAAAGCGACATAAGGACACGTCTTACTAGATGAAGTAAATTATTATAAATATAACGTCGTCCTAATGGAGTTCTGATGTACAAATAATGCATTGGTGTGATACCTTCCACCGAATGAATTATGGTCCTTATCGCCGTATAAATGCCTTCACCTTCCTAAAAGTTAATGTCTTCTGAAAGATTCTAATCCTGTGCCGTAAACTACTGAAGTATGGATATGCATGAAAGCAGAGACATTAAAAAGCAAACGTGTACTGTCAACTGCTTACCCTATAAACCATAAGAAGATAGGTGGGAGTAGATGCACAACCAAATACGTCAGCGAGATGTGAAACTTGAATAAATTCTAATACTGAAATATTACCCTAATAGGTACGAGTAAACATTAACTCAAGTCAGGCCATTGGAAACCAGAACGACTTGCTTCGAGCAATTTCTTTTTTCAGTCAAAGATTCTAATTGCTTATATAAAAATACGTATTTACACATGGCACATGTTCCGTGTTAAGTCGGAAGATGTGTATAAAATATCGTCTCTCGCGTATATTATATTACTATACGATATAACAAATATCGCTAAGCATTCAGGCATTAATATTGTACTGTGGCTTTGGAAATATGGAATTCATTGTAGCAAGATCTTTGTACTCTCAATTCGATGGAAATTCTATAAAAATATAGAAGACCAATGGCATCGATAAGAAGCTAAAACAATGTTAAATATTCTGTTACAGTGAAAACTGTAGGGCTGCGCATCAACATCAGTTACAGTAGACACCTGACATGGCCGGTGGCGGGAACAATTCATTGACGATACCGCTCTGACACTCATAGCTGTAACCATACAAATAACCGGCTTATAAAAACCCATCCTAAAATGATCTTTCGATCGGCCAGCTCAAATGGCAGATATTTCATTTGACGTTGTTATTGTTTTTCCCTTCTTGGCACGGATTAACACTGCCAAGCTGTCCCTTGTTACTGCGTTAAGGCTACATCGAAGCATTCCAGGCATTTCATTAATCAAGCGCATCTCAAACATTTAATATCCGCATACTAAGGAAAGCTAATGGCTCAAAAAGAAGATTAGTAATTTTAGTAATCAGTATTAATGGTTTTAGCCTGGGCGGCCGTTGTCATAAAAAATGCATCGTTTTTCGGCATACCAACAAAGCTATTTTCCTAAAGGAAGACCATACATACGCAAGTTGCGAATAAATCAACCAAGTTAAACAGTACAGGGTGCATCGTAGATTGTTCGTAAATATGTACTTACGAAGATTGGAATGTTTGAGTCAACTCATGCTTCAATTCACCGCGATGATTAATGGTGAAAATTCGCATTATGGGAATGCCTACAGCTCGATACGCCCACACGTCCTATTGTAAACACAGATGTATTAGAATTTGACACTACGTGGAGAATAGAACACGACGGTTGAATGTTGTTAAAGAATAAATGTTATCTCAGACTTTCTTATGTCTCGAGCAAGGATACATTAGCCTAATTATGATTTGATTGGGCTTTGCTTTAGTTTAATACTTACATTAATACGATTTCCATATCCTGCATAGAACGGATTCGAGTCCTCGGGGAAAAGAGCCTGAATATCACTCAGGCAAGATATTTTAAACTCTTCAGGTTTTTTCTCAATTACTTCACGATGGAATGCCGAGATTAAGCTCGTCGGATTCAAAAGCAACGGACCTTCGGGAAGAGAAAGGTCGCCTTGCTTAATGCTCTTTAGGTACTCCCTGGTGACCCTAGCTTGCCCGATCGCTCTGGCAGATAGGTACAACAATTTGTACCCGTTGTTCTTGATTTTCGTAAAAAGCTGAGCAACGCCAGACTGCGCCCAATCTTTCCCGACAATAGGAAGGATGTGTCCAAGAACGTCGGATTTCGTTATCGTCCCGTCAATGTCAGATATAACGATCTTGTCATCCCAGCGCCAACGATAGATGTGGCACTTGCATCTTGTAGTTCCTTGATAAGCTGTAGTTACACTGAATACTACTTCATTGGCGCCTTCCTTCAATCCTAAGCTGGCCTAAAATATATAAACCAATATTAGGAGATAATAATCAACCCCTTCGATGCACAAGAGTTATTTAACTTAGTACGCACGATTTGCTCCGATGATAGTCTAAGAGTTTTTCGGTACTTTTCAGTGGATTCGTAATACGATCTCCTCTCAATCGGTATCTTAACGCCTTGCGTCTCATTCTGATTACTATCAGAGTCCTCGCTTCCGCTATACCCTTCTCCTTCCCTGTCTTTCTCAGTCTTTCGAAGTTCTGAGTCAGGAAGGCAAGTCTGTTCTGACGTCTCTATCGTGACAAGAGTTTCTTCGACTTTCGTATCCCTGGATCATAATTCTCGGTTAAGATTCTTCAAATAAATCGTTAACTTCGCGTACTTCCGCTGTTATTCAACTAAATGCTACTTACATATCAACGGTTGTACTTTCTTCTATGGTCATCTCTTTTACGTCAGAAGTTTGTTCGGAAGGTGGAATAGTAGATCCATCTACTGAAATGTAATTTTAATAAAAATAACCTGATAATTTTGAGAATTACCACTAGGTATAACGAGTTGTACATATTTAATTAGAGGGAATACTTTTTATCTAGTTAGAGCGTCACCTTCGCTTAAGCCCTGGGGTTTCTGAGGTGGTTGACTAGAACGTCTCCAGGAGAACCATGAACTGTAACTGCGACCTTCGACCTTGTTCTGCTGCTTCTTCGGTTCAAGAACAGGCAACGGCATGTAGTGAGCATAAAGGCTCTCGAGAGTTGATTGCGGAAGAGGTCTTTGAAAGACTGCTAAAGTCATAATTATCGGACAAGCGGTTGCCCAGTTGTAAAATTTCCCATTAATCTTCACAACTAAATTTGGATTCTCGTATAGTTTAGGGTCGGCGCAGAGATCTTCGAAGTGTAACAAATTCTGGTGGAAAGCATCCTCGGTTGGACCGTTTTCAGTCTCCACACCTCCACACAGAGAAAGAGATACATCGATGTGGCCATCGAATGCAGGATTCTTTGATTCCTCAAAATCGCTGTCCAATGATTTAGGACCGCCAATAGCTCCTTCAACGCTGTTCGGGCTTTGCGGCAAACTTGGACCATTGCCGGACTCCGTATCTTCCTCGTCCACATTTTTTGCTTCTGTGAATGAGATGTAATTTAAAAGTCAGACAATATGCACATCAATACATGATATGAAGATAATTAGTTAAAATGTATCAAGTTCAAAAAGATTTTAACTTTGAGAATATTAAACTTACAAACGAGGGAAACGTTATTGTAAACTTTCAATCGGAACACATTATATGAACAACCACAATAATTATTCTAATTAGGAAAATTACCTTTCACTGTAACGCACAAGCGATACATGGCGATTAATGTAACACCGAAACTAAACTAATTGCTAGGAGTTTAATGACGTTGCGACAGGAAAGATGAAGCATTGCTCCCAAAACCGAGGAATGATATTATAGCTGTTTGCTAGATGTCACAGTTAATTACAAAGCCAAAGTTCCTCGGTAATTACAAACAACTGAGTTAGGAGCAGCACCTAAAGCAAGCTGTATACCTTTGGCAACCGCTGCTCCACGATGGGACGAAGGGAAATACAAAGCTGCGACTTCGGGATCCAGTTCATCGGCATTAAGGTCGCTCAGATAAATTCCTTCTGACTCTGGATTGTGTCTTACACGAGAAGTCTTCTTCATAAAGGAGAACATGCCACTGAGCATAGATCGGTGTGCCTCTGCTGCCATTGAAAAAGCAGTTGGCCAACGGTTAGTGGAAAGTGGTAATAAGCAATCAAGGAATAATAGTTAGGTTTGTTAGGAGGTCCCTAGAGTGCCGAATTCACTTCAGGCTTCCAATGACATGTTACAAACAAGAGACAAGAGATTTTCCTGACTAATTAAATTAAAGAAAAATGTGATGTGGTATATTCACGGACGAGCACGTATAAACTGGAACTTCGACAAATGGAAAGAAATAGTGCAGTTGTATGTAATTTCTTTGTACTAACTATCGTTCGATTGTGTTACGGCGGTTGAAGAATTCATCGAGTTTCTATGGGAAGAATGACTCGACTCGGGCGGAGGACTTGGTAATTCTCCCCATCTCCAGCTTTGCTGATGACTTTTTTCGCCATCCCTCTCCTCATCTTCCTGTGTAATTTTGCGCATTTCGAATTCCGTATCGGACTGTACTGGCGAACACGGTCTAGAATCTCGATTCCTAAAAGAAGACCAAGCAAATAGATAATTACCTCTTTACTACTTATCAATTATACTAATCTACTATTTTTCTTCGCTAAAAAAATTACATCGGCAAATGTAATTAACAGTGTATGCTTACTTGGTAACTTCGGTGTCACTAAAGAAATGAAAATCTGTCTCTCGGTGGGGTTCCTGGACGAATGTTGATGGAGTTAATGGTTCCGAAGCATTTTTCGTTTCCACTTCAATAATTGGACTCGGTCCCTTGAAAGCCTAATCATGATAGTCATCAATACACATTAAAATAACTAATGTGTACTTATTCAAATTCTCTACTACTTACAGGTTCACTTTGAGATTCTTCAGCGGGTACACTATCAGCTTCGCTCATCTCGGTTTGACTACTGCTGCCATTGCTAGCTTTCCTCTGAGCACCTTTCTTCTTTGTGACACTCTTCCTCTTTCGCTTCCGCTTTGAACCATTACCAACTTTAGGTTCCTCTATGACTTCATCTTTTAAACTCTTCTTAGCCAAAAATGAATTCGATTCATCGCTAGATTTCTCCTTGCTACTATTTTGCGGATCTTCCGTAATAGGACGAAAATCATTATTAACGACGCTAATTTTCCGAATTCTTTCGGATGAAGTAACAGCAACAAAAGATTTCGGCGTTGACACAGTCATTCGAGGTTCATCCTCGTTGATCCCTTCCATATTGAAAATATCTTCCTCCTCACCCTTTGAAACAAGTGGCTTACCTTCTTCCCATTTGTCATTTTCTTGCCAGTCACTTAGCAGTGCCTTTTCGAACTTTTGCCTCTGCTCTACTGGTAGTTCAGGAAAGTTCTCTTTAAACAGTCTCTCTTTTTCTTCAGTTTTCAAGGCAGAATACTGTTCACGAATCATCTGTTGCTTTTGCAAAGTAGAAATCGTACCAAAACTTTCTCGAAAGATGCTCTCTCGCTCTTCACTGGTCAGGGAAGCTATTTGCAGCCACTTTTCACGCTGTTCCTCGGGAAGATCGGCAAATTGTTCGATTAAAAACTTCTCCCGCTGATCGGGTGGCAATGCACACATTTGATCCCATTTCTCACGCTCTATCGACAGTACGGAATCTCTTAAAATTTTTTCATGATGTTCTTGAGGTAAATCAGACAGAAGATGAAATCTGCGAACATAGAGTTTGCAAAATTATAATGTTACTGTCATCAATGAACATATGACTTTAATTAATCACTTTTCTTTTTATCCAACATGAATTTTCATTTCTGTATAAATGATGAGTAATATTTTCACCTTGATGGAGGAAAACAACTATCATCAGGAATTGGTGAACAAGCCAAATGTGGTGGTATCTCAGAATCTGCTGGTGATCCTGCGGAACCTACTTCTTGAACAAAGAATGCCTCTCCAGAATCTCCCAGTTTCATATGAATTTGTCTTGGTTCTCCATTGATCTCAATGTCAACCTGCAGAAGTTATAAATGGATTAACTATAATAAATGCCTTTAATAATTTCAACTTCAACGTTATTCCTTGTTTCATAAAATATCACCATCATTGTATGCATCTATTCTGATGAACTACACTTAATTACAGATTAGATGATGTCAAACATTGCATTATGCTAACGACAAGACTTTGAACTGTTGTAAGAAATTACAGTATGGACATAAGAACAGATGATTCATAACACGATAAAATAAATACAAAGTCATGTTAAGGATTAATCTTTCATACTCGTTATCGAGTTATCTAAACAATAGCATCAGTTATAACAGTTCATATTTAAATATAGATTTCTTCAAATAAGATAATTAATTTCTAATTTCTTGCAAAGAAATATTAGATAAAGAAACGGAATCATACCACTTTTTCTCTGGATCGTAATACACCCAGCTTGCCGAACCGAACGTGAAAAGGGGAGCAAGCGAAGGATCCATCTGGTTGCTCGACCACGACCACGTCAATAGCTCCGGTTAGCGTCGCAGCATTGATCTCATTGTAGAAGTCTCTAAAATTACTAAGGAACTTGCCAAAGTAGTTCATGCTGTACATCGTACAGTCGATATACCCAATGGGTCTCTATCTAACAGAAAATCCCTCTGATCTCCCGAGTTCTCTCTTCGAGTATAAGATCCGGAACGTGTGCAACACGACAGAGTCCTTGTGTCGTCAGTAATCGCTTCCGAATGATCCCAATTTACAACAGAGATCTGAAATATCCGAATTTGAAAACAAGCGTCATTGATGAAGATTTACCTGACCATAGCGAAGGACTCACCAGTGAATATGACGCGTAGACGATGATGACACTTCACCAAACAACTTCACAGTCACTTCGAGAGTATTTTCCAACCTTCAGGATGCTCCTGGAGAGTAGAGAAGCGTCGTCGCAACGTCAACGAAGAAATACGTGGAGGCGATCTGTCAAACCGCCGTCGTAAAGCCGGTTCTAAGTCGTTCTGACTGAATGACGAAGTCCCGGGACGACTTGCCACGGGCTGAGCTTTATCGACTTCATGAGTTGAAGGATGTCACCTCGATAACCAGCAGTGGCGGAGACACGCTACCAAGTGGCAGTACAAAAAAAAATGTAATCCACGGAATCCTTTGTTCCCTCGGCGACCCTACGCGGTCCGTTGAGGAGTCCGCTTGAGTTCGTTCGGCAGCAGCAGACGGTGGTCGAAGGCGTCCGAAGATAGCCGAAGGTTGCCGACGGCGGTCGAAGGAGACGGCCGCGGGTCACGTGGTCAGGCGCCACCCAATCAGAGCGCTCGACGCAAGGTGGTCGATAGAATAGCGCACCACGTGATCGGCGACGGCGCGTGGCGCGGATTTCGTCTCAGTGAACAAGCTGCAACACAAAAAAAAAGGAAAAAAAAACGGATTCTTCAGTGTCACCGAAATTGATAGTTCCTGCGCGAAAGGTAATCCCGTCCATAAACGACGCATCGATAGCTGCCTTTATTATGACGATTTAATATAAACATGATATAGACAGGATCTTAATATAGTGCACATTTTTCATGCCTATAATAGCGCATTCCAGGAACGGCTTTCGCAAGTATCGCTCTAACTTGAGAGCCCCTCCTCGTTGTCGAGAAATTGCTCTTCGACGCAAGCTGAGTGGAAAATAACTGCAGGGAGGAGGTAAGGTCGGAAAAGGTCCTCCCAAGGGAAGGGTAATAAATTGTTCCACTTTCCACCGTGCTCTTATCAATTAATCCCGAGGCGAGTCCTTGTCCGCAGGTCGAAGCGAGGCTTTAAGCGGACGAGCCCGGATTATTCTTGGACGTTAAAGGCGATCTACGTGGGTGATGATTGAATGGCTTCCTGCAGAATGAACTCGAACACGTCAAGGGCGTTTTGTACTACGCGAAAATACGTGCGTCACGGGGATCTGTCAATCACCGGCAAGCACAAATCACTGAAACTACGGATGATCTCAGTTTCTCTCAAAGAAGCCATAGCAGAAGCGTAATACCAGCGGAGTAAGTACCGCTGGAAATACGATTAAGGAGTTACATAATCACCTAATGGTTCGCTGATCCTACGAGGAAATGAATGCCTACAACAAGCTGCAGAACAAATCAAGGCCCAAAGATACGCGACGACGATAAACCATGCAAAGTTTCCTAACGTTTGCATCATCGGCGCACCTATATAAGGCCATGCAAATTTCGACCATAAAGCAATAAGAACAAAAAAAAATAAAACCATTCGCACGAGCTGGAAGCCGATGAATAACAACGTTTTCCTTTTATTTCTAGATTTTCTTCCCGTTGAATGAAAAAGAAAAAAGAAGAAAAAAAAATAGTACCGGCACGAAATATCCGCTAATCCGTAAAAATACGTCGCGTTAAGCCGATTTCAATATATGTACACATATATACACGAAATCTATATTTTTAACCCGATCGATCGGTGTCACGTTAGGCTAGCTTTTGTCGGAGGAACAATGACCGCCGCGCGGTACCTAACAGCGAACTTGTACATGCTTGCGGTATTGAACGCATTGAACGTATTGAACGTTGCACCTCCCCAGGTGTACAGACCTCTTAACCATTCGCGCAATACCCTCTGTAGCAAGCCGCGGTACACTCGCCGCAAAGAATTCCCGTTCTGCCGCAATGCACCTGCAGAAAGCCCCGACCGATCAATCATCTACACGCGAAAAATCGCAAACACCGGGGGAAAGAAAAGAAAGAAAAGAAAGAAAAATCGAAATTGAAAATCATCGAACGATAGGCTGGAAAATTCCCCGATAGAAAATTCATGCTCATCGTATGACGTGGGAGAATCGATTTGCAAACGATTTCCTGTACGAAATATCTACGATGTATGTATTACACAATAAATGGCAAGAAAATTTCTCGGTAAATTTGTCACAAATGGTTGTATCAATATATTTATCGCACACATTAATCATATGTGTAAATGTGTAAAGTGAGGACTCACAAGCAATGCGGTCATGACTCGTTTCATGATCTTTTATGAGGCAAATTTTGGGCAAATTTTCCATCACCTTGTCTATCTGGATTGTCTCATTTCGTGAATGCAACCGAAGTATCTCGCGAGTCACCTTCGCGGAGAACAACCACGTGGAAAAGGGTCACTCGCTTTCTTAAAGCTTGCGTAAAGAGAACGTAACGAGTGCCATGACCAGCTCGGTAATATACGCGATTGTTACCGCCACTCGAAAAACAGGCCTAACGATAATTTTCAGGTAAACTCGAAAACCGCCGAAGGACGCAAAAACCGGAACCGATCGAATGCTCGGCGAGAGACATCGAGATTCCGTCAAATACTTTCAACCTCGAGGCTGATCGTGAGCGGCAATTAAAAATAAGAGGACATCGGAATACATTAATTGAGCCTGCAGCTGGATAACTTGTGTCAAGGCTGGCCTTTCGTCTCGCTAAAAAAAGGAGCGCTGTTTACGAAGACTCTTAACGTGTGTATTTTTTTTTTTTTCTGCAAGAGCTATACAGAGAAGTCGACGTCCACGCGTAGAATGAGTCCAGGAACCGTGCATACGATTAACGCGGGAAGAGGACCCACGTAATCATTGATGCAAATCAGACGAAATTTATCGCAGAAATTACGCAAGCATAAGTATATAATAGCAGGATATTCCAATGGTAATCTCGCTACCTTCCTCGAGGAGTGTTTACCTCGGTGTAAACTATATAAAAGGTGGGAACTAACGTGGAGAGTACCGGTACGGTGCCCTACTGCCCGATACGGGAAAGTTTCACTAGAATTTATGAGACTAACCCACTAGAGAGGGAGTCCAACAATAGTCATCGACCTATTTTCAACAAATACACTAGTTGAAGAGTTCATACCTACGTCGACGCTTACTTAACGATTAATCGTATGAATTCGCAACATTGCTGTCGTCACTTTTCGCCACCTCGAGTCACCATGGCTTAACTTGAAATTATTTTCAAAGTTTAATAATTTTTTTTTCTGAATTAATGTTTTGACTTTTCGTATAATAATTGTTAAATTTATTTAGCGGTATCATTTTCCTCCAGCTCATCGAAACCTTTTGGTCGAAATAGGTATACACAAAATCGTGGGAGAAATAGTGTTAAACTCGACGGTGAAACGTGGTGAAGATTGAGAGAACTCATGGATCCGAGATAGATCCCCGAAAGGTGGGCCAGCCACTTGGTCTTCGTTTAGCAATTTCATTTTCAGACACCCAAGTCAGCTTTCTACTATACGTGTCGAATTGTTTTCACCGTTGAAACCGCAGAGAACGACATAATTCGAGAGCGCGTCTTCCTCGGAGAAGAGCTCCTCCGTAGTTTTGGCAAGACTCCGAAAGGCGGAATCCCACGAGCCTCTAAATTTCCGCCCCCTCGACAGGTCGCAATCAGTCTTGCGTAATGCAGTTTTGACGTTAGCTTAAAAAAAAAGAAAAAAAGAACCGGAGAGAAAGGGACAGCATTACGATTGCCGGCGGGACGGAGCAGGACGGAGATATGGCGAGTCTTCCTCCGGTCTTGCGATTTCCGCCGAAATTTTCCCTAACTTTCCAATAAACATCCCGAGCCGATTCCACGGTACCGGACGCGGCTTTCGCACCGTGACCCTGTACCGCGTGCGGAAACCGCGTATGCACCTTAAATTACGATTATCCTGACCGTAGAGGTAAACAAACCACCAAGAGCCTCGTACACGCGATACCGCTCTCTCTGCGGTTAGGATCGATTGATAATGTTTTTATTAACAAAACCAGCTGACGCAGAGAGTCGTCGTATAAATCTCGTCGATTTTGGAAAACGTCCAAGCTGCACTCGATCGCAATCGTGAAAAGCAGAGTCGGGAGTAAATAAATCTTTCGGGGATATTAAAATACCGACCACGATAATAAATTTCCCATTTTTTTTCTTTATGATGCTCCACTTCATAACGCTCCGCTTGAAATGAGTAAACCATGACGATCGAGCGAATGGATTTTAAATTGACTTCAAATTGACATTTTCAGTGACAAACCCAGTTGTCGCGGTATCGAATATCAAAGATTTCGTGCATTTTGGAAAACTTTCAAGGTGTACTTCATCGTGCACAAAGGAGGAAAGCAGAATCGGAAGTAAATAAATCTGTCGGGGATTTTAAAATACCGAGCATGATAATAAATTACCCATTTTTTTTGTATGTTATGAAGCTTCAATTCATGACGATCGAGCGAATGGATTTTAAATTGGCGGATCGTAAATCCGACGACATGCACTATCAGAGTCTCCGATTTAAAATCCAGGGTCGATTTAGGAGTAATTTTTTTATACTCGTTACGCCTTAACATAATAGGTAGAATTCAGGCAGCTGAGTAATAAATAACACGATGGGCCTCGTCAGCGATCTCAACTGGCAACTATCAGGAATCGAGACTTTCCTTTTCCCGAGAGGAGAGACCTGTTAAAGTCTCGATATACTTTCGCGGATATTACGCGTCTCGCATTAACCTATGTACCGGGAGGTCGTCTCATTGCGACTAAATCACGAGTATGACGCAAATCGTTCGCACTAGTCCCCGTAAATTAACGAAAAATCCCCCGACGTTCTCGCCCTGTACGCGAAACACGACATATATCTACTTCAAACCTCCATATCTAAATATAGATCGGGGTATGACAACCGCTTAAAAACAAAACTAAATAACGATCGCTCGATAACGTCTCGCTTATCATTTTATCTCCTCGTGACAAACAGGGAATACAGAGAAGGCCAAATTTTAGGTAAATCTCCAACCGAACATATAAACTTTCTTCCGTTAACAAATACTCGTTTACTCGATAACGCGTTATCGTCACCGGGGAAAAATTCGAAGAAATTTATTATCGAGATCATCGAGGTCTCCGAATATAGTATAATCGATAATAATATAGTCTCGCGAGGCCGAAACGCTGGGAAAGCTCCTACAAGAGGAGTCGACGTGTATTTTCTCTTTGCGGATAAATCTGTGACGTCAACCTCCCCCACGATGCAAAGTCCGAATTCCACCTGGCACGTGCGTGTGCGTAATTTGGTTAACCGATTAGGACACTTCCTACCATCTATTTCTGTCGGTGCTCCTCTATCGTCTCGCTCTCCCTTGACGGAGATTATGTAATCCGCAGTTTACGCATATACAGGGTGCAATTGCACTCGTATGTGTGCGTATATCTGTAACTTATATCGTACTATCATACGTGGCATGAGGATGCAGATGCGAAGCATGTGGAAAGCAAGCTGGACGGGTTTCGCCTTCGGCGAGAAAAAGCTCTGACACGTGAATCGAGTTGTGGTCTCTCAGAGGCTAATGCCCTGTCCAGGGATGCTGGATTAACGAGAAACGAGAAATCCGTTAAGACATTGAATTTTTTTCATTCAATATTTATTTCACGGATCTCTTAGTTGAACTGTCCAGGGATGCTGGATTGACGAGAAACGAGAAATCCGTCAAGACATTGAAAGTATTATTTTTTCATTCAATATTTATTTCACGGATCTCTTAGTTGAACTGTCCAGGGATGCTGGATTAACGAGAAACGAGAAATCCGTCAAGACATTGAAAGCATTTTTTCCCGACAAAAAAAAAAATGAAGCCTTCGAGAAAAGAGAAAATATATGCCGGACTTTTCACAGATATCATTCCAGGCGATCCGACCGAATATTTAAACTGAGCATGAATAGTTATTCACGGATCTCTTAGTTGAACCTTAAACGAATTTCGTGATCAATCCCCCCCACCGACGATACGACTACATAGAATTTACATGAATAATCACGAGATGTTAATACCGAGATACGGAAACTTGGTATCTTTTGCCCTACAAATTGAAAATCCACGAGTAATTTCATTTCCAGGTTTATCCCCCGGTACAAAAACATTCATTCCGAAGAACACAACCTCGTGGGACGACGAAATTTCTATCGACGCACCTCCTTTTGGTTATCCTCGTTCGAGGCAATTGAAATGAAAATGTCGATGTTATCGCGACTGGACGTGCCACAAAATAATCAATTAAACCCCAATGACGTAAATGTTAAGAAAAAAAGGGCTTGCATTTTTCGCCGTCAAAAATTCCCGCTTTTCGTCGCAAAAATTCCAAATTTTCGGTCGACCTCTCGATCACGGTTAAATCGATTCAAAGGCGTGGTCCTAACAGGAAGTCGCAGAACGACCGCCAAGGTGCATAAAAGAAAAATGCAGATCCGCGATCGGACTTTACGTCCTGGCCATTGTCCAGGTCGATGCGTTGGCCATGGACCTGGCAGTGAATCTACGAGAGCTTCAACCTATTTTAGATCGTAAGCTTAGCTCCGGGGATCCTTTCCGGTATTTCTGGTGATTTGCGACGGGCGACTTCTCGCGGAAACGGCGACTACAGGTGACGTTAAATTGATATCACTGACCTTGGTCAAAGTCTCCAGTCATTCCGCTGCAGACGTTAAGTGTCAAGGTTCCCTCTGTTATCAATCCGAGGAATATTCTCCGAAACAAAAGCACAATCGTCATTTTCGCCGCGTCACATTCGCAACAATTGAAAAAAATGTCAATTACGGCCAGTCGCCATAATACCTCAAATTTGCATAAACATATCTTAAACACGAAGAAACCAAATATGGCTTACAGCTGACAGTCAAAGAATTATACCGAGTATATAAAATTAAACCTGGTCCAATGTCGGGAATAAACGTTATTTACCATTAGAATAGGAAATCTTCTATCCCTAGTGGAAGCCAATTGCATGTAAATTCGTGTACAATGTATTCGGAATTAGCTCGCGATTGGACGTTAAAGATTTGCGCCGTAGAGGCGCGTCTAAGGCCCGGCGCCACTAACCTCGGTTAACGGGTTAATCCTCGGTTACGATGAGTGGGTTTACCGAGACATACGGTTAGGTAATGAATAATTTAATCGGCATCTGTGGAACCGGGCATAAAACTCGCTGACTGGCGCTAACCAGTGCTAACTCACCTAGTCGTGACGACTTCCGTGGTCTCGGCGTTGAAATTGCGACGGACGCCCGTGGGTTCGCTTCGACTGGTCCTCGATTCCTTTCAAGAGTCTCGATAATCGATTACATGATCTCACGACGCACGATCCACTGCGGAATACCGGCGTCGAGAGGGAACGTTCGGCGACGATGTCGCGACGCATCGACGCGAGGGTTGGTTAGTCACGCTCGATAGGTTCCCTCTCACTCGGGTTAAAATTACAACCTAACGTGTAGTACATACGTTCCTGGTACGGTAATACCCGGTTTGTAGGTTAAGTTGGGTCGTGCCGGGGCGGAGCTAAGTCAGAACACGTGCGTCCTGCGCGAGCGCGTGGAGTCTACTGGCGAATCTCGAGGCTCGAGCCGCCCGACACGCTGCGCGCGCAGCGCCGCCACCCGTCACCGCCGACCGTTGACCACAGACGAGACTGGTTCCAGATGCGCAGTCGGTACTGCGCATCGCGCCTCGCGCTGATTGGTCGAGCCGACTCGCGCCAGAAGACGAACCTCTGCGGAAATCGAACGTTAGCCGGCCCGGTTCTCGGAGCGTTCAGCTGACTCACGATTTTCACAACGCCGCCGGCTGGCTCATTAATTACATAGACTCGCCGTTTCTTTTATCAACGTCGGCGCGTATCATATTTTCTAATCGAAGACGACCCCTCGCCGCTTCCGTCTTACCTCTTGCTACAATCGAGAGGTTGCTTAACCTTACAATACGTTGCCGCAATTTTTCAGTCGCGTAATCCACATTTTTTGGTCGAAGAGTTTATGGTTTAGCTTAGAAATATTTATACTCTCGTGATTTTGCAGCTTTATGTTGTTACGTTAGAAAATTCGGGGGAGATGAGGCGAATCGATGTAGGGACCAGCTAACACGGTTTCGTCAAGGCCACGACCAACCGCGACGACGCGTTTTCTCCGACGGCGAGCTTGACGCTGATTGGTCGGATCAGCTCGTGCCAGAAGACGCACCTCCGCAGAAAACAAACATCGAGTGGCCCGATTCACGACATTAGGGCTGACTCACTTTCCCGATATCGCGGACAGGCTCCTTAATTACATCAGCTCACCGAGTTCTAGTATTTACGGAGTATCGTAACTTGTAATCGGGGATAACTTCTATTGTTTTTCGTCTTGCCACTCTCCTCGGTCCGATATCTTTTACTTATTTGCAATAACAAAGCGCCTTTCACATGTAAGTACCACACGCCTTAGGCTCTTGTATAATTGACGCGTTCAATTACCCTCGGATGTAAGCTGGACGATGATTGGTCGACTTGCTCCTAAAAAAGAAATTCGCGGAAAACAAACATGGTTCAGCTCGAGGCATTCTGAGCTGACTCACGAGTTCGTTGGTACTTCCTAATTACATCCGCTAGCGTTTCGATTTTCGTCACAACGAGAATATATCTTTGCAGTGATACGTATATTTAAGACTATGACTGAATGCCAGAGTAAAGATCTGTCTCCTCTATTTTTTTACGTAATTTTTTCCCTTCTCTTTCACCCTAAGCGAAACGATCTTGAACAGTCGTCTTAATTTCATCACGAATTTAATTTAACTTTAATACAGAATTCAACGTCCCGGGACTATTTTGGATACGCAGTAGTTCATCGGAGTAAACTAACGTACCTCGAATGTTGAGTGAAACATTCCGCAAGAAATGGCGACTGGTATTTATTCATTTAGGACGTCGTGAACATAAACGGCGTGTCAAAATGGCGGCTTTCAAATCTTGCCGGGATGCAGAAAGACCTGGTATATTTTCGTAAAAAGGTTCTACATCATCCGGGGAATTTAACCCGGCTTCTCGTACAGCATCCTTCTCGTTCGAGTCTATTGACTTGAACATGTTTTACCTTTGTTGTGTAGGCGAAATTAATACCTGATCTCAAAGAAAAACTGCCCAACGACGCGCGTCACGATTAGGTTTCTTGATTGCGCCGCCGTGATATGATAACACCGAAGTTAACAAAGAGCGTTGCACAATAGAAATAATGGAAATTAGTACCGAGTATTAAGACAGCGGTTGAATGCCAGTTAGTGATTAAAACCGACCATGTAATACCCTTCCACCGAGCACTGAATTTCCTCAATTAATTCCAACGCCGAGAATGCTTAATCGTCTATGTATTTTAATTAAATCGTTGATACAAACAAGAACTTGCGATAAGGAAGGTCATTCGCCAGACACTCATTTCGACAGGAGAATAATTCTTTTTTTTCTTTTTTTTCCCTGTAACTTTTAACTCCATCTCAATATTTATATGAAATTCAGATATAAGTGTCTGCGTAAATAAGATTAAACTTCTGTCGGTGCTTGAATATCGCTGATATTATTTTAACAGGCCCAGTTTTTAATTGGCGATAACGTTCTCGGGATTTTTCGTCAGTCGGGTCATTATGAAAGAAATCATTGAATGCTTGGCACTGCACGTTGCATGTGACGGTGCAACGATGTCACAATGCATTTGTACACCCACTTTGCAGGGAGTTCTCATTGGTATAGACTCGTTAGAGAGTACTCGAGGTAAACAACGATATTTGGACCGACTTGCTTTTCCTAGTGCGCACATTGCCAGGAAATAACAAGAGAATGAAAGAGAAGTGACGCAGTTAAAATGACTCCCATTTGAAAACAAGAACCGTCCCTCGACCGATCACCAGCAAAACACGCATCGAATAATTCGCACATGAGTGCGAGTGGACCCGTAGCCGTTAGAATCTCTTTAGATAATAATTATTCACCTTTATTAGTCATTCAATGCATCATTCATGTCGGAATTGACGGAGTAAATGTAAACCGGGGACTTAAGAGTTACACGTCTTACCACTTTATTTTACATGGATAAGAAAAGTCTAGTTACCTCTTTGAGTACGGAACCCTTTCGACATATGGGCGAAATTCATCAGTGCGTGCAAGCAATATTGAACCAAACGTCGGACGCCTTTAATAGCTGGAGGGTTAATAATGATTTTAGCGTCATTGGGTGCGATATTTTCGATTCCTTGTCGAGAATATCTACTGAATGTTTTAAACAGAATATCGAATTGGTGACTCGCCGACCTTGCGATAGAAGTGTGTTCATGCTAAGTGTGGAATAGTTTTAGGGCACGGCCGCGAGATGGCACCCTTTCTCGAGATATCGAAGAAACGGAGGGCTCACTCTGTTACCCTCTGTTACTCTTTGATTTACTTTTATTTATCATCACAAGTCTAACGAACTATCGCACGATTTTAAGAACAAGTATACTGTACGTTTTTAAAAAAGGTAAGGAGAGTTATTGAGTGTTTCTTTTAATTACTTAAATACTTGTGTCATTACAAATGAGAGAAATCTTTCATTCTGACTTCGAAAAACTCAGTGACAAACATTGCTCGGACAAATTGATACATTTTGGCAAATATATTTTCTGTTCATTTCAAATCGTGAAAAACTCTCATTGAGAACTGGTTTATCACCTTGTAGATGGTGGAGCTTAAAAAATTAGTAAAAATAGGTGTATATGGTGGAGTCGCTGCGAGTGCTGCTGGACTTTTTGTAATATACTCGTTGCAAAGAAAATTTCGTAAATCTGCCTCCTATCAAGAAGCTATGCAACATTTACGCAGTCATCCTCTTGCGATTCAAAAGCTTGGTGAACCAATAAAACAAAAAGGAAATGTCTCTATGGCACATCTAGATCCTGAAGATTCATGCAAAATAATAAAGGTTACGGTCCCTATCGCAGGACCCAAGGGAACTGGAAAATTACAGTATTACATTAAAATAATAAATGAAAACCTAGGTACATTTCTAGTTAACAAAGTAGAACTTGATCTTCCTAAACTTAATATGAAAGAAGTAATATTTGAAAATAAATAATCAAATTAATGAAAACAGGTTTATGGCTGAAAAAGCAAATTGAGATAATTAAACAAATTTTATAAATAAAAAAAATGTAATTTCAACCTTCCTTGGACTAAATAAGAATGAATAAGGGTGTCATTGTGTGTCTTATTTACATACAATTTATTTTATGCCGGCATCAACTACCTTGAATATATTAAGTTATAGGATTATGTAAAAATTATTGATTTAATGAAAAAGGAGTTGTGCTCTATGTGAGTACCATCCTGTATTATTGACATGTAAATAAAATGTTATCTAAATGTTTGCAATGGCATATCAGTGATTCCTTTTGGAACTTTTAAGCCACGTCTAATGTAGCCTAAGCCAGCTTGTATAATGTGAATCGCAGCTTCAACTGTTAAGTTAACAGCATGTTCATCTCCAATCCAAGGATTGACTTCCACTAAGTCTATAGCATTTAGTCTATTCGTTCTAAACATTTCTTCCATTATGTGAATGCCTTCTCTTAATGATAGACCACCCCTTACTAAAAAGAATTTTTCACGATAAAAATAAACTTGTTATTTTATTACATTTTAATACTAAAAAAGCAATTTTGGTTGTTAACATTATTAATTGTTAAAAGTATACCTGGTGTGCCTGTACACGGAGCCTCTAGAGGATCAAGAGAATCTATGTCAAAGCTCACGTGTAGAGATTTTATGCCATTTGGGTCAATGCGGTTTAATGCCATTTCAATCACATCATGGATACCTGAAAAAAATATTACCAATACTAAGTCTGTAACATTTCCTTAAAATCTGATAAAGTACCATATCTTTCGACATCTTCCATTCCATAAGCTGTGATTCCAAATTTCTCTATTACTAGTTTCTCGTAACGATCAACGGATCTCAAACCAACATATGCTATGTTTCTTATTGACAACCTGAAACATTTTTATTAACAGGTATTGAGTAGAAAAGATCTTTCGTATTAATGTATCTACTCACATAGGTTGCTGCCAATCCATTCCAGGTATATGTGGCCAGTAATCTGACAGTTCCGATGTAAGAAGTGCTACAGGCATGCCATGTACATTGCCACTTTCGCTAGTTTTATTGGTATTCAAATCTGCATGTGCATCTATCCATAAAACAGCCACTTCTTCCTTAGCCTTTAATAAAATTTTTGTAATTTTTGGTAATTAATTATTTTAAGATAAGATATCAAGCATACCTTGACGTGGCCATCGATACTTCCAATTCCTAAACTGTGATCTCCGCCAAGAGTTACAACTTGCCGACCATCTTTTAGAACTTTCTGAACCATTTCGGATAAACTCTTAGTACAACTTGCTACTTCACTTAAGTGTGACATATTGTCTATGCTACCTGTAGTATTCACTTCATACGTAATATCTCCATAATCTTTTACATCGAGCCCTAAAAGTGAAAAGTAGTCCTTGCATAAATGGCATCGAAAGTACTTACACAGGAATGTCAAATACATTATCGATTATGGCTAAGGTTTTTACCTAAACCTTCTAATTCTTTAATGAGACCAGCTTTTCGAATAGCTTCAGGTCCTCGAGCAACACCCTCCTTTTTCTACAAAATAAAATATAAGGCCGACGTGATAAAATATTCTTAGTTGTGAGTTAATTTTAAATAATTTTTAAGTCACCTGTCCTTTTTCAAATGGTACACCCACAATCCCAACTTTTCCGTAATTTCGTTTCCCAATGTTATTAACAACATAACGTAATTTCGATAACATTTCGTCAATCTTTTATAGCCTACTAGCCGAATTGATGTTCAGCCAAGAACGACGTTAAAGGCTTGCTATACTTTGAATGACCTCTTGCCCTCCAACCGATATGACAGATATGTCTTCACATGAGAATTGTATTATCTCACACTGTATGTATGACTAACAGCACATAGATTAAAAAATTCAGGTTATATTTTAAACAAGTATTTCTATTAGTCATGGTATGTTTATAGGTCCATGTGTATAGACAAGTAAAAGTAAAGTCCTGTAAGTTTCTAACATTTTATATCACCTGATACACAACGTACAACGTTTTACTTTTATCCCTGATCTCTAATACAATAGAATTACACAACTCCAACTAATGATTTTTAATAGATAATCGCAGATAAACTTTATACACCCTAAACTTCAAATTACATCCAATCTGAAGCAATAAACTGTTATTATTAATACGGCGCAATATGTATTTAGGATGTACACATTATTTCAGGTAGACATCCTTTATTGCTCATTAATTCTCGATTAGTTGATAGTTGCATAACAGTTATAAATGTACAATATGTTCGCCATTGCACGATCTGTATCGTGATCACGTAGATATCAAATTCGATACTTTGTAGGTATTTTGTCTGATGTTCGATATAATTACTTAGGTCCAAGCATTTGTTCAGGTTTTACCCACTGATCAAATTGTTCGGAAGTGACACCATTTTTAATAGCGGACTCTTTTAAAGTTAGCTTTTCTTTATGAGCTTGTTTAGCTATCTTTGCAGCCTGTAACGATTTAAAATAACGTTATTTTTCTTATACCTCCTCACATAAAACTGAATAATTATAGTTTCTATATCTGTTTACCTTATCATATCCAATATGAGGATTGAGGGCAGTGACTAGCATCAAACTTTCAGTCATAATTTTCTTGATATTGTCAATATTGGGTTCGATGCCAGAGACGCAGTTCTTTGTAAATGCCACTGCAGCATCTCCTAAAAGTCTTGTCGATCTCAATGTGTTTGCCACAATAACAGGCTTGAAGACATTGAGCTCAAAATGTCCATTACTGCCTCCAACAGTTGTGGCAACATTGTTTCCCATAACTTGAGCACACACCATAGTAATTGCTTCACATTGAGTTGGGTTCACCTTACCAGGCATAATTGAACTTCCGGGTTCATTTTCTGGGAGTGACAACTCACCCAATCCACAGCGTGGTCCACTTCCAAGGAAACGAATATCATTGGCAATCTGAAACCAATAATATTTTCTTAATATTAACCATGTTATTAATTCATAAAAAATAAGTTTCATCGTTAAATACCCACTTTCATAATTGAAACAGCTACTGTATTAAGAGCACCATGTACTTCGACCATGGCATCGTGCGCAGCTAAAGCTTCAAATTTGTTAGGCGCTGTAATAAATGGGTATCCTGTTAAACTTGCAATCTTTGCTGCAGTCTTTTCGGCAAATCCTTTTCTTGTATTCAAACCAGTTCCTACTGCAGTACCACCAAGAGCAAGCATGTATAATCTTGGCAAAGTTGCTTGCACTCTCTGAATTCCAAACTCAATCTGTGTAGCATATCCTAAAATAACGGAACGACCTCAATGAAGTATAAAATATGTACTTACAAAAGAAGAACCTCTTCCAATAATCTTTGTAACAGTACTCACCAGAGAATTCTTGTCCTAATGTTAGAGGAACTGCATCCTGTGTATGCGTTCTGCCAATTTTTATTATATTTTTCCATTCCTCAGCCTTTTTGTGTAGAGCTTGATGTAACTGTTTCAAGCCAGGAAGCAACACCTTGTTAATTTCTAATGCTACCGATATGTGCATCGCAGTGGGAAACGTATCATTAGAACTCTGTGACATATTCACGTGATCATTAGGGTGCACTGGTTTCTTTGAACCAAGCTCTCCACCCAATAATTCAATAGCACGATTTGCAATAACCTTGTAAAGAAAAACATAAATAACATTATTAGACTTAAGGGAATGTTGCATTTTTTAAATTACAAGATGCAGTAAAACACTGACCTCGTTTGTATTCATATTGGACTGAGTACCAGACCCAGTTTGCCAAATCACAAGTGGGAAGTGATCGTTATAGAGTTTGCCACTGATAACGTCATCAGCAGCTCTACTGATAGCATCGGCAATTTTGGGATCTAATCCATATTCCTTATTCACTTCGGCTGCGGCCTTTTTCAGTATTCCCATAGCGACTATAACTCCAAACTAAATAATGAACAATTTACTTTCAAAAGTGGCATGTCTTACACGTTCCATTAAGATAACTCGTTATTATAAAAATGACTTTCTCTTACAGGCATTCGCTCGAAGCTATCTCCTATGGGAAAATTCATTACAGATCTGACAGTCTGTGCACCGTAATATTTATCTTTTGGTACCTTCATTTCTCCAAATGTATCACTTTCAATTCGAAATCCTTTATCACTCTCCTGCAACAAATCATGTTTATGTACATTACAGCAGAAAATAATGTTATATTTGTCAAGGTGCAAAGTAAAATATATAGTACAAACCATCGTACGATTAGTACAGACGTATGAAAAATGTTGAAGCTATTTACTACTCTGCAGCAGAATCTCAACTGAGTTGAATTGAAAGAGGGGGGAGCCTATTAAATCGCAGTACCAGATAAGACTTAAATAAACTGTTATGTAAAGCCATATACCGGTTTGCCCAACCAGTGAAGAAAAAAGTGAAAGTATTTCAGAGATTCCTGGTATTCATTGAGTGTATCAAAATGCTATTTACAATGAGTTAAAATGAATTCCTCTGGTTATCACAAATATCTCATATAATTCATATGATACAATTCAGCCCCATTTAAATATTATATATTTCTTCCTAGCTGTAAAACTTTTTACCTCACAAGTTCCTTGATATCCGGAACAAGTTCCATACATTTTGAAAGTATTTTAAATTTGTTAAAAACACTTTTAAACGACACTGCAATGAATGACGAGCTCAGGCCACTGAATATCACTTGTTTATCTCAATAAGCTTTTGTTACGATAACTGGGTAACCATAATAGAAATGTATACGTAAAACTTACATAAAGTATGTTTACCATAATACAAAAGATAAAGTACATCTCTGAAAATTAAATCCAAAGATAGCGTGTTCAAAATAAATTTTGGCTTGACTTCTTAATCAACACACTCATAAATTATTTAAGGACATACAAAGTTAATTTTTAGTAGGGAATGATTAAAAAATTAAAAGGGAACTGATTTCTTAATTACATAATATTTATTGTATCTTCTAATTACCATGACATAAACAAAGATTAATAATGTCTGTTTAAAAATTAGGATTACTAAGGGAACTTAAAATTACTCATAACACTAGATGGACAAGGGCTATTTGTGCAAGGCGAAATTACATATTTTTGTATATTCAACATACATTACATAGAAAATAGTCTTAGTAATTTAGTTAAGTTATATTTCTTTTATATATGCACCGTTACAAAAAGTATAATATATATATGCGGTAATTAAATTTGACTAATTATTAAATGCAATCTGCAGATATTTAAAGCCAATGAACAGACTATTGATCATAAAAAAGATATCTACGTCCCTTCTGTCGACACAAGTCAGTTTCTAAACACATTTTTTAAAATCAAAGAACTAATGCAAATTCTCTCTACTTTCGCAGGTTCTATTTTGGGCATATCACTGGTTACATAAAAGGAAAAGAAGTACTAAAACGTCAATTAATCGGTGAAATGTTAAACATTACAGATTACTGAGCAGTTCGATTTTTCTACCATATCTACGGACGTTTTTTTAGCTTAGAATACTCTAAATATATTTACCTGACTAGCGTTACGAGTTACGGTGCAAGGCCCAGGCATTTTTACAACTAAAAGGCCGGTAACTTCTTTTAGCGAACGAACGCCGCAAACTTGGATATTGCATCTTAAGACATTCAGTGCCATTTTGCGTATTCCTATTACAATTATCGAAAAACTTGTTAAAACCCTTCAAATACTTTTCAAACTAAATATACCCGTGTTAAAATTGAAGGTCTGCTCCTGCAGACGTGCGGTTACGGCGGTTAGGTCATTGAATGTTCAATATTATAGATTTACGATACCGTGATGCAGGATTACAACTTAAAGGCGATTCTTCACATCAGCGAACTGTTAGCGCCATCATCACATTTGTCTCCCGCGCCATTTGCATAGGTTTATGTTGTCTTTACATTCAAGAGATTTGTCCGGATCACTTCAACCAATCAGAAGTGACTTCAATGGGTGAGTTCAAAAACCATGAATTTGCTGTAATAAGTCCATCAGAATTCCAATTTTCATTGTTTTTAATATCGGTTTATAAGCAATGATATGAAATATGGGCTTGATATGATATGTATATTCTGTAGAATGGAAAGTTCGGCTTTCCGTGATAACCGATTAAATTCGTAAAGGGATTCCATCATATTGATTTCCTGAATGTACCCGCTATTTCACTTTATACGTGTATGTATGGACATTACGTGTGCGACGTCGCATATCTCTTATTGTAGTTCTTAAAAGAACTCAGAATGTCGGCGGTATCTACAATAGTGGTAGGAACAGTTACCTGTGTAACATTGATTACCGTTTACTACGTTCATTACAAACAGAGTTACGACAGGTAAAAAAGGTGAAATCTCTATTTTCTTGGAGGTTATTTTCTTATGGATGTTAATTTCCAGGGACCAAATTCATGTTGGTGTAATTCGAGATATCGAACGGCAGGAACGCCGAAAAGCAGAAAACGTGCGTCTTCTTCAAGAACAGGCTGGATTAACCGATAAATTACGCCACAAGTAGTAGCCTAAAACGGAGAAGAATGTACTAGAATTATTGTAACTTTTACGGATTCGTTTTAGTTAAATAAAGCATGGTGTTTACGATGTTTTAAGGAACTTGTATACAGTGTATGGACCGGAAGTAGTGTTATACGGATTGTGAATTTCGTTCTTATGAATCGCTTAGGAGTATTGCTTGTTTGAGATTCCTTGATGTTAGAGAGAATTGGACCACAAATTAAAAAGCAGTAATTGCGTTACCTACTATGGCGTCTGATGAATCCGAAAGGGATCAACCGGGCAAGTTATCTATTTAACATTTTTCATTTTTAACATTATACAACATGTTTTGTCATAACTATGAAGATATTTTGTTACATTCAAATAGTTAGATTATGGTATGTTGAAGAAATCAGCGACGTTGTTTTTAACAATTTATAGATTTGACCATCATAGAGGAAAGTCTCATGAGTTTCGAGAAGCTTGATCGAGCGTCGCCGGACTTATGGCCGGAACAAAGTAAGTTCATCTTTGACCACTTATATAATATGATGAATTAAAAATTTTATTTTATATCAGTGCATGATGAAGTTCCAGGTGTGAACGAATTTGTGGCTCAGAATTCACCTCAAATTGACTCGCCTTCGTGGACTCTAAACCTTACAGCTGATGACATTAATCAATTACACCGTAAGTTCCTCAAATATATTACGGTAAAAAGGACGGTATCTTTAAAATTGTTAGTATACTTTTGATATTCTTCTATTTCAGAATTGGGCAACTTATCGATGACTGGTTTAATTGCGGAAGTTAAGAAGTTGCACGATATGGCCTATCAGCTTGGACTGGAAGAAGCGAAAGAGATGACACGAGGCAAATACTTAAATATATTCAAACACAAGTAAATTTTACTTAACTGTATATGGATTAAAATTTAATGATATAGGCTTTTATAAAAAATATATTTTTTATAAGTACAAATATTATCACAAAGAATATTCTTTCGTGTATCATAGATTAACCTATATCTCTTATGTAACTACCTAAATACGTACAGGAGAAATAGTACTGTTCCCAGCAAATTGATACCTTTTCTCGTTCCACTCTATAGCAGTTTCTATGATTCCAGAACCTTTAATAAAATCTACCGCAACAATGTTAGCTGAATGTTGCCACTGAGTACTATACCAGGTTGTAATATTAATGTTGATTTCTTCTGCCATTTTTCGTAAACCTCCCAAGCGATCTAATATTACATCCCAAGTGTTCGGCGTCAGTTCAGCCATTGCCGATCTGGGTACAGTATTTATAAATCTAGAATTTAACAGTCTAAAGATAAATAATTTCTTTGTGACAGCGATTCAACCATGATTAGTGTACATGTTTCTTTCATCTTATTATCGTTACCTTAGAGCACGAGCTTCGATTTTGTTAAGGTGTGCATATAAATCTCCAACCGTTCTAACGTTACCCCACTGATGCGTTACACAGGTCCAGACACTATTTCTTGTTGCGACTATGGCTTGCAAATCGTAACCAATTATAAGTTTCCTTCCAGAAGACCAAATTTTGTCTAAATTACTGGACCATCCGTAACTTTTGGGTATAATGTATTCATCCAATTCTTTTTCCAGGTAATTAACAAGTTTATGATGAATGGATAGATTTTTTCCAAAGCCTGCGATCCAGAGACGATTAATTACATTATTCGCCAAATCTTTGTATCCAATAAATATATCAATGTCTAGAACAGTGGTGTTCTTCAGCTATTAAAAAGAGATTGCGAATTTAATAAGAGAAATTAATACATATTACCAGTTTACCTATAGGGAATTCGTGAATGTCAAATATCACGATTTCTTGTGTATTTGCGAGAAATGTTTTAACATCATTTATGACTGTTTGCAGTGGGCGAATCTGAACAAATCCATGATTGCCCCACCAAAGCTCTTCGGTGTTCGGATAATGGCCTACCCTGATGTCGAGGTACCTCACACCATAGATAAGCTGAGAGAGAATGTCCTCATCCTATGACGTAACTGATAATTATTAAGTAGAATCCATTCCGTCATAGCCAGATGACTGATAATTATTAAAAGAATCCATTCCGTCATAGCCAGATGACTAAATCCCAAATTACAATCGACCCAATTATTATGAATAATTGCTTCCGTAAAGGTATTTCAATTAATGTATCATTACCTGCGTAATAACATACTTGGTGACTAAAGTGTCATATATTGACCCAGGTATTTTTGAATAAGCTACGGAATCATGAGTTCCAGGCAAAAAAACATCTCTTATCCTTAGAGGTCCCAAAAAGTGTCTCCTATCGTGCATCCAATTTGGACGAGTCTTCAAACAATTTGTTTTTTTAATAATCCCATTTCGCAACCAGGCCACGTAATGCGCTAAAACATGTACACGGATCAGCATAATATGATACACTCGCGGTGTATAATCTATAATATAGGGTATAAATGGTTAAATAATATAAGAAATTAGGAACGTACTTAAGCACTGTTGCTGGAAAGTCAGATTTTCCGTGGGCATGAAATCCGCCTCAATCCTGGTCTTTTGAATGCCGTTTCGAGTCTTCGGAGTATACGTCCAGAGGGGTTGCACATTTTCCGAAGGATCACTAGCAAAAAGGGCAATTACATCGCCCGAACGAAAATTCGGATTGCGCCAATAAACCTCGATCTGGCGGACTTCATTAGAAGATACTACTGGTGAGATTATAAGTCCAACGTGAGCTTCTTCAAAATCTGCAATTTAATCAGGGTAACTCATTCACAATTCACAGCGTATAATATGTACAAATGACTCACGATCTAATGAATACAATTAAGTTATCGCAGACTTACCGTAATCGGCGCTTTCCACCGACCTTGATAGCGAGTCCTTTACAAGAAAGAGAATAATTGTAATTGAAAATAAGTTTGGTCCTGGTCTCATCGCATACCCGAGTGCGTGTTTTAACATCTTGGGACGTCGCAGGCCTCTCTGTTATCTGTTATCATCACTTGTTAATAGTTAATCATTCGGCAGGAATGGATGTGGATAACTAGACGATGTCTGCATACGTTACCGAAGATAAGGCGAAATGTTGGATTAAAAGCTCGTAAATGGTCTTTAGGACCCGTTTGAACGTTGCTTCCACCTAGCAATAAATCCTTTGTCGGCCGAGGATGACATTAAGATTTTCCCGACTCATTAAATGGAGAACGAGCCAAGCCGTGTATTCTTCATCCTAATGGCACCTTACGACTCCGAACCAGAAGGATCCTCCGCTTTCTTCCCGTCCTGAATAACACATCTCCGTTTCTAAGACCGACCTAATGTGCGGAAATATATCTCACATCGAAACCGTGAATCCGATGTACTAAGTTAACCGAAAGAAAATTCTATGCACCTAATGCACGGACATTGCATCCGGTACCTCGAACTCGAGTGCACGTCCGACAATGGCATACGATCCAGATATCCCTCTTGTATCGTTAATCGGTAATCAAACTCGCTAACCAGATCCGGCAGATCTGAATTACGCGTTTTTTATTCAGATATCACGTATACGAGCGAACGTGGCCAGAGAAATATTTACGAGCCACGTGGTTAGTTAACCGCTGCCTCAGTTACTTCCGCGATAACTGCCGTCAAACCTGTATCAGATAAATGAATTGGAGTCCAATGTCATCTCTAAAAGTCCCCTTTGATATGCCCTAGCCGAATGCGTAAACAAATGATATGTACCTACGATTTACCTATGGAGGGTCGCCTACTGCTCCAAACAATGAAATCGTTCCTGACAGTTTTCAACGGGTCCGACACTTCCTGGAAGTGAAAGTTACGCATCGGAAGTCGTGTAATATCTGTACTCGAGGCCACTTTCTCTCTCATTAACGTGAATCTTTGCTGACGCACTTATTTTTTACTAACCCACGCGCAATACTCCTACTTCCTTTAACCGCGTCACTAAAAACCTCCACTTTCGATCAACTATATCCTCATTGTTTTTCCTCAATTTCTAAAATGTCCGACTTTGTATTACATCTTGTACTTTCCCAGACATTGTTTAAAAGCCGTTTATTTACCGTGTTTACCTATCAGCGCGTCGTTGTCACCGTTGATGCAATGTGGTGTAAATAGACATTGCAAATTCATGTTCCAGGATTGCCAGTAATGCGTAACGCGAACAAAACAAGGGGCGTTGTGAACAAGTGTTTTACGATTGTATGATTCGTATCTGCTCCCAGGGGGGAAAATAGGAAAATCCGCAAGGCAAGGTCTTATCGAAAGATCGGTACCAATTGTTGCGCGATATGAAAGAGTAATTCTATATATATATAATACGTCAAAACATTTATAACGAGTTTTTCCAAACTAGGTGCACCGATTAATTCGAAACTTTAACACGTGATTATACAGGCCCGAAGGAAGAATGCGATGCTTATGAAATTTCATGTTTAAAAAAAAAAATGTTTTTGTTTGGTTCTTGGCCGAGATATACGTTTTTTTTCGAAAAATGAAATTTCATGTTCTTCCTTAGGGCTTTCATAATCTCGCTGCATTTGGAGAAAAGTTTTATTAATATTCCGTCTTTCTGGTACGTACGTATGACACTTTCATATCACCTTAAGGGCGCCGCAGCGTTAAGCGAGGACAATTAATTCGGAAACTTATCGACCTCTTGCCCGTCGGCCGTAATTCCTCCGCGTGCAAGTTTTTTCTGAAGAGGTCGGAAGGTCTCCCCAGCTACGCGATTTATATCAGGTGCACGTATTGAATCGTGAATTCCTGCCTTCTATTCCACGTGCACTAAGTTGCAGAACGGCAGTTGGGAGGTAATGATTCATGCACGGGAAGTGCGGAGAAAAAGAGAGAAAAAAAAAAAATCCCGGAGGCCAATTAGTCCCGCTAAGGAGACAAAAAAGGTGGCACTAACGCTTCCGACCGTCAAACGGGTCGACGCGTGACAATAAACATCCATTGTTAACGCGATCATCGAGACCCACCGCCGATTTTGCAGAACCCCCGACACCACGGTGGAATATATCTCGGTTTCATGTTCGCATAATGTAGAGCGGTGAATTTTCCCTCTAAATTTAGCGGGCCCGAAACTAACTTGGAATTTCGGGCACGTATCCTCGGCTTTGTTTCCCGTTGGATTGTGTCCCGTGTGTCCAATCTTCCGCCCGGGTATTAAAGGACCGTGTTTAATTTGTTCGCCTCGTTTCCCACCTGTCCACGGTGCGCCTTTATCCAGGCCTCGATTTCACTCTCTTTAACAAACGCGTTTATTACCTTGCAACGACCCCGGTTATGTCGTTTCTACGAGTCGTTGCAACGTAGTTATGTAGGTTGATCCACGACCTATACTTTCAGGATAAACAACTTTTTCTCTCAATACATTAATTATATTCAGGTACGACGCATACCTTGAATATCTACATACGGATGTACCGTGTGAAACGCATCCGTTAGAATGATCCACGCTAGAGACCGAGATCTATATTTTTATTACCACTGGGTCGAGGCAATCGTGTGACTCCATGTATTGAATAGTTAAAAGTCGCACTTAGGTTTCGACGTAATACTTATTAACGCACTAAACTTGTCTGGAACAGATCGGTCGAATTTCCATATCAGCCTGTGCGTACCATCTAGCAAGTCGGTGACCCGTCCGCACTTATCGCGTTAAAAAGCGGCGCAAATTCACTTTTCTTTTGTTTCTTTTCCTGTACTGCAGAGATCCAAGGCTGCTTATGGACGAGTTAATGAAAATTTAATTGGGGTTCCCTTACCGACAAGCGGACTTCTCGTTGCTGGCCTCTGCGAAACTACTGGGCTAAGCCGCGCGGAGTGGTGTCTCATAAAGCTGCCGTTTTCTCCGCTAATTCTCTATGTTTACTAGTTCAATTACGTAAAACCTTCATGCCGTCGATCGGTATCTCCGTAAGTTCCCAGCTGGAATCGAAACCACCATTCCCGTTTAAATTCGCACCGGATATAAGAAAGAAAAAAATAAGAAAAGAACAAAAAAAGCGGGGACTCAGATTTTAAGCTCCCGATGCCTATCGCATTGTTTTCCAAAAGATAACCCTTAGATCCTGAAATCGAGTCGAATACTCGATTGGGCAGCATCACTTGCCGCGATCTCCTCATTCGAGAGATAAATAAGAGATGATACATTTAATCGTTCGCAATAATATATACGTGTCCGTTATCGCGCGAATTTCGCGTACTCGGCATTGAAATGTTAAAACGCCTGAAGAATGTCCTTACAAGTCGTGGCTACGATTTAGAATTATTCTGGCTTATCTCTGTACAACGTACGATAACGATGTAACGCCTTACCGGTTATCGTAACGATTATGCGAACATATAAATATAATCTTTGTGCACCGTGCGATAACTCCGTGAAACCTCAACGTTAATCTATGTAATGCGTCCGAAATTATCATTCTAAGCTGTACTTTCAAGCGCGATTAAAATTCTTTTTTTTTTTTAATTTCCCGATTTTAATTCCCTGACGATTTTGTCTGGTTTTTTTTTCCAATATTAATTGACGTACTGTAACGTACTCACACTGTTCTACGCATCGCGTTTAATAAAGTAAAGGAACGAAAGAAAAGTCACTTTTAGAGCAAGTCCGAAACTTTGGCCGATATTTTCATTTTCTTTCTTTCAGGAGTTATTTCGGTCGTCAACCTTCGCTCCAATAGTAGAAACGTCTCCACCGCTATGAGTTATGATGTTTTGTCTCCCGACCGCTGGAGTATGCATGCCATTATGTAAATGAAAAAGGACTACACGGTTCTCGCCTCGTGTCGAAGAATCTTTGCGAATTTCGCCCGCGCAATCGACCTCGCGGATCAGGATCCTCGAGCGTTCGAGGTCGAATTAAAGAAAGAAAAAAAAAAAGGAAAAAAAACGGATGAGGACTATGACAAGAAAAATTCGGCAAAAGTTCCTCTTCGAACTCTCCGCGATAATCTGCGCCGATAACAATTCAATTGGTCTCACCTCGCCGTTATTGGCAGTCGAAATGGCAAGCGAATAGTCCCACGAGCCACTTAACGAGGTAGATACCCTCGCCATTACCGTCATTCCCTGGCAAATATGTCCGGGAATTAATGCAAAAAAAAATCCCGAAGGCCCGTCACGCTGTCAGAGAACCTAACCAGCGTCGGATGTGATTGATATCTAATCTGCGAGGCACTTATCGGACACAGGAGATCAAAAATCGGAGGGGCCATTGTCAGGGAAATTCGGCGGTCCTGGAGGGACCCCCTCTCTAAGCCAACCAGAACCTTAGGGTTTCGACGTCGAACTTTATTACAAAACTGAAAAAGAAAAACAAAAATTTCTGCGAGAGTAACAAACTTTTGGCTTATGTGACTAGTTGTAATACTCAGCGGCAATACTAAATTAATGTAATGTGTACAGGTGTCGAGGGCCCGCGGTGTCCAGGGGGTTGGCGAGCGACCGGGTTTCCTTCTAACCCCGAGGACCCTCGTCCTCGTTCTTCTTCGTCCTAGAGGAAATGTCCCCGCCAAGGCGAAGTCACGGTTCCCGACTTTTCGGGCCAACCGACCACGTCGATCGAGGAACGAATAAGCATACGTAATACTCCCACGTAGTCGGTAGTTCGAGGAAACAATGGATTCGCCATAGGCCGAGACAACGGGGCCGTAAATGCGTTCCCAAGCCCTTCTGCGCACGCGCAGGTATCAAACTTCGACTCAACTATCCAGTACGGTTGTTACAAAACTAATTATTGTTTCTTATGTACAGGTAGTAAGGATTACTTCGTATCCACGTGACCGTAAAGTAGTACAAGGAGACATAACGCCGATTCCACAGAAAGTGATATCATCCTAGGATATCTCAGATTTTCGCAGATCTAACGACGTTAGCGCCACTCGCGGAAAACGAGGGAACTCCAATCCTACGTGAGCGAAACATTTTCCACCGACGTAAATGGTCTAAAAAGCTAGTCATATCGCGATTAAGGTACGCAAAGTGAAACGATAATCCACGTATGATATACAGAATGTGATGTTTTCAACGCGATAAAGACTAGCGGGCCCACCATAAGAGGATAACGTATAATTGAAGAACTTCACCGGAAACAGTCTGAACATCTTGGACCCCTAAAATGGAAATATGACTTCAATACACGGCGTTGGATTTCCTTATACTACTTCGTGGATACGACGACTTTCTAGGTAATACAAAATTCGGTCGTCCATCCCCCGCCCTAAGCGCAAGAGGAGGCCAGAGTTCTTTGTTACCGTACATTGAAGTCCCTAACAATGCAAACCATCAACGCAGGAGTACCACGTGTGAGTAAGAATCCTACACAATTTTTATACCCACTTTTTTTCGAGAAATTCTAGCCGAGAGGACGACTGCTCTGATCTAAAAAAAGGAAGAAAAAAAAAGAAAAACGAGACAGGAATTCCAAAAGAGAAGACTTTCCTTTCCTTCGACTAAGTCCCGACGAGGATATTTCCCTCCTCTCGACGAGGACTCGCCAGGATCCTCGGAGGACCAAGCCGACCTTCGTCCCCGCCAACCCCAGTGGTCGGCCGCGTCCTTCCGGACTTATATCCTTATATCTCTAGAAGTAAGATTAAATTTACATTACGAAGTCTTACGCGCACTTTTCCTCACGGCGAGCGAGGGGAAGGGCGAGAGCAAAGGGCACTCCCTAAGGTCCCTCAGGACTCTGGATCGATCCTTTCCCTCCCGCCACCCCCGCCCCTCGGTCGCGGTTAGTCAACGAGGGACGCCGAATAATTTAACTTACCGAGAGAAGGTACATAAATAGTATACACTAATTTACAGTAATGTTTCATAGTCTCTGTCTTGGAAGACACGGTATGGCAGGATTTTTGATTAGGAATATAACGCCCTCCCCCAGGGTCCCGCGCGCCTTCGCCGACCTCGCCAGCGTCGAGGAACACGCTCGTCGACGGTCCTCGTCGCCGAGGACGCATCGCCGGTCTTCGTCTGCCCTCGATAATAAGCGAGATAGAACGCAGCCGGAAGCTACCGTGTGTCTGAAATCCCGGAAGCGGTGGTCACCACCGCGTAGACTGCAGCTAAACGTGTCTCTTTAAGGCGTCCTCTGGGTAATCCGAGTCCTGCAGTCGCGTCGAGAGATATCCCCATACGTGTGTACAACCTCTGACTACTTATTTTCTATATATTACAGGCCTATTGCGGGGTATTTCGCGAGCCGAGCCCCCACCCTGGACGAGGGCGCGTCATTTGGGCTAGCTATGAACGGGTTAAGATCACGGGTCCAAGAGTGAGTTTAAGCAGATCGTCCGGACCACGGACGGGATATTGGATCTGGCCACAAACCAGGAATTCCTAAAAAGTCCCCCCAAAAGGACCCACCCAGGCCTCGGAAAGAACCTACGCTCCATGGATCACGTAGACCGGCCTCGAGGGGGATAATTCCCCGGATTAGGGGTGAATTTCCCTACTTCCTCGTCCCCGACTGTTGTCGGTCTAAACGGCTTCCGACACCTGGACATTCCTAGCTAAACACCGGACAGCTCATCACGCGTCCCCCAGTGGTCCAGAGACACCCCCCGAAAGGGTCTCCACCCTCGGCATGTCTAAGCAAACCCTGCGTCCTGACCTTACAATGGAGCTCCTAACCAGCGACTATGCTCGTGGACCCTATTATTTATAATATCCGAAGGACCGAAAACGCCGTCCTAATCGTGGCGCGGGAAAAGCAGGGCCTCCAGGTGCGCCGACCCTGCGGACGGGATCAGCCTTACCTTATCCAAAGTGAACTACGGCGCTACCAATAAATTGTTAACCACTAAATGTCTCGATTCCATCCGCACGGTCGTCCCTGGGAGAGGTTCCTCCGTCTTCCTATCTAACATCGGGGGCGATACAACGATAAGGACCGGCGTTTCGATTAGGCACGACGAAAAGGGAACCCGGCGCCACGTGGGGGGGTGGCGAGAATCTTCCTATTGCGAACAGATCCGTACTGTTTATTTGAACACATTCTGGGTGTTCCTCTGGGCTTGCGACGCTCCTCGACGCGAGCGATGGCGAAAACTAGGGCTGGACGATATTCTTTAGGGGAGGAGCACAGGTGTATCTCCTTCCGAGAAGGTACGAAAGCCTCGGTGCCGTGCTACGGGGAACCTTGCGCCAGGGTGGCGGGTATTATTGTCGGTTATCTTCGTGTCCCGCGGAATGGCTCGCGAGTTTCGAGTCGCCACGTCGATACATATCGGGGCCTTGTCGACAAATTCGGGGCCCGGTACTCGAGGGTACTCGCAATAATCCCTTGGTACATGCAGTGCTCCCTAGGTGTGCGCGGTCGTCCCAGCTCGCCTTATCAGGAGGTCGAAAAAGGTACTCGGGACAAGCTACGGGACCGATTAGCTCGTACATCGGTTCCGTGATATGTTGTGGCTGTTAAGAGATTTATCGAGCACGGTCGTTCGGTCGCTACTTAGCTCCTGCCTACGTTTTCTGCCAGCGGGGAATCGCGGCTATAATACCATGCGCAGAAAGATACAGGACAATGGACTTGTACATACGCCTAACGACCTTATCAGCGGTTAGGTGGAACGGACGTCTCGTGGAAAATGCCCGCTACCGTCAAAGGGTTTCCAAGACCGCCTCAAAAGAGGACCTTCCAGAGGACTCGGACACCTTGTAAAGGTTCAAATTAAATCTAGGCAAATCTGTGATAAAAGGATCACTTGGACTTAGAGCTATTTCATCTATCACCGGTATTTCTGATGTATATCGAGGTTGACTATACGAGGGTAATGGAAATAATATTAAGATAGAAGAGAGATCGGACAGTTATATGTCGCCCTCGGAAAGGGCAACGCCGAGTGGCGTCTCGCTCTTCATGTATGTCTCGTGGAAATAGGTTTATAAGATATATATACATATATATCTGATTTGTACATCGCGTGTCGATTGACGGACACTCGTCTCGTTAGGGACTCGGATGAACCCGGGACCCTGCCCACCCTCCCTCTTCTTCGTTAGTCAATTTTCCAAGAAACGTCTCGTTCGGGAATCGTTAGACCTAATTCCATTCGTATACAGGTTTCTTATATTAATCGCCGAGTATTTACACCCCCGGTGGTAATCGGTCCCGGTCGACCGATCTAAAAGTCAGCTTGCTGAAAAGAGCTCGACGTGGCGAAAAGTTACGCTATGCATACATATAGATACATATATATATATATATATATATATATATATACTACACCCGTATCTTTAGAAAAAAAAAAACGTCCGTTTCCGGAAGAACAAAAAAAAAATAATCATAAAGAAGACAGGAGAGAATAAATAATCTTTGACACTCGACGCGAGTAACTGTACTTTCATGGAGGATGAGTTATTCTAAGCATTCCTTTCTTTCTCTCTCCCTTATTTTCCGACCGTTCGCTCCTACTCACGTGTACTTCGTCGCACGCACACACGCACGCGCCGAAATGCACCGCTAATAATTAACAAATTACACGCAAGAATCCCTTTCCAAGTAAACCCGACTGTGGACGAACAAAGAGACCCTTTCAAAGAATTTACGTTTCAAGGAAAAATAATAAAATAAAATAAAATAAGGAGCTGCACCGTTCGCGGGCATTTTCTCACTCAGTGGATTTGGCGAAACGTCGGTACCATTGACTCTCCCTCTATTAAAATGTCCTTATTGTTGCTTTTCATCGTCTTACCGCCAAACCCCCCCGCGACATGAAGCACTTTTCTTAGTTAGAGGATAAAGAAAAAAGAAAAAGAAAAAAAAATGGGGAAAATGAAGTCGTGGTCTCTGTAGTCACATGTTCAACCGTTTGAGTTCTAGGGGTAATTGAAAAACCAGTGTCGAAAAAATGCCGAACAACCCTACAGCACTCGCTATTTCAATAGCTCTAAGAACACCGTCAGTCGTCCTTACCGTATTGGATTATTTTTTCGACATGAAATCCACACCGTTCATAATGTACCTTATTTCTTCGACATGAAATCAAAATACTACTAGAATTCCGACATAAAATCCATCCCGTTCATAAAGTACTTTGTTTCTTCAACATGAAATCTGATAATCGCGATCGCGCTACTTGGGACTCAAACAGTTAAATGGCATCGCATAATGCATTTCCTATTTATTTCCATTCATTCTCGGTTGCGTCGCGCACGAGCGTACGGAAAGTTCAATTGCGCACCTCTCCACGGTCAGGCTCGATCCAAGGGAACGTACTACTATAAATTGAAGGAAACGTTCTACGTGACCGAAAATGAAACCGGTACCCTGTTGTCGGCGCGATTACCTATTTATACCCGTAATCGCGACTTTCATGCCGAACGAGAAAACGCGACACGGCGTTCCGCGTTTTTTAAGGCACTATACGGTCCATCGTCCCCCCACGTCCGATTAAAATCTAAAATATTTTACATACGGTGCACCGTGTCATGCGCCACGGGTTAATTACTCTGTACATTTCGTCTATACAGGAGCGAGGTGCATATGTACACGTGTGATCTGCAAAGAGTTCATTTCCCTATCCTTCCTTGACGAGAGCAGACCGTCGTTCAAAGCGATGACTAGGTGTTCGCGACGTCGAAGTCAAACCCCCCGAAAAAATAAAATAAAATAAAGGAATAAAAATAAAAATAAAAAACAAGAAAAGCGGAGCCCTGATATGCCCTGAAAAGTCATTTGAGCACTTCGAAGGACTTTGTGATGTACGAGCCGAGCCCAAGATGCAAAAATGGAGCTCTAATGGCCCTGGCTAATCGTTAGAGCGTCATTCGATTTCGGGCCATTTTGCGCACATAAATCGAACAGCAGTCGGCAGGACTCGCCTAATTCCTCGAGCATAATCAAATTCAATCCTAACGTATTGATCTTAAATAACGAAATGAAATTTCATGCGGTCCGATTGTTAGGGTCAATTGTTATTTAGGGTTAACAGGGTAGGATATGAATCTAGGATGAATTCGGTAAGGGCGATTTCAGCTCAAACGACTAACCAGGGCTCGCCTATCCTAGGAATTGTACCGACAAGCGTTTCTTCTACGACGCGAATATGATGTATAGAATTAGGCTAATTCCCGAACACGGTAACTTCGTGTCGACTTATGCTCGGACAGATCACCAGATACGAGGTATACATTCGATAAGTAACGGCGAACAGACGGAAACGATTGTGAACCGACCTCGACCACCGAGACGGTCCTTACCCGTAAACGTCGTTCGATGATCAGAAGAGAAGAACCGGAAAAAGTGGTAATGTATCGAAGGAAACTTCTCCACCGAGCTTAGGTGCTCGGAAAGCATCATCGAGGGACCCGGAGAAACGGAAGCGAGAAAATCAGACCCCCTTCCGATCCACCATGTATCTAATCAGAACCCATGAATGGATTTCTATATCCTCAGCCGAGCGCTTCGGCGAAAGGAAGACCTAACTGCTCTAAATCCTGAAACCCTGAGATATGAAATAATCACCCCGCAAATTTATACAAAGATTCGAAGCGACCAGTAGATAAGAGTGCTCCGAGAAGCTCCTCGCGGTCGGAAATCAGCGAAAAAGATTTCCTTCGATTTCGTACAATAAACAACAAAGTCAAGTAACCGAGAGTGTCGATCGGCGTTAAAAAAATCGTCACAATCGGTTTCGATGATTTCCAATAATTTCCAGCTGATTTTTCATTACGGGTATCAAAATCCACGATTTCTAGTTGAATAAAAACCCCTCGGAGTTCTCTACCTCGAGGGAAAGAGATATCTACACGAATGGACATTCCGTATCTTTCGCCATAATTCCGCCAAAAAGGGTCCTTTCTTATCATTAGTCGAGCCCTAGGAGCCCTCGATTCGGCCGAACGATATCCTCGCACGAAAGCTATTATCTATTATCTCCGCCTTCTCCTTCGCGACGAGGAGAGCTTCTCCCTCGCCGGACCGAGGATAAGTGAACCGCGTAATTATGTATGTACACACGGGCGCACTTTTCTTATCATTTTCTCTTTTGTTTTTTTTCCCCTCTACCTTTCCTTTCCGTCCGGCGTGAGAAGACGCCGCAGAGCGCGCACACAAATGTCTTTCCGCCTGTCGAGAAGCGACCCGGTACACGCTACTGTACATTCCCCGACATAACATTAACGCGTATATACATATTACATATTGCATGTTGCATTGCAGAAGTCAACTCGCAGGATCATCCCCAAAGGCGGTGCCAGATCGCGTCCAAAGTGTTCCAAAGCGTCCCCGACGATGCATCCTCGCACAGACACATCCAAAACACCTGTTGCGCCCTCGCCAAGTGATATCCCGAGGAAAAATCACGGGTGACAATAAACAAAAACGAAGAGATTCAATACAAACACCTGTCGGATGCTCTTCGCGAGCTCCACTCGTATCTACGTTGATCCGCGTTTATACCGCAGTTTCATTGGAGATGCTTTCTACCCTGAGTACTCTTATCATCTTTGGCATGTAACGTGACACGATGGTATGATAGAAAATATCCTCAAAGAAAGAAAAAAAAAATATAAATAAATAAAAAAAAATCAAGCGCGTGTTCAACAATTCTTTTTCCCTTTGTTCTTATGCATCGAGGATGCATCCAGGATGCACCGAGGAATCAACGAGGAATCCTCTCGATCGCGACCACCGTCTTTGAGCAGGACTGCAATTTACCACCAACGTGGGGAGGTGAATTGTGGCTAATTACTTTCATGAGGTCGTATTCGCGCGTGCCGTGGAAGAAAAAAGAAAAAGAAAAAAAAAAAACAAGCAAGCGGAAATCCACGCGACAAGGAACTCTGATGCGAGCGAACTTAAAACCGTCAGTCGTTTCTCGCTGTTGTGTAGTGCGTCTCTAGCGAGTTTCTTTGTGTTATATCCTTTTGTCTCTCCCTCGATATCCTTTTCAAGGTGGGCGGATTGGACGCGGGCATCGAGCCGAGGCCCGTGTCTTTTGGTTGCGATTAAAGTTAACGGAGTTTGGGGCCCCCTTGGCCAGAGGTGCAATTAGACTTGCAAAGTCAGGACGAATGAGAACCACGCGGTTGGTCGGAGCGTTTGGACGCTAGACGTCGATCGGCTATCTGGTCTGATAAGAGATACCATCCTTGACCCCATCGGAAAGTACTCCGAATCTGATGCGGAACCATCCTCGAGACTCCCCGAGAGATGCATGCCCCTCGTGCAGATGGTACAGAGGAGTGTCTCCTTTCCAAAAATTCCGAAATTTACCAAAGACCCTTCGGTCGCTCATGAGGAAAGGGGCAATGGCTCGATTTCTTGGCTTAATCGCTTATCAGGAATTAACCCTTGATATTGCGATCGACCGTCTATCGGGTTAGCGCGTCCAAACGCTCCGTACGACGTCCTAGCTGTCCATCCCATCTCTCCCAAGACTCGTCGGCGCTGGTCAAGGGTCTAACGCCTCCTCGAGAAATACCTAGGCAGATGGAAATAACCGAAGGAAACGTTAAATAGAGTTAAAGGCTAGTTACACGCTAAATTAAATAGAGCCCTTACGCGTCTAATTACGGGCTAACTTAACGGCTACTCGCCCGGAATCCCCTGGTCTCCGTCCGTGGGGCTCCGAACGTTCCGCAAAGTGCGCAAGCTAGGGGGTGGAACGTCGAGGTGACGGACCCCCACGGAGAGGAGAGCTTAAGCGGGGTCGAAGGAACGGATGAAGACCTTAGACTACCAGGAAACCGGCGAAACGCCCCTCCAAATGATCCACGATCTTCCTTGAGCAAAATATAAAGAGACTCACAAGCGACGCCGGTAAGATTTAACTCATCCAACCCATGCGAGAAAGGAATAGAACTCTCCTCGTGGCAAAGGACGGCATGTCACGAGAAAATTGCGATGCTTCGTCGGTTTCCTGCTTTCTCAGGTCTCCGTCTTCTCGCCCGGTGAAGAAGAACATGTGTCAAGAGCCGACAGCCACCGCGATCGAGGAGTGACTCACGAGCGTCCGACATAGACGAGAAGGCAGTTCGCCGTCTTGGTCATTCGGTTGGACGTCTCCGCCGTCCACTCGAAGGAAAAATGGGCGTCCGTCGCTTGGTCCAAGGACCGAAGCGAAATAGAAACGCTAGCCTGGTGGCAACGGGCCCGAAGGGCGAAGTCGCCGTCAATGCGAAGACCTGGAGCGGAGCCGGGTCCTCGTCGTCAGGAAAGAACTATGAATACAGACTGGTGAAAGCGTAATAATCGATTTTCCGGCATAGACGAAAATGAAAGTGATTCTCGGGTCCGATCGGACCGCGACGTCCGAGGCGTCGACGTCGTGGATCTCCTCTGGATGTCGAAAAGCTCCCGCGGACGACCCAGGTTGGGAGGATGTCGAGCTCGAGTCGACTCTCGGCCTCAATCCAGACTGACCTGAGTATATCTTTGTACCTTGAGAGCCCCGAAGGCTCGCCTCGAGATAATGGAGGCCGGAGCGTTCCTGGTGCGGGGCCCGAAGTCGGCCTCAACCGGCCCTCATCTGTCCAGGGGTATGTCCTCGGCGTTGGACACGTTGCCCAGATACTGGAAGCCGTTCTTGAAGATGCGCCCACGGCTGGTCCCGGCTTTGGTCTGGTCCAGGAGGGTCACGTTGTCCTCGAACTCGCGCACCCACCTGGCGGTCTCGTTGCCCCAGTGGAACCTGATGAGCGCGGCATGGTGGTAGACCTTCTTGATGCCCAGATTCCTGACCTCGACACCTTCCTCCGAGTGGTAGAACGAGCTCTCGCAGAAGTCCTGCCCAAGGAAGGGCTCCAGCTCCGCGACGATCTGCATGAATGTCGGTCGGTCGCAGGGCCTCCACTTGAAGCACTTCTCCATGATCTTGTGCAGGTTCTCCGGACAGTTTCTGGGTATGTTGAGGGTGCCCTTGCGCAGGACGTAGTTAAGGACCTCCTCGTTGGCCAGGCCCTGGTAGGGTATCTCGGCCAGGGTGACGATCTCGTACAGAACCACCCCATAGGACCACACATCCGAGTCCGAGGTGAAGACCCCATCGGACAGATTCTCCGGGGCCATCCACCTGATCGGCAGCAGGCCCTTCTTGCCGATCTTGTAGTAGTCGGTCTCGTAGATGTCCCTCGCCATGCCGAAGTCGCCGATCTTGCAGACGAGGTCCTTAGAGATCATGCAATTGCGGGCGGCCAAGTCCCGGTGGACGTATTTCTTCGACTCGAGGTAGGCCATGCCATCGGCGATCTCCGCGGCCATTCTGAGGACGCGAGCCGCGTCCGGCACCCGGTGGGTGTCGCGTATCCTCCGCAGGTAGGTCTTCAGGTCGCCGTTCTCCATGAGCTCCATTATGACGAAGGGGGGGTTCCCGATCGACACCACCCCCAGAAGCTTGATTATATGGAATGTCGAGAAGTTCTTCATGACGGACGCCTCGTTCAGGAACTCGTTCTTCTCCCGCTCGTTCGCCGCCTCGGAGATGGTCTTTATGGCGACGTCCTCCGTGCCGTTGAGCCGACCCCGATACACCATTCCAAAGTTACCCAGGCCCAGCTCCTCGAGGATCTCCACGTCCTCCCGGGCCACTTCCCAGCTATCGATCACGTACTTCGTCTCGATGTAGTCCGGGTTTACGCTGGCGATGAGTCGCTCCTGCGTCCTCTTCGCCCGTCGTCTGCGTAGGATCAGGATGACCGTCACCGTAGCGACGGCGAGGGTCGTAAAGGTCAGCACGAGCACGATCACCATCAGAATCGCGTTGTCGCTCTTCAGGCCCACCGAGAAGTAGATGATCTTCGAGAAGTCACCCTCGCCGGCCAGAGACACGGATCTAACGCGGATGCCGTATTTCCCCGGACTAAGGTTCTTTATGTAATGAGCGTGCCGCTTCTGCCGGAAGCTCGTCTCGGAGAGGCACTCCGTGCTCTTCTTGGCGTCCTTTACGTCGAGGTTGGTGTACTCGACGTGGTACGCCACCGTCAATCCGTTCGGCTCGTTGGCCGGGTCCCATGTGAAGACGACGATGGAGTTGTTCGACACCTGGACCTTGGGGTTCCTCACGGTGTCGGCGTTGGGCCTCTTCTTGGTTCTGACGCTCGTGTACTCGACCGGGGAGCACATCTGGGTCCCGTTTCTGCGTTTGTATCCACAGGCCGCGACCGAGATCGTGTAGAGGGAATAATGGCGCAGCCTCTTCAGGGAGTAAGAGCCATTCCGCGAGCTAGCGTTGAAGACGAACGAGTAGTACGTACCATTATGGATCCTCTCCGGGAACTCCTTCAGGAACCCACGCTCGCCGGAGTAGCAATAATTCTTCCGGCCGGGGGACAAGTACCCGATGGTCGCGTTCTCGTGGCAGAAGATCTCGAATTTCTTCGGGGCCGGGGTCTTCGGGGCAGATTCTTTGGAGCAGCAGGACTCGGGCTCCGACTTGTTCGTCCTGGCCTCCATCGTCGTTGCCTTCGTGGTCACCTCCTGCGCCCCCTCGTCCTCCGGCTCGCTGATGAGACCGTGCTTGCAGTAGTCCCTCGCCGAGAGGAACTCCTCGTCCTCGGGGCGAATGTACCCGTTTATCATGTAGTACCCAATGGGCCCGTTCGGGAACTCCGGAGGTTCCCATTTGACGAGGATCTCGGAGTCGCTGACCGGGAAGGACGCCACGTTGGTCGGCACCGAGGGCACGTCGCTGTCCGTCCTGAAGAAGATGATCTTCGACTGGCCGACCGGGGCGGCGAAGGAGCGCTCGTTCCTCGCGGTGAAGGTCTTCACGTATACCCCGTACATCGTGTAGGGCTCCAGGTCGGTGATCAGCTTCGACACCGAGGGCCTGGTCGTAGTGTCGACGTCGACGATCTGCCAGGTGTTGTTGCCGCAGGCGTTCGCCTCGAAGCTGATGTTCCTGTTCTCCGTGGGGATGTAGTTGAGCAGATAACCGAGGAGACGCTGACCCTCCGGGGGCTCGTAGCTGTCCCAGGCGAGGTGGGCGAAGCTCGAGCCCATCTCCTTGACGGTGATGTTGATGTTAACGACGTCGCAGGCCACCTTCTCGCCGTTCGACTCGGGCTGCACCTCCAGGTCGGAGAAGTTCGAGATCCCGACCATCCTCCCCAGGTGCTCGATCTTCGAGAGGCACAATTTAGGATTGTAGTGGAAGAACAGCCTGCCGTTCTGAATCTCGATCTGCTGCGACTCGGGGAACAGCTCCGACAGGTTAGGATTGTCCAACACGACCAGGCTCGCGTTGTTCATGTCCAGCTTCTCGCCCTTGATGACGCGCAGCTTCTTGAAGAATCCAAGGCTCGTTATCGGGAAGGAATGCGTGATCTTCAGGTAGTCCGTGATCTCCTCGATCAGGCCGAAGGCGTCCGTGAGCTCGTTGACGATGTTCGGATTGCCGTTGCGAATCTGGAACTCCAGGGCACCCTTTATCACCGTCGTCCCCCGGAAGGTCTGCGCGTCCGAGATGTGCCTGATAATGGCGCCCTGGCCGATCTTCCGACAGCGTCCCTCGCAGACGCGACACATCGTCATCTGAAAAACAGACATCGGGTCAAACAATTTCCAAGACCGATTCTCTCACACCTTAAGGGTACTATCAAGATCCAACACCATAGACACACATGGTATTACCCACACGCTCTTTCGCTGCTCAAGGGGACGCGAAATTCCCATCAAAGAATTCTCTCGTTAATGAAACCTTTTCTCCAAACTGGACGTACCAAATCGATTTAAACTTAACAATACAAACACGGAGGTTAATTCATGAAATTTCAATGTCTAAAAATATCTTCACAGATACTTTAAAAAATCTCTTATAAAGCATTCAATTTCGCGAGGGTCAGGACACCTTCATTACAGCCTTAACGCATTAAACGCTGCAAAGAAACGATTCGGTACACTCAATTTGGAGGATTCATGAATTTGGAAATTTGGAAATTTGGAAATTTCATGAATTTCATGAGCAAGACATCGGATGTCACTTAAGCATCCCCTTAATAGCGGAATAAAAATTCCTTCGATAACCGAATAGGAAAATATGAAATTCGACGAAGCCTAAAACCCAAGGGGGACTCAACCCTCTCCTGGGAACCGTCTAACGAGTCGTCTCCAGAATTCGTTCGTCGAGGATCCGCAAAAACGGAGAGAGCCGGGTGCAGAAACGGACGTTAGGGCCCGGCGTAGGCGATAAAGTCGGTGCTTACATTATTTTCGTCGACATCGTCCTCGAAGCCGTCCGGGCACTGAGTGAGGCACGAGCCGTTAAACGGCCGCCACTTCTGCTCGTCGTCGTACCTTAGCGGTATTCTTAGATGATTCATTCTGAGGCACTCCTCCTTACTGATGCACCGCCTCGACAGGTACGCGAATCTGAAAAGGGAAACGAGCGCCAAATAAAGCGTAAACCAACGCCTCGCGAGAGAATTCCCTCTTCCCTTCTCTTTTTTTTCCCCCTCGCCCGTTTATCCCCTCCGCCGAAAGGTGTGCGATGGGGAAAAAAAAAGAAAAAAAAAAATGGAGAGAGAGAAAAAGGTGAGGAAGGATGACAAAAGAAGAAAGGAAAATCTACGACCTCGGGGAGAGCCAAGTTAATATGTCGCTTAACGACGTACCCGTTGGATGCTGGAAACGAGCGAACGGCGGAATGCGCGTGCAATTACGTCACGGTCACGTAATCGACACATGCGAAGGCAATGCGTATACACAAAGTCGAGGGAACGGCACTGACTAACGTAATAACGCGGCGTTATGTATACGGCCGATTGGCGGAAAATCGGCCGAGTGGCCTCCTCGTGATCTTTCCCAGATTCCATTACGAAGGTACTTGAACGCAATCGCACCCTAAGAGTGTTTTAGATTTCCCTGTAACATTGCTCCGGATAAGTGTACGTGCACATAGGTTTACATAGGACTGGCATCGTGGCTCGTTAATGCAATGCAAGTCTTAACGTTAAGTGGAAACGCGTACGCGGAATGGCGAGGCCTGTTATCGAGGAGAGCCGTGTACAAAGCGGGGTAAGCTCGTTGAAAAACAAGTGCGCATAACCGTGACATTGTACGAGCACCCTACTTCTAGATGTAAATCGAACTTCCTAGTAACAACCAGTCGAAAACAAGCGGTCATAAAGGCACCGTACACCCAGCTGCTCTGAGTCACACCTCGACGTTGGCGGCTATCACCGGAGCAACCTCTGAAAGTGCCACGACATATAAACCATCGTTCCTCCAGTACGCGAAGTACGCCGAGTAAATCGACCCCTCGAAATAGCTCATAGATTCCTAGGAACGCGAACGTTAATCGACGATCGACCCCTTTCGAGGGCTGTCCGATAAGACGAGGGTGAAACGATTGCGAAGAACCTAGCGCCGTCCATAACAGTAATTAGAATTTAATCCCCACCGATAAGGGCAGATCCTCCCGACATAAGAATATACAAAAGAAGCCTGAGGTCGGAGATATTAAGAAAAAAAAAAAATAAAAATAAATAAATAAACGAAGGTGACATTTCCCCTGGTTGGATGTTTTCCACCTGCACGATGCGTGTGTCTACCCTGGAATTGGGAACGAGCGCGTTGGATTATCAGTCAGAATAAGGTGGCCAATGCCGGGTGGATAAGGAGTATCGGGAAAAAAAAAATAAAAATAAAAATAAAAAGGGCATCCGGGTGCTTACAATTCCGTCGGACAGCGTTCCATGCATCGGCCTTCGTGCCGATAGTGCTTGCAGACATAGCAGTCGCTATCAGTGGGACCTCGACACTCTCCCAGGCACTGGCTGTGGCAATTCGTCGGCCCCGTGTCCTGGCAATACTGGGCCGACCAGCAACGTCCTCCGGGACACTGCGAGCAACCTGCAAAATGACATCATCCTGGATCAGGGCCACGGAGTCTGGGGAATCGCTTTTGCAAGCGCACGCGCCAGGAGACCGTCCCTCGGCGCGTTAACGACGGGGTGATAACGCGTTATCGTGCCTCCTGAAGGCCCACCAAGTAGCGCAAAGCTATGCCAGGTCTCGTTCAGACTGGAACCCGCCTTGAGAAGCCGAATTACCACACTGACTCTCCGTCTTAGCTCAGAAGTTGCGGCGAAATTCGAACATCTGACTCATCGATCGGGTTAACCTCAAAGGTCGGGCAGGCCGGTCAAGAGCCACGTGGCCGCGGACGTCAAACGCTAACGGCCACCTCTCGCTGCCGAATCGGCCATACGGCCAAGGGGAAATAAATTTCCATGAATACTTTTTAACGAGGACTAAACGACGCCGACATATACACGCCGCCGGCAACTTTGTACACGCTTTGCTCCCCTACTTCTTGAACAGAAAACGTTGTTTAATCGCGGCATGCGGCAGGGAGGGGCTGCGAACTTTGAGCCTTCGGCAATCGCCGTTAACAAACCGACGGTTTCGCTCCTACGTGGTCGTATTGTCGTTTATTAATTTATTAAAGGGTTCCTAGGGGTCCCTCGCGTGTAACATCCTCGAGACCCTTCCACGGCGGCCGGGCCAGGATGCGACGATAACCGCGTTAAATGCGTTAAAAGCGAACAAAAGCGAAACGACAATAATCCTAGCCCCCCTCGGTTCCGGGACAATGTCTCACGCGGTTATCACACCTTACGACACCTCTCGCCGAGTGGATTTCCCCGAGTTAACGATAACGTGGAAGGGAAATAGAAAACGAAAAGAAGATAAAAAAAAAGGGAAGAAAAAAAAAACGAATGATAATTTCATAGAGACCGGTTCATAAATGCAGGGAACAGGTTCCTAGAGTCTCGCATGAGTTCCCGCAGAGGGGAGGCCCCCCTTATCGGTTGTTCGAAGGTTCGTTCCAGCAGGGCGCATGCGCAACGCAGAGCAGCGCGCCGACCACCAGGAGGAGGCCCTGAGAGAATTCTCGCGCGGTTTTCCTCCGACACGCCCGGGATAAATGCATTCTCGTACCTGGCCGAGTGCAAGTGCATTCGCCGATGCCCTGGCTAGGTATCCACGTGGAGGGTTTAGATAAGAATATTGGCGGACCACTTCGGAGCAGGGCTTGGCACCCCAGGGTACCATCGTTAACGGTCGGAAAAAGTAAGACGGCCAAACGTCCCATGGAAGTTCCAAGAGCACCCGAAACACGAGTGACGGACCCTAAGTACTGATTTCGGGTAATGAAAATGCGCCAGTACCCTGATCAGAGATCCTTGTCTAGGAGCGGAAATTCAGAGCCGGTACCGAACTACGTATCAAAGGAGTGCCCGCTCGGATTACTTACACGAGTCGAGCCTCGGTCGAGAAATAAACTTCGGTTGAAGTGCAATTTGATTCGGGGATAAGGAAGCGCAATCACGAAGTAATTAAAGGGCGCGAGGGTCGTAACCCTCGGCCACACAAGAGCGAGCCGGAACGAGAGCCGTCTAAAACGTTCTTAAACGTTCATAGACATTCAGAACGTATACGTTATAAATGTCGTTCGGAAACGTTAGAAAAATAGTACACCCCGTACGAATAAAACTCTTGCAAGGAAAATGGTAGAAAATCTGGATTTTTTTTTTTATAAACAGGGTAGCGGAGGATAATTTCTTTTATAGGGTGCGCGGCATCTTCTCGAGAAAGACGATCTTCGGATGCACCTGTGACACGAAATCCAAGGACTTAATTATTCATCTATTCGTCTCTAAATTTCCGGGTTCGGGAACGACCCCTGGGGGACGCGGCATCCCCGGTATGTCGGCCTTCGACGACGACGTTCTTCGGAGATCTCGAGCGAGCGACGAGATAATCGTCTCCTTGGCACCGGCGATGTGCAGCCGGTGCGGACATCCTCTAATCCAGTCCGAGGGGAAAAATGGATTTATCCTCGGTGCCGCGTTACCGTGTTCCCCCCGCGGAGATAAGCGCAGCCGGTGGTACCACCAGGCATCCCGTAAATCCTCGGCGGCGATAACGCCGCGGTTGGAAACCACGGTGGACCGCGATACCGCGCCGATACTCCTCTCTCGTCGGTATCGCGAAATTCCTTGACCCGCCATTCGCGCACATAACGAGAGGAAGGAAATCGAAAAGCCGTCAAACAATTGGCCAGGAGGCGAGAACCGAACAGCTTCGACTCATTAGGCTTATAAACCGTTTCTAATGTTTCCGGTACGCGGGATACAGATTTAAATGTGAAATTAAATCCCGTTAATACCGAACGATCTACTAGATTATCGCGATAATTACTGCGATCGGTGTCACTTGATGCGAATCAAGAAAATGAAGAAAAAAGAATAAATAAATAATAGTCTCCACCAGCCCGTGGGAATCATTCCCCGTCGTCTCCGGACGAGTAATCACGGACTCCCCGGGTCGCGGTCCCGAGGAGAACGTCCCGATGCATCGCAAGACCACGTAGTGGACGTCAAAAAAGATATCCCCTGAATTTCCCACCAGGTGTGGGTGGGCGTCCCACATTATCCCGACATTAGCCCAGTCTCTCCGGTGTCCCTGTTTAGTCAAGCGCTTACTAGGACAAGTCGTGAGCATGTTCTTGTTATCCTCGATGTACTTGTCCCCGGCGACGACGATGGCGTCCCAGTCGAGGGTGTTCGTGTAACAGAGATTCGGATTCTTCTCGATGCGCACCCCTCCTCTCGAGATCTTCCTCAGCTTCTTCAGATCGATCTGCGAACCGTCTACGTGTCCATCATCGAGGGGCAGAAAAACTTAGGCATTACGAGAGGGGGGGTCAAACGGCCGGTTAATTCGAGTAATTGATTAACGTCAGTTGACCCCGGGGATCAAGTAGGCTCGGTCGGAGTAATTAAAATAAGTCGTCGAGAAGCCATCGGTGGCCGAGCTTTGATTCCGCGTGGGAATCCCAATTGGGCTCTTGACTAGGTCACAGAGCCGATTGGCGATACGTGACGCGTCTACGCACTTACACACCCCGTATACGTAAAACCGATCTAGAAAGAGATCCGATGCCCGATTACAGCCTCGGACACCACTTCCTTCTACATGATCCGATCGAAAAGGCCACCGGGGATCAATTGGCACCGGAGTACGAGAGATTTCACCTACGTCTCTCCGAGTTCGACCGCTCGTTTTTAATCCCCCTCTCGGGTGACACCACCTCGCCGATACATCCGGAACCCACTCCCCCGTTAAGTAACGCGTCCCTCTTTCCAAGGGAACTCCAACTTTCGACGCCCCGAGCCAGTTAAGGCTCATGACGCACCAGAAAAAAAAATGAAAAAAAAATATCGCGGATACCGAAATAAGAAACCGCGTCGAGCGCGATTCCTCGACATCCGGTATATATCCTGGACTTCCGTCAAAGTCGGAGCCTGGTCGACGAAATAATTCGGTTAACACTAGAACTACCAAGACCAGTCAAAATGACTGTTTTCAAATGGCCCATCCTATACAAAAAAAAAAAAAAAAAAATCCGCCGGTAGTTCTAGTGTTAAACGCCCGGCACTTGTTCCCCGGAGTACATGCATTACATTAGACTTGCGCCCCATTTCCCACCCTGAGATAATATGCCCCCTACCTCAATTTACGCGACGCTTTTATTACGCGATAAAAGTTGTATAAGCTATTTGAAATAGATACGTATTTTTAAAATTATATTATACGTGCTAGCCTGCCATTTCCAATACTTTTGCCCTTCGCCCTGACAGGCTATATTTACGCGAGTTTCATTAGCGTAAAACGAATCCACGTGGAGTGGATACTCCGCGTAAATTGAGGTAGGGGTGTAGATTGGTCGATTCAAAGAGATATGCATTGCGACAATAAAATCCCGGGATCAAATACGTCCGAAGAAATGTCGAATCGAGTAAACGGAATTCGTTAAAATCGAGGTGAATTTTTTTTTTTCTCTGCGAAATAAATATTTCTTGCAATTGTACGTGGTCCAGGTAACGAAATAAATGTGAACAAAAAAAAATATATATATATAGATATAAATTTGTTTCGGTCAAGCAATATTTTCTCAGGGTAGGTGAAGGCGCTCTCAGGGGATCTCTTTCCACGAGGGCTCGAGAGGAATTACCTCGTGCAGATTCTGCATCTCGTAGACCATGAAGGCGTAGTCCGTAAGGAGGACGTCCCCGCGGATGACCTCCAGGTTCGGGAGGAGGGTGCTGAGGCTCTTAAGGCCGTTAACCCTGTAGATAAGGAGATACCCGGTGATCTCCCGTAGCTCGGGGAAGGTCGCGTTCTCGAAGTCGGTCTCGATGTTCTTCTCCATCAGGACGATTTGCAGGAACCCCTCGATAACGCGACAGCCCTTAAGGATCGTCAGGTACTCGACGTTGTTCCTTATGTCGATGCTCTGGCAGATACCGTCGCCGATGGTCACGTTCTTGAACTTGTGGCCCTTCTCTCGCACCTCCTCGCTCGACTTTACGCTGGGCTTCGGCAAGTTGGACGAGATCGACTTCTGCGAGCTCTTCCTCGACGACGTTTCCATGGAACTGCTTGAGAGTAACAGAAAAACCGAGACCGTTGGGTAGAACATACTCGGAAGACCAATCGCGCGGGCTAACGGACAATTATCTTAATCGCTCGACTTAAAGCTAATTACCGTGACGCGGGTTACACGCACGTAATCGCGGATTTCGCGGATACAAATCGTGCCAACTCGATTGGCGCGGACCGGGCTAGGTATGCGAACAGGGCCCCGATTCGCGAGTTCGCGTGGATTTCTTTTTTTTTTTTTTTTGCATACGAATTGGCGCATTGAAATGGCACACCACGTGGAGGCTCGTTCCCGAGTTTATTCCTCTTCGCGTGAATCGGATAATTAGCGGATTATTAATTACGGGGAAAAGCGTGGAAAAAAAAAAGAAAACCGAGGGGCCATTTCCTCGATCCGACAAGTTAACATCGATATCGTTCGAGTCATTGAACACACGGGTTTAATAAAGTAATCACCGTCGGCTTTCCATTAACGAGGGAGTAATTGGAGCGGACAATTAACTGGTATTTTAAACGAATGGTGCGAACCTGTATTCCAACCGTTCAAGCAAAAATCCGTACATTCGGATCTAAGATGATAAAATGTGTTTTACTTAAGCGAGTCAATGCACAAAGCTGAAAATTTCCGCTCGCGTTTCGCAACGGCTTCGACACGTGCGGAGCGTCGCGGAATCGTTTTCGTAAGGCAGACTTTTCCTCGAGTGGAATCGGCCAGACCGAATAGTCAAAGGAGCGTGTTCGGGTTACCGAGAGTACTGATAGATATATTAACTCCTTCGCTACGACGGGTGACTACAGTCACCGTACGTTTGGTCCAATATTGCCTGCACGGTCAGACGAATCCCGCCCATATGTCGAAAAGGCTTCGTGTTCAAGGAGTTAACCGAACCATGACAGACTCGGGAACTTTCTCCCACAGAATTTAGAAACAAACATAGGTGAAATAGAAGCGCAAAAGGACAAGAAAGTTCCCCGAGAATTCTCCACATTTTCCTACCGCCTTAAACCATACTAAATATTCAAATTGCTACCATCCACGTTCTATCGCGCGTCACATATTCCTCATTCTTAGCCACGAGATAAGTACCCGCGATATGCAGAGAAGACCGAGACCTAGAAACCATATTCCTATCCCACGTTCAGAAATATTCCCGGGAATAATGCTTGTCGAAAACCCCGGAAAAAAGAGACAAGTACGTACAAAGTCCCCTCTTCTCTCCAGAACATGGTCTAGCGTTTGAAAGCCATACAGTAGACTCCCTTAAAACGCGAGTTCTTACAACGGGAATTCCTATAACGCGTCAAAAATATTCCGACTACCGTTTTCATACAACGCGATTTTCCTCGCACAACGCGCCGAATAACGAAACACATTGTGCGCTTTAAACGGGAAAAATTCTCGTACATTAAAAAAACCCCCCGCGTTTGGAAACCACATGTAAAAAAAATACCACGTTCGAAACTCATATTTGAACAAAAAACCACGTTTGAAACCACATTTTGAAAAAAGAAAAAAAAACACCCACGTTCGAAACCCGAGTTTTCCAATAAACCCATTCGCTCCACCGCCACCCCATGGGGCGCGCCCGGGCGTGACTGCAATTACCTCTGTCCGTCGATGGCGCGTTCGCTCCTGTACACGCAGGGCTCGGCCTCGTCCAAGAAGTAGTTCTCGAGGTCTACGAGGTCGAGGTCGGTCCTTGGCGGCTCCTCCTCCTCGTAGGGGTCGAACTTGCCGTGGGTAAGTTTACCGGGTAGCATCCCGGGAGCGTCGCGAGAGTGCCCCTGCCGGCACAATGCCACGGCCAGTAGACAGTGCAGCGCCAGCAGGACGGGCCACGTCCCGGCGGCGTTTTCGCGCCTCGCGGCCGTCTGCGCACGCGCGGTCCTCATATCTCGTCCCGTCCTGGTCCCGCCTCCGGCCCGAGGGTCTCTCCCTCGCGGCTAGTCGACGCCGCGCGTCCACCTTACCTCGCGGTAGCCGGTCACTCGGTCGGTCAGCGGTCCTTGGCGCGGGCTCTCGGGCCCATGGCTCCCCGGAGAGCCGAGGACGCGTCCGCGGGCCGGACGACCTGCCGCCTCGGAGCGCGGTCGACGAGTGCGCGACCGGTCGGCCGCTCCGCGCCCTCGGGCGGCGGGGTGGGGGGAGCCGGTCGCCGCGTCTCTACGCGAGTACCACTGGCGAGCGGGTTCGGCGCACTGCCGCGTGTCCGGCGCACGCGCCGCGCATCGGGACACCCACGTGCGGGAGCGCGAGCGCCTGCGCCGGCGCTCGCGGGCACTCGCCCGCGCGCACGCGCCCTGGGCGCACCGCGGGCTCAGAGCTTTTTGTTCAATATGAAGAACTTTCGCGCCCTCATGGCCGAGCCATCGCACCCCGTCCGCCGAACGTCCCGCGCAGCACCTGGAACAGAAAACAAACCCGATTTTCCTTGCATCCATAATCGATATTTATACTTTCTCTTTCCTTGCTCCCGCGCGACATTTGCGACATTTCCAACGGGAGAAAGGTACGTCTTATCACTCGTACCTCCATCGTGGGTGATTTTTAACGTCATAATGGGATAATAAATTATCCAATATCAAAGTTGATTTGAATTCATTAATTTAATTTCATCTCAAATGTTTTTCCACGAGGAAGGAAATGACAAATTCCATTAAATAATCCAATGCCTTCCTTGAGCGAAAGAGGAATTTTCCTTCGCACTGCCCCGAGAAGGTGGAGCACCGCGAGAGATCGCGCGGTCATATCCTCGCGATGTTTTCCTTGATATATAGGAATGTTTCGCCTAATTGACCCTCGAGGGCAACGGACGAGCCGTGATTCGCGACTTCTCCAAGGTCCAACACGTTTCGAACGTCATGGTCAACACGTGACGAATGTCATGGTCGCTGATCGCTCTCCGTATTTAATTTTTATCCTCCTTTTCTTTCCTCCTTTATGGAGATATACTTTTCCCTCCTCGTGTCGGGGCGAGCAGCGAGTCGATTCGAAAATCGATACGCGCGACCGAGGTCTGACACATGGCCAAATAGGACACGGTGTGGCAGGTATGTAAACAAACTGTTTGCCCGATCGGGGATGTAATTGCGACAACGCCGTTGTCGGCGGTATATTTACGACGATAACCGCGAGTTATCAGGGAACGCCGAACCGCGATATAGGGCGCCTTGGCGATTGTCTCCGTGAAGGCATTCCGGGGACGCCTGTTATTCGATACACGCTTGGAAAACATAGGCCTAACCGCCTCCATCGAAGATCGACCCGAATCGAAATTTACGTCACTTCGATAAGACGATTTTCTATCTATCGACCAATTTGTCGAAAATAATGAGACACCTAAAAATCGAATTTCACTTGAAAATACATTCACTCCTCGGGTGAAATATAAAATATCACGACACCTTTTGCCAACCTTTTCCTCGATTTGGGAAAAAAAAATAAAAAAAGAAGAAAAACCAATAACGAAAAAAAAAAACAGAAAAAGAAACGAGGCAGTCTTTTCGCGCTTGCGCGCGTAGAAATGGGCCACTTTTTATTTCCGCCTTTTTATCCACGGGAGGGGCGTCTCTCTCTCTCTCTCTCGTTGAAATCGTGGAAATAAAGTGGAGTCGAGTTGAAAGGGGGGTTAAATTTATCTCCGCTTCGATGACTTCCAGCCGGGTCAGAGTCGAAGGAGTACGAAAGAAGGGAGAGCTCGAATTAATGGCACGCAGCCGAGAGAGTCCCTCCTCCACCCTCCCTCTTTTTCTCTCCTTCAGGGCCCGTTCCTTTGAAGAAAATTAAGTCGCGTTGTTTGCCAGCACAATTAGACCAGAGCCAGATACGTTTATCAGAAATCGTGTCGTCATCCCGTCTGGAGGGAACGATTCAGACCTGGGCTCTCTTCCGAGTAATCTCGTGCTTGGTGTAAGAGTCAGTGTTCCGTGCCACGAGTACATTCATGGATCACTTGGGTAGATAATGAATATTAATTTACCGATGTAACGAACGGTCGATCCCGCTTTGACGATGGCTGGTTAACGGTCGCCTATATTCTTGCCGTCTTAACCCTCTATCTCGAGTCCCTCCATGGGCTAATAATAAGTAACAAACTACTCACCGCCGCGACTTAATTAATAATTAACCCAGTTATCGATTGCGCATGAAAACACGCGTTGCAACCGCGACGAACCCCGGGGAGAGGACGCAGGATAATAAATCGGGTCCTTTCCACCCAAACAAAATAAATAAAAAAAAAACAAATAAATAAAAATCCCACCTTTAACCCTTTCAATTCAAGTAAAATTGTATTAATACGGTAAATATCCAACGTTACGTCCACGTATACATTTTCTTCTTTGCAATGTTTCCACTAAACGTTTTCCTATGTATAAAAAATAAATTAAAAAAAAAAAAAAGAGAGCTTCAGTTACGAAGTACGTAAAAATGTATGTACGTTTCCATAGATTTTCATCACTGTAGGAAGAGTACCCGTACTCGGTCACGGAGAGGGGGGGTCAATTCTACGGAATAATTACTCTGTCGATTATTCATTCACGTACCTCCGTGGTTCGATTAGCCGTATAGTCATTGCACGCATGATAAATCCCGAACGCGTTCCATTCACACGGCTGATGAATGTCTGCCCGCCGATCGCGGTAATTCGACGGCGCCGACTGATACTTACGTGCCCTATTACCGTAATTATCGCGGTGGACGTTTTATTTTTGTCAGGGGGAGTAAACAGGGGAGAGGAAAAAAAAAGAAGAAGAAGAAGAAGCGTCGCCGGGAGGCCGCTGCGTTTCCGCCGACCGACGTGCCGGGCCATACCTCTTCGCGTGCCGCGGCTCTGCCTCCGCCGAGAGAGAAGAACCAGAGGGAGGAGAGAATGAGAGAGAGGGTAAGAGAGACGAGGAGCCGAGTTTCGAGATAATTATGTCATTAGGTGTTTACTGCCACGCGAGAGAGAGAGAGATACACCTCTCTACCTTCTATTCCGGGCGCTATGAGATACACGGACCCGCAAATATCGAGGCCCGTCACGACGCAGGTCGTATCGATTCGCGGGATCGATCGCGAGATCCTATCGCCGGACTTATGAGAGAACCGATCCCCGATACTCCGATAGCCTTACATTCCCGGGGCACGGCGACGATCCAGAGACCCGATTTGTCCGACCGCCTTGGAGGGGCGGGGGAGAAATCTGATTTATACGCGAATCGGAATGACCCGCGACTTACCGGTTTATTCCCCTGGTTCGTGTATTAATTTTATGAATTTTTTTCTTTTTAATCATTTACCATTTTTCTATTCATTTTCGAGTGTCGCCAGCCGCATCTAAGACGAGTAAGACCGGGCACGTACATGGTTAAAAGTCTGAAATTCCCATATCCTGAGGTATTACGAACGGGTCATGAAAATATTAATAAAATCTATTTTTCAATCTGGGTCCATCGAATCATGTGAAACCTCGGCACGTGACCTAAGGGAAAACGCGATGCTCGTGAATTTTCATATTTCTGATATTTTTCAATCTTACGCCAGGTCGGGTTTTTTTTTTATTTTTTTTTTTAACGAAACTCGAATTTGAAGGGTCGTTTATTCGCCAGGGCGAGGTAGCGATTTGTCGTTGGATCGGGACTAGATTTCGGAAAATTGAGGAATAACGACGATTTCTTGGGTTATTACGAATCTCTCGAACGATCGACGGAAGTCCCTCGATGCGTTATCACTCGCCGTTATCGGCGGATCTCTCGGTTTTCCCCCTTTTCCCATTTTTCACGGGGAACGCGGACTCGACGGACGTCACGGGGGAATATATGTGTAAATATACATGTACATATGTATATATATCGAGCGGCCGCGATCCGCTCATTCATAATTCCCCGAGATAACGCGGTAATAAATGTACACGCCTTGTGGGTGTGAGTACGCGCGAACCCGCCGCGTAACGTGGACATGCATTTTGCGTCTTCTCTCTCTCGCTCTGTCGGCATTTCGCGACTTGTTGCTCGGCGAGAAGATTCGCTTGTTCACGTTTCAGTTTAATCAGTTTAATCGTTTTTCATTAATCCGCGCCGACGTCGTCGCCAAAACGGATACGGACGAGACTTCGCGATACGACTCCCGACACCGAGTATCGATCATCCGACCATTATGATTCACAGGGAAAGGAAAAAGGGGCCAAAGGAAAAAAAAAAAGAAAAAAAAAAGAAAGTGGTACGACGAAAGTACTTGAACAAAAATGACACAAGGGAAATATATTTATACGCGATGAAAAATGACCAAGGTCTATCCTTGACAAACTGACCTTCCCCTCCAATTACCGTCTCGGTACAGGGCGACTTAATACACCGTTCCACTTGCAATTACGCACAAGACTCGTAAAGACTCGTTAGTGCTTAACCCTTTCAGTGGCAGCGAGTTGCAACTGCGCAGCTCGATCAAAGGTAATCAAGCTGCGAGGTACTCGGAGGGTTAAAAAAAAAGAGGGTTTCCTCTTATGGTGGTATAAATCGAGAAGAATGGGAAAAACGAGGGGCAGAAATAATCGGGTAGGCGGTATTTCCTGTTCGCGATGCGTGTCTTCGGTAGGGAAAAAAAAGATGGAAAAGTTATAAAAAAAAACATATATATATATATGAAACTGAATAAAACAGGTTAATAAGAATAATAAAACGCCCCGTCGACGAAGGAGCGATCGTGTGCGTGCACTTGCATCGGGCTAAGCGCCGATTGGCGATATCAGCGGTTTCCTGTTCGCGATGCGTGTCTTCGGTAGGGAAAAAAAAGATATAAGAAAATGAATAAAACAGGGGTTAATAAGAATAATAAAACGCCTCGTGGACGAAGGAGCGATCGGATGCGTGCACTCGCATCGTAGGGGAAAAAAAAAAAAGATGAGAAAATTAGAAAACAAAAAAAATATATACATAAGAAATTGAATAAAACGGGGGATAATAAGGATAATAAAACGTCCCGTAGACGAAGGAGCGATCGGATGCGTGCACTCGCATCGGGCTAAGCGCCGATTGGCGATATCAGCGGTTGGCTCGACATACGCAACTAAAATGGAAATAAAAGCCCCTCGGATGCCATCGTGGGAGGGCCTAGCGTCGTAATAATCGTTATTGTCCAGATTATTCACCCTGAGAAAGTCCCGCGAAGTACGCATCGGGCAAAACAATGACGGAAAGATTGACACGAACGGAGGCCGAGTGCGTAGGTACGCGCAACGGCCGAGGACAAAATACAGATAATTAGCAGTAAATAATGACTCGACGATGGAAAAGAACAGCCAGTAATGGGCGATAATACCGGATCCCACGATATCCCGGGGAAGAAGTGTCGTCTCCGCTTTTAAAGAGACGTACACATTCCGCGTATTCCCCCAATTAACGCGCACCTCGTCATTACGAGGCGCACCCGTCGTTAACACGTAAATCCGTAAAACCGCGAGAAGTAGTTAGAGCTCAAGTAAAGGGGAGAAGGGAAGGGAGGAAGAAAAAAAAATCCGCAATCTCGCCGAAAATTATGCCGATTCGTCGATAAGAAAACGGCCGTAGAGGTTCGATTGACGTCACGTGCGCGTTAGATACTGCTACCGAAAATTCAATTAGCCCGGAGGCGTATATACGATTCCTGGGAGGGAAAAAAAAATAAAAAAAAAATAAAATAAAAAACACCTCGAGACTCGCCTTGCCGATGACGACAACACCGCCAACGCGTGTGCTCGTAGGGAATTATACGTCTCCGTTTCGCGATTAGATTTATTGCCTTTTCCCCACTCGGTGAGTCGTTAAACGGGGAACGCCAATAATCGACGCCCATCCACGTCCGCGTTGCGTATAACAGTGTCCTGGAGTTGCTTCTTTTTTTAGAGCCATCTATTATCAGCGTAAATTAAAAAAAAAAAAAAAAAAGGGGAAAATAGAGGCCGTTTCCCCAAACGAAACCGATGCCAAAACCGTGGTAATACGCTCTACGAGAGAAAACGTGCTCTATAAAAATAATTGAATCTCTCAACGCAACGTAGTTGAGTTTGACAATGCACATTCTGCGTAGCACTCGGTAGGATCGATCGGATTGGTCTTGGAGTTGTGCGCACTTTTCGCCTCCATTACTAGGCACCGATTTATGAAGCAAGTCGTGTATGCTCGGTGGCACGCGAATGGCTCGCAAAGTTGCGATGCAGATTGCGAAGACGATTGATTCCCTCGGGGGAGGTTAAATGGGAAAAGTAAGGAGCAGAGGCTAGCGAGCACGAGCAAATAACGCCCTGGTTTACGAGTCTTTACCGCACCGGTCAATCGCAATCGGCGATTTTTTTCCTTGTTCTCTCTCGCCCCCCTTTGCCCCCCCCCCCCCCTCCGCGCCCAGTAAAAGCATAATGGCGAGAAACGAGCCGAACAATCGGCGGTATATCAACCTTCGTAAAGGCAGCAATTGCCTCGTTGCAACGGCATTTCCACCGACCGAAGTATGTACATCGCGATCGGCAGAGCAAGGAGGCACGACCGCAAAGCGTAACTCCACCAGACCGAGGAAATGAAGTGCACCGTTCGTGCCGATACTCGTGGTTTTGGAATAAAAAATAAAAAAATAAAAAAAAGATATCTGCGATATCCGCCCTCAAAATCGCAGACTTCATTGATTGCCTCCTCCTTATCAAGGTAAGCTCGATAAACCCGATGAATCGACAAGTTAACATTTTCCACCCCAAAAATTGCTCCTACCCCGATAGATCCCAATTTCCAATCCAATTTAATTTAATTCATCCCCGTGATGTATTCCACGAATAATAAAAGAAAAAGGGATATATAAAGGAAAGACTAGAATGATGGATATTGATATGAAAATATTTATCATTTCCGTGGAAATGCATATTTACCGTCCCGGCTTAGTTCCACCGTCGAGATATCTCGAAAGGGGGGTTATAATATATATAATAAGCTTCAATTGAGGGCACGGCTCGAGGAAGGAGCCTTCACTTCGCGAAACTTATCGATACGTCCACCGTTGACGGAAGTAACCCCCTGAATCTAAAGAGAGAGGGTGGTTGCGGAGAGAGGGGAAGCAAACTTTAAGCCGGAAGAGAGGCTTTCCCCTCATTTCGGTGCATCAAAGCCATCGAGACTTTCTCAGATTCTTTCGAGTCTCTTTCCCCCGACCTCCCCCGCGCCTCTCGTCCGCCCACAATGCAGCCGAAGTTGAAAAGTTCAACGAACACTTCTGCCCCACCAAAGTGCGGTATTCGAATCGATTTGAAGGGGGTTTCACTTCACCTTAACGAACATACAATTAGAAATAACAAGTGAAACGTTCCGTGGACGCGGAAAACCCGCGCGGCGGGAATTTCCCACTAACCACATTGTCGCGAATACCCGGGGCGGCATTTAAATGGGAACACCAGAGAGGAAGAAGCCCGATTTTCCCGCGAATCTAGCTCGATGAAATATTAGTGGCCGCGTGCTTGGGAAGATGAAACATGCGACGTGCCGTGGGGAACACAAGTCTCGGAATACACCGCAAATAAACGCACGCCATTTAAACGAAAAGACTGCACGGTCGCGACAACATCCCATGAGCACGCATCGTTTTATATTCTCTCTCTCTCTCTCGGAAAGGTACCGAAGAAAAATCCCCGAGACCAGGGTCGATCGAAACGAGGATATGTTTAAAGAAAATTAAAAAAAATAAATAAATAAATAAATAAATAAAGAATCGCTGATTTTCATTACTAAACCTTTACCTCTCTCTGTCGAGATCGATCGCCCGCGAAGAGTGCGTAGGAAATTTATTTATTTATCCTACGGGTAATTGGCACCCCGGGTGTTGCCGGTATTATTTCACCGAGCCCGAGAAGTAAAAGGACGCGCGTTCTTCGGGGCGAATTCCACCCGGTAGTTTAGAAGGCATTGCGGAGGAATTGGTGCACGTACGGGAACTCATTGTCGAGGGGCCTCTTCCCAATTTGCATGCACTTTGCGCACGGGAGACGAGACAGGAGCGCATTCGAAAGCAGGAGGAGAAGACGCGGCGACTCCACGGTCGGGGGGGGAAAAAAAAAGAAAAAAAAAAGAAACATCGACCCTCGAGGGCAACAATGGCTATAATTATCGCGCGAGCAAAACAAGGAAATACTCTCTCCCGCGGAAGGAACAACGATGCCCGGAGTGGAACAATGGGTATAATTATTATATTGCATTCAATTGCAGGGGGAAGTGTCCCGCAACTACCAGGTGAGTTATCCGGCGATAACGCGCGGCCCGCGTTATCTAACGGTAAGGAACCGTAATTATCGTATACCGATAACCGGCCGTATCGTATTGTTTATAGCACGGACTGAAAGGATCGCGATGCCGATAGTAATCGGCATAGCACGCCATGATTACGACGCCCGTGACATATACTTGGGGTACTTTTTTTTTTTTTCACCGGGAGGATTAATTACCCCCCGCGCAGCCGCACTGAGCCGTACTTGATCCCGACGTCCTTATCCATTTAATTGTGAAATCGGTACTACGATTTAATCCGAGCACATCCGAGTGAAAGAAATTACATATCGAATTGACGAAGCACTTCTTCGTTACCATTCAATGAAACGTCTCTTAGGTTCGATGAAATTCATTTTTCTTTTTTTTTTTCCGCGGTCCCTCCATACGTATTTTCCCGACTACGTGTACTCGCGTGAGTAAACTTCCGGGCACGAGGTATAATTCGCCCCCTCTTACATGTTATCAGCCGTGGAGTGAACTTTTTTCCTCGCTTTTCGTCTATGCGTACCACGTGTCAGTACGCACCGTCTCTCTCGTCCGGTACAGGCGCCCACGCCGCGCCGATTAACTCCTCTTCGCGTCAGAGGCTCGGGTATATTTTTATTAGGCGGCCTCATAGCCGCGCACGCGCCCTCGAGGACATTTTCCTCGTAAACAAACGCCGACCAGGACAGGACGCGGCGCAACGAGGCCATGGGAATTGGAGCACCGACGTTACGTGCGCGTACGCGAGTGCGTGCCCCCTTGCGCCCTCGGCTGGTCACGCGCTCGCTCGCACGGCGGCATGCGCGTGCGCGGGGAGAAAAACGTGGCGGAGAGGAAAATCCCGCGGGGAGGAAAACACGTGGGAAGGAAAACGCGCCAGGAATCGCGAGAAATGGACTCGTGCAGCCCATCGTGGAAATCCGACACGGCCCATCTTTTCCCGGGTATATAGGCACTTGGCGCGACACTCTACCGCCGCGGCGTGTACTTGGCAGATAGCTCGTTCTACTAGAAGCTCCCGAAAACCTGATTCTCATCGACATTTCAGTGGGTTTATTTCTAAAAAACACACACGGTGCCGCTCATACTAAAATTCGACGGTGTAACCCTTTACCGTGCACTGAGACAAAGGATTAGTAAATTGATACACGACTGCAAGAAACGATTATCTCTTAGAGGAAGATTTCACGTTCTTGATTGATAGGAATTTTCTTCACTCAGTCTGACGTTTCTTCGGGGGTATTTGAATCGCAGGATTTTGTCGACGCGCATCACGTCGGGTTAATTGAATTTTTTTTATTGAATTTTTCTTTCCCCTCAGCGTGTAAAAACCGAACGTGTAAAGCAGAGCTACACCATTGCTCTCGGCGAAGGGATTAGAGTCGAGGAACACGGGGCACGGAATTGGGACAAAGATCGCAAACCCGTAGTTAGACCTGGATAATAGATAATAACCGGGTGACCCTACAAATTAGGGGTATATGGCATGCGCTTCTTCGGCGGATCCGCGATATGGATCCAGACATTAATCGGAGAAGAAACCTCTAAATATAGACGCGGGCAACAAAATGTCCAGGGCAAAAGGTGCTTAACTACGAACAATGACCTGACATACTTTTCGCGTGTTCTTTACCGAGTCATAAAATGCATTGGCTGGCATTTACCGTTCCCTTACATCCTTATTTTCGAGAAGACAAGTAAGGAGCCCCGTAAATCAAATCGCGGAAAGTATCCGTACAACGAGACACCTTGTTTTAAATATAGACACGGACACGGATGCGCAAAACCGCCATGGTATTTAGCCGCGTTTGCATGTGAGCAGTGAAAAATCACCGAAAGGAAATCTGCATATCCGAAAGGCTGCGCGTGAGCTTAATAAAAGGATCGCAAGGCACTACCGCGAAAAACCCTCCCGAGGTATCTCGAGGAAAGAACGAAAAAAGAAAAAAAAAAGAAATTAATAAAAATACGCACACATTGTACTTAATCTGCCCGTCAAGGTACCGCGTCTACAATTTACCTCGCACGGTAATCCGTTTTAAGTACACCGGTAATTTCGTGACATTACCAGGGAACCAGGTTTCGTGACCACTGTAATACGAGGTGGCCAATTTTCTTTTTCTTTTTACGAAACCGTGCAGAATGCACCGATTCGTTTCCCTGCGTAAAACAAATAATTATATATGTATAAAAAAAAAAAGTTGAACCACAGTGCCTCATATGCTGTTTCGATCAGCATTGGTTTAAAAGGAAAAAAGTTGAAAATGGTCATTTTACCGATTTTGAGGCTACGGGAGGTTTTGCAATTTTTTTTTTTTTGACTATCAAGGACCATCATATCGATTAAAAAAAATTACGAGGGCATTTCGATGGAAGATCGGTTAAAAATAAAAAAATATATATATATAGATATATGCAGATTCGGACAACGTAAAAGAAACGCAGTAACGATAACGCCGCGCGGCGCTTAGATAGCGTTACTCTCGCATCCTCGATTTCAAAGTCACATGACAAACGCGGCCGCGATAAACCACCGAATACGAAGCATAACTAGCGCGCAATGCCATTGGATTTAGTGGCGTCCCGACGCCTGACAGGCCTCTCCCGGTAAATTCATACATGTCGCATGCCGAGTATCGATCACCGGGATTTAAAGCGCCGCGGCATCGATCTCCAGTTATTAATAACTTTCCCGCGAGATCCCCCGTTTAGTTTAGTTTCTCGGTTAACTCCACTCCTCGGGGCCTCCGAAGACCCCGGACACAAGACGAGCTAAAAGGAACCGATGAAATCAAGAAACGCGTCTCTACTCCCCGCGCCACGTGACTTTGACGTCACGCGTCCTAACGTCGACCATATCTTTCATTTTTATTCACGCTTTTCCGGGGATTCTAGTAACGGCATAGTATATATCGCCTCGCCGCTCCTCCAGGAAATCCCTTCCTAAGCTCTGAAAATTTATCCCCCTGATAAATTAGAAACGTCCAAGCACTCGGTGCCACGTGGTTAAGGTGACGCGAAAGTGGCATCGGAGATGGTCTCGTTTACGGAACCTTTTTCTTCCCGAACAGGGGTCAAACCTTACAACGTGAATAGGAAGACATTAAGAGAGATCCTGACGGCCCGCGAGATTTCAATTTTTCTCTCTTTTTTTTTTTAAATTTGTTCATTAAGACTTTCAGGTGTCGGGACCTTCCCTTAACAGCCCTCGCATTCACTATCGCGTTCAAGATATCGCGTTGATACCTGACAATTTCGCGTGGCTAATATACTTCTTTCCGGTGCGAGACAAAAAAAAATTGGGTTACAGCGGCCCACGGAACTATACGGCAAAGATAAGACGAGTCATGCGTAAACGAGTCGCCCAACGCGGCCTCGTGGTCTGGTTCTTGCGGTATAATTACTCCTAATTGCCGTTAATGCGAGAGATAAAAGGGGGGTAAAAATAGGTTACCTGAGCTCTCGATAGCACCAGCTTAACATAAACGCAGGAACGCCGGTCTCATCCTTCCACGTGCCGCGTCGCTAGTCCAAGCCGAGCCAGTTTTCCTCGTTCGCCCTGTCACGCTACAAAAACAAACGGCACCTTGACGTCGACAATGTACACACACACACACACGTGTCACAGCCGACCATCCGTCCCGGAAGGGTGCCCCGAGCGAACTGAGCTTACCGACGAAAGCAGGAATTTCAAGAGGCCTAATTTTTCCCCCACTCCTCCCAAGCGTCCCCCTCCCCCGCGCGAATCGAGGACGACAATTTGCGCCAATCGGGAGGAACCTCTTCTACGCTAAATATTATGGTGATCCGAAGAAGGGAGGGGGGGCAATCGAACGCGGGGAACACCCGGGTAAAAAGTTGCGATAACAGCGAGGCAACCCGACACTCTTTCACTGAAATGGATTGAAAGAATAAAAGGAAAGGGGGGAAAAAGTGGGAAACACAGATAAAGGGTTTAACCTCTAAACCATCTCCCTCGTATTAACTCCGCGACGCGATAGCGAATTACTCCGCGGGTAAGTGACGCAGAATATAGAAACGCATCCCCTGAAATTCTCCGGTAGATTGCAAAAGTTCCCGAAGAGGTGCGCGTCGTCCTCGGCGTCACACCCAACCGCGACACGTTTACGATATTTCCGGGAATTTCCAGTGTCGCGTCCACCCCGTCCTTCCCCACAGCACGGGGTGAAATGCGCGTCCGGCGTCGAGATTCCGCGATGGCGTCGGTCGCGTTAACGGGTCCGGCCCGAAGGAAAAGAATCAGCTCGGCATATCATAGCGACCACCGTTTATTCAATCCACGTTCCCGCACCGCGTCCGGGTACGGTAGTTCGACGTAGCCTCCCGTAGTCGTCCGGGTAAACAAGATTTACGCGATCGCCCGGTGTATAATAAACCACGAGGTGGAGCAGGACAGAAGGAAATGACGCGTAATTCTCGAGGCTTAGAGGGGAGCCCCGCGCGGAGACGACGGAGGGAGAAAAGGGAGGGCGAGAGAGGGACGGACATACGGCGAGGGGGCGCGCCAGAAAGAGAGAGGGAGAAGGAGAGAAGGACGAAAGGAGCGGGCCGAGACGCAGAAGGAAACGTCGCTTAGAAGAGGGTACCCGCGACAGACGGGGGTTGGCGGGGTGAATACGGGGTCGAGAGTGCGCAAAAGGAGCACCCCGTCCCCCCGGCGTCTGCGAAGTGGCCGTATCCTCGCTGCCGGGGGTTCGGCCTCTCCCGTGGCGCGTCGTCCAAGGGCTCGCCGACCTCCCGAGGCCTAGGCGGGATCTGCATTACCGACGCGCGCCGCGCCGGGAGCACCGGGCCGTCTCGCGGTGTCATTTGAAATTCAACCGATACTCGGCGAACCGTTGAGCGAGAGAAGGGGGGGAAAGGAGCGAGGCGTGCGTGCGCGGCTCGGAACGTACGCTCGCGAGGAGAAAAAGCGACGGAGGGGAAGATGAAGGGGGGACGCACTTTCCACCTGAGGGAAACGCACGGGTGTCGATAAACGTTATCACGTGGTCCCCGGCCATGCTCCGCTCGCGGCTCGAGGTTAGGCGTCGCGCGGAGAGCCGAGCTAACCTCGAAGTCGCGCGACGCCGAGGGCCGGACTCTGCGCGAAAATGGCCGGGGCCGCGGAGGACGCGAGACCCGGCGAGGCCTGCACGCGCGCGAGAGAACCACGAGACGGCGTCGGGAGTCGCGTCGAGTCACCTGCCCCCTTCGTAGGCACTCTCTTTTCTGCGCAATAAGAATTTTTGCGTCGCGCCGCCTCTCCGGCACGCACCCGCGGCGCGGGCCCCTGGGGAGGGGCGGAGCGGCCGCGAGCGCGCGTGCGCGCGCGCTCCCCGGAGTGGGGGGAGACGGAGCGGCCGCGTCCTCGTATTGCGTAGTAAGTGCTTGAATGGATTACGTCATGCGCCAGAGGCAGGCGGGCAGTCGCCGACACACCCGGGGAGAGCACTTGTTTACAACGCCGAGCGCCGCGGCGTTTCCGCGGGGACCGGGCGAGACCAGGACGGGCACCGGGAGGGCCGCGGCCTTCCCCGCCCGCGGGTCGAGGTTAGGTTACGCCATGTTTACGTCGATGTTTACGTTCTCGGCGCGGCCGGGTCGGACCCTTCGGAGGTGGCGGCCGAATACCGAGTCGGGGACACTCCCGACACTTCCCGAGGAGGCGCACCCGCGTTCCCGGGCACGGTGAGCGCGGAGTTTCCCTCCAGGTCGAGCGGACGTCTCGGTCGGCGGCGCGAGATGACGGGGAGATCGATCCGCGCGACCCGAGACGGAGCCGCCGGGAGGGAGGGCGAGAGGGAGAGAGAAAGAGAGAGAGAGAGACGGAGAGCCGGCGCGGCGGAGGGAGGCGGTGGCGGGTGGGTGGGATTTTTGCATGGAGTGCTGGACGGCCCCCGCGTCGTCCCCCACGTGTCGGCCGCTCTCGAGAGCACGGCGTCCTCGACTCGCTCCGTCTCCGTCGCGCCCGCGAGTCCGCCTATGGCGCTCTCTCGCGCTCGCGACTAACCTCTCTTTCCCCGGGTCCGTCCGTCCCTCCTGTCCCCCCGGCGCGGAGTATCGACCTCGGTCCTCTCTTTTCCTCGTCGGCCGCGACCCGGCGCGAGCACGTGGAGCCGGTCGCCGCGACACCCGGAGCGACGCGCGCGCCTCACCTCGGCAGCACTCGGCTCCGGCCGTTCCCGGCGTTCCCGCACACAGGGCAGGAAGCGTCGAAGTTGACCACACGCCATACGAGCGAACACTGCATCACGACGAACGAGTCAGCTGGTACCGATGTTGACTCAAACAGGGGCGTAGGACGAGCGGGGCCCCGGCGCGCGCCGGTTGGCGCGCTCGCGAAGCGTGGGCCGCGTTCTCTCGCGCGCCGACGCGACGCGCCGCGTCGTTGCCCCGGTCCCTCGGGTGCACTCGCCTTTTTTCGCTCTCCCGTCCCCCTCCTCGCTCCCTCTCGCGCTCCCTTCCGCCTACTTGGCCGCGCTCGGCGCATCGCGGCGCCCCTCCCCTCCCCTGCCCCTCCCTCGAGGCCAGACCGCCGTTCCCCTCTCTCGCCCGCATCGGCCAACCGATTCCTCCCGCGCAGGGCCGGCCGGCCTCCCCGGGTCCCCCGTGCCTTCACCCTGGTGCCCACTCGTTCGATGCGTTTCCGTTAAATCCCTAACAGCGAACTGCCATTCGAGCTCACCTAGCTCCCTCGCCTCTCGCCGTTCCTTCTTCCCTCTTTCTCCCTTCTCCCCCCCTCGTCCAACCGATTCCCGACGCGCAGCGCCGCGCCCTCCGAATCGCGGGCCCCGCGCCAAACGCGTCCTCCCCCACTTCTCTCTCTCTCTCTCTCTTTCCCGATCGTTCTCGGATGTTCCTCGGTTTTGCTTCCTCGAAGCCGAAGAATCGACGGCTTCCGGCGATTCCGGGACTCTGACCCCGGGGCCTCGGCCACGTGCGCAGTCCCCGAGCCACGCGTATTTCCTCTCCTTATCTCCGGCTGCGCGGCTAACCTCCTCCCGCGTGCCCCTGTCTCCCTTTGCCGGAATTTGCCGCCCTAGGTCTACCGTACTCGCGCCGTTACGGGCCTTTAATTCCGCGGCGCGACGCCGCACTTTATCATCGCGCCCGCCCGCCTGCCGGTCCCTCCCCCCTACCCCCCTCACTCCCTACCTTCCTAATCGCCCCTCGCGCGCCGCGATCCGCGGCTCGGGCCTCGCCGGCGCGCATTCCTCCGCCCGACAATCCACGCATGCGCTAGCTGCGCGCGCGTCGCGCCCGCTTACCGACCGCGCGCTCCGGCTTACCGACCCCGCGACTCGGACGGTTACGACCCTTCGCGCGCCGCCGGCAGGCAGGATCGTCGTCAATGGCAGGTAATGGACCCTCGAGGAAATTAAACCCTGCGTCCTCGTTCCGACCTGGCCTCGTTATCCTTTTCGACCGTTTCGATGTTACGCAACTTAATTTTAGGACAACTTTGACCCTCTTCGCTGATATTCTCCAGGGACTCGAGAGCCTCCACCGACCTTGGAGGAAGCTTACACCCTGCGATGAGTTTGGGAGTTGCTAGGGGGAATTAATGGGAAGGAGGGACCGTTTGATATGCAGTCTTAAATGCTTTTAATTGGGGCAAGGTGGGCTCTGTGAGGTCCGAATTAAAGATTCTTGCGGAGTGGCGGGAGATTAGAGCGTTTTGGGATATCTATAAAGAAAGGGATATGGCAATGGGTGTCGATGGTCGATCGTTACGCACTCGTAATCTTTGGTGACATGGTGAATGAACGGCTATTTACCTTCCGGGACTGGAATGTTGATACGCGAGATTTATCTGGAATCTTTCTCGATAGAGACCCGTGACGCTCCATTAGCGGCTGAAATCGGCGATCGATCGATATTATATATCGTGATATGTTTGTTTAGCGCCTGATGTGGAGGAACCTGTTTCAGAGGTTGGAGTAAAAATATTTAAAATCGGAGAGATTGGAAGTTAAGCGTCGGTGGGGGTTGATGGGAGGAACAAGGTCGGTTAGAGTCTACCGGGATTTAGGTTTAGGATGAAGCATAAAAATTTCATATTACGCACCTTGGATACATCGTAATTATAACGAGCATTTCTTATACTCCAGTTCCCCCTTCTCCACGTATCCGCCCTCTTGGGTTCAATCGAGGGCGTTTTAGCTCTTATAATTAGACGCGCTTCGTCTCTCAGGTGCTCGTAAACACGCACCGAGGCCACGTGGTCCTCTGTAATTAGGGAAAAACCTTCGGACACGTGAACGAATAATGGCGTGGACGTTTCCGAGAGGCGTTCTTTCCCTCCCGAGGGAGGAAGAGGGTCGATGGCATCGCGTCCTGCCGTGAGTCGCTGACATTCGACAGGTGGGTTTACCCGAGAGACCCGGCGAATTAATTAACCCGTGGGAATCGAAAGATTGCGCAAGATGAACAATGGAAGTAACTCGCGATAGCTGGAATTGACGGTGGCGCGAAAGTACCGTCGAAGAGGCCTCCTTTATGAAACTCATCTCCGAGGTGGGTGCACCGAATCCCTTTAAATCTTACAATATATATATATAGAGGCTGTAGGGAAGGTCCTGACGCCCGTGAAATTTCAATTTTTCTACACAATGAAGTCTTGCGAGTTTCGGGACCTCCTTGTTCGCGCGGCGGGATTTCGAAGAAATTCGGTACACCCAATACGGGGAATACTTTCACGGACGGTGCCACTTTCACGCCCCTTTAAGTACCATTTTATCCCACTTTCTTCCGGATATATATCTACCCTCGACTCCTCTTTAGCTGCGAGGAGTCATTAGAATTACGTCGCCCTGTTTACGGTGACGTATGTCGCCGGGAACACGTGACCCTCGGCAATTGAGCCGGAATTCTGGCGGACACGTGCGCCTCGAATGGCCGCTCCTTTATGAGAGGTGTTGCGAGAGGGAACTCCCTTTGGAGGGAACACGGACGGCGACGTTATTCCCGGGGCTCTACGCGTAAGCCACTGACATTTGGGAAAAGGTCGTTACCCTTTAGGACACGAGGCGAGGCGTGAGTCACGTCACCGGTACAAGGATCCGGGAGAAACGAGAAGCGTCCGGCCGAGGTGGAGCCAGCGCCTCGACGCGGCGCGCGTGACCTAGGTCGGGAAACAAGGCGGACACTCTTCCGGGTAAGGTGGAGACCTTGAGGCTGTAACTGCGCAGCGACGCAATTTCGCAAGTCGGGATATTCACTTGGAAATGGTGTACATCGATTTCCTTCATTGAGAATCCATTGCCTTCGGTCCGAGTGGGTTTTCACTGGGAAATCGAGGACTTCAATGATCGACATCACGGTGGAAATCGGCTGGAAATCCCAAGGAGACATCACTGGAAATCACCGAATCATCGTATGAGATCAAAGGCAATCGGCTCTCGGAGAAGGGAATTCTTTTTCCTGATTTCCAAGTGAATCCCCAACCTCGATGATCCCCAACGATTTTCAGTGATTTCTACTTGTCGATTTCTGACGGCATTAAAATCCATGATTTCCTGAGCGAATAATCCTTAAAAATTAAATGCCAGCGATGCCACTTGGCCTCGAAAATTAAATTCGACTGCCCAAAAAATCGTAACCCCGTATTTTTGACCCGGGGAATTGGGAAATGGGCGGAATTTTACTTTTTGATCATTTTTTTTTTCCCCCCGGAAAGCGAGATTGGGGTTTACGGGAAAGAATTTTTTTCGAGGCGAATTCATGAGTCGCCGGCAAAGCGGGTCAGAAAACAATGGGGTGACACTTCCTGGTGTCGTGTCGGGACCTCGAGCAATAACGCTACGACGCAATTAGACCCCAGAAATTAACCTTCCTAATGGGACCCCGAGGTCTTCAATCGTGAGATTCTAAGAGAGCGATGTAAATGCTTATTTCTAGGTGAAGACGATCCATTAATCGCACTGCTGTATTACTTATAATTGTATTAAATGCTGCTCCTTGCGATGCCTCGGATCATGAAATTCCGTTTTCCTTCATTCGCACGAATTATTATAGATATCTATTTTATAATTGCGTGTCACTTTTCCTTTTTTTGGTGGGTTTTGTCGATCTTCTCTTAACTAATTGAATGGAAGCAGGTCTCGCAAAGGGGCGGTGGAAAGTGAAAGAAATAAGTTAGGGTTTAAGAAGGGAAATAAACCGTCTTATCAGTTCACTTTTTTCCTCAGGTCCATGATCGCTGTCGTTGGCCGGTGGGATAACTTTTTGAGTCCATAGATCAGAGCGATGACAGTCATTAAATAAAAGGCTCCAACGTCTATGCAGTAGTATTGCAGTGTACCCATGTGCCTGTAAATAAATCACGAGGATATCGTCTGGTCTCCAATTTTGCAAGGCTGCACTTCTGATTAAGAAAGACAATCCGAAGTGCTACGTAATAGCAGGTAAATGCATGCCTCGACTTAAAAAAAAAAAATAAACCAAATACAGGGATTGAGAAGTATTTGAAATTTAATGTTATAGAACTGTCAAACCTTGCAGAACTCTTCAGGTGATTGGCTCCGCCGTATTTTGCCACGTGTTCGACCCACCACGTGGCAAGATCCTTAGGTCCAATTGGCAGATCTCTTAGCAGTGCTCTTCTCTTCATGGCATTTTCCTTGTAAGGATTGTCCTGTGTGGCGGCTATTCTCAGAATCGCTTCGCGTAAGTCAGTCATTGTTATTCTGGCGAGGTCCATTATCATCGCGTATCCTTGTTTTTCTGTAACATGGTAATCTTTCAGTTCGACATTCAGAATGACATCAGGCAACGAGTGGAGTAGGCCTTTAGAAAGTGTCGTTTCAACGTGGCATTTCCCCCAATTTTCGGAGCTGGACTCACCAGCTTGGGCCGCATTTCCGTCGTGGTCGCAAAATACGGGAAGCACCAAAGTCGGGGCCCCGTGATAAGCCGCCTCGTGAAGAGATAACAACCCTCCATGGGAGACGAAAGCTCGAAGTTTCGGATGGCCGAGAAGCTCCTGCTGGGGCCACCAACCAGCGGTCCTCACGTTCCCAGGTAAATTCTTAATATAACCACCGTCCCACTTCCAGACAACGTTGAACGGCAATGTCGAGAAAGCGGCAACGAAGGTCTCCCGAAGAGTTTCCGGCATGCCGGAAGCTCTGACCGAAGAGCCCATGGAAACGAAGATAAAGCCTGAAACGAGTCGACTGTGTTCGCTAGTTCGAAACACCGGATCGATCCAGAGAACCAGCCCTGGTGAGGATTTAATAAAAAAGGAGCAGCCTCGTGGGTTCACCTCGTGCCAAGAACAATTCCAAGTCGGAGCTCAGTTGGAGAGCTGGTCTGCAGTGAAGACACGCCACGTTGACAACGTTTGACATGTAGGGCATGGTGTCCGCCACGGAGTAGTGGCTGTTTTGCAACGTCAACGGCACCTCCGATACCAATTCCCTCACGTCTGGGACCTGGGAGCCTGAAAAAGGGATACGCGGGATAAGGTTAATTTTAAAGCAGCCCTCGTTGTCGCGTCACGTATAAGGAGACTCGTTGACAGCTCTTCGCCATGCCAGTAAACGACACCTCAGTTTCTCGCTAATCTGTCAAGTCGGTCCAAAGAGCTTCCCGACATTTTGGCGCGCAAGTACATCGAACGAGAAGCACCAAACATTGTGCCGATGGAGAAACGTGGAGATATTCGGTGAGGCACTTTTACTTTCTTTCGTGATGCTTCTTTGTACGGATGTTGACAATGTACCTAGATATTTCCGCAGGATAGGCTGTACGTAGCCGGTAATCATGATCCAGTGCATGACTTCCAAGGTGGCCAGGTACGCCACGTTGAGGACTCTTTCGAAGAAATTCATGTCTTGAGTTAGGCTTTTGCCGAAATAGGGTGTAATGGACCAAGGAGAAGGATTCCCCTGCCGAGAGATGGATCCGCTGTAGAGTGCCACCTGTTGACATAATCGAATTTGACAACCACAATTGGAATCAACTCGATACGCTGCGTACGGTTGACTTTCTTTTCATCTCTCTATCAAGTCGAACCTGAACGACATACAGTGCCTCAACGGCTTACACTTCTAGGATCGAAAGTACTACATCACATTACACATTCCTCGGCGTCGATGGTGAGAAAATAATTCAACGTCGACCCTCTCTTAAATGCCCAGGTATTTCCCACCCCCGTAAGTTTGAATTCATTCCTCCATAAGTGTTCGCACAAATAATGAAATTCTTTTACCGTATTCAGCATGATCGTAGGGACGTTCTCTCCGTGCAAAATGCCCAACAGACATTCGGCATACGCTCCATCTAAAATGGCTACATCCCAATGTCTTCCGGAGTTACCCTCGGGGTGACGAACATTCGTCAGTGACGTCTCGTCTCGAAGGAGAGTTTCACAAGACTCCCATCCGTATCTCATGGCATCCCAAGGTGAAAGCGGAAGTTCGTTTCGGAAACGGGAGCCCACGAGATCCCACTCGGATGTATAATTTCCAACGTATGCCTATGAAATGATAACATACATTACTGCTCGCACGACATGGTACGTCTTCGGCGAATATGACCTGTTAAGTACAATCAGAAACTTGTCACAAGACTCGAGTGCTACGTAGCTGTTGACTTTAGACAAAACTCTGTTAATGAAGTAACAGAGATGATACTATGGTATATAAGCATCACTTAAATTCCTGATCAATTGTTAAAACTAATTGTTCTTTCGGTAATAGGTGACACTTTCGATACCTCAAGAACAGGAGGAACCAATTCTCGAAGATCGTTGTTAGCTGCTGGTCCAGGAAAGGCACTTAGAAGGGTGACGTTGTGCCCCCTCGACTTAAGGGATGATCCCAGGGCGACGAAAGGAACCGTGTGAGACTTCGTCCCTCCCATTGTCGCCAGAAGGACATTGTAGCCATCCGATATCTCGAGCCATTGGCAGAGAATCAGCAACAACCCTCCGACCATAAATGACATTCTGCCTTTGTCGTCTTATCTTCGCCGTCAAGAGATACTCGGACAATTCCTCGTGAGGTCTTCGGCGATTCTTCGACACGACTGCCTTGCTTGGAAATCCTGCACCTTCTGAGGCTCACTCGTCACCTCGTGAATGACCGAAATTAGGGAACCTTGATGATCTCGCGGTCCTTTCGAACGTGCGTTCGTTCTATTCAGCCATTCGAAAGATCTACCGAAGAGCGCGCATTCTTCACGTGTCCCATTCTCATTCAAAACGGCAATATTCGGTAAGCGAAAATAGTCATAGGGTACAATCCTGATTTATTGACACTCTTTAGATCCTAGAGACACCGAGAAAAGGTACCATTTGACGTTATTTAAGAGTCTGTTGACGTGTCGCCTCGTGCGGCGAAAAACTCCATGTTTACTGCTTCGCTGAAACCAAAGTGATAATTGCTGTTTTAATTGGCATATTTAAATGAAATAATATAAGTGGATCGAACTAAATCTCTTCTGTTTTTTTTTTTCTTTTTTCTTCTATAAAATTTTATATCGGCTCATTTGCATCACCAGTTTTTGCAAGTACAGAAGTCGCGCAACGGGAGTTGTAAGAGTACTTGATAAATGGCGCAGGCAAGTCTACGTCTACGGTAGTTGGAAGATTAAAGAGGACATTAATATGTCGAAAACGTTCCCGAACGTCAAATCGTCGCGTCACCATAGTTTACAGTGAATTACGAAACGTTACATGCACCGTGCCGGGCATATCAATGAGGCGTTTTCGCAGCTCAAAGCAAATGGGATGCAGACCCGCTGAAATACTCTGGAAAAAGTATTTCAGGAGGTATTGCACAAAGTAGCGTAATTGCTGTTTTGCAAAGTAACGTAATTGCTGTAAAGTCCTTCAACGTGTACGATACCATGGTACCTTATAACCATTTATTACTATACTATAACGTAAGTTTACTTTAAATTCCATGGCAAAAATCTTCACAGTTCTCCGATAAATATAAAATGAAGTGATAAAAGTGAGATATGCTTAGAACACAATCGAGAATCTTATTCATCTCCAGCCTCGATGCTTTTCTCAAGAGAAATGTTTTCCTTCGTGAACTACTTACTCCGAAAGGCGGCCACCGAAATCTTGACGGTTCACTTATGTCTTGAACGGCTTTGTGTCCGCCTTATCTTTTTGCCGGTTCGGTCGGGGTAAAAAAATCACCGAACACCGATCTCATTTCTTCTCGTCTCTTCGGCAATGGACCTGCCCTGCTCCGCGAGCTTTCACCAATGACATTCCGAAATACTCCGGACTCTCTTGTGCTCCTTTCAGCATCCCACTCGGTCGAATTTCTACGGATTTGGCGGTTCTTTGATCGTTACTTAGCCACCTTCGAATGAGCCCAACGCAAGTCATCCATGAATCTTCACTTCACTTAGTGCGTTAATTAAAATCAGATGCCCTTTAAACGATCAATTTGTACTTCCTGCAAAAAAGGGCGATAATTAGATCGACTGAATGATTTCATTATCAAGTATGATTAAGCTTAACGCAACAGACTCCGCTAATGTTCACCTCTCCCACGGTAAATGAAACGAAACGCTTCAACGCGTTAATCTATTATTTACTATTCTTAATCCTTTATACTCGAATTTAATACCCGACGTGGTTATTTCAGATTTCCAGGCACTCCCTTAAAGGGCTGTAGATTAACGGCATTACCTTATCGAGAACCCTTTAAGCCGAAGTAATCACCATCCCCTCTGGTTCCAACCCTCCGGCAGGTTTCCTGACATTTTGGCACCTTTTTGACGGATGTCACGCCGCCGGAAAATTTTGTCAATCAGTCGAGTCAATCAAATTCGTATGCGCCGTACCTTGAGGTTGTATCGCTTCCCCGTGCAAAGTACCATTTATCGTAGGACACTACTCGAGTCGGCAATTATACTCTCTTAACCCGGTCTCTTGACATCGGCGGATTCGCTTCTGTGTCAAGTTTGCGATACCCGGCTTGGACACGCGAGAGAGTAGCTCGAATATCGCGGAGCGTGAAAGTTTGACTGACCGGCGTGCTCGAACTCGGTGATCGGCCAAGCTCTTGGGAGAAAAAGAGAGAGAAAGAGAGAGAGAGAGAGTTAGCCTCCCACTAGATCGAGGAAAAGTCTGTTATTGTCTTCTCGGCTTCTAGAATCGCAACTCCTGGAATGCCGTTAAACTCCCAAAAGCTGTTCGAGTATGACTGCCGACCAAGTAGGACGCACTCAAGGAAAGGCGCTTTCACTGTTCCGATTAGCCGATCTTGCTGCATATCGATCCCTTTTCCTCCGCTTATCGGGATTTAAACTCCGGTCAGAAATTACTCGGTCCGCACCCTAATACCCACGGACCAAACCTAATAGGAACGCGAGAGATATTCTTCCCAAGTCGGCGAAAGAAAATCCCAGTTCTGCGCGGCATCGAGAGAAACTCCAATTATGATCTCGATAAGACTCACTTTCTCTGAGATGCTCGATCCCCGGCGGAAAAGGGAATAAGTAAATTCTCCATTTTCACGAGTGCAATTGTGCAATTTCATCTGCGTTCCTATCTGCTGCCTGCGTGCGTATTCTCAGTACTGCTCATATTCACCCGACCACTTACAACAAATGACGTCCTTAACTTCTGTTAATAATATATATATTTTTTTAAACATAGCTTTTGCATATGTTGTTACAGTTCGTTATAAACGTAGTATAAAACAGGTTCGGTACGCGTGGATTAGCCCATGTTATCTTTGTTATCATTTAGTGCAGGATTTTCTTATTGTTTTTGACCCCGTTGAAAAATTTTTACTTGATCATTTATAGAGTACAATGAATTCCCCAGGTTCTCGATGCAACGCAATATCCAGGGGTCCTCGATTGTCTCTACCATGGACCAGTTCTCTTTCACCTTTCACGACTCGGTTGCAAGGCAGATCGTTGGCTTACCGTAGTCGGTAGTTCCACTTTGCCGGAAGGAGCGAAGGATCCCCCTTCGAGCACCTGTCCTCCTCCGATGGGGTCGGCCGATCCGAAGAGGAGGATCGTAAAACTGGGATTTTCCTTTCTTCGTTTACACCCGGCCGGTGGAGCGTGTCACCTGACAGTAGGTCAGCTAAACTACTGGGAAAAGTATCGGGAGATACCCCGCTGGATGGGTGGCACGTTTGAGACATTTTTACGAGGGGGTCTGCCACCTCGGCAGGTTCGAATCTGTGTCAAGATCTTAATAGGGAGAGCGAATTCACTAGAGAAATCTGCCCGACCGGGAGTTTAGTTCCGGGGTCCCCAAATGAAGAAACTCGGCAGAGTCTCGCGCCAAATACATATAGGAACATTTCTTTATTTCTCGCTTGTAGTCTATAACGCCCGCAATGGAACGTTTTTCCTGTCATCAGAGAATCTTCATATGTAATCGCGGTAGAATTACAAGAGGTATCTCCTTGACATGTCCTCCTGAATCCGCTGGTTTGCATTTACCGATTTGCCTTTACGCTAAAAAGAAAAAAGAAACATTGTATCGCGTTGGTATGAAATCCCACCGCAAGTTGTCGGGATAATTCGCAGAGTTCATGAGGTGGATACGTCTCGGAAATCAATTTTTCAGTTGATGCAGGTACTTGAATAACGACGCGGAGTGGTACTTTCGACTCCGTGGATATACACCTACGCATTCGATCGACCCAATTCGTTGGTCGAATTTCGATTGCGGTCGTTTGCACGTACGCATGGAGAGTGTCAATAAGTACATACCGATTATGTGGGGACTATGGCTACATACTTTCCGTCCCATTTTCTCATTATTATTACTGAAAGAAGTAAAACGCAATATCGCATCGATGCGAAATTACCTCTCCACCTACTTTCACCTGATAATAATTGCATTAAATTAATATCCATTCAGCTCGTACGTTATCGTAAGCACTCGAGTGCAGTATCGGCGGCGGACATTCGAGTCTCGTAGCGAGGAACAAGTTTGTACGCCGAGTGCTTCTCGCGACCGCATAATCGGCGAATTGTGCAATTATCGCGAAACCCGGTTCGTCTCCCTGAAGACGACTCTTAAGAGGCCTCCGGGACGTCGCGATAAACATTGGATCTTTGGAACGACACCGGGAGTTTCCGCTCGAACGCTTCGATTCTCGGTGTCAAGGGATCCTTGGGCGCGGAAAAGAGTGCGGAGAAAAAGGAACGACGAGGCCCGTCAATTTTCCTCGTGGTTTCACTTTCGCCATCCCGCGAATCGAGCGCGTGTCGCGAATGCATTAGCTCTCGAACGGCGACCGAGTTCGCGCGATCGTGCAGCTCAAAAAGGACTTGCGAATGCCAATTGACACCCATTCATGCACTTGGAAAATTCGCAACAATAGGGATTGCTGAAATGCGGGATTGCCCCATGTAGAGATCAATTCCAGAATAAGGAAGAAAGGACAGGATCGGCATGAGAAATTGCGATGCTTGAGTGAATCGTGATGCCCACGAGACTTGCGATGCTTGTTGTTAATTCCAAAGAAATTGCGAAAATTGAAAAGTTAATCGGGAATTTGCGATTCTCGACGATGAGGATTGTTTTACAAGATTTCGGATATTTTTAAGGCGAGTTTTATGATTTTGATACTTTCATTACGGAAGGTGCAGTTGGTTCGCTTGACGTCCTCGTTACCGTTTATTATTCGCTGGGCGATCGCTTATAAAAATCGGTGACTGACACCAATCACGAGTAGTGCGGGGTCAATGATTTACTGTCCGTTAAGGTGACGTGAAAGCACTGTTTTAGTGACTGGTTTTAACGAATTCCGGTTTCCCACTACACTTGACAACTGTTGCACAAAACTGTGTGCAGCTTGGCAAGTGAGTTTTATGCAATAGACACGTCACGCGCTGTTTTCGATTAGGGTGTAATGACAGATGAATGGTATTGACGTCGTGACTGAGTTAACTCACAATAAGTAGGATGTACGAGAGAAACATTATACGAGGCATTACAATTTTCAAAGGTACCCATAAATCGGGCGTACCTCAAGAATAAGAATGAACCGTTTTATTTTGGATTCCAGAGGATCGGCATAAAGATTTGAAAAATGGGACGTAATTCATTCGTTCTTTCGAGAGACGCCCGATGAATCGCAATGGAGTGCAAATGCAGTTGCATGCAGATTCAGGATACCGAGAAAAATGTCTAGCCGATTGCCGAAACCAGACGGGAACTGTATCTCATTATTCCCAAACATTGGCTAGAGACTTGATATCAAGGCAACCAGTTTGCGACTTAATGTCCACGAATTTCGTAACATTATCTCTTGTCGACAGAATTAAATGGTAGGTACGGTATCCCATGGTTGAATTATAAATGCAGAGAGTGTCACTCCGAAATAATCGATCCGGTGATCGCCGACACCGTGGCTACGTGATTCCCGAAAACGGGGATCAGGATGTCCCCAAGTTGCAGGAGAACTTTTTTACCAAACACGGTTGACATATCCTTGACAATCTACGGACCGTCTTGCAGGAAATATCGACTTGTAGATATTTGCCTCCGAGTCTGACTTCTATCTTTAAAACAACGTGCAAATTGAACAAGTCAACGCGGAGAATAAAACAGCTTTTGCAAACATTGGACTAATAAAACATATACCATTCTTTACTTTTCCAAACTATTCCCATTATCCGCGTCCTCGATTAGGCGTGTCCATTCGTTAGGCCGACTCTCTTAGGAACGTTTCCTTCTCCCCATAAAATTACCATTCCCTTTGTTGGGAATAGGCATTATTCTCGATGAAATTTCAAAAATTCGCTTCGGGTGTAAACGTCGAATTTTTATTAGGAGGACAAATCGCTTTCCCGCGAATTGCTAAAGTCTCTCAAAGGCGTCAGTCATGAGTTCTTGTAAAGTCAGGTGCAGATCCGCCGTTTGAATATATTTTCAGGGTTTTTTACATTTCGTATAAATATAAGAAATTTCTAAAGCGCGAGACCGCGTCCCGTCTTTTCTTACCTACAAATAAACTTAAAACAAAAATTGAAATTTCATGGGGGTCAGGACTTTCCTTCCAGCCTACATATTCATATTGTGAATTTTTAAACGATTTGGTACCCTCAATTAGGTCAAAAGCTTCATAAACGAAACCCCTTTGACGGCACTTTCGCATCACCTTAATGGTGTAATGAATTTCATCGACATTGCCTCAAGTAAATTTAGTCTAGGCGAAACAAGGACAAATTAAAATTCTCCGACTTCGTATAATCGACTTATTTCCATGGGCATGCTTGCGTATAATTTTAATTATTCATGTAATAGATATCTTGTTTCAGTGGTTTAGTTGTTAATCGCTTGAAAAGTTCTTCTCGTGTTTGTCTACTGGGAGAGATCATTGACAAGCCAGGCACGTGTGAATCCTGTACGGGATATTGGGAATTGCATAACACCTGCCTGCATTCCTTGCCGACTTGTAACAATATCAACTGCACGGCTGCAAACTGGAAAGTCCAGTGTCCTGGAAAGAAAGAGCAAGAGTCCGATGGTTGGAAAGGGAAAGACGAGGAGTGATCCTTTTCTCTCGTCATCTCGAACGTGCGCCTCGTTCTCTCTCTCCTTCAAGAAAGGAATTCACGTTCCAGTGGAAGTGAAACCTGCGATTTTCTCTCATTATCGTCCTGCAGCGATGCAGCGCGGTCGGCTGCTTTGCTTATGGAACGATTATACGTTGTACCTCAGGAGACTGCATGGATAATTTCAGGACGGTCACATGTGCCCTGGAAAACTTTAAGAGAAAGGCATTTATGAGTTGGGAATTACATTAGAAAGAACATTGATTTTCCACTTAAGACTTACGCGTTTGGCTCTGTAACTTGCGCAACTTGTTTGTAATGTACTTGTGGAAAAACAATTTCCGAGGCACATGTTTTTAACCACATACTTTTAAGAACCGCAAGATTGCAAGCTTTAAAAGTGGTATTTTAATAACCTGCTTGTTCCTGGCAAATGGATTCTACTTTGCGTGATTTTCAAAATTTAATAAGCACTTGTCTTGCAGATATTTAATGTCTGTTTGAATGGATATAAGTGCATTGCAACATACCATTCGCAGCTAAATGTCATAAGAAATTCCGACATATGCTCTCTAGTGACATAATATGATTAAATTCTTTAAGTAAGATATCATTGCTATTACAGGAAAACTCGAAAACCTAGTATCGCTGGGTTGCTCTTAAAAATTCTAATGTTGTTAAGAGACTTTTTTATGTAAGTCAATTTCATTACTTATGGGTGATGCAGAAATCTCGTTACATAATAAATAATTAGAGCAATAAGTTTAAAAGGTACTTAACATTTTCTATTACAAAAAACAATTACTTTATTTATCTGTGTAATTAGCAGTGAAAATTTAAAATACAATCGTTTATGCAATGTAAATAAGTTACACCATTTTTATTATGAACTTAGAATTTTAGTTTACATGTCCTCTGTGTCACTGTCCGAATCTTCCTTCATTGCTTGACGGGCCTGTGTTTCAGCTTCTGTTCTTACTTCTTGCGGAACGCGTTGGTGTTTACCATTCGTATGGGCACCGACCCAACTCATTTCCAACTCAAACTGTTTATCTCTAAGTTCGTCATGAACTAGATAAATTATCCGTGCTGCCTCCTTTACTAAATCTTTACAAGTCATGTCGGAAAGTTTCAACTTCTCAATTTCCGTTTTCGCTGATTGTTTTGCTTTACCTAACAATAACCACGACATATGAATGATAAGGAATGCTAACTATTTATGATAGTAGTATAAATTTCAAAAATATTACCAATTGCACATCCATAATATCCATATGAAACTCCTGATGGATCTATCATGTACATTGCGGGCCCTTCTGCTTCATAAGCTCCTAAAATGACTGAACACCCATATGGTCTGACGGCAGAGTATAATGTATATGCATGCATATACATGGAAACGCGTTCATTTAAGTACTTCAAAGGAATGCCAATGCCGTACTGTGTCCGATAACTTGCTGCTTCAGATCGTGCAGTTTCTACAATTTGTCGAGCATCGGAAATTAGACCAGACACAGCCATACCAACGTGTTGATCGACATTAAAAATCCGCTTATTAGCTCCCGGTTGGTAAAGCTTCGAAGTTACGAGTTTTTCAACGGCAAAAACAATTCCATCCTTCCCACGTAGACCAATGACAGTTCTGAAAGAAATTAATAGTTTTAAATGAAAATATTAAGACTCTTGTTAAAACTAATATTTTGATACATACCCACTGTTTTCAACAGCCTTTTGAGCATATTCAACTTGAAAAACCCGTCCGTCCGGTGAAAACTGAGATGCGGAGAGATCGTACTGAACAGAAACATTGAGGTTAAGTACAATGTTTAAGTCAAAGAAAAGTTCTGTTACATTATCAAGGTAGAGCAAACATTATTACTTACGCCTGTCCCGATAGAGCTCATGTTTTACAATTTTTATACGAAAATTTCTACGCTGGATTAGGAGACAGATATTTATATAAGAATATACCGTGAATAGGCGAAAATCAAAATTCAATTGTCAGCGTTGGCGAGCGGAGCCATCATTTACAAAACCGACGAATTTAAATGTTCTTAGAACGGATATGAATTGTTAGATCAGTCTTGTGTCGTCACGACAAGGAATTCTCAGAGACCGCGTATACTTTTATGTTCTAGACATCATTTGCGTAGAAATTATCAAACCGTGCCATTTATCGGTTTTAATGTCATCATTTTCTGCTTCTAGGAATAAGCTTTAAGTGATTTCTGAGATTTCCTTCAGTTGCATTTATAATTACTAGAAAATGGGATTCAATAGCGTATGAAGATGTGCAGTCTTCTGATGAAGTCCGTAAGGTAGCAGCATATATGCGCATTAAGCAGTAACTAGTTTTCAAGCAGGGGATTTTCACTTGCAATGATTGGCAGTCCTCCGTGCGAAGTCAGTTGTTCACTTCAAAAGAGACGGAGCAAAGATGGATTCTTGAGAAATTTTTCTATGAAGCAGTCGCTCGAGTCTAGATTCTCACCGTTAAATTTCACCCATTCAGTCGGAACGGATTTTCTTTTATGAGCACACCAACTCTGTGAACGATGATCGTGCAGGAGCCAGTGCAGGTAAAAAAGCTCATTCGATTAGATTGACGATTGACATTTCCCCGTATGACGGGGCGCAACCAATCGCTGATATTGACACCTTCGTAATCAAATCGTTTGCTCGCGTGTCCACGGAGTGTCGAAACAACGGGATCTCTTTTTCTAAAGGATATGCCGTATTTAACGTCTAATTCGGATGAAGTAGCTTTGGAGCTTGACTCGAGAATTTTGGGTGGCGTTTATGCCTTTGATAGGACAGCTTCCATGGTTCCCCATTTACATGTCCATCTATAAATAAGCTCATAAAGATAACGTAATTCCATAATATTTCTCCTAATGGTACTATTTATGCCTTTTAATAAATTTCTGTTCGAGAAAGGTGGGCCGAAGTGGATTTAGAACTTCGAGACCACCATAGCGACGAGCATTTCGGGTATTTAAGACATTTTCCATGGAGTAAATCACTCCGTGACATTGGGTGCACTGTGCTCGATTGACAGCAATGTCAGAGACAGAATTATGCATTCTGGTACTAATCTGCCAAGTACTTAAGTTTTTGTAGTAAACTCTTGAAAGGATATGATATGTCTGTCGTCACTGTCCGATTAATGTAATCATTTAGCCGACATTGGACATTTTTTATCAACTAGGAGTATCCGAGGAAAGAAAAATATGCACATGTCATTTAATTTTTCTAGTAGTGAACACTAGTTTTATGTATTTGATTCTAGGCAGCCATATGGCATTGTTTAAATCACTACGCCTATCCAGATGCGATATTTCTTGCAGAGAGACTTTGGGCTGAAGGTGAGTTTGAACAAAATTAGGTTTATATACACTTTGAAATTATAATATTTGATATCTAATGACGATTATGTTAATTGTGTTTTATTGAATAATTTGTAGTGCATACAGAAGAAACCTTGTTTCTTCTTGCTACCTGTTATTACCGATCAGGGCGGGTAAGACAAGCTCATGCTCTACTTTCAAAGAAGTCACCCAGTTCGTCACAGTGCAGGTTCCTTCTAGCGAAATGTTCTTATGATCTTGAAAAGTAAGCTTAACAAAATTTAACATTTAAATAATTTAATAATTCTTACGAATTGATACTTATTATGATAATAAATTTAGATATGCAGAGGCAGAGGCTGCTGTAACAGGGGGTTATTATAAACAATTAAAAAGTTTAGATGAGATCGTAACACAGTTTGGTGACCAGGCCTGTTTTTCCCTTCAAATAATAGCTAAAATTTACTACAAAATGATGAGAACAGCGAAAGGCAATGAAGCACATAAACTCGCCTTAAAATTAAATCCATTTTTATGGCATTCGTTTGAAGAATTGTGCAATGTGGGCGAGAAGGTAGATCCGAACAAAATATTTCAGTTGGAAAAGTTAGATAGTTTTGCTATGTGCCACGGAACTACGCCGATTCTAAATTATGTTGCCGAACCAGATCTGATTGTCCCCAGTAATGCTAATCTTCCAACACCCAATAATATGTAAGTAGGTTAAACGTTTCTTATCGTATTCTTAACGTATCACGTTTTCATGTATGTAAATATTTTTAGTACACCTGGTCAGACATCTATGGTAAATGGCGTACAATCTAGTGTTCGGTTGCATTCAACAATTGAAGAGAGTCCAGTAACTCAATCAAGTCATCATAATTGCTCGATGATATCGCCTAGGGGAAAGCCCCCTCGGTATCGGAGTATGTTTAGCAATTCAATGAGTCCTTTAACTCCAAGCTTTGGAATTTTACCTCTCGATTGCAACACACCAGAATCTAATGTATTACCATCTAACACAACACTTACCGAGACAAATGATCAAAAAAGTTTAGCTAAACGAGTAAGCAGTTTAAGAGCACATGTTGGGGTAAGACAAATATTTATGAGTTTTCCACCATTAGTATACATAAGTATCTGCAAACCAGTAACAAACCTTATTTATTTAGCAATTGATGTCAAGAAAAGAGACTCCTCTACAACAAGGAAAACCAGTTTTCTCCCAATCAGGAAATACTAGTAATACAGCTAACATTGTTACCGTTACACCTACTACTCCAACGCCTGCAGCTCCAACGCTTCAAGGACCCAACGTCAGGAGATCGTCCAGATTATTTAGCAACAGCTACTCTGTTAAAGTATGTGTTTTAATATGGCAAACGAATTAATTTCATTTGCAGTATCACTTATACATTATATTCATCTTCTATTTAGGAAAACAATAAGTCGCCAAATAGAAACAAATTTGCAACACCTAAATCACCATCGCGGAAAACTAAAGCAAGATTGTCGAAAAGCAACATGAACAAGGCGAACTTTAATGAACTCAACGAGCGCAATAGGACAGAGAAAGAAAAGAGCGAGACAATCACTTCGGAGAAAGTGATCGCTAACACAAATGCTCTAAATCAAAGTAACGCATCACATTGTGCCTTGTTGCTTCAAAAACAATGTGCCGGTAAGTGGAAGTTTGATAATTTTTACTTTTCCTCTGTGATTTGATGGTACATTGTGAAAAATATATTTTTTGATTTTTGTAGAGGGCCTAATGTCACTTTTGAGAGAATTAGGCATGGCGTATCAGCATCTAAGTCAGTTTAATTGTATGCAGGCTGTTGAGATATTAAATGTACTGCCGTCACAGCATTACAATACAGGATGGGTACTATCGATGTTGGCTCGGGCCCATTTTGAGATGATAGATTATAAGAAATCTGCCAGGTATATACGTATATAAAAATTTTAAGTTCTGGAAAACATAAAGATTTTATTAAATCGGTTAATACATCTGTTGTGTGATCTTCGATATCTGGAATATCTTGTTTTCCAGTTATTTTGCCGAAGTTAGGCAATTGGAGCCTCAGAGGACTGAACTGATGGAAATCTACAGTACGGTACTCTGGCATTTACATGCTGAAGTTCAGCTCTCCACCTTGGCGCAAGAGCTGGTCTCCGAAGATCGTAATTCTCCAGCTGCGTGGTGTGCTACGGGTAATTTATTCTCTGCGCAGACCGAGCACGAAATCGCTATTAAGTTCTTTCAAAGAGCCATTCAGGTTTGTTTCCGTTTATCTACACGGCATAAGTGTTATAATCTAATTAGAATATTTAAGAACACAATTGCATTATTGTATCAAATGTATGTTATCGCAGGTGGATCCAAACTTCCCCTACGCGTATACTCTACTTGGCCATGAGTACGTCATGACTGAAGAATTAGACAAAGCTATTACGGCTTTTCGAAATGCTATAAGACTTGATCCTAGGCATTATAACGCATGGTAAATCTAGTAATTCTTTTTTGTTTAGAATGAACAATTTATTTCGCCTTTTCTATACCTTGTAATTTTCCCAGGTTCGGACTCGGTACAATATTCTCTAAACAAGAGCAGTATAGTTTAGCAGAGTTACACTTCAAGAGAGCTTTGCAAATTAATCCGCAGAACTCTGCCATCATGTGTCATATTGGAGTGGTGCAGCATGCCTTGAAAAAGACTGATCAGGCTCTGAGGACCCTGAACGCGGCGATCAACAATGATCCAGATAACACGCTTTGCAAGTTCCATCGAGCGAGCATTAATTTCTCAACTGGTCGATATGCCGAGGCACTCAAGGAATTCGAAGAATTGAAAAACATTGTTCCCAAAGAGTCTCTAGTCTACTACTCGATAGGAAAGGTAATTTAAGTAAACCTGAAAATAATCTTCCGAATTCCTTTTCAATCTCCGTGTTTTATTTCAGGTTCATAAGAAATTAGGTAATACGCATCTCGCATTGATGTACTTTAGCTGGGCAACGGATCTGGATCCTAAGGGGGTCAATAGTCAAGTCAAAGAGGCCATCTTGAGTCCTGGTCAAGGCGATGACGAGTCTCCTGCCGCGCAGACAGGTATAATCGAGCATTCTTTTTTTTTTTTTAATATTAATTCCCTGACTACCTGAATGAAACACCTAATAAGAGGATCCTTTCCCTTTCTTTCCCAGATGAACCGATACAAAACAGTTCGACCGAGCACGAAGGAGATGGTAGCGCCGAAGTTAGTGGAGAGGGTAGCGGACTGCCCGGTAACGTTTCTGTGGAATCTCACGCTGACGACAGTGACGACAGTTTATGAAGATCCGAAAATTGAGCGCGCAATCGCCGCTGAGCAAAGGAAAATACTTACACACCTCATTACGAGTATTCGCCGTAAGAGTCAAGAAACACGCGCAGCACCTATTAACGAGACGGTAACGTGTCCGCGTAGAACTTGAAAAAGATCTTATTAAAGGATATCGGTCTGAAGCGGTGGATTCCGTTTATTTGGAAAAGGAATCCTCGGGAGGATCATCGAGAAATAGAGAAAATCGAAGGATTTCTCTCGGCTTCGAATCGTGCAGTATATCCCGGGGTCCATTTACGTTTCGTCCGACATTGGTCTGTCTCTACGACGGACATTCATTCTGCACCGTCATATCTCCCTCGAATCGTTGCCACCGCGCGTTTGTGTATATTTTTTTACAATTCTATTTCCTTTTCGATCCCTTCATTCGTTCGATTATTTTCCTCTAACCGCCTAGTGAGTGTAATCCGAGCGGATGTAATTCTAATAAGGCGAGGCGTAAGCACCTAGGTAATAAGTACACGATAAAGATTAAGGTAAACGCGAGACAATGAGATGTGGGGCGAAAGCTCGAGAGAAAGAGTGTGTATATCGTGTGTACGTGTAAATTATTATGTTTAGCGATCGCGGAGTGGTTTATTAGTGGTCACAAGATTGGCCACGAGGACGGCCGTGCAATTTTCTCTGTCGAGGACGAATACTCGTCGGTTCTCCGATCTCGCAACGCACCGGCTCGATCGCGTCCTGATACGTCCAGGTACTTACACGCCTACTCGTGCATGCGTGTAAAAAAAAAACATTGTACATTCAAGTTGTACGGACGGCTCGTTACTTTTAACGAATTGGAGCTCCACGCCCGGTGCAGATACGAGATCGAATGAAACTCTGGTGGTCGAGGGAGGGAATTCTGTGAGGTAGTTTCGAAATCTCGCCAGAGTCCGTGGGGTACTCGAAGTGCACTCGGATGTCCGAAGTGGAGGGATCTAGATGCTAAGTAGCGTAACAACGATACACTTCATTGTTATTATCCGCCATGCAGATTCGGATTACGCGTACCGCGAGCTCATGCATGCGAGTTCAATATTTTACATGTAATCCACGGTTAGGAGGAGTGGAAAGTTAAACGGACCTCTTCGAGTTATTCCAACGCGAGCCTCGCAAATTCGTATCGCGTGCGTTCTTTCCTTAAGGCTGTGCTATTTAAGATTCGAATACGTATTCGACGCATACTCCAGGGACGCTCGTTCGGTGTTCACTTTCGTTACGGCAGTATTTTAATTCTTTAGTTGGGCGCAGCCGGTAGGCAAGTATTCGAATATTCGATTTAAATATTCTATATATACATAGTATAGAAGTATCGGCTTTCTCCGAATGCATACGCTGAATATATTCCAGTACTTGTGTACCTAGTGTATGTACGGACGGTGCGTTCGAATACCGACGTGGCGAATAAGTATACCGATTATGTATTTAAATCTAGATGGCCACAGCTCGATTAGTTATCGTTTGGGGCCTCGGAAAATGTCCAGATTAAATGACCCCTTTGTAAATCTACTACTAACCTCACGACATTTCTTGCGGTCTCTGTCATACATACGTTACGTTCCCTCGTCACTTCCACGATCGATCAGCTGATATCTCATTTTTGCTTTCCTCCGAAACCTTAATAAGAAAGGCATAAGCATGAAATCGTAGGTTCGTAATAATTGCATGTATAGGCGAGAAAGTGATCGCTAATTCGGCCAGCTGGTTAATATTCGATCGTTTGGTTTAAAAGATGTCCTGTAACGAAATGATACTTTACGCTAATGTCCTTTGAGACGATCTCACTTTGTACGTGTATCAAGTCGGAGTCGGTGGGAAGCAAAGGCAAGGATGCGTCCCGTACCACTTATTTTCAAGTAGATAACGATTTCTCGTAGTCGCACGTCACCCGGTGTTACATATTCAGCTCGAGAAACTATAAGCTGTTCAATTCTTTAACTTCGACTGCACAGCTTCTTTTCTTTCGAGAGTAATATCCGATTGGATCAATTCGACATGTATAGTTTTAGCTGTTCCATATGGATGCTACCGAACGTAATCGGAGCTACGGTGTACTCGTGTAAAGAGGTACCATACCTGTATATGTAAAATAAATGATGTGATATCGGAAGAAACTGGTACAGGACATGTAACGATGTATGGTCTAAGTAACGACGCCGCGTTTCCCTCCTCCTTAGAAAGGAACTTTTCATTCTTATTGTTTCTTTTCTCAATAAGTACATATCGTTGGATATGCTGTAGCTTGCATTCACATACGATCTCACGTATGTTTCCTAGTCAGTAGGCAATTAAATCTTGAGTCTTTGATAGAAAGGTTTAGAGTAAGAATTCGAATTTCCCGGTGCATTTTGCGAGTGTCCTTCAAACGATTATTTATATGTAATTGGTATCTACTTTCTTGCGACAGCTGATAAGCTCCGTAAATATTGATAACGATTGAATCAGTGAGGAGAACTCATTCTCAGTGCACGATCGACCCTGCGAGGGGTAAACAAGATGGAAAATGACACTGTACAGACTGGTGAGTTTATTCGGGGTATAGTGGGCGTTAAAGCGACATTCAATTACCATTTTTACTTTACAATTGTAGTCCGCGGGCCGGTCAAGCTCACCGAGCTTGGCAGGACTTTAACCCACGAGCACTTGGCTCTCGACTTTCATCACTTTTACGTATCTCCGCCTAAGCATCTCGAAAAGTTCTTCGACCACGTAATTCGTGTGGACAACGTGGGTGTGCTCAGGCAATATCCGTAAGTCTGAGTCTTACCTGTAAACCGATCCCGCAAAGAGGAAATAAAGCTTAAGAAACATTCAGCGTGTAATTCCAACTCCGGAATTTAATTGTTCCGGACAAGACAACCGCGGTAACCAGATATATGGAAATTTTGCAGTCCCTGGCGTATCTTATCTCTCAAGTAACGCATACATTTCTTGCATGACGATTCAGTTATAGCAGTAGGGAGAATTTAACATTCAACGACGAGAGCTCCTACGAAGCCGTCCTCGAGGATGTCAAACTCTTCAAGAAATTCGGCGGTGGCACCATAGTTGAAAATACCACTCATGGCTTACAACGTGATGTATCCATGATGAAAAAAGTCAGCGAGGGGAGTGGGGTTCACGTGATTGCAGGCACTGGTAAATTGAGGCTGATATTGAAATCCTGATATGTCGACAATCCTCGGTAATTGCATTTGTTTTTATTTTTTATTTTTTTTCAGGCTACTACGTCGCCCTCACGCAGACCAGAAATGTTCTTTCCCTCGGCCAGGAAAAGATGTTTGATTTTATGAGGAAAGAAATGACGGAGGGATGCATCGAGTCTCCGGATGTCAAAGCAGGATTCGTGGGCGAAGTCGGCAGCTCATGGCCGATCGACGGTCAGTAGAAATAGCTGGAACTGATCAGACAAGGGGAACGAGGGCGTCTTAACGTGCCCGATATACCTGGTTTTTCACGACTATCCGTTTGGATCTGCCATAGTATAAATGGTGAACACGTAAAAATAGTGGCGAGTAATGTGGAAAGTAATAGACGGGTTTTTTCTGTCACGTCTAGAGTTCGAGAAAAAAGCCATCCGAGCTGCAGGAGAGCTGCAAGCTCAGCTGAATTGCCCAGTCAGCTTCCACCCAGGAAGGAATTCGGCAGCTCCTTTCGAGATTTTGAGGATTTACATGGAAGCTGGCGGAGCAGCTAACAAAGCCATAATGTCGCACCTGGATAGTAGGACTTTTGTCAAAATTTCGATTTTAGAATCGAGTATTTTTTTTTCCTTTTTCTTTTTGTATTTCCTGCAGGAATAAATTCACTATTTCATTTTCAGGGACGTTATTGAGGGAAGGGGATCTTCTGGAATTTGCGAAAATCGGGTCTTACTGTCAATTCGATCTGTTCGGCACGGAATGCTCCTTTTATCAATTGCACAAACACACCGATATGCCATCCGACGCTCAGCGTCTCGATAAAATCAAGCTTCTAAGAGACGAAGGCAGAATCGATAAAGTGATGATGAGCCACGACATTCATACGAAACATCGACTGGTAATAACGAGACACCTTTATTTATAATACTCCTCCATCTGCAGCCCCACCGAAAGTGGAGTAATCGTTACATGCCGCAGTTACAATTCGGGGGCCACGGATACTCTCACATTATCAACAACGTTCTGCCTAGAATGCGGCTGAAAGGATTCACCGAAGAGGAAATAGATCAGGTCACCGTGCACAACCCAAGAGCATGGCTATCACGTTAGCCCTTACATCCCTCCTACATATCAGTCTTTCCCAAGCACAATTTAAATTTCCTCCATTCGTCCTCATAATCGCCCGTCGAAAAGAAGTCTAAAAATCCGCGTTATTCCAATAATTACCCCATACCCCTACTTAGGATATTAAAAAAAAAAAATAAAATTGCTAAACCCTTTCATGGCCTTTGAAATTGGCGCGCTCGGAATCACCCTCGGTGACCGGGTCAGCGGGTGACAGTGATCGCGTGCGCGGACCGATGCGCCCTGACCCCATAATCGCTCCCCCTAAACGTAATAATAATTCCTACAGTAATACACCACAAAGATAGATGCTGGATCTTCTATGAGACCATCTACGGTGCTCGTATTAGGAGAGAAATTCAGCTCTAAATCGATCTCGATTGTTAGGAGCCGTGCCAGGCGGCTTCGAGCACGTGGGTCAGCCTATGTCGTTTGAATTTGGCGCGCGGCGAGACACCCCCATGGCTGCGCGCGCCGCCGGGCGGGCCGGGGGTGCGTGCGCGGGGTGGGTGCGCGTAGCGTAGCGGTCGGCGCGCTCCCAGTCCCGCTATTCGTGCGCCTCGCCGCGCCTCGCGAAGGTCCCTCGGTAAGTTCGCGCGCGCAGCTCTAACCGCGCGGTGGTGCGTATCCGCGGCGTGTCGCCAGGCGCGAGCTCGGGGTGCCAGCTCGACGGAGGAAAGGCGCCCTCAGCCGCGGGCAGGTCCGCGGCCGGCCAGGATGGAGCGCGAGGCCCGGGGTCAGGCCGGGAGGGCCCAGCCGCGCGGCGTCAGTGGCGGCGGAGGCGGCGTCGCGTGAGGGCGCGTCCCCGGAGGCCGCGGCCCCGGCGCGCGGAGGGCGGCGCGCGGGACGAGCGCCAGGGACCGCCAGGGACCTCCCCGGGACTCCGCCAGGAAACGTCCTCGAGGGCTGCGGTGAGTCTCCATCGATCCTCGGGTCGGCCTCGCGACCTCCTCGCGGGACCTCCTTCGAGGGATCGATCCCTATCGGAGGATCGCCTGTCCCGTGAAGCGGTTCCCAGAGGAGGCTCGCGAGCCTCGCCGAGAGGACGACCCGGACGATACCGAATCGTCGGGAACGGAGGAATCCTTCCACAGGGAGAGAGTTTGTCTCGCGAGAAAGACCTAGAGAGGGAGGAAAGGACGAAGGAGCGTTAATGAGCCGTCGAAGTTCCTTCTGGAGGAAGAACGACGGAATGGCCAGTCCGGGTCTCCTCGAGGTGCCTTCCGGAGAGCCGCTCTTCGGGCAGGCGACACGCGATAAGGATCGCTCCGTGCAGAAGAGCGACCCTTCGCTCGCGACTTCCCGCGGAAGGCGCGGGGAGCGATAAGTCGTCTGCGAAAGTGGATGCTCTCTCGAGCAGCTTTCTCGGGCCGGCACTCCACGAGAGGGACGCGCAACTCTTTGAACGGACTCTTCCTCCCGGTTTCCTTTTTTATAAGGCCACGAAAGGACCTCCTCGAGGTGTTCACTTTGCCCTGGGAGCCGGTGATTGGAAACTCTCGTTCTACCCGGGCGCTCGGGTCCTCCGGACGTACTTTCAACGAATCGGAGGATAAGGAGACTTCCAGTCGCGGTATCGCAATAGTGTATCCTGTCGCAGGATCGAAGACGGGTGGAGTAATTATTTTCAGTACTTATTCATGCGTAATTGTTAGCGGAATTGAGGACGTATAGGGGACGTGGGATTTTGGACGATTGGAATTTTCTTTTCTCTTTCTCGATACCTATATGTGGTGAAATAAGTGGAGGTATGTCGCGAGCTTTCCGAAAACGCCGAGGGAATATCCCGGGACTCGGGAAACGCGATCTTTTATAAGGACTTCCCAGGGACGCTCCCTCGCGACAGGACGACGTTTCTCGGGGATTGATAGTTAAGCTCCGGATTTCCCGCAACGAATTCACCTCCTCGATGGGACTGCGAGCGGACTCGGAAGGGTTTCTCATAGAGGGGCGAACCCTTTTGCCCCGCGATCGATTAGGCGATCCTTATCAAAGTCAGGGTGGCCCTTCGTGCACGGGGTGCCAGCGAGACCGTGAAAAAGGTCGGGGATCGCGGCGCTCTGCTTTCGAAAATAGACGAGACCGATAAACCTTTCCGCGTCCCTTAATCTCTTAATTAGACCGGGGAAATATTTCCCATACAACGTGGAATAAATCAGGAAAAACATTCTATTAAGACGTGCCCAATAATCAAGAACCAACGTAAATCGACCCTTGCACGGAAATTCGCCCTATATATCCAAACAAATGATATGAACCCTTCATTAAAAAAAAAAAAAAATCAAATCCTCTTTTTTCTTCTATACGAGCATTATTAATCCTATTTACCTAGCTTCGCAAAATTCCAAATCGTCCTCGCTAAGTACAGATTTATTATACGATGTATTCCGTCAAATTGATCCGATTACTGATCATTAAGGGTCCAAAGTGGTCGCGGAAAAAAATCTGAACTACGTACAGGTTACGTATTTACATGTCGGGGGGGTAAGTGCACTTCACAGGGTGCACTTTCCGAGGGCATGCGTCCGGTGAACTCTTTAATTCCGTAGGGTTGACGCGAATGATCGCATTTCTCTCGTGGCATTCTTCTTTCATTTTCTTCTCTTCTTCTTTTTCCAGGGAATAGTTTCCGCGTTTTCTTCGGCTACCCTTCGTAGGGACAGCAATTGGGTATCAGGGGGAGGGATAATAGCAATTGCGCTAGTCTTTTTGCAAGGCGGACTTACCGGGGTGTGAACTTACCGCGAGTGGAAGTAATGCTCGCGTTGCCGAGGGATACGCAGGAAGAGAGAGAGAGGGAACTACGCACCTATTTTTTCCTCACCCTTATTCTCCCTCTTTCTCTCTCTTTCGTTCTCTCTCGATTTTACGTGCGTGCGTTCCGCGTTCGGGCTTACGTGCGTGCGGACCTCCTCTCTTTCGCTCCCGAATTAAGCGTCGAGCTCGCTAACCGGGTCAGCGATTTCCGACCCTCTGAACGACTCCGCGTGGACCTGGGCGACCCACTGCCGGAGAGTTACGATTTCGAAACTGCGAGAGGAAATGCCAACTCGGGGAACTGCACTGTCCACGGTGGACCGAGGGCCGATTACCGCGGTTCCTCCTGGGAGCTTTTCCTCCGCCAAACTTCCCGTCGAGACTTTTCCTCTTTTCGGCTTCTCTAAATTGAAAATTGAAAATTTTCCCTGAAATTGCCTATTTTTATATTTTTCATTACGAACGATACGTCGCATGGTATTAGTCTCATGACAACGACACTTGGTAGGATTTAAGAGATGACTCGTTTAGCCGACGTTATCGTATTCAGGGGGAAGAGGTATAAATGAAAAATTTCCCGTAAAATCCCCTATCTTATAATATTTCATTGCGAACGATACATCGCACGGTATTAGTCTCGTAATAACGACACGTCGGTAGGAGGATTGAAGGGCGATTCTTTATTTTTCGTAATGAACAATCCATTGCGCGGTATTAGTCTCGTGATAACAACACGTCGTTGGAAGTATTTAAGAAATGACTCGTTTAGCCGACGTTATCAGCCGTTTGGAAAAGGTCTAAATTGAAAATTTAAAAAATTTTTAAAAATTTTATAATATCTCATTGCGAATTATACATCGCACGGTATTAGTCTCGTGATAAAGACACGTCGGTAGGAGGATTGAAGGGCGATTCGCAATCACTGTCGGTGCATCTTATCCGGAGGACTCGGGGGATGAGAAGTTCGCCTCTGCTGGTTTCCCTCGACTCGTCGAGCTTATCGCCGGCTATCTCCATATTGTCGGGACTCGGAAGCGACGAAAGACAATCCGTTCTCCGGTCTCGACGAGACCTCGCCGCTTTTTCCCCGACGAGCAGCCGAGCGAACGGGGTCACTAATTTCTGGCAGCTTCCCGGACCTCCGACTTTCCGCCGGCCGTCGAAGAGGGCCTCCTCGAGAGGGAAAGTCCTCGGAGAGGAGGGAAACGATATTTTGGCAGAAAGGATCTAGAATACGAGACGTCGACCATCCGATCTCGAGATGACGGAGGCGACTCACGCCTCGCCTAGGAATTTCGGAGCTTTCGTGATAAGCGCCCGGCCGAACGGGGTCACCGATTCCGGGATATAGGAAACGAGAACCTTCGTCGCTCCCGTCTTCGGAATTTTCCCCGATAAGGCCGATTTCCAGCCCGCGACCCTCGAAATGGGAAAACGGAGGAGGAAGGAATGAGAGAAGCAGAAAAGAGCCGGGGATAAATGATTAAGACGTAGAAAAGCACGAACCCACGTGGAGGGTCTAATTATAACGTAACTTCCAATATTCGCATATTCGCAGCTAAGGATTTGCAGTTTCGATTTCCACCCCCTGACTCCTCGAGCAGGAAAACGGAGCGGATAAAGGAGCGGAAACGGGCTGGGGATAAATGATTAAGACGTAGAAAAGCACGAACCCACGGGGAGGGTCTAATTATATCGTAACTTCCAATATTCGCGTATTCGCACCTAAGGATTTGCAGTTTCGATTTCCACCCCCTGACTCCTCGAGCAGGACGTCGGAGCGGAAACGAGCCGGGGATAAATGATTAAGACGTCGCGCGGGGGCGTCTAATAATATTCTAATTCGGAGGGGATTTCACTTCGCGCGGGGGAATCGAGGAGCGATGGATGGAAAATCGGGTTTCTGGAATAAATTGAAGAGGGAATAAATATGGAGGTGCGGAGAGGCTCGAGGTATCCGCTGGTCGGAATCGAGTCTCGCCTTGGGAATAAACCACCCCGGAAATGTGTCAAGAGATAAGTGCCCTTGACACGTAAACGGCACGCCAGAAAATGACTCGCCCGATGTGCAGGAATTGTCTCGAACGAGGGGAGGAACCTCGGCCGCTGATAATTCGTACTTATCAACGAGCCGTGATTTATAGGTGCTCTTGGCACCCTCGCGCCCCGTTGGTCGGCGACGAGAAAGTTAACCCCTTAACTTACAATATCGTGTGAGAGACGTGGTATATCAATCGGGCCAAAGGTGAGAAAAACGTATGAGAGACGTGTTTTTTTGTTTATTGTTCCGACATTTTTTTTTGTTTATGGCACGCGCTATTAATCGAATTTAATATATTTGAAATTAAATCGTAAGGCAAGGGGTCAAGGAGGAATTATTTCCGCGGGTGGAGGGGGACTATTTTTCCCCCGGTTGTTGTTTCTTTTTTCTTTCTCATTTTTTGGCGTCATGGCACGCGCTATTAATCGAATTTAATATATTTGAAATTAAATCGTAAGGCAAGGGGTCAAGGAGGAATTATTTCCGCGGGTGGAGGGGGACTATTTTTCCCCCGGTTGTTGTTTCTTTTTTCTTTCTCATTTTTTTTGCGGATGCCTTTCTGCGATCTCCCGAGACACGGCGGTCGAGGAAACGGCTACGTCGGGAAACTTTCTACCGGAAAATCCATCTCGGAAAAGGCCGAGCCGTGGTTGTATAGTAGTCACTCCCCGACATGTTCGGCCACTCCGCGGAGCATCCATGTAGATTTAATTACGCGCCTCTGTCGTTGCGTCGGCTCGTAAAAATTGCGCGGCGGGGTGGAACCGACTTAGTCCAGGTTGTTTCTCCTTTTTATGAATTTCTCTCTCTCTCTCTTTTTGTTCGCTTCCCGGCAGAAAAGCGCGCCCACGTTTTGGAGCCTGTTCCTGGGAAAAGCGGGACGCTCCTGACCTGGGTCAACGAAACGGCCGAGCTTCGGGAATTCCCTCCCTCCGGATGACCGTTTCCCTGCCATTAATGGAATTTGCGCGACCGAGTTTGAGTAAATTAAGGAAAAAAAAAAAAAAAAAAGTCACCGTCATCGGGAATCGCGCTCGGCGAAGATTGCGGGGATCCGGGGACCGATTATCTCCTGATAGAGGGAATTTCCTCGGAGTCGCTCTCGTGCGGACTTTTTAAATTCCGATTGGACCAGAGGAGAGGGTAGAGGGACGTAGTTAGTTCCTAACGTGTTGCCGGAGGAGCATGTCCTCTCGGTGCTTGCGGAGTCCTTGCATCTGGCACTGAGTTAATTGGAGCAGCGGTCGGCGAATCGATATTCGGTAATGAATGGTAATAAAGTATCCGGGAATGGTTCGACCGGCTACTTTAGCTGCGATTGTCGTCTGGAGAAACCTCGGGAGGTGGCGGCGACAAGGCGTGCGATGTACCAGGCAATTACCGGGAGGTGGAGTCACGTTTGTTGCGATTCCATAAACCGAGCAATCTTTTGGATGCTGCGAAACGTCGATAGAATCGGTGCTCGGCAGTCGGATGTTAATGAGCATCGACCTATGCGTCACTATTTGCTTCGATTACCATCCAGCTGCTGGTTTTTCGTGTCTGGCCGATAAACGCGAGTTGCATTGTTCCCCAGCTGCAATAAAGTTGCCATATCGCGGCACGATAAAACTTTCCCTGACTGGAAATGCGCGAGTACTATGTCGGCGTGATTTCAAGGTTTCGTCGGTGATCTATTTGCGGCACCCTTCGTACAGGACGGCATTAAAAAGCGGAATGAATTATTGGGGTAACAACTGGCCGGATTCCCTGTTTTCAAAGTCAATGAGACGCGCGCACTTCGTGGTCTTTCCCCTGAGAGATAGAGATATATTTGCGTGTCGTTAGGGAAAGATGGGACGAACGTCTCGAAAATCGATGATCAAACGACTCTAAGTACTCGTACTCGGTGTCAATGCCCGGAAACCGGACGATCGTCGACTGCCAACTCGGAGTCATTGACTGCCAAAACACTATATACGTGCCCATCGAGCCTGCAGCCACTATAAATAGTTCGGTTACGTCAGTTGAATGCACTTACGCGTAACGATGTCGTTCTGCCGTGAAAAATTAGAATTACCCGAGAATAGACGGTGGAGTGCTCGTTACACCGAGCCGGTTTCCGTTAGAACGCATAAAAACATGGAGATTAAGCCCCTCCGACAGAAGCGTCGGGAAGGTAACAAAGAAACCGATGTCAAGTGGCTGCAAACAACGATTCTCTGTCATCTAATTCCTAAACTATACCGAGTAATTTGCACTCGTCGAAAAAAATCCGCCGACTGGACGATCTCCGTTAATGGTACGTACATCGTTAAGAGACAAGATCACGAGACTCTGCCGAGCGCCGCGTCTCTTTACTTGAAGCATAGCCCCACCGGGAACATATTTTTCCTCAATCGAGCATTGCTGCCGTCAGAAGATACTATACCCCTTTTAAAAAACACCCCCTCGGCTTCGTTAATCTTTTCTCTTTCGTTTAAGCCTAAGGCCAGTGCAATCGACGAAGGTATTCCTGCGTTATATCGAATTGAAATTGTCGATAATGCCCGGAATGACTGTCTCTTCGTTCGTTTCCGTCTCTCACCTTGTCCAAATTGTCCGGGATTATTTAGCGGCTCCTTTTTATTCCACTGTCCTCGTTAAGCGCTTCTTCCTTCGGCGTTAAATACCGGAATTGTGCGGATATTCATGTACTCGTTATTAGGCTCTTTATGAACCTGGGGTATATATGTATGTATATACCTGTATTCTTTTAGGGGAATTAATATCTCCTCGGGTGGAAGGAACTCGAATCTTGATATAGGTCTCTTCCTATCCAAAGGTGGAGCCAACCGGTGCCAGCCAAGGAGTGAATAATTGAGCCGGTCGAGCGAATGATTCGGTCCTTTGAGCCGCGGTCGCTTTGACGTTGAAATTTTAAGAGTCGGCGTGTCAGAGGCGAGGGATTTAATTGTTTCTTTTCCTCTTGCGTATTCATGACCCGCGACAAGGTCCTCGTCAGAAGTATTTCATTGGCATCGATGTCGACGCAATTAGAGATCCGGGTGGGCACATTCGGGTGCGCTCGATACTTCTCTCGGTACAAAGAACGAAATGTCGGTGACTGGTGGCCCTCGTCGTTTCGTTAACTGCGATACCGAGTTTCGCCTCGGAATCGTCGATAGCCATCGACTTTCCTCGGTTACCTCGCCGATGTCGAGGGAAGGTCGTTAAACTTCGGCGCAACGATTAACCGGTCGATTAATGCTAACGAAATTCGGTAAATGTATGATTTAATACCTGAACTTCCTCGAAATGGGACGGCCATTGCCGGTTGGCTCTACTTTTTAAGGACCTCGATGGGTTACTTTGAACTGCCCGAGTTCGATGGTTCGCTTCCTGGGATCTCTCGACGTCGGTTCAAAGAACTCTCTTTAAACTTGTCCAGGGCTCGGGGGATACTTCGAGAGGAGAAAATTACGCTCGATAAATTGAATGGAAATAATTATCGAATGGAAATGTTTATTCACCCTTTCACAATTATTGGGGGGGTTAAGAGTACATAAATGGCGACGGCTGCGGGAACTGTGGCCGAAGTGGCCGTCTTTCGAGGTCTTCTCCTCGGCCATGTCCCACCACCTGTGCACTTATTTCTCCCGGGAATAATGAAATAAGGACTGGATATCGAAACCTTTATAACTCCCGTAGAAAATGCTCCGTTCATCAGGGGAAGATCGCTCTTCCCCTAGGAGCAGATATTCCAATATGGCGGGCAGACCTTTCGGGGATTGAAGTGTCTAGACGTCTGACCAAATATGCGCGTTTCCCCTGGAGCTATCGGGGACCGAACATCTGACGAGGCATCGAGAAAAATCAATGCGAATCGATCGGATCTTCAAACACCTTTTATTTCAGTCCTCCACGCCACGTCTGCATTTTTAGCCATTGATTAAGAGGATGTCGTATAATAAAAGCTATCGGATTAAGTTTCAAATTTACGATTTACGCGAAATAAGCTTCCGGGGTATTTGCAGACGACTAAGGTGTTAATAAGTTATCAATTGAACGGGTTGAGGTGTGATTGATTTCTCCGAGAGAAGGGTCGGAGAGTAATTTAAATCGCCACAGCGAACCAGGGGAAAACAAGAGAGAGAGACGGAGGGATGCGAAACCCCATCGCACGTATTCGGGAATAAATACCGATCGACGCGAAATTTGAATTTCCTTTCCCAATCTCGCGCCCCGTCGCGATTATTAGAATTGGAGGGCCTTCGATTACCGATCGAAGCACAAGAGGGTGCATACGAACGATTGCTACCCTCAACCCGAAATAAAATCAACGGTGAAAACACCGGGAATATTCAAAACGCGCTTTAGAAGCGGCGCCATGCAATTCGACGGTGCCTGGAATACAACGAACATTTCACCGGGGTAAAAAAAAAATCGGGAAGATAAACACCATCAGGGATACTGCAAATACCCGCCGCGTATAAAAGGTTACGCATAATATTGACGGGGGATAAAAAAGGAAATAAATCGCGGAAGAGCGTCGGCCATCGAAAACATACCTCGAGGCCGATGCTCGTTTTCGGCCGGTTTTGGCTCGTGTCAAGGATACGCCAAACCGGGGATTCGCCTCCACTTTTCCGTTTTACCGGGACAATGTAACGAGCTTAAGGCTCGTTTCATCCCAACGCGACGTCGAGCCGCAGATTAATTTTTAATCGCGTTCCGCAGCTCGCGGCTCTCGTATCGAACGAGCAACGAGGTCTCTTCGAGGTCTCCGAGGCGAATCGGACTTGAACTCTTTCCACCAGGAACAGCCGGCCGATCTCACGATGCACATACTGCTGCATACCGATGCACGGAATGATGTGCATCGCGGGATAATACCGCGTACCGAGACGCGGTGGTGCATATTGCACTCTGCTACCTCTTACGCGCTGATGCGATCTGTGCGTTCTCTCTGTACCTACGGATGTACCGACATGCAGGCGCACGTGCACGCGTGAACTTACGAGAGCCACTCCAAGTAATGGGAATCAATACACCCTTCGAGGCCGAAAAACGACGAGCCTGATTGCGAGCAATTCGACGTACTCCAAAATGACGTTTCCAGATCGGGAAGAAAAGCCCTCAGACGAATTGTCAGTACGGATAAATAAATTAAGGGACAATTATGACACGCCTAATTATTTACAGGGAGGTAATCAATTCACACGCGTGACGTGATTTCTATGTTCACGTTTTGCTCGAGGGTTGCAGAAATTAAGTGAAGGGGTGTGCAATATTTTGCCGGTTCCTTCACCTTGATGGGGTTGCTGATTTCTCGAGGGTTGTTTGCTTTGCGACTTTTCTTCTCTTTTTTTCCTTTTTAAATGCGGAATAACTTTTCTCGGGAATTCAATTTAATTCGGGGGTTCGATTGGGAGGAAGAAATACCACGGGGATAAATTCGTTATGTAATGAGTTCCTTTCAGGGGTTCTTTTCTCGCCATGTATTACAAGCTAAAGGCGCTAGCAAGGTCGACCCTCGCGAATTGCTGGCTTTAACTTCACGAGCGTGAAATCGCGACCCCGTGAAGGAAAAAAACCCTCTTGACGCGAGCACACGAGTATGCACTCAGGCAGTCACGACACGTAATCGCGCGAAATCGCTTTAAAGGCTCGTATTAGCGAGCGCTGATATTTGCTACTTGTGCTGCGAACCCGAAAGCAGTACCCCATGGGCACCCCTAAGGGTGCTCGTGTAATACCTACTCCGAGATGGGCCCGAAGGGTGGCTTGAATCGATCTTCGGATCCGATCTTTCCAAATTCAATCTTCTCGATCTAAGATCTTCGCTGATCTAGCGACGCGATCGCTACTTGCGGAAAATGAGGAAGCTTCAGGATGCGTTTAATTTTGCAATTAAGGTACGCAAAGTGAAACGATAACCCGTGGTTGATACACGGAATGGGACGTTTTATCGCGATAAAGGCTGGCTAGTACGATAATTAGTAAAGCTTCGTCGTAAGGTGCTCGATAAATTGATGGAACAGGCGAGGCACTCGATTACCGATGCACCGATATCGCTCCTCGATCTTGGGCCTTAAATCCGAAATCCGGGCCTCGCTATCCCGTAACTTCTTTAAAGAAGTAGTTTCACCACGAGGTAGCTTAAAGTTGAGCCTCGGTTAACTTCGAAGCTGGTCGTTCACCGACTAAGTCTCACGGCCGTTACTTAGCGAGCTCCGAAGTTACTCCGCGACTTTAAAGCCCACTCGGTGAGACGGTGCTTCGCTCGATTTTGCACCCCGATCGTTTCGAGGGTGTCGAACAGCTCCGAGTTGTCCTGGACTATTTGAAACTGTTAATTCGTAGTGGTCCCAATGGGTAAAGAGCCTCCAGAACTTCGCCGGACATTCCTAGGGTACGAAAGCGTGCGGATAATTGCGATCTCTTTAGCGCTTAAGGGTCGTCGCTAGACTTTGAGCTTGAAAGTAAGACTCGGCGAGTTCTGCGGTATCGTAATTGGAAGAATTAAATTAAAAAAATCGACTCCATAACGCGATTTAACATTTGTCCATTTAATCAAGCCCTGCGTCCTTTACCTAGCGAGCTATGAAATTACTGGACGACGATGTTGTAATTAAAGAAAAAAAGAAAAAAAAAAAGAATGGACTTTATAAGGCGGCAGATTGAGGTTTATTGAGATTTCATCGATTTTGCCCGATTTCTTTGAGGGGTAGCGAACCGTTCCAGGGTGTCCAGGATTACTCGGGACCGATAATTCGTGGCGGTCCCGCGGGTAAAGAGACTCCAAAAGTTCGGCTCGACGTCCCTCGCCAACCTTGACTCTGAAAGTGCGCAAGTGCGCGAATGCGTGCCTTAACTCGGTACCATCGGTGTTCTACCCGGTTCTCCTCGACTCTAGTGGTAGAAGTAGGCAGAGGAAGTGCTTTCGGGGCCCGAGGGCCAAAGGCGCCGACTTTCGGTGTCGCGACGAGCCCGAGCCGGAAAGTCGCCTGCCGTTTCGCATAGTTTTCCGCAAAACTCGCCGGTAAGGGAAGCCTTCAATGGCCGCGTTTCTTCCCGTGTACTCTTACGAGTGGACAAGTGGCCCTGGAATTTTATATCACAGAGACGGGCCCTTTATTTCGGTAAAAACGCACTCGGGGAAGGACGTCGAGCCCATCGGGAGGCTTCCCATTTTGTAAAGGGCTGCCGCGGTTCGGCAGAATTTCCTCTTTAAGGGCTCTTAAGTGCACTCGCGGCTGCCTTAACCTCGTTTGAAAGGGGCGCGTCGATCCTTCCCTGATAAACCGAAGAATTTCCGAGCCGCGAAGAGGCCCCTGGTGTGGCGGTCTCCCCGATGGGGACCTCGGCTACAGGATGGGAAACTCGGCGAACGCGATGGGTAACTCGAAGGGGACCTTCGGATTGAAATTTCATATTTGATAGGCCGGAGCGCGGTTAGCTCGATCTACCGCAACCCTGTAAAATCCTGGCCCCTTAAATTTACACGCCACTGGGATATGTTATACTCGCCTTAATTGTGATACTCTAGGCGTGACATTTCCTCCCGCGTGCTTTTCGAGGGACCAGCGCCACTTATCTTTGATTCAGCATTAAAACAGCACGTCCGAAAAATCTACTCGGCGCGGGTCTCCGACCCCATTGGGGGGTTTTTTCTTTAAGGGCTTGTCACGCCCCGAGACAATTTCGCCTTTAAGCGCCCTTAGGTACACTCAGCTCGGCCTCAAACTCATTTAAAATAGGCGTGCCTTTTCACTCCCCGGCGAGTAGAGGAATTCTTTGGCCACGAAGAGGCCCCGAGCGTGGGTGGTCTTCCTCGGTATCGGAGAATTCGGAGGAGCCCACAGATTGAATTTTCATATTTGATGGACCGCCGCGTATGGGCTCGAACAAAGTGCGACAAAAACGGGGATACCTCGGCCGGAGGGGTCGTTCTTTGTCTGGGAAGATTGCTAGCAAATGTCAATGGTACCCATATTTCGCGAAGGTACATTATTCACGTCCTTCGTATTCGTCGAAATATGCTATTTTAATTAATTTAGGTACCTCTCGGAATTTCTGTTTCCCGGGGTTCGACTGCCGATAATTCCCAGATTTCGTAATTTACGACTGCAGGGCAATTATGCAATTTTCTACATCTTTAAGGGACCTTTACGGTCGAGATGTGCCGATTTAAGGGGATGCGAAAGGGTCATTTTATATATATAATTATATATACATGGCATGACATGACATAAAAAATGTTCAGAATGCCTATGAAGGAATTAAAAAAAAAAGATTGAAATCTCATGGGTGACCGGACCTTCCTTAAAGCCTCCATATTCATGTTTTATGGTTTCAAACGATTCGGTATCCCTGGTTCGGGTAAAAATTTCATAAACGAGACCTCTTTGATGCCACTTTCATGTCACCTTAATACCCTTGTCTGATCTAGGATTCGAAAATCCCTTTGAGTCCGGTCTCGTGATTACTTAGAGTGCCTTCTTGGGTGAACAGGCCACGAAGAAGATGTCGAGGTTCCTGGAGGATTCCAGCCCACCGGGCCTGGGCTTTTCAGCCGCTTATCACGAGCCTCGGCGCAATGGTCATCCTCGGGCTTGACCAGCGGCTCCCCGGTGTTAACAGAGAGAGAAAGAGAGACGACCACTCGATCTCCCGACTCGACGAGAGATGAGCGATCTACAAGCCACCCTCGAGTTCTCTCTCGAGCTCTGCAAGTTCTACAATGTCGATCTCTTTCAGCGAGGGTGAGTAAGCCGCTCTCCTTTCGACGTGGATTTGAAGAGCGAAGTACGTGCCATTTTGATCATTTTATTTACCCCTCGATGTGCCCTCGCTTCTAATAGGTTTTATTTTTTACCGGCGTATCAGCTGGGAGGAAGGGAGGCACTCGTCGCTCTAACTCCTCGGAAATTAACGCGGGGATGGCTTTGCGTATATTTTAAAAGTTATTCTTCGAAGGACCCCGAAATTCCCACGGCTTGGAATCTCGGGGAATCTGGCGGAACGATTATTAAAATCCTTCTCAGCCTCTTAACCGCTCGCGTCGTCATTGATTTCAGGTACTATCAAATTCGCACGGCCCTCAGGGTGTCGCCGAAGCTTCCGGTCAAGGTTGAAGTCAACCAGATGCGCAACCGTGAGTCCAATTTTATCCTCAAAGGGTCACATCTCTCGGATTTCCAGATATTAATTCGGGGGGTTGCACGATTTCGACTTCTCGAATTCATTTCTTTTTTTTTTTTTTTTTCATTCTGACAATTTCTACAGTTTTACGCTTTTCACGTTCCCGATGCAAGTCCTTCTTCCTCCTCCTTATAAAAAGTGCGGTCGATCTGGTAATCTGGATCGGATAGAAATTCACCACGAAGCTAGAGATTGTTTTTTTTTTTTTTCAAATTTATCGCAAATTTATCCGGAGGTACGGCGGTGTCATCTCGTATGCACCAGATATTATACTTTATAGCCGTTAAAACGACCACGTTGGTTCTAGCTAGGTTTACTCGAGCTAAATATACTTCGACCAGTAATGGGTGTATCTATTCGGTCCTCGGGTTCGCGTATGAAGAGTTAACCTGGGTTGACTGACTCGATAACACGGTTGCTCTATCTGACATCGATTAGGCCCACTTATCCAGGCGTATCATTATTCCCGGAGTAAATTCTAAATATCCAGCGAGAAGAGGTAAACGCAACAAGCCCTATGAAATAAACTTAAATCGCCATTGTCAATTCGATTGTCCATTTTTCACGGATTTTGGCCCCGCACCCACGGGACGGGGTCCGCTAGATTAAACCATTAACCGTAGGTTAAACTTATCAAAGGGGGAGCAATCGGTTTTATTAAATCACTGGCCGTGCGGACAGATCGCAGCCTCCGATGCAGATCATTTTTTAAATGCCGCCCCAGTTCTACGTAGGCCTGGTCAAGCTAAATATAATTCTCCTTGGGTTTACTCTTGGTTTATTTACTCACGAGTTTTCGCGGGATCCACTCGCCGAGCTGGACTCTGGTTCCTCTTCTAATTTGCAGAGCGATGTTCCCGGTGGAAAATTAATCAACCCTGGTGGGGTATTTATCAGGCTCGATGAGACAGGTGCGATGCTCCATCCTCTCGAGTATCTCCCGATGGATGGAAGTCAAAGTATCGGGGAAAAGAGATACAAAAAATAAACAATGCGTAGGAATAATCGAAACCTCTGTATTAAAGATATAATTAACACGTAGGATTAATCACCCCTCGTGGTTCTTACGTGACGCGATCGCTTATGATTTCCTTCGGCACAGTTTGACTTTTCATTTATGCCACTTTTTCTTATTTCACACTAAGTGTCAATAAATATAATTATTTCTGATAGAGTATAGTATGACAAGGATTTTTAATGGATAGCAACTTTGAGGCTTTTATTTATTCTCCGTGTATGGTATAATTCTGCACCGGATCGATCGACTATTGACTGATCGGGCCTTTGTTTCCAGACTCGTTGGAGGCTCCAGGGACGAGCAAGCGTTTCCAGATCCTGTACCGCAACGAGGAGGTAACCCTGGGGACGTCGGTCCTGTTCCGGGCGCACGTCCTGGTGCACAGTCACAAGATCGAGGAGGCCCTCTCGCGTACGCACTTCAACCTGGGGGTCGAGCTCTGGTTCAGCGAGCCCACGCAGCCGGGGAACATGGCTTGCGTGTCGTCGAGGTAACGCTCTAATTAGTCGGCCCGGTCTCCTCGGGGAAGATCGTTACGGCCGTCTAACCCGGCTAACGGGGGGATCGATCTCTCACGGCCGTTCGGTCCATTGTCTTCCTCCAGAGCGCTGCAGCTCAACTTCACACCCACGAAGGGCCTTCACTATCACTTGCCGGTGCTCTTCGATTACTTCCACCTCGCCGCGGTATCCATCACCATCCACGCCTGCCTGGTGGCTCTTCACCAGCCCTACATCAAGTCGGTGTCGATGAGTATGACCGAGGGGGAGAAATATTTACGGATATTAGCCGATAACCGCTCTTGCCCCCCCCCCCACGAGATATCCCGGCACGTGTTGGAAGAGGTGCACCCGAGATGCAAGAAACAATACGAGCCTACTCTGACACCTGTAAAGGGAGGGATCTCCCGAACCCACGTGTCGTGTCGCGAGGCGACTTGGCGGAATCGGTCGAGTCAGTCTGGACCTTCTATTATCAGTTTAGACCTTCTATTATCAGTCTGGACCTTCTATTTACTCTAAGGGCCCGTTGCCCCGACATTTGAAATAGAATCCTTAAGGTGATAAGGAAGTGGTGTTAAACAAGTCGGAGAACGGTACCGATGACAAGTTTTACCAATTACCCATCCCGAATGTACAGATTGTAAAGAAGGTACTCCTGAAATTGCAATTTTAAGAAAATTTCTTTATGGGATTAGGGATTAATTCATTAGAGTCGATCACCCAATTTTCGAGATTAATTAATTATTGTGATATTTTGCGTTAATCCCGGTTCGTGCAACCGGTCCTAAATGTTGCTAGGCTAGTACTAGCAGTAAGAGCGGTTAAGGGAATTTTACGCCGTTTAAATTTATGCAAAATAATGCGTTTAGAGTCGCATTATGGCGGGTTACGTCGTTTAACGACACGACACGTGGGCCCATGGCTTAATACTCGTTACCGGGTCGTGTCGGATAAGTAAGCCGAGGTTTCTCCGGCATCGATTGCGGGGTGAGAATTACGAGCGAGAGAGCACGTGTGCAAGTGATCACCGCGATATGCATTGACGATGTCGGAGATGTTCAAGTTGCGGTACTTTGCCTTAATGCAATTGCGGGTAATTGCCGCTTTTTGCAGGTACCACTGGGCTCGGGAAGCGAGGGGTCGATGTTTATCGACGTGGCCGATGGCAGGGTTTGTAATCGCGGTAATGGGAACGCTTTATCATTTTTATTCTTTTTTATTCCCCCCCGATGTAGAGCCGTCGACGTAATTTTAGTTAGTTAGTTTCTTGACACGCCGGTCGGGGGTATTTTCCGCGTCACTCGCGATTACCTTAAATAACTTTAACGCGGGTGTAATGTTAATTTTATAAATTGGCGTAATTACCGGCACGCCACACGTCGGCCGGATAAATATTACTTTACTTTGCGCCCTGCCGTCAGGGGAAACGAATCGCTGTTAATGTACACTGGGTCAGTGACACAGTGGGAAATTAGTCGGTTAATACCGGGAGACCAGGCAGGAATTAGATTAAAGGAACAGGAAACTTCTGGGTGTATTTATGGACGCGATGTGGTCACATTAATGGCTCTATGGGGGTTCACGGCACGGCAGCAGGGTCGCTTTTAATTTGATTATATGATATCGGACTGGTACATACTGTTTTTTTTTTTAATTTTCTTTTTCAACCAAAGTACCCCTTCAACTACGTTACCAAATTAATAATGACGAAAAAACCTAAATATTTCTCTCCCCTCTCGTGAGCTTCCTCTCGTCTCTCCGAACCCATTACCATGAAATATCGTTCTCGTTTCATGCCGGGATAGGAAGAGCATCCTGCACTACGTACAGAGTTGGTGAGTGGGCCGATAAATTAGTTTCCAACTTGTACCATCAGCTTCAATCCCTTAATCACGTTTCGTTCTCCTTTTTCCATCGCAGCGCCCCACGAGGAGGGAAGCCTTGGCTGCAGGTGAAGCAGCCATCGGCGAACGGAGATAGCAGCGTCCTCTTCGGGAACATCGTACGTATTTTTATCTTTTGCAGCATTATCTTTCAGCTATCCGGCGCACCGAAACGGCACCATTTATACGGATTTACCGACGAGTCGGATTTCCCGCAGGAGAGCACGACGCGATGCGTCGGCTCGGCGACGAGGATGCAACACGCGAGATTGGTCCAGCAAGAAGTGACGAGGCTACTTTTAGCAGCTCGCGAATCGCTGCTGACCGATTTGGCGGACCTGGCTCGACTTCTTCCCCCATGGCAGCAAAGGGCCCTCGAACTTGCCCAGAACACTCACAAAGAAGTAACGAAGGTTCGTCCGACCCTGAAAAAACTTGGCGGGTCCTCGGAAATATCGTTTGGACAGGGAGGAGGGAAAGAGAATCACGCGGATGTCTACGGATGGTGGCTAAACGGAAACGTATTGCAGATGATCAACACCGAGGAGGCGGATATAGCTCAGCTGTGTGCCCAGAATATCGTCCTTTGGCAGCATTTTTTGGAAGCCTTCTCCGGGCGCGAGGTCGTTCACCAGCACTTGGCTCGGATACATCACCAGCTTAGGGTATGGAGTCGATGACGATTTTGGATGTTGGAGAGGGTAGCGATTCCTTTTGAACGACATCCGTTCACCAGGTGAAGAGGTTCGCGGAGGGCTTCTTCGTCCTGGAGAACCCCAGATCCTCGGCAGCCGGGTGCTACGACGCCAACTATCAATCCTACCAAGCAGTCAGCGAAGCCGTAAGGAGATCTCGCTACTTGGCGTCCCTGCCTCCGTTGCCGGTCCATTGTCCAGAGCTGGACGGAGACCTCCACTCGTTGCCGCTGATCTTCGAGGACCAATACGCGAACATGCAGCAGCGACACAGAAACAGCAGTAAGGCCCAGCGACCTGGCAAGACCCCTAACCCCTCGTTCCCCCAAGACCCCGAGGAGATCCAAGAGCCGCGACCAAGTTCGATTCCAAGCAAGCGATTCTCATCGGGCCCAAACCTAGCCCCGACGAGAGTCCGATAAACCGTTTCTCTAGAGGATTTCTCGACAGTCCCCAGCATGGACGACTGCAGCTGCGGGATCTCGGCGATCCTGGAGTCCCGGGCGATGGGTGTCTGGTCCCCAAGGAGCGAAGGTGCCTGCCAGGACCTGGGATCCATCCAAGGCCGGCTGATGTTGGCTCCCTCGGCGCTCCCGGCCAGACACAGCAAGTCCCTGGACCAGCTGGGCCCGGACCTGGTGCCTCTCCAGCCCAGGACTTCCCCGAAGACTCTGCCGAGGTCGGCGTCGACTCAGCTCTTTCCCAGGCAGAGAGGTGGATCTCGTAACGTGACACCACCGGCCACTGTTCCTTCTAGAGGTCGCACGAGATCGACAGTACCGTCCAGCTCCTCTCTATTTCCTGGCACGGGTCAGCAAGCCTGCTCGGCACCGAACCCATCCCTGAGCTCGACCCCCGTAGTCACCCTGCCCAGGGCCAAGTCTACGCAGATGCTCGTGCCTCGGTCCTGTCGAGACCACGTCGAGCGCGAGTCGACGTCCATCACGTCCCTGCTCGCTGCCATGTTCCCCGAATTGCCACCGAGCGGTCACTTCCCCGGCTACCGACCCTCCTCCAAGTCCCGCGATCAGAGTCTGACAGTACCGTCGTGCTTGGACCTGGCTCAGTTGGCGGGTTGCTTGAATTCCGAGAGCAGAGCTGCCAGTATTCTGGCCGAAGGTACTCGAAGTCAACGATCGGCCCCCATGCGCGGAGTCCCAGGCTCCCAGGGCGTTCCCGACCGTTCAACCACCTCTGCTTCCAGGTACCCACTCTCTGGACACCAGGAGGATCAGGCTGGAGCCTAGGAGCCACAGATTGGCGCCTCGACAGCCACTCGCCCCGGCCAAGACCGACCAGACCAACTACCTTGGCAAGGGCACCGCCAACGGAGGAGGGTTCCCTGCTGACCAGCAAGTGCGACACACGGCCACCCTCGACAGGGCCACGTACAGGGCGAATGCCAGGAAGTACGGCAATCAGTCCGGCGGTAAGTATCACACGAATAGCCTGGAGTCCCGTCGATTCCACACGACGGGGAGGACATCGACCCAGGACCAAAGGAGCAGGGAGACCAAGGAACCGAACGGCACCCTGCCGGCGAACAGACACGCGCTGCTGCTGGACCCGTTCAATAAGAGGTCCGGGGTCACCATCGACTCCTTCCTCTACAGGACCAATGGCACCAGCGGAAGGACCCAGGACAGCGAGGACAGGATAGAAGTGGACGCTCCGAAGAGGCCGAAAAGTACCGACAGACTCTCTGAAGCGAGCGACAGGAAAGATTGCTGCGAGTCTTACCGCGATAGGAGAAGGGACGAGGACAGGCGGAGCAAAGCTTCCAAGATAGAGATCCCGGATTACGGGGATAAGTATGGCAAGGCCCATGGGGAGAAAAGGGCCATGGAGGCGGAACCACTCTACGAGATAATCGCCCTTAAGGTCGAGGCGGAACAGAGAACCGAGAGGCGGAAGGGCAGGCACGGGAGGAGACCTCACTCGGCTCCAGCTATGGAAGCTGAGAGGCCCAAGGAGGACGTCAAGAAGTGTGCCCATCTGCCCAGGAAGCCGGCTCCTCCACCTCCGGCGTATCAGGACCAGGGTTGGGTAGGTAGAAAACCATGATGTACCATAGAACTCTTACGTTTTACGTGGTCGTTTCCACGTTTTTGGATCGATTTTGTGCAAGGACCTTGGTAATAAGATAATGAGACGTTCATGAAAATTCCCAGGACCCTGCCACGGCTCCGCTGCCCAAGGTTCGCCATCCGCCACCGCCCATGACCAACGTCCTCGAGGTGGAGAACAACAATAAGATAATCCTCAAAGTCGAGCCCATCAAATCTCCCATGGAGCCCTGTGCGACGACCAATGGGGCAGCGACCAATGGAGTGACTCCCGTCTCGGACACGTCAAGTGGAATCGTTCCACCTCCTGGGGCGAAAAGGCTGAGGTGCGCCAGCGTACCAGTCGCCCAGAACAAGGTCGTGGTTCCTAGGAGTGCGGTGTCCTTGCCTTGCATGCCCATCCGCGACAGCAAAGACAGTCTCACCACCAATTTGTCCATCCTCCCGACCCCTCTGAGTCCACCATCCTCCAGACCCAGCAGTCCAGCTACCAGCTCCAGCTCCAGCAACCTGACCTCCGAATGCTCCGGCTGGGTAAGCAGTGGAGACACCTCCAGCTCGGAACAGCGGAAAGCGAAACTGTCCAGCGAGCAACTGCGGCAAAAGCTGTCTAAAATCGTCCCCAAGAAGGAGAGGCCCGACAAGGAGAACCTCCTGGAGCACTCCTACGAGGAGGTTCGTCTACCTCCTCCGAAGATGTTCCAGGACGAGCCGCCACCCCCTGAGGAGTTTCGAGACCCTCCCGCGCCCATTGATAACCCTCTCTACCACGTCTACGAGACCGTCAAGAGAACCAGGAGTCCGAAACGCAACAAAACTGCTCCTTGCAGTCCCCAGAGGAGCAAGGACCGCGACAAGGACAGGGATAGCGCCTTCGGGGGCAGGGATATCTGCCTGGACTGCTACCAGGAGGGGAAGGAGTTGCTCCAGTCGACTCAGGACGAAGTGATCAATTTTAAAAAATGCAAGGAGGAGTTCAAGCGTCAGCTCAGCTTCCCTGGGAAGATTTACAGGTGAGATTGGGCGCTTTCCTGCTGGAGGGCAAAGAGGGACGAGAAAGGCCTTGGTAATACCCTTCCACTTTGCAGTATTTTTCGTTCACCTTGGTTATTTGAATTTTTAAGCGGCATTTTAACTTTTCTCAATATTACAGAAATATAAATTTAATCCCGATCTTTATTTATTTTTCTTGGTGAGGTTGACCTGATTTTATATCATATATTAAATTATAATTTCTATTACACGGTATTCTTAAGTTATCCTCGTTTCCGCGGCTTTTAATGGGTTTACGTTATTCTTAAGTTCTTTTCGTTTCTTCCTCCCATCAGACAGCGTAAGGAATCGCGTTTGCGTTTCCTTAAGCGCACCCGCTCCCTTGGCAGCGGAGACCTTCCGACCCCGTCGTCGGTCGGTCCTCTAAGATACCCTGTGCCTCGTAGTGACTACCCGACGCTGGCCTCGACCTTGCCATACTTCCACATCAGTGACGAATATCGACTCTTCTCCCCGGAAGGTGCGCATCTCATTATTTGCGTTCACGGCCTCGACGGAAACGCCGCGGACCTGCGCCTTGTCAAGACTTATCTGGAGCTGGGGCTTCCGGGGGCTCACCTGGACTTCTTGATGTCGGAGAGAAATCAGGTGGGTTGATTATCAATTTTTCTATATTTATAGATGAGAGGTAGAAATAAGAGTAAGCGATCAAAATGGTATTCATCTCCTATACCGAGAGGATAGCCCTGTGGAGTAATTATCCAGTCCTGTGACATGTCATTGACATGTTAGAGGGGGTTAAAGCTAATCGGGTCCGTTGATATCAAGGGTGACACCTTCTCCGACTTCGACACGATGACCGACCGGCTGGTGGCGGAGATCCTGCACCACATCGAGACTTCCGGGCTGAATCCGACCAAGGTCAGCTTCATCGGACATTCCTTGGGGACCATCATCATCCGCAGCGCTTTGACGCGACCTCAGCTGCGTCCTCTTCTGCCTCGTCTGCACACGTTCCTCAGCCTCAGCGGGCCTCACCTGGGAACCCTCTACAATACCAGCGGCTTGGTGAACGCCGGTAAGTTAAGTGTCAGGTGAAAAGTCAAGTATCAAGACCCGTCTCTTCGTCGTAAACTGGAGGTTAAACGTACCTAACGCTTTCCAGGCATGTGGTTCATGCAGAAGTGGAAAAAGTCCGGGTCCCTACTGCAGCTCGCGATGAAGGACTCGTCGGACGTCAGGAGGTCCTTCATGTTCCGGCTCAGCCAGAAGAGCAACCTGCAGAATTTCCGCCACGTCCTGCTTTGCGGCAGTGCCCAGGATCGCTACGTACCTCTTCACTCGGCTCGCATCGAGCTCTGCAAGGCCGCTGTGAGGGATCTCTCGGACCAAGGTAACCCTAACCGAGTCCAACCTCGGCATCCTCTTCATCGTGTTTTCCATACGAGATGTAAGACAATCGGTTCTCAAAGAAGAAAGTCGGTTTCACTGATTAGCCCTTCGGCCCATACCTTGTCGTGACGTTGTCCCGTTGTTAATCAACCGATACCCTCCGAAACGTTCTGATACATTTTCCCCCAGGTGCGGCATATCGAGAGATGGTGAACAATATATTGTACCCGGTGATGTCAGCCTCAGGGGTGAGTCTGGTCAGGTACGACGTTCACCACGCCCTGCCGCCAACGGCGAACGCTCTGATCGGCCGGGCCGCGCACATCGCCGTCCTCGACTCCGAGCTCTTCATCGAGAAGTTCCTTTTGGTGACAGGCCTCAAGTACTTTAGATAAGGGACGTGATTTCCCTCAGTCGGGACGAGTCGCCCCGGTGTGTGCCTCCGATTCGATTTCGACGGCTGGTCCGATCGAGCCGGGAGATCGCGCCTTGGAGATGCCGAAGACGTCGGGCCCGGACCCGAAGAGGGGACCGGAGGCTCCGAATTTCCGAAGACCCTCGCCTCGGAGACCGAACCCGCGACCTTGCAGAGGAAACCCGCTCAATTCTCAACTAGTGTTGTCTACTTCGTTAAGTGATCGCCCTGACCGATTCGGAGCGACCGCGATGTGGCGTCCGTAGGGTAGCGAGAAGATCCTCCGGAGGCGCAGCATCCTGGGTCCTTGGCGGATGTCCTTGCGATCCTTCGACTCAAGAGTGACCCCGAAGGGGACTCTTCCCCCAGGACTGGTCAACCCTCCGATTTCCCGATACTTTCTCGGAGAAAAGGAAGCTTCTCCCGAGGGGAAAATCCTATCCCGATACAGAGGCATCCGCGTTATCGACAGTTCCTTTTATCTGACTAGATAACATCATAGGACATCGTGATATCCTGTAAACCTGGCGAAAGGTCTCTCGAGGGTCTTCAAGAGGCTGTTATAGTTAATTAAGTAGTTGAATTTCCTTTTCTTTTTTTTTTTAATGAGAGAGAGAGAAACTCCCAGTTTTGGGTAGCGTCATGGATTTGAATTGTGCCGGTTGTTCGGCATCTTCCTCGCGGTAGGTCTTTGATGGCGACTCCTCTGGTTTATGCTGCGACTCCGGGATATCCTCTCGGGCTAGTGGGTATGGATAAGTGCGAGGACATTAAAACGAACTCTCCGGCCCGCGTATGACGCGACGAAATTCGCTGAATCGAAGCGTGAGACTTTTCTAAGATCCGTTTATGGCGGCGCGAGGCGAGGCCGTCGTTAAACGACCCTCGACCACTCGGCCCGCTGTCGTCACGTGCACATTTACGCTTTTTATCGCACATTATTGTTCAACGATTTGTCCACTTTTTTCTACACTTTATTCGGGAAACTCGTGCCGTGCGTACGCGCGCAAGGGGCCTATTTCCGTTGTTCGAGTCTCTTAAGGCGATATGAAAGGGTCATTCTATACTTATACATATATGTACATATATAAACGTAAAAATATTTATTAACTTTTTGCCAAACTGGGTGCACCGAATCATTCAAACCTTCGGCACGTGATTATTGGACGCCCTAAGGAAGAACGCGACGGTCGTGAAATTTCAGTGTTCAATAAAAAATTCTTTCATCTATCCCAGACTGGAACCAAAGACGCGTATATTGTCTTTGAACTTGACATTTCACGAGCGTCGCGTTTTTTCTCAGGGCCTTCATAATCACGTGCCGAAGTTAGTAATGAATTTGGTGCACCGTTCGGAGAGACGTTTCATACATAATTTCACGTTTAATATGAATAGAATGATTCTTTTCTATCGCCTTAAAGGTGGGAGACGCCAAGATGGCGTCCGCTCGCCGACTTCGCTGATTTGACGTCTTGCCGGTCGACCCGACGATAATCCGCCGGTTTCGGCGACAGCTCGGTATCATTCTGGGAGATTAGTCCCGAGTTAAAGAAGCCTTTTCGGAATTATCGAGCCACCGTGGCCCGGGAAAGGAAATCCTGCCGAACGGTGTCCGTCAAATCATAGGAGAGAAAAAAGAAAAAGAGAAGAAGGAAAAGGAAACGGGGAAAACAATTCCGCATCCCGTATTCCATTTTTTTCTTTTCTTTTTTTTTCCCTCGCTTTCGCACGACTTTACGACACCATTAAGCAGAGTTCGCAGTCATTGGTTCGGAAAGCTATCGACCTAAATATTGCGCGATAAATTCATTCGTTCATAATTGTTCATCGCTTCGACTATCGAGATATATCGGGAATGAATTTCTCTCCACCCGTCCCGATATAAAATTCACTTTTTATCGGAAATATCTTCATTCCACATTGTCTAGATCGACACATCGCGACCACTGGGAGCGATCGTTACGTCGAAGGGCATCGATCGAAGATCGATCGATCGGAAAGGTCGATGACTCTCGAAGCAATGACTCGAGCAAGCCAGAGTGGCCACGATAGTTTACCTAAGTACTTCCATATCCACATACATTAACCAGGTTAATGACATAGACCCACCGAGGTCTCGCGATCGTCCGACTCGATTTACATCGATCGCGGTCGCGAGTCGACCGGACCCATCGATAAAGTCCCGGAATTTCTAGAAAATCATTTCGAAAACCAAGCTAAGAGCGATCGAGACCCCAGCAACGAGACTCGCGCGTACGTATTGCCATCGCTGCGGTAATTGAGGATCGATTGCGCCGATCGATGAAATCAGGATCATCGAATCGATTCCCGAAACGTCGATCGAGGTGTTGCGCCGATCGATAGAAATCGGGATCATCGAATCGATTCCCCAAAAGGACGATCGATTGCGCCGCGCGCGGGCGCGCTGACGGGCGGAAGAGAAATAAAGGACAAAAAAAAAGAAAAAGATAAGAAAAGAGTGATAGGGAAAACGAAAACCAGATAAAAGAAAGGAGAGAGCGAAGCAGAACTCACGTCATGACACACTGTCGAGTCATTAGGAAAGTTATGAAACGTATGTCAATTGATCCCCTCAGATAAGTGTGCGTCCTTGTGGTCACGTAGTCGTCGACCTGTGCGGATGGGCGTGCGAGTGCGAGAGAGAGGGAGCGATCGAGGATCGCGCGAGTGCGAGAGAGACAGAGAGAGAGAAAGCCGGCGAGAGAGGCGAAGTTATCAATTAGGACGAAGAGAGGATAGGAGTCGGGTGATAAATGTGCGTGGACGGGAAGAACCTCGCCGACCTCGGGGACATCCTGAGCGGAGACCACTCTCGAAGGCGTCGAACTCGAGGAGGTGGGAAGTGCAGCCAGGAATCGGTGCGGTCTGCATCGTATGCACCTGTGTGCACCTGCGCGCACCTAGAGCGAGCTTAGAAAGACGGTGTACAGAGAGATGGGGGGAGTAGGGAGGCGCGAAAGTACGCAGGACACGGGAGAAGGAACTGACTAACGTTTCAGGTATGAATTCCCTCCAGTACTAGATCTCAATTGCTCAGAACAATCTATTGAATTGTATTATACCGAATTATGTTAGCCGACCGGGGAGACGCGGATGCGTCGACGGATGCTGCGGTCGATGCATAGGTCTCACTGATACCCCCGAAATGTATAATTAGACCCCAAAGGGTCTCATTATTGTGACCGAGATGTAAATTGGCCTTCGCCGCATGCTTTTACTATGGGATACCATCGGGGGATTTGAACACGTCGACTCTGATATGTATGATAAGAATATAACGCGGCAAGGTAACAATGAGTTCTTTACCCCCCTCGCGGCGTGTCATTAACATCAATCCTCTTGCGACGTGAATTAAATTCTGTAAAGCGGTGCACCTTTTACAGGGTAAAGTATCTTACCGAATCACGGGCATGGGGATAGGTTTAATGAGTAAACGCGCAATTCTTGTTGATAAGGGTTTCGGGAGATTAGTGATAACCCTCAGGGCATACCTAAATGTTGACCGCAGCATCATCGGTGTCGTTAATGTCCACTCTGCCCGCGATGTTCCCTATGGTTGTATATTAACGTTCAACACCGGAACTACAACTACGGTACTCGAGACGCTGTACAGTGTTAACGCGTTGATAAGCGCCTTATCAAACCTCGCGAGTAGATGGACGAGGTTCCTTCGAGATGCGATTCTCATTATTTGCAGCAGAGCCGAGCTCGAGAGGTCGACCCGTAACGATGTAAAGCAGAGTTGATAACGCCTCGACAGGGCGCCCCTTAACACCTTCGTAACCCCTGATAAATCGTTATCATCGACCTCCACATTTTCTTAAAATCCGCCGATGGTTTAAATACGTCTCTCACGGTCATTCCGTTCTTGCTCCGTAACTCGTATCTCGTATAAAACATTTTTATTACGATCTCGCTTTATCATCATTACAATGTATACGACTGTACGGGGCATCGAAAAAAATAGTTCCAATTAATTTCCCAGGTTTAAATGACAGCACACTTGAGTTACCGAGCAAACCGGGGAGTGAGATCGTTGTATATGCTTTTTGGACGATAGACAATGTTTATAGCACTGTGCAATAATTTCTTTTCTACACGGTACTGCACAGAGCGCATACTCAGTGCTGTTATCGCCACCCTAAAAATGAATCGGTCGATTAATAACAATAAATTCGAGTTACGAATTTCGAGATCCGAAATACGCCGAGTCGTTCAAGAGTCGAGGCTCTCTCGAATTCGAAAATCGATCATCATCCCCCCCCCCCCTGGCCTCACCTCCGATACTGCCCCAACGAATGCTAGGTCGATATATCGCATCAAGGAATTACGAAATCGCGTGCACAAACGAGAACTTGATCCGAGAGTCTTTCGGTTTGCTTTTCGAGGTGAATGCGCTGGTTCAAGGAATTTTCATTGCTGTCCTATTGTTTGCTCAACTATCGTTATATACGTATATACATATACATATATATATATATATTATTGTAATTGACGTCTAATTGCGAATTGACTTTGTACTCGTCTCTATTTTCCATGTTTAGGTATATACGAAAGGCACAATTTTCTAGGGATTTATCGCCAAGCCGAAAGTACTAGCTCGACGAGGATCGAGCCGAGATACGGAGTGACGAGCTTCTCCATTTTTCTTTCCCGTTTTCTTTGTTTTTTTTTTCCCCCCGAATCCTTGATCGACTCATTCTGCCGCTCTCGTTGCCGTTCTCACGGGAATTTTGTTCCTTCCTCTATTTTCTTTTCCCTTGGTTTTTGTTTTCCCTCCCCACGGTTTTTCACTGGGGATCTCAAGTACTGGGCGAATTTCGCCTGGATTTCTTTCTAGCGCTTTTTCGCCAATTATTTCGCTGCTTCGGCTGCAAAGAGGGCCGGGTCAATTTCGGGAGGCTTGGAATTCCGGCTCGAACCTCTCGAGGCATTACTTTCGTACTGATTCTCGCATGAAATCGAGTTCCGCGAGTTCGAGATCGACCGGATGCCTCCGAGTGGGCTTCCCGAGCTCGGGTTGGATTCTTGAGATTAATTCGACTCGCGATCTCGCGAGATATTGTCACGATGCGGGGCATTTCCGACACGTCGAGAGAAGAGAATCGCGAGGACTCCGATTCCTAATCCGCGACCCCGAGAGCACCGGAAGCCGGTGCTTTCGGCTCGCCGGAAATTGCGCCGACTCGATGCGGTTCCGCGGAGCGCTCACGAAGGCGAGAAATGAAAAAAAGAAAAAAAGGCTCACACACTCGTCGCTACAAGGGAAACACCAATGATGAAGTAACAATGTATACAATATACATAAAGTATAAATACACGAAGATATATATACAGATACGAGATAGATTAATAAAAGTCGTGATTATTATTAATGTCGAGTGTCTTCATTCGGTTCGGTTGTCGTCCCACCAGGGAGCAGATTCTCAATTTTGTACAGATTTTTCTTTCGCGTAAAAATAAATTCCCACGAACAGTTTTTGCATTGTTGCGAAGTTGCTAGGCCGGTCAAAATTTGAAAGTTTTTGAAGAAATCCTCATGTTCGCACGTAAAAGTTGATCGTATGAATTCGAGAATCGGGTCCCAGTGAGAAATTCACAAGTGACGCGGGAGACTAGAGACGACCGTAGTTTGGCAAGCCCATCGTTTTATTTCAGGTTAAAATATCAGGCCGAGTATTATTCACCTCTTACTAGACGCGGCAGGTGCACCTGCAAGATCACACCTTCGGGCGAGAATATAACGCGATTGTAAAATTGAATTTTATCGTACAGAGGAGTAAAATTTCACGGCATAACGCACCTTACGTACTCGGATCGTGCAAGTGCATCGCACGGGTCTTCCGGCCTCGGAATGAGTACAAGTACAGTAATATAAATCGCACGATAAAATCTATCAACCAATTCGACAATCGATTAAAACGACCCCCCAACGCCTTACAGTCACAGAACGAAAGCCAGTCGATTTTTTCTAAACCCCGCAATAGCGCATGGAAATAATAAAAAAAGGGGGAGTGAGAAGAAAGGAATAAAAAAAAGTGACGGTATACGGTACATCGCGTATAAAATAAAATAAAAAATATATGTATACGACACCCATGGTGTCTTCCGCGGGGGAGGGGGCTCTCAATTTCTTCTTCCTTTTTTCCCCTTTCTTTTCCACAAAACGAAGCCGCCCTATCGTTATCATTACGTTTAACCTCCTACCCTCGCGTCGGTGAAAATTTGCAATTTTTTCGGAAACTTTCATTAGGACTCTTCGAGCTCCATTTCTTCTTAAAGTCCTGGAGGATGGAAGCAATCGAGTCCTGGCAACCTGCTTCAGGTTTTTGCTGATTTTTTTTCCTTTCTTTTTCTCTCTTCACTTTGAGGACATTTGCCGGAATTCTCAGTTATCAGTCGAACCCCTGGTCGACGTCCAGAGACTCCTCGAGTTGCATGATCTCGTCGTCGAGGAGGACGTCGTCGCCCTCGGCGATCCCGTCGACGGGATCTCCTTCAACGGCGAGATTGTCTGCCTCTGGATTATCTTCCCCAGGGTCCATATTATTGACTTCCGGGCCTTCGCCACCCTGACCAGGTTTCCTGGGGCTCCTGGAGGTTGCTTGGCCTGCAATTAGACGTTTTTTAATCCCCAGCCTCACGTCGCATCTTCCGGGCCTATTTGATCAATCTATCCAATTTTCTCTAATCGCGGGGAAAATAATCGCAATCAATTCTTCTAATTATACATGACTCAGGCAACGATATATACGCGTTGAGGTGAATGTTTTTATTTTTTCTTTTAGTGCGTCCGTTGATAAGGGTGCGTAGATTTTCAAAAGGTCTTATTATCTCTTATTAAAAGCTCTTATCATCTTAGGCACGATTCCAGTGCATCTCGGTTAGATCTACTTGAACGGATACGTGCCATGCCACGAGGTACGGACTTTTCAAGCTCACCTTGCCCCAGGTCACGAGCTTTGCTGAGGAAGGAGTACTCGCGTGCGTTTGCCAGGCCAGCGATAACGCAGGCACTCAGGGCACTTCTGTTCAGGTTCATCGGAGAGGCATCATACCACTCATTGTTGTCTGCGTCGTAGCACTCGACGTAAGCAGTTGTAGTGGATCCTGTCGATCGAATGGTCACTTAACACGATGAAAAGACAAAAAGAAAAAGGCAAAGCCACTCCGCGAAAAATTGAAACGCAGGTCTTATCGGTCCCTTGAATACTGACGGAAGGTGGGAAAGAAATCGGCAGTACTTAAAATAATAAAAAAAGAGACGTTAGAAATATTGTAGGCAGGATTAAGGACGACGGGACCAACCGTTGAATCCGCCGACCACGAAGATCATGTCGTCAAGGATGACCGTGGCAAAGTTACTCCGGGGGGTGAACATCTCCGTGACCTCGTGCCAGTCCGTGGAATTGTTGGGGGTGTACTTCTCCCCTGAATTTAAATCCCATAATTGATAAGAGGACATTTCGCTCATACATGGATACTCGGGCATGAGTTTGTTACCAGAGCTCAGCCTGGCGAACCCATTGAACCCTCCCAGGGCGTAAAGGCTGTCTCGAAATGCCACCAGGGAGACCCCTGACCTCGGACTCGTCATCGAGTGGATGTAACTCCATTGATTGGTCTCCACGTCGAAGACTTCGGCGGAACTGAGGACTTCCTGTCCATTAAACCCACCCACGATGTAGATCTTCTCCTGAAGCGATGCCGCGCTGGCGTCCGATCTCTGCCGGTGCATCGACGGAATCATTTCCCATTGGTTCCTCTGGGGCTCGTATCGTTCTCCAGAGCTCATCCTGGTGCGGCCATTGTACCCCCCTAGGGCGTAGATTTTTCCACCTGGGGTTGGAAATTCCCCATGGGGTCATAAACGGTGAAAGATCCAGAGGAAGTCGAGAAGAAGTCCCGGGGACCTCGAGGAAAGGACTCGAAGAGCCCTCTTTTCCGATTTCGATATGCAAATTTAACCGACTGCTCACCATGGGTGCAAACGCTGACGTAACACCTCGCGTGGTACATGCAAGCTCTTTCTCGCCACTCCTTCGTAACCGGGTCGAAGCATCTCACGGTGTTGAAGTGCTCGTTGCCGTCGAAGCCGCCGATCATGTAGATCAAGTCGTCGAGGGCGCAGAGCCCGTGATAAGCCCGGGGTGTCACGTCCGTGTTAACGGACAGAAACCACCGATCAGCCCTAAAATCGGAGACAAGCTATCGGACAGACGATAAGAAGAGATCCCGGAAGAGGGTCTCGAAGAGAATCCTCCTTAAACGGAGTATGACGTATATGAAATCCAAAATGTGCAAGAGTGCAAGAGTGACGAATCGTTATTAGAAATCCAATTAAGAGGATGATAAAAACGTTCGGAAATAAATTGAAAGGGGAAAAAAGTTGAACCTCGTTAAGTACTTTGGAGAACGCGAAAAGACACGGTGGACCCAATTACATTACATTTTAATACAAAGCTTCATTGTTATCATCGAGTGGCACTTTCGTATCGCCTTAAATCTGGATTTAATTTTTTTATCCGAGAGATAAAAAAATCCCTACCTGGTGTCGTAGGTCTCGACGAAGCTGGTGGGCGACCCGGCGCTCCATCCTCCGATGGCGAAGAGGATCTCGAAGGGGATCCTGGGCCTGGTGAGGGGATTTCGGGGGTCGGCCTCGCCACCCTGACGAGATTCTTGCTCGGTTAGGTAAGCCTTCGCTGGACCAAGGACTCTCAGGCACTCCTAGGAGAGGATAATCAGGAGGTTTTGGGGTCGAAGGACTCGAAGGACCGAAGGACCTCGAGGAGGCTGACCTCGTCGTCCCCGACGTGGCTCCACCCGAGGACTCGCTCGGTGAAGAACTTGAAGCCCACCAGGCCGAACCTGACGCAGCCCAACAGGTGCGGCAGGTGTTTCTTCCTCTCATCGGGCTTCCACTCGAGCCAGGTCTTCACGGCCTCGAAGACGAGCTCCTCGTTTCGCACATTGAGCTCGTCATCCTTCAGGATCGCCTCCAGCTCCTCGGCGAGGAGCTCCTTGAACTCCCCGCTCTCCTGCAGGATCTGTTTGAAGTGATGACGGATGTACTTTCGGCCTTTCTCTTCGAGGTCGCGACAGAAGTAGTGACGCGCAAATTTGAATATACCTGCGCAGGGCAAAAGGGAAATCGTATCCTGGAGGCAACTCGTATTATCCTACAAGTGTGAGAAATCAAGGCGGAAAAATTCCGGCCTAGGGAAATCCGCGAGGCAAAGTGGCCTGGGCGAAATCTCGCAAAAAATAGAATTTAACCTACCTAGGCAATTTTCAGGCCGGAGCTCCTGCAGGAGGAATTGACAGCACAGCTGGACGACGCCCAGGACCTCGAACCTGTCGGCCAGAGGAAGGAGCTGCTCCACGTTTTCCGCGGTGACGTTGCACGTGCCCGTGTAAGCGTAGTCCAGGATGAGGCCGAAGACGTCGCCGGGGACCCCGGTGATGGCCACTTCCGTGGTTTCGGTTTTCCCGCCCTTCAGGCTGTTCGTGAAGAGCGCCTTGAAGTAAGGACTCACCGCCGAGAGGATGGCGCGGTGGACCGAGAAGACCCTGTCCTGGGCACACCTGATCGCCCCGTCGCAGAGCTGCTGGTTCGCCCTGGAAGTATTTTCCCACTTGAATCCGTAATATTCCATTTCTACGGTATTCTAAATTATCCGAGCAAGGTCCTGAAATTCTTCATTTCTGATTCCAAGCCTCCAAGAGGCCTCAAACATCGAAAACGTGGACGTCTTGGTTCCAGTCCATGATGAATAAATCCATTTTTCATGAAATATCAAATCTCATGAGTTTCAGGACCTTCCTTAGGGCCTCCATATTCCCGTGGTGAAAACTTGAAACGAATCGGTACACCCTACTGGGAGAGTACTTGCACCAACGATTGGACTTCTCGGATATATATACAGGCTGACTCTTTAATGTCACTTTAAGTTCGGGATGAAAAATGTTGAACCTTGGAGGGGAATCTCGGGGACCAACCTGAGCTCCGACCAGACGACGGGGAACTCGACGAGGGCGTAATTCGAGGGCAGGCACATGCACCTCCTGGTGCGATTACTCTGCCTCTTCTTGCCCTGCTTGTTCCTCGGAGCGGAGACCGCGGCCCGCGAGGTCCGGCTTCGCCAGAGCTTCCTGAGTCTGATTCTGCCGTCCATCCTCCCCGAGTCCAGACTCGAGGGCAACCTCGAGCCCGAACCCGAGTCCAGACTCGGGCACCGACCCGGGTCCCGCGGGAGGCCGCGAGTCGCGGTCCTGGAGGACCTTCCGAGTCCCACCTGCGAGTCACCTGCGAGTCCCGATCCGAGGGCTCTCTCGGCTTTCTCCCTGATTTCGAGCCTACCTCTCGACGGACCTGGTGACTGACGCAGAAATCCGCGTGACAGTCGACGTCCGAAAGAGGCGTCGCTCGAATGTCTCCTCCATTTCGAGCCCAAGGACCGAATTAAAGGGCGATTTACGTATCCGACACGATTCTACAAGGGACGTTTCAGACCGATTCAAACGCATGTTACGACATTTTGACCGATCGGTAAATTCGATTTTCGGCCCAAAGAGATTTTATATTTAAGTAAGAATTTGAAGAATTTGAGTGAAAAATTATCGATGGTTTTAAGGGGACATGGAAGGGACATCCGAGGGATCGATCGTTCATGAAACTTTTCGGTGAACTGGATTTCCGACTCGTTTCAAATCGTACAACGTGGATGTGGAGTCTTTAAAGAAGATCCTTAAGTTTCATTTTTTATAATAAATGTTAAAAATATCTATGAACAACTTTTGATAAAATGGGAATTTCAGGAGTTTCAGGACCTTCCTTGTACCATCGCCTTAAGGTTGACACTTATAGCTTGAGGTGATTTTACGTGACAAGTCGTTGGTCGGCGATAATTATAAAGTGATCTTGTTGGTCGGTAGGATTGTTCGCGATCCTAAGGGATGAATCAAACCTTTTATCGTTAATGTACACACGGGAGAATCCTAAATCGCGTCCGAGTCCCTCTCGCAATCTCTTGGCAGGTTTTTTATCCCCCACCTCGGGCAGGGGCTTCGATCCGCAAAAGTTCCCGAGTACGAGGATATCACTCGGTGGATGCACCTAGCTTCGGTATCCTCGTAAGAGCGATCTCATGATTTCATAATTCGAGCAGGGACTTCTTCCATTTGGTACCTCGAGGTCCCTCGGGATATCCTCGGCAGTCTCCTTCTCATCAGGAAATGGAGCAGGACGAGGGAGGTTGCAGACACGTACATTTTGTACGGGCACCTATGTACGGAGAGGAGGAAAGGGGGAGGGACACGGAAGAGGGAAATATAGATGTACGGTTTCCAGGGTTGAAACGAAATTCACGAGAGTTCCGAGCCCGGAGTTCTCGACGTCTTCCTTTTTTCCTCTCCCGTGGAAAAATTAGGAAAACTCGAGACCTGCGAGCAGGAGCACTCGTTTTCCCTTATAAACGAGGAAATGTTAGTAAGGGGTAGAGTCGGGAGATCGACGAATTGCGAATTAAACCAGACGGAGGACGTCCCTAAATGCAGGACGGTAAATCCCAGATGGAGGAGTACCTACCATTACTCATGTCGGAAATTCGACTGTACTCGCAGTGCGCATTGTACATCCGGCTGAAAGTGTAATATTATATTAATCGCCGGCTGTGAACTTTCGTTCCTCCTGTTAGCACTAAATTTCCCTCTACGAACATACGCAAGTCAAATCCCAGAGTTCCCTTGATATCGTTCACTCTGTCCCGTAATTATATTCATTTAAGATACAATTTGCAGATTAAGGGAATAAATACCGCGGGTAAACGTTTCATTTCTCAATGTCACTCCTGAAAAAATTTCCCATCACTTCCTGTCCTATTTCTCTCTAGCTGTATCTCATATTTCTAGTGCCTGAAATGCCATTAAAGTTACAAAGCTATCGTATCGTCCATTGTCACCGCAGGAGTTGAGCTATCCTCCCCCGATATGGTAGAACTAACTTTCCCTATTATACCCTTCCTGCATATCGATAACTCTCCGTAACATTTACCAAATATTCCGCAAATTTCCTCAATTTCACCATTTATTACTCCTCTGTGTCATATCTCCCTCTCAGGATAAGAAAAATCAAGGAAAAGCTCGCGATAAGAGACAAACTACGAGCGCATGCCCGAGCATTGCGACGAATTGCCCCTCAAATTTCTTCAACTTGACCATTTTTTCTTTTCTTTTTCGGGGATTACTTCTCTATGTCATTTCTTCCTCCCGGGATAAGAAAAATCAAGGAAAAGCTCGCGATAAGAGACAAACTACGAGCGCATGCCCGAGCATTGCGACGAATTGCCCCTCAAATTTCTTCAACTTGACCATTTTTTCTTTTCTTTTTCGGGGATTACTTCTCTATGTCATTTCTTCCTCCCGGGATAAGAAAAATCATGGAAAAACTCGCGATAAGAGACAAATTACAAGCGCGTGCCCGCGCGTTGCCGGCAAGTTGCACGCGTACCAACGCTCACGGCCCAATCAATATTTAGGTATATAGGGTGTGCGTTTCAGGAGGCAGCAGTCACACCACTCGTCCGGCAGTGCGTCCGTGGCCACCAGCCACACCTTGTCGAGATCCCAACCAAAGCCTAGGACCGTGGTGACCTTCGAGCACCGACCTTGAAAAGAAGCGAATCGGCGAGGTCGTCCTCCTTATCAGAGGCTCCCGCGAGGACGCCAAGGCGCCACCCTGCCCACGGTAAGGCACCCCGAGACACCGGTGGACGCGTCGAGCATTTCCCATTTTTTTCCTCCTTTTCAACTTCCTCCTCCTCCATGAGATTTCGAGACAGAGGGAGACAGTGCAGTGGATTTTGTGCAGGAATCCTGTCCAGGAAGCATCGCGTTACGGATTGCTCTCCTAGCACTGATAAGAATTCGAGACGTGGTTGCGGCGGTTTAAGGAAGAAAAAATTACATGTGCGTTGTGCATATTGATTTTTTGTGCTCTTATGTTGTCGGAGGAAGAAGTGGATAAGGATAATTTAAACGTGGTTAATGATAAAAGGCGTAATAATGCTTTATCCCCTCGCGCTGATAAGAATTCCAGACGCGGTTGCGGCGGTTTAAGGAAGAAAAAATTACATGTGCGTTGTGCATAATGATTTTTTAAATGAGTGAGAAACTGGTGAAGAGACTACGGAGATTTATGGAGTCTTTGAAAATCTTCACTCGTTGCAGTTGCTTTAATTTAAAAATTGGAAAAAATTACAAAAATTCAGTTTAATGAACACATAGTTGTGTGGTACCTTTATGGGCAGGACTGATAAGCTCTTTTGCGGTTTCAGAAAGTCCCAAAGAATTATCGAGGATGGAAGTGAAGGGGCGCGTTGCCCTCGTTACAGGTGCAGCTTCCGGTATAGGACGAGCATATGCCGAAGAATTGCTCGATCAAGGTGCCAAGGTGATTTTCCCTGTTAAATATTTTCCCCCAAACGTCCCTATAAATCTGAGAAGAACTCGGGAAATGATCTAATCACCCACACGTACAAACATATCGGTCCGGTAATTCGGCCAAGATGCCAAGAGCCTCCAACTCGTGCCAGGTTTTTTTTTTCCTTTTCTTGGCGAACCTCTCGGTACGTTTTTATCACTCTCATAAAGTCGTTAGACTCCTTTATGATAGAGCAACGAGCCAACCATTCGGTATCGCGATTGGACGGGTAAGAAAAACCGAGCTGACATTTCACGGTTCAACACGGACCGTATGACGATCCCTCCGGGATATTAAAAAATTTCCCCGGTGGTATTAATATTATTTCAGTTATTTTTGTAAAATTATTTCTTCGAGTAGAAAAAGAAAAAGAAAAATGAGGGATTTCCCGAATAAGATCTCCAGAAAGTGTAGCGAGGTCGTTTCGGGGCACACGTGGTGCAAATCGCCTTTTAGGCAGAAAGAGCTCCCTCGGGACGGAAATAGAAACGATATTTCTGGACGGAGAGTACCGGCTAGAAATTTCGCCCCACTTCGGTATTCTTATCAAACACTTTCTTAGGAAGATTCCTGGAGACTCTTTCAGGGGCAGATAAACCACGCACCCTCTATGCCGAAGTTCCATTCTTGCGTGTATTCCGGTTGAATGTTTTTTAGTACACCGTGCGAAGGTGTAAAAGAAATTACCATTACGAGTATACCAACCGATAGTTATTACCACCTCCGTGAAGAGTTAGGAAACTCATCAGCAGGGGAGGGGGGCAGACGCCGGTTCATTATCTCAGACGAAAATGAGCGATTAAGGGCGGGCTTTAATTTCATTTCGAAAAGTTTCCTTGGTAGAGGGCCTCGTCTCGAGGAGATAGCGCTCGTAAAATTGCTCTTGCTAATCGGAAGGCTCCAAAGAATTCCTAATTCGAATTACCCTTCCCAACTAGATGACCTCCCTCTGAGGAATATACTTTTCCAGGTCTCCGTCTGCGACATTAACACGGAGGAGGGCGAGAAGGTGGTCGGCAATTTGGCGTCGAAATATGGCAAAGATCGCGTTATCTTTTGCCAATGCGACGTCACCGATTATCCCCAATTCGAAGGTAAGCTCGAAAGATACTCCTGGCCCCCACATATTTAAGGACACCATCTTAACATTCTCAATTTATTTCACGTGCGGATTCGATTGATCACGTTCGACATAATCGGACCTGAAACATCAGAATCTTTCCAAGCTACGATTGCGACTTTCGGTCACATCGACATCGTCATCAACAATGCTGGCATCATGAACGATCGGTTTTGGGAGCTCGAAGTAGACATCAACCTTGTAAGTTCCCTGCTATTAAGGCGACGTAAATTTATATATAGATATTTTTTTAATTTCTTATAAAAAAAGAAAATGAAGTTCCACGAGTGTCAGGACCTTCCCTGTAGCCTCTCACGTTGTAAAGTTAAAAATTAAACGACTCGGTGCACTCAGTTAGGATAAAGAGTTTCATGAAGGATGTGGCATTCATATCCTCCCCTTAAGGGGGGTAAAACTGAAGAAATTGACAGCGAACGCTTTATGACACCGAATTAAATGAAATAGGAGTAATAATGGCCACGATTACGATTTTCAGAACGGGGTGATCCGCGGTACGCTTTTGGCACAGAGATTTCTGGGCACTGACAGAGGAGGCTGGGGTGGTGTCGTCGTCAACACCGGCAGTAATATCAGTGTCAACCCTTATGTCAGCGTGCCGATTTATTCCGCGACAACGACGGCCATTGTCAGCCTTACCAGAGCTTTCGGGGTGAGGAAGAGAAACGGCGAAAAATAGCCCCCGAGGCTCGATAATGTCCCAATGGACGGATTCTCGTAACACCGAATGTTTGCTTTTGACAGGACCAATACCACGTGGATCTGACAGGAGTGAGAGTGATGGCCCTTTGTCCGAGTGCGACAGACAGCAATCTGGTTCGCGACGTCACGAAGCAACTTCTTTCCGCCCGATACGAGGACGCCTGGCGTCGCGACACCGCGTCCTCGATCCCTCAAAAGTAAGTTATACTATTCTTTTCTTTTTATCGCTTTTCATTAGGACCTTGAGGATCAAGGACGATAATCATTGAGACGGTCTAACTAAATGGTACATTGTTAACTGCAGTTTCCCCGTTTCTCCTTCACTTAAATGCTCGACTTTCCGGACCTTTTAACATTTAGGACGACAAACAACGCGTAGTTGTCAATTACTTATCAGGGTCATTAATGAATTGTCTTTCGCAGAACCGAGCACGTGGCGAAGGCGTTGATCCAAGTGTTGAGCACGGGAAAAAGTGGAAGCGTCTGGGTCGTCGAAAATGGTCAACCCCCACGTGAGATAAGCTTCCCGAAGCATTAAGTCGCAATCACGACGGGAACCTTCCTCGCTTGACTGCAAATACAATGCCGTACCAATATCTAAATGATATAAGACAGTCCATATAAGCAGCTATGAATCGGTGCTGGGCATCACTTGCAAAACAGACGCCACCCGACGCTCTCATTCCACGCGAAGAATGTCGAATGGACGGTCTCGAGTCTTCGAGGGGGTGAATTTTAATTCCATTATTGACAAACCGTTTGTTGAAGAGGCCTTGGGAGAATGGAATGATAAAACGAACCGTTTCCCCTGTATTTCGAGGCGGCAATTTGGACTGATGGGTTTCAGAGCTCGATCGGTCATTTCTTTGGACTTCCACGTGGAATGGGGGTGCGGAATAGAGATGTAATGGAAATCTCGTTTTTTACTGGGAAATCGTATTTTGCCCGGCACTGTCTCCGAATGCACAACCTACGAGGGTAGGTCAGGTGCGAAAAGATACGGTCCGAAGACTTTTATCAGATAGAATTGCTTAGGTCGATAGACTGTACCTACAGGTGGACGGAATCACCCCAGCGCATTTACCCCGTCGTTGGGAAATTTTAGCCTCAGGATAATATTAACATATTACAATTTTATCGTTTAAAGTCGCAGCCCTAATAGCCACGATCCGTGGCGGGTTTCGAGTACACATTCGGCGTGGATTTATCGTAACGATTATCGATTACGTACACAGGGTGCTTCTCCACTGGCGTGAGAAAATTATATAAACGTTCAAGAAAAATGTTAATAATTCGGGGAAAAATTGTCACAATACCCCGAGAAGCTTTCCAGGACCCATGGAAGTCCTTTTAGAAGCTGAGACGATGAATCTCAATGAATCTCTTACACAAAAGCGGAAAATCCTGAAATTGAAAGATATGGTTCTGATAAGCTATTAGGCATCGATATTACCATTTCTTCTTTTTCTTTTTTTTTTACTCCCATTATCAAGGAATGGCTAGTGGAGGAACATCCAATCGGTACATTTTCACGTGGGGTACCTCGTAAAGGATCGAACGCACAGAAGCAATCGTGCTCGTAATTTTTATACATTTTTTAAGCGAGATCAAGCGCGAAGGGTGGCGGAGAGAAGTCGAACCGAGGGCGGGAATTTTAAAATGGGGGTAGATAATGTGGTAAGAAAAAAAAAGATATACGTGTAGACAAAAGAGGGGGCCCTATCGTAACAAAGGGTCCTCTCTTCCGCCCTTCGAGGTTCGACATCGAAGTCGCACCCTTTTCCCTTCAACTCCTGCAACCCACGATCGGTAGATCGGGTCCTTGCACAACTGAAAATATAAAGAATAGGAATTCTTCGCTATTTTTATCCGACTCTTTGACCGATCTCGATCAGTGCCAATGATCGAGAGTGGTTTAACCGATTAGCGCAGTTAGCTAGGCGAGCTGTAAACCGCAGGGGGATAATTCTCTTAAATTCCTTAGATTTCCAATTGTGCAACGAGCTTCTCGTTTCGCTGGAACGTGCAGGTGCAGGGGATTATTAATAATTGTTTTTTTTTTCTTTTTTCATAGCAAGACCTCGTTTTTTCGGGCAGGTTCAAGCAAACGGGGAATCATCGGTTTCGCATTCGTTCGCTTCTAGGTTTGCGTTGCACCGGCGGGAAGGTGTTCTTCCCTTATCGGAAGGGGTTATCGCACGATTAGGACTCTTCGAGGGTGACCAACAAGGGCGACACAGAGGGAGGAAGTATAAAAGACGAAGGGAACGAGGAGTCGCGGTTAGGTCATTGTAAATCGTCAACGGACTATAAATCCGTAGCTAGAGGAAATTGTTAGTTCTGTTATCATTTGCTCGAGATGTACGTTGCAAGCCTTAATAATAAAATGCACAGCTTGGTAAGAACCCAGAACCTTCCTCCTCTCGGAATTACCGCGCTAAAAGGTCGCCGAAACACATTCTACATTGGAGCGACCATGCTTTTGTTTCTTTCGGCTTTCTGTCAACCTTTGCGCGTACTCTATCAGAGAATGATAAGACGAAAGTCCTTGGCAAATTCTTAGTTAAATCCCGTTCCTTCGTGGGCCTTTAGTCTTATTTGCTGGAAGGAAAGGGCCAGGGAGAAAGGATGCTTTCTGTGCCCCTCTTGCGGCGCGCAACACCTGCTTTGACCAATCACCTGAAGGACCCTTTCAGGTGAGTCAAAGGAATCGGTGAAAGGCCGGGCTCTTTTTCCGGATAATGCAATCAACGCCTTCATTGCGGGCAGGAGTATTGTCCCAGGGTACGAGCGCAAAGTAGTTCCGTCCTCGAGGGGGCCTTAACGAGTTATCGACCCCTCGGAGGGGGGCATACCTGTCAAACGTCAGAAATTAATTCCCCCCCGACAAAAGCGTCGCCTTTAATGAACTAACCTCCCAATAAACGGGACTGTTTGATCGGTTTAAGTTCCTCGTGCAATTTTTACACCTGCCGTTGGCCTGCGCGAAAAATCAACGGCGAGGCAAATATAGGGAGAAGAGGCTTCTTCTCGAGGAGGAAGGAGAAAAACGAAGGGACCAAAATCGTCGTGCCGAGAAACTGGTAAGAAGTTCAACGTAATTCAATGAAAATTGCAAAGGAGTCGATTTCTTTGTATGTTATTTTTTTTCTGCGATTAATGCGGCATTCTCTTAAGTCGATAGAACTTATTAAATTGTTTTTCACGCCGTGCGTGTTTCCTTGATTTTTTTGTAGCGCACAAATGGCAAAGCCGATCCTGGAGCCCATGTGCAAGATCGCGGTAGTCCTCGGAGGTGCTACCGGTGTTGGGTATGCCGCCGCAAATCACCTGTTAATGAAAGGAGCACGAGTAATTAATTGGTTTAATACGTATTGACGAATAGAATTTAAACGAGCCTCGGGAATGTGTAAAAATATGAAGCCTTAGTAAGCACCATAGGCCTTAAAGAGTTCCAGGTCAATCTTGAATTTCTCGAGAATGACGGGAATTCAAGTATTCCTTTCTTTGCCTTTTTTACGAAGACCAGGTTAATTGAGATGCGATATCGTGCTTCCAGAGCGTGGTTTTAATCGACTCCAGAGAGGACACTGGACATCTTGCGGCGAGAAAGCTTTGTTCCGCCTTTGGGAAAGATCGAGCACAATATCTCAGGTGCGACACGAGAGTAGAGAGCCAGTTGGAAGGTAAAGAGACGAAATATTTTTCGGCTCTTCGAGAAATTCAGGAAAAATATGTATCTCTCCGTTCGCAGGGATTTTAGGGAAAGTGTTGTGCAAACACAAAGGCATTCACATACTTTTCAACGATCTCGACAAACACGAAGGGCGGCGCCCCCCTCGAGCTTTCTGCTCCAAAGAAGACTCTAACCTGGTGACACTTTTTCTATTATTATTTATTTTAAATATGTTATTTATTTGAAGAAAAAAAAAATATTGGCACGTTATTCTTTTTTCTTTTGAAAGTAACTCGGACGATGTGGACCATTTCGGAGCAGATGAAGCGATCGTTTGGTAATTTCAAGGGATTTTCAACAGGACAACACCACGAGAGCTGTTCAAACAGGGATGAAGTTTATGGGGACGCCTAATGGCGGTCCTGGAGGGATGATAGTCAATAGTGCCAGTATCCTCGGATTTATGGCATTCCCTCAGGACCCTGTGCCCGTTTATTGCTTCAAAGAACCTGCCATCGAAGCCACTCGAGATCTCGCGGTACGTTTGGAACTGTATTTGAAGTTTAAACATTTCATAAGGATAGGCTCCTTCCATTTTTACAGAAGCAGTTCCCCGAGGAGAAGACAGGAGTGCGCATCGTCGCTCTTTGTCCGGCTAATAAACAATTTCATTGCATCGGTCTGCCTGATTTTCCAGAAGGGAAGAAGATTTCAGAAAATGGGAATCACCGAGAAGGAACAGGAAATCATGCCTGCGTTCCGACAGAGTACAGTAATCGTAACATTTATTTTATAGAAACCTCGCCGACAATTCTCGCCTTTAACGTATCGTACAAATTTGTGGATACGAATTGTTATACTTCTTGTGAATTATAGTCATTCGAAAATTGGTAAAGCACTCACTCACGTGTTGGCTTGGGCGACACATGGAAGCATATGGCTCGTAGAAGGTTCCCCAAGTGTCTATGAACTTCCTAGGATGATTCACTTTCCGTCGAAGGAAGGCGAGAAAATCGATCCCAAGGTCTACGACAATGAGGTGGGATTTTTTTTTATTAATATTTTATCGATAGTTTAAGACTTCATATCTCCCCCTCCAAGGTTGCTACATTACCTGACCCGTACATACCCAATAAGTATGATAAGGAAACGAAGGTTTATTAACAAAAAAATTAAATTTCACTTTTTCCAGTCCTGTCCCGTCACAATAAAGCCTGATTGTGCGGAAATTTTGGAAGACACTTGTCCACTGGGCGATAACGCCAACTGCGAATTAACGCCGAAACGCAAAAAGTAATGCGATGACGATGGAAGAAGAAAACATTGTAAAATTATTTAACGAGGAAAATACACAACGCGAAACGCCACTGTAAAAAATTGTCTCATTGAAATTTCCAAGAATACAGATAGAGAGTCTTATTATTTTTCCCGCTCTGCGCCATTCCTGGCAATCGGTGACATTATTGGTTTACGCTCGCGTAAACAAGATTCGTGAGAGTTCAAGTAAGAAGCAAGTATCGTTGTTAAGACAAATTATTGATACAAAAATATTTTAATCGACTCTGCGGAATGAAAGTTCGATATTCCGTTTCTCCCTTCCTCTTCCTCCCGGAACATTTCTCGACTTTCAGGCTTCCCGACGATTTTTTAACGACGCTGTTGATAAATAAACATTGAACTGCGACCCCAGCTTATTTTAAATTAACAACAGCCTCGGAACTTATCTGCCTCCTTTGCAGATCAAACGTGGGTTGGCAAGGTTTCTTTATTGCCATAAACAGGACGAAAAATCCAGGAGCCCTTTGTCAATGAGTCATTTAAATACGATAAGAAGAATTTGATTAAACACATAAACAAAACATATTATCGCAAACATCCAATAGGTACTGTAAATTACAACGAAAATCCGTCTCGAGCTACATCCCATTTAGGATACAGAATTTGTTTATAAAAATTCTTGCTTAAATAAACCTTGATGCGTCTATTAACAGTACTCTTTGAAATGGCGTTTTACATTCGTATACTGAAAGTCGAGAAGTTTATTTAAAAATAAGCAGGAGGTGATAGTTAAGAAAATGGCGGCCTCGCATCTCCAGGTCGCTTGATCCCGATAACTTTATTAATTGTTAATGCAAATCCTGTTCGCCAATATGTATGAGCTTGATAGCGACAAAGTGTATGTTATGTGGACCCAAGCCGCTGAATCGGTCCTGATAAATGCAAGACCGCATCCAGGGTTATCTACCGTCGAAACAGCGACGCCGTATTTTCAATTGCACGCAAATCAATTCGTATCTTCGCCGTGAGGTAAAAGAGTTTCATAAAAGGAGCTCCGCGGGCTTCGTTAGGAACAGTTCGTACAAACCAGCCGAACAATACCTCAGTGAACCGTAAGTACACAATAACAAGAGCCTGGGAGATTTTTTCCGGTACTTCAATTTTACCCGCAATCCGCCTTGAACACGCAGGGCACAATTGCCCTAAGAAATAAATTGCTATTAAATTTAAGTTATTCTTAAAAAGGAGAACTGGCATGAAGTCATTTTCAAATGTAGCCGATTTTTATTTAAAATCGACTCTGATCTTACCACACTATCATAGAGGGAAAGAAAAATCCTGGCAGGGTGGAAAATGTATCTTCCTTTTCATTTTTGCAGACCCGTTATCAGCGAATCTTATCACTCCAAGATGAAGGTTAGAGACTCAATCTGCTTGATCACCTGTGGCATGAACGACATGGGGATGGCAATTTGCCAGGATCTTTTAAAGAATGGGGCTACCGTGAGTACAGGCAAAATCTGAGCTGAATTCTCAGTCAATTTTCTAGTCGATCGCCTTGAATGGATCAATAACTTACTGACTGAAATTAATATCACAGCACGTGTGCGTAATGGACTATCCTTGCTCCAAGGCCGAAGAGACAAAGTTCTTATCCCAGTGCGGGAAAGAACACACCACCTTCTTGCCCTGCGACATGACAAAGGAAACCGAAATCGAAGGTTTGTATTCACTTTGTAGCGTTCACAGTTTCACCCGAAATTTGCCTAAAACTATTTAACACGTTGTAAAAAATACTAGACACTCTAAGTGTACCTGGGGTACGGTCAAAAACGAGGTACCGCAATCGAGTAATTTTCTTTTTTATTCCAGCATGCTTCAAGAAAATGATTGACACGCACAAGTGCCTTGACATTGTCATCAATACTTGCGGGACATGGGACGAGAAAAATTGGGAAAAGTGTTTGGCGGTTAACATGGTAATTACCAAAAAACGACCTGACGCCTACCAAAATGAGAATTCCGACCCGACTGGAATTCCTTACATGTTTTATTTATTTTTTTAGGGCTGTGTAATACGTTCTTGCTTGATAGCCATGCGATTCATGAGCAAGGAACAGTTAGGCAAGGGTGGATGCATCGTCAATGTGTCATCGATGACAGGGTTGCAACTTTTGGCATGCGCTCCTATTTTCTCGGCCACGCACTGCGGTTTAATCGGATTCGGTCGATGTCTTGGGGTAAAGATGAAATGAAATACGTCCGCCCGAAAAAAAGAAAAGAAAAAAAAAAGGATAAGATTTGAAACATTTTCCGGCACTCCATTTCACATATTCATGATTTTCCTGACAATGGGCCGAATGATTTATTTTACGATTTCAGCAATCCTGTCACGTCGACAAAACAGGGGTCGCCGTAATGACAATTTGTCCGGGAATTAGCGAGAAGAAGATCTCGGAATATTCGGAGAAGCTTTTGAGCTTCGTCGAGCCGAAGTTTGCTGTCAACGAGATGACCTCGTATCCACATCAGCGGTAGAGAGAGAGAGCTTTTGCAATAATTTCTCCCCTTTTTTAATAAGGATTTTTAATCGACACCGCTTATCCTATTTCAGAGTCGAGGACGTATCCCACGGGATTCTGTGGATGATCAAAAACTGCGAGAGTGGATGTGTCTGTGTGACAGAGAACGAAGAGCCGCTTTGTAAAATCAAGTTCCTTGAGTGTAGCGAGATGAAGGAGGGACTAAACTTCAAGTAAAGAGACCTGTCGATCCAGCTTGCGAAAGATACATTATAGATTGTTGACTTCTCCGCTCTGAAATGTCCATTTTGCCATATTTGAATCGACCTTGCCAACTCGCAATTGTAATTTCATGATAATTAAACGTTACAAGCGTACACGATCGATCGAGGTATCTGCGAACCTTTTTGAAAATTTCAATGTCTGCCACAGTGAGCATTTACCTAGTAGTCAGTGACTTTATTAGGCCATTAATGAAGTTATCATCTCTGAGGCCAAATTTCCGAAACTTCAATTACCTTCGTGTTTCGTTCGGATAAAAAATCATATACGTGTAGCTTAGAAACAATCATACCGTAAATGGGAATATCTCCTTGTTTCCATTTTAATTTGGTTCGATTACTTTTTACTGGGTAATTATTCATGTTTACGCCCATTTGTTACCTCAATAATGAGCGCGGCGGTAGGGTCGCGTATTTTTATCCGCACGGTGGACTTTGTTTCCCTTTAACTACGCAGAATTGCAACAATAAATAATAATTCTCGCAAGTTCGACGTGTTATCACTGACCCTTGCCATCCTCCGGCGTCTTCGAGAGACCCCACCATTCAAGATTCCTGTAATCAGAGCTCACCAATACATGGTGTACTGGCTTAATTGATATTCCCCTATCTCCTGAAATTACTCACAAGCAAAGGAGCTTGTTTGCTCCCCTGTCAAAATACTTTTTCTTTAATGACTTATCTTTACTTTAAATTTAAATCGCCCGACGTACATACACAATACTCCAACTTAAGATTTTCACATTTCATGGCATTAATGATCGTAATTATTATTTTTCCTCTCGACGTATTCATATTGCCTGCGTCTGGGAATGATCCCACTCGAGATCATCCCGTTGGAAATGGATATTCAATTTTCCGAAATTGAACGACTTATTTTTTTTACTTAGAATTTAAATCGTCCAACTTTCAGTGATAATACTCCAGCTTAGGATTTTCACATTTCATGACATTAATGATCGTAATTGTTATTTTTCCTCTCGACGTATTCGTGTTGACTACGTTTGGGAATGATCCCACTCGAGATCATCCCGTTGGAAGTGGATTTTCAATTATCCGAAAATTCAGGGCATTTCGCTCCTTCTCGCGAAGTGACCTCGAGGTCGAGGATCATCCGAGCGTGGACGATCGGGACTGTCGTAAAAAAATAAATTGCCGGAGATATCGATTGCACAAACATACCGGGGAATCGATAATGAGGAAGTCAAAGGTCGCGGGACAAAATGTGATTCTCCCTTATCACTTCGCGGGAGAGCTTTGGGAAACGAGTTGCGCTCCCGAGTCCCAAAGAACAAGACGTCCCTCGGGAGAGTTCCTTTAAATCCTCGCCTTCCATGCCCTTATGCTTGTCGGGCTCGACAGTATTTTCGGATACCACTTCCTGGATCAATTAGCAATTTTTGTGATAATTTCGAAGAGTGCCACGATTTTATCTAAGGGGGTTCGTTAAGAGAACAGATCCAGCATCCCTTTGTGTCGACTGTGCGCGAACGAATTAATCGGCGTATACTTTCTGTGAAGTTCAATGTCCTCACTGAATTTTTCTTAACTTAAGGGAGGAGCCAATAAGAGATCAAGATGCAAATTAAGGACAAAAGAGCGATAATCACGGGAGCAGCCAGTGGATTGGGATTGGCCTTCAGCAGGGAACTTCTCCGCAACGGTGCCATGGTGAAGGAATTAATTAAACAAAATTGCGTAATTGAACATAAAATCAGATTTTGATTTTCAAGAGAAACAAGTTCGAGGAAGCAAACAAAAAATATAGTGGACGTCAAATGTCCTTTTCTGCGATATTTCAGATTTATTCGCGTTGTTAAATGTGCATAGTCTCGAGGATTACGATAACGTTCAGCCTACTCCAGTGCGTGATAATTAATTATCGTCTGGTTTATAATCAATTTCAGTCGGTGGTGATGTTCGACATTCAAGAGACGGTTGGCCGAGTAGTCGCGGAAAGTCTGAACTCGGAATTTGGGGGAAAACGAGCGATTTTCGTTAACTGTGACGTTACGAAGGGCTGCGATTTCGACGGTTGGTTATTAATGAAAAACAAGACGAATAGTTATTCAGTGAAACGAATCCCCTTTTCGGGAGTAACGAACCGTGGGTTATTTTTTAGCCAAGTTCAAGGAGACCGTTGCCACCCTAGGAGGAGTGGATATTGTTATTAACAATGCCGGTATCATCGATGAAATCAACTTCAACCATGCGATTGACGTTAATGTCGTAAGTACTTTCCGTCTGGTTGAATAGAAATAATAAATTTACTATTCGAAAAGGATCTCAATGAATTAAACTACCCTGGATATAAATCCATTAAAAAGAAAAAGAAAGTGGATTTAAATTCAATTAAAATTTCACTTTCTTTTCTGTGTACATAATCATGGGACGGATAATTACCGTCGTTGCAAAGAGACTAATTTAGAGATAATTAAGTATCAAGAATAATTCGGGTTAAATAGACTGATTTCCTTATCAAGACGGCGCTGATACGATGCACGCTATTGGGTATTCAACAAATGGGAAAAGACTCCGGAGGGAAAGGTGGAGTTATCGTCAACGTTTCCTCCATCTTAGGACTTGACGGTATTCCTCAACTTCCGGTCCACTCCGCCACAAAACACGCCGTCCTCAGTTTTAGCAGATCTTTCGCCGTAAGTTTGATCGTTTTATCATCTTATCATCTTATCATCTCCGATTATTCCCCTCTCTCAAACTACCTGCCCTTCAGAGTTTCGACTGTTAAATTTAGCCCTTTAATCCAATTGCTTTGAATACTCCAAAATAAAAGCACGTGACATCCCCCTCAAGAGCTTGGCTGAGAATTAAAAGCTCATCTGTCTGTAATCATTTATCTGACATGATGAATTCCTTATAAATCAATTTACTTCTCTGCCAAGAACTGTTTACTTTATTCTTTAATCTCGTGTTTTTTTTTTTCAGCAACCTTATCACTATCAGAGGACCGGGGTTCGAATCATCGTCTTGTGCCCAGGATTGACAGCAACGCCTATGATGGAGAATCTCAACGAGAAGAAAGTAACGGACTTCGAGGAATTAGCCAGAATGACGCAGAATATCCCCCCTCAGAGGTGAATACACCTTGAATTGATTTTAGAAAAAATTTCTACATACAATTCACTTCTTCGAGTCGATATTAAACGATTATCGAATTCATTGCTCTTTCTCTTTCAGGGCAGAAAGCGTTGCTCATGGAATAGTTTACATGATAAGGTGCGCCCAAAACGGCAGCGTTTGGGTCAGCGAACATGGAAAGCCAGTTTACGAGATACAATTGCCGGATATTCTTCCCATCAAAATGAAAGAAGAGTTTCTATAAATATTTCGAATCTCGCAAGATCTCGTAATCCCTGAAATTTCACGCTGGATTAAACATCGCGATTGGTTCGAAACCGTCCTAAATTTAGGCACCTGGCATCGTACTATTTCATTCCTACGGCTCTTTAATTGTAATTACAACTCTAGCTTATGTTTGTTGATAGCACTTTGAAAATTGATAAGGACAGGAGGACGTAACCCGTTCTTAAGAAATTAGAGAAAGTTATAGCGGATATTTTATGACTGTTTCTAGGGGTTCTAATCGGTCGATAGCGTAGAAGGAACTTTAATTAGTCCGCATTGTTTCGCTCTATGTAATCGTTGCAATGGAATACATCGCATAAGGCGGATATGTCCTATCGTAATGATGTCTCATTGAAGAGACGAAGTCTTCTATTATGGCGAGAACTGTAAATATTTTGGTGGATAAGAAATCTGAGTGGCAAGTATCGCGCGTATCGTCTTGGAGAGAACGTAGCTTAATATTGAATAGTATTTATATGTAATAATGTTAGCCTAGTAGTGAATTCTCTACGAAGTTGTTCTCGGTAATTTTCCGCGTTTGGATTTGCGACGTCCATACTGATAACACATACATCAACGATAAACTCTAATGGTATTTTCGCGGTTATCGGCGAAAGAAAGCATTTTTTTTTAATAATTCGTCGCTCTAATAATTCATCGGAAAAGTTCTATCGAACAAGGTGGAAGTTTTTTTCCAGACGTTCAGCAATGAATTTTCACTATAAACCGAACTTTGCAACGAGCTCAGTCGTTAAATTTAATTTATCGACGTTTATGGAAGAATACTTTTCAAGGAATATCGCGCGACCATTATTGCGCCCCTCTAAAGCGCGAGGTCTATTGTTCAGACGAGTCAAAGACTGCGAAATAAAAGTTTCGTATTTTATTAAAGAGCTTGCTAATTTATTACGTCGCCTAACCTTAGCCAATGCATGTACCGAGTCATTATCTAAAAAATAACGACTCGGGAGGGAATTACAATTCGATAAAGAAAAATAACCAGACACCTATCAGGAGGTCAAGAGAAATTCAACGCAATTCCGGAAATACATCCTCAATCAACATGGCAAATTAATCAATTCTCTGATGTCTGCCTCCAATCATGTGTCAGTAATTTCCGAAGTCATTCGGTGTCTACGGGAACGAAGACTAAATCCGTAGAAGAGGGTAAAACTAAGTCAAGCTGCTATCGCATCGACCGATAACCCGATCACCTCCGATCTTTCGGTAGTTCCTCCTCAGGAGCAGTCGAAGTTTAGGGGGTCCTAAATTGATCTCTTTATCGGCTTATCACGGACCTCTTGCTGCGATAAACGTGGCTCTATAACAAGAAATAAGGAGCCGCCATATTTACTATCACAAAAAAGACCACGAGTCGGAATACCACCGAGGCACTAATTCTAGAAAATTGCTGCGCCCTATCCTAAAGGCTAAAACCTTAGAATTCATTTAAATGACATACTTTAAATGAATTCTTTCACATCGGAATTCCGAAAAACTCATGACCGAACCAGCATCCCTGAAAATCTTCCACCTTAGTCTTGAAAGGTTTTAATTAATTATTTTAGCACTTGCCAGGTTCAGGCATTTCCACCTCTTGTTAACACTAATTACAGTCACCCAGTTGAGTCTCTGTACAATGCTGGTTTAATTTAGAAATTCCGCTAGCTTCCCCAGAGAAAAGAGAAGACTCGCTTCGATCAGCACCGTTTTATCTTCGTATTTTCATTCGTATCGTTAGGGTAAAGTTCGCTCGGGATTGGTTCGAGCCGGTTCGAGAACTACTAATTCATCGAATATTCATCAACATTTCTCCGACAAATCGCACCCGAGGACGTCGTAATGCATCGCGAGAAATGTGGGCCACATTCGTCGATGTGATCATTTTCTATCTCTCCATTCTGTTTTCATCGAGAAATGTCAACCCCACGAGTTCATGGTTGTGGATTATGTATATTAATAATTTTTAAATTATATAAAAAAAAAAAATTATAATACGTTTCTTTTTCGTACAAAAAAAAAAACAAAGAAAAAGAAAAGAAAACCCTTTAACCTGTATTTAGTAAAAAAATCGTTTCTAAAATTTGTTTATTAAATGATTGGCCTCAATCCGACGAGTGTTCTTTCTCCTCCACGATTAACTTCAATCATCGTCACTCATAATTAACATTAAACATTCTCCATTATCGTATCTACGATCGAAAAAATCTACCCGGAAAAAGGATCTTCACGCGTGCCAAATTGAACTGAGATATCGAGGTCATGTAACGTGGGTATAAGAGTCATCGATGACGAGGAAATTCGTTTCGTCGACGTACAGACATTTCCTTATCGCCTCGTGCCTTGCTCCAGATACGAAAGATTCAGTGAATCATTACGAAAAATGATTTTTCATCTGGACTTAACGCTTCGTGAACTTGCCGTTCCTACCCTTCATTGATTTGCATATGATATGACAGAATATAAGAGAACAATTAATCTGGTAAAATGAACAAAAAAAAATCTATGACCGCATCTGTAGAAGCAATTCGCTTGCATTATTGCCAGTAATTGGCTTCCTTATTTAGTAGCTCTACGCATCACTGATAATTGCGGCAAGAAAATTTTTCTGCTTTGAAAAAATGGAAGTAGAGTCAATCAGCCAGCCTGTCAGCTTTCGTCAACATTGTTGGCGTTTATGCGAGTAAAGGCGCCGGTTGAGATCATGCTCTCATATCGTTCTCACAGATTTTATTCTGCGGTCATTGCTCTACATCGAACGCCACTTTGCACTCCGTGTAAACTCAATGCCTCCTTCCTTCGTTTTGCAATCGATCATTCTCATATCACGCTCCTCTCATTCGCGCGATCTTTCAAGGAAATCGAGCAATGACGCCAAATTCGGTAGAAAACGCACGCGAGGGTAGCTGGCGTTACGATTCATTCTTGATCATGACCTATGACCCAAAATATTGAACATCGACTCATTGAAATTCGACGAAGAGTACTCGACCTTAAAGACCCTCCCTCATAGCGATAAAGTGGCACCTAGAAAAGTCATTTACGATGTTCTGCAACGAGCGAGGTTTCGCAAAACAATAAGCGCGTGATTATATTTCCATAAAATGACAGGACTACCAAGTACATATAAAAACCTGCGCGAACGGCACGGAATACTTAACGCGAAGATTCAGGACATGGGAGGTAAAAAAAAACGGCGATAACGAAAGAAATCTGAGAATAAAAGTTAACAGTTAACTTGGGCGCATTTTAGGATTAAAAAAAAGAAAATTTATATGAAACAAGTGCACCGAATTAGCTATCACAAATTGTGGGCTAAATGGTACCATAAATAATTTCGAATAAAAAGATCCGCTCAAGCGGGACAAGAGATCGAGTCGTTATCGTGGATATCGATCCCCCCATTTCCTTGATGCAGAAGAAAGTCCATGGTCCGAGAAGGTTATTAACAGACGCAGAAGACGGAACGCGACCTTGCGAGGAAACGGCTGACTTATTTTAATTTTATTCTCCCAGAAGGAAGTGCATCGTCTCGAGTTCTCGAGAGATCGGTCCGCTCCATAAGCGGAGAATCCCCTCTCTGGGGATCGACACGCGTTCTCCGGCGAAGTGCGATTAGGAGCTGTAATCAAAAGGCGACTAGTCGTCGTGTTCATCAGTCCGGTATAAATATCATAAGACAGCCTCTGGAGAGGTTCAGTCCTATCCAAGCCACGTCGCCCACTCAACTTTCGTGTAAAACGGTCTACCGATCGAATCATCGAGACCCCAGGAAAATGGGTACGTTCGAATAATTCGGCGCCAATCGATAAGATTGAAAATCCATACCCAGAGGTACATTTAATCAGGCCGAGAGACCTCGATGAAAAGCGATATAAAATTTCGCCAGTTAATCTAAGCGACTCCGAGGACTAAGATGCAATTTCAGGGATTTACGGAATCCCCTTTCCAACGACTGCAGTCTGATTAGGAGCTGTAATCAGACAGAAACGACTCGCCGGCTTGGACTTCAGTCCGGTATAAATACCGCGGATGAACCTCTCGCAAAGTTCAGTCATAATCGAGAGACGTCCTCGTCGTTCTGCTCGTTGCAGAATTTCGCTAAGCGTCGTTAAACGTCGAGAAAAACGTTCACAGAGAGAACCGCGATACTTTCTCCGTATCTGGGCTTACTCGCTAGGGTGGACTTTAATCCGGTATGAATATAAATCAGGGTCTATGGCGTGCTTAATTGCAATTTGAAAGAGTAACTCGAGACCTTACGGAATGAGTAATTCGATATTAAAAATTCTAGCTCGGAAAGTAACGGGTGGCCCTTCGTGATTATGAAATATTTATGAATTCATTTCATTCCGATAACGACTTCGTCGATTCTTCGACAGCTTCCGAGTCGATCACAGTTCGAGGTCGCAGGATGTCGGCATCGGAGAAGGCGAAGGAGATCGAGGAGATCAACGGAGTCGTTTCCGGAAAGAGTATCCTGATTACTGGAGGAGCTTCCGGACTTGGTTTCGCCTTTGTCAATCACTTCCTCCATCACAGGGCATACGTGAGTATCGTCGACTTATCGAAGAACATCCATTCCCTTCTTCACAAACGTTGCCACCAAGAGTGGCATTATGCACATCCCGATGTTACAATAATTTAGGATTCCTTTCACAGATGGTCGCCATACTGGACACCGACAAAGAGGCAGCGAAACGAGCGATGAATTCCGTGGAGAAGTCATATGGAGAAGATAAGGCGATCTTCATCCAGGTTGACGTATCCAACTACGAGAAGATGAGCGGTAAGTCCGACTAGACCCTTTTTCCTTAGCTTTACATACTCTCCCAACAATTACCATTATCCCTACAATGAATTAAGCGAATGAATAATTCTCCTCACGAGTGCAGAAGCTTTCGAGGAAGCTTCCAAGGCGATGGACGGAATCGACATCGTGGTGAACAACGCCGGCATCTTGGACGAGAGAAGATGGGAACGGGAGATCGCGGTGAACATCGTAAGGAGCCTGTGAATGACAAAAATGAGAAAATCCATAACAAGACTGGAAATTGAAAGATCTTGTGATTATTCAAGGGTGGAGCAGTGACAACCGCGATGCTAGCCATGGAATACATGAGGAAAGATAAAGCAGGACGTGGTGGAATTCTGGTAAACGTCTCTCAACACGTGGACTACAGGAGCACCGCCCAACTTCCAGTCTACACAGCGACTAAGCACGCGATAATCGGCCTCTCCCTCTCTCTATCCGTAAGAAGCGACAACAAAAGAGTCCGGACACGTGACAACGAAAGTCCATACGCACCATTGAACCCTCGAGATTTTTTCAACAAAAATCCTTTCCAGGCTCCATTCCACCAGGAGAGAACCAGAGTCCGCGTCCTGACGATATGCCCAGGCCTGACGGAAACCGCACTGACGATAGAGAGCCCCAACAAGCTTCTATCCCGAGTCATGAAGGCCGACTTCGTGAAGAACCTGGAACAGTTTTCGATACAAACGTCAGTACACAATGGAGTAAAAGATCGCGGGAATTTTTTTTTCTTTTTTTTCCTCCATCAAAATGGTCCTATTCGATGACCTCGACTCACTTTTCGGTGTGTCTCCTTCCAGGCCGTACATCGTGGGTCAAGGACTCATGTCCGTCCTAAGGATCGGAGAGTCCGGAAGCATTTGGATAATCGAGAGTGGCAAACCTCCCTACGAGGTGTACTTCCCCGATTGCCGAACCCTTCGACGCCACTACAAGAATAATTTCACTGTCGTCGAGGAGGTCAACAAGGTTGCGAGGGGTCGGCCCATCAGAGAAGAGTGCGACAACACGCGGACGGGCCTCATGAGCTGTGCGTAACAGTGACTGAAAAGGCCAAATCTGCCTAATTGCATCCTGCTGAGCCTGCATTGAAAAAACGCGGCTCCGAAGGCGGCGACTCCGCCAGGTCGACCCGAGGGAACATTCTCTGGAAGTACATCGCCTCTTCCATGATCCAGGACCTCGAAGGATAGGATTCACGCTGGTCAAGGATTGGGAGGCAACAAGATATACATATGAGATTCGTCTCCTGGACCAAGAGTATCCAGACATCGAAGATCGAGCACTTTTCGCGATCCACCGCGAAAATGTGGAAATGCGCATCGATGAATCATGCTAGTGGCTATTGTCTACGAAGGGCGATCACCTATTCACTCACGCCGGGCTGTGTTCCAAGCTTATCGATAACGAACAACAATTCCCATGACACAGCTTTCGTCAACCTCCCGCCAGAGCGTAGATAAATAAATATTGAAAGATATTTGAAGATAAGAGGTAAATCATCCCTCGCGCCCTGCTCAATGGTATAACGTTAGCATCTAACTTCGAGACTCCAGCAACTGAATCGGTTATAGGATGAAAAAGAATCGAAGGGAAATGTAACGACACGATATTCAGGAGATAAGGGACGAGAGATCGACGGTGCTCGTATAAGTACGACCGGTGAATTATTTCATCATCTCAGTATTATTCAGCATCGAGAGAATCACAATATCCGCTGTACAAAACAAAACATCCTTTGTCAGAAAATCGCGAGCATCGTATTCTCCATCAACCCCACGTTATTCCGCGCGCGCGTTGTATACCAGTCCGTCCATAATTGCGTGATGAAACTTAAAGCTTATATTTTCTCCATACTATATTTTTTTTGTGCTTCCACTTTTTCTTTACCCCGATTTTCTTGATTCGACCCTCGTATCATCTCGTACCCTAGAGAGGTTCCTCGCCTCGTAACATGACCAACTGAATCTCTAGCTGTACGAATAATATTTCTATGCATAGGACCCCGTGTGCAGAAAGCCATACAAAAATAACAGCCGCGAGCAATCTTTCTCTCGGTACAGTTCTTCCCCAGTGCATCCGATTAGCTCATGTCTGCCTCGAGATAAGTATCATTCACGGATTCCCTGCGACCGTGTGTACACCAGGGCTCGCGCCTCCGAATACAAACGTGCAAATACAAACGCCCAGAAGGCGTCGTCGACGACCTCGAGATACGAAAGCGCCGAATCGGCTCCTCCAGGGAGCCCCATACCCATCTCACGCTTTCCGTACCTCCAAGCAGTCTTGCGCCCTTCGACCCAATGACAAGAACCAGTATTACGTTCCGTTCCCTCCCCCGTAAAAAAAGAAAAAAAAAAAAGAAAGAGAAATAACATACGACGAATACATACGCGTTGCGCATCCCGCAAGATCTTCCCCGAGGAAAGCTACCCCCCCTCGAACGGAACGTCCTGGCGCTCGTAATTGGACGATAGTATATATACCATAAACTCGCGAAGATGGCTGCGAGACCGGTGCACCGCGCGAAATCTTTACGGAAATATCCACCATGGCCGGAGACAACGATTACGCGTGTTCCAGTTAGAAAAATCAAAACCTCTGGTAAGTATATAAAAGTAAAACAATTCTTTTCGCCTTAGCAGATATACGGTCATCATCTTAAATAATTATAAAGTATCTGGCTGTTCTCGGAATACGCCTGGCAATATATTGTCCTAATCTACTGGCGACAGGATGCATTTCATTCCTCCCTCCCAGCCTAACATCCCTCGAGGTCAAGGGGCACGGTTGTCATAAGAGAACCTCGAGCTCGAGCGGGCCCCCAAAATTCGATGACGGACGTGCAATTCGGCCCAGGCAATATTCAAATCTTCGAGTCGACCACATCCGCACACTGGGCACGCGCGGCAAAACGCTTAGAAATTTCCGTGTCAAACGGAAGCGCCCCCCACCCGAAAAAAAGAAAAGGAAAGAAACGAAAAAAAAGCCGAGTACACATCTGAACGGGAACTCGTACGAGGCAAACGCGAGGCGGAACGAATGCCTTTTACTCGGACGTGCACGCGGTAATGAATGGAATTGTTCGAGACAATAAACGGACATCTTGGCGAATGGCATTCGGACAGCCTCGGATGGCGCGTCGAACGATCCCTGGCAGGTTTCTCGCATTTCGATCGTTTGACCACATTCGTATGTTCGCCTTCTCTCGTCCGCGTCCTTGCTCGGACGTGTACCTGGCTGAATAATTATACCGAGCGTACGTGGACGAACAATTGAACAGTGGCGGGGTCGAGCTTGTACTAGAAACTTGAATCGCACAGGGTCCAGTTCCCGAGTTTAGGCAGCCCTCATGCCTCATTTCCATATACGCGGAAAGCACGCGGAGTCGATGCGGAATGGCCCCGAGAGGGCTTAACCAATCAGCCTAATGCTTTAAGTTTAACGCGTTGATTCCGCGTGCTTTCCGCGTATATGGAAACGAGGCATTATCGAGCCCCTCGAATGACAATGGAGCTACGGTTCGCGCGGACTCGTCTCACTTATACATCCCACTTGAAATTTCTTCGAGTAATTCTAGCAAAGGAATCGATGCTTACTCCTAGAAGTAGCCGAGACGTTCCACCGCGTTCGATGATACACGGATGGTCCTCGGCGAGATCGCAGGCGACCCTAGCGACGTGAGCCCCCGCGCGACTCTCGAAATAATTTTACAATTCTTTAGTCGTATCGTCTCCTCATTTCGAGCACTATTTCTCATTCGGAATTCGTAGGCGCGACTCCTATTATCGGCACATATCGGATCATCACGAGACTCACCTGTATTAACTATGATAGACTTAATCCATTTGGACTCCTAACGTTAACCCTCCTCGTTACTCGTATAAGCTCTCTGGCGCAGCTTCGCGTATCATTTCGACGCCGTGCAAGACGGACACCTAGTTAATCACGGCCTACCGAATGCCTCGACCCTCGTGAAAATTCGCAGTGCACTCCAGTTTCGCATGCAGACGCGGCCGTAAATTGATCCCAGTAACTTCCGCCACCCGGATGCGATCCCTCCGCGATCCGAAATGTCCAGCATTCACGCCGTTAACGGTAACTCCCCGATTGAAGTCGCTACCCCACACGTCGAAACTGGGCGGTGCATATCTTGATTTAGACGAAACGAAGACTTCTGGCCCATTCCCTAAGTTCCATCGACCGCGATGCGTCCATCGAAAATACATCTTCCTCGTGAATAAATCGGCCGGGCCGACCGATCGAGACTCGCGGCGCGAGGAATACTGGCTCGGAGTTCTCGGCACTTCCCCCTCCGGGTTAATTGACTTGACGTTCCGCGAGAGAGATCGCCGAGGGCGTTAGAAATTACGTTCGAAAGACGATCCTTCCGGTCGAAGGATCTAATCCAAAGGTAGTACTCGGTACCGCTTAAAGAACGGGCTCTCTCCCGAGAGTCCTGGGTGCCAACGGAGTCCTTCCTCGCCCGCCGTCAAATCGCGCCTGCTAGTCAGTCTAGCGCCTCGTGAACGCACCACGTTCGTGCAAGTACTCTAAATTAATCCGTTAGGTTACCACTATTTATCGATTTCCAAAACTCGAATCCATATCAGTCCAGGGGGCAGAGCGCGTATTGTAAAATCTTATCGGCTAACGAATACTTAGGATTAGTGGCGCGTCGCCGGGTTCCTGGCCGGCGCTTACGCGGTCTCCGTTATCAGGCGGTTGTCCTGCTGCGATTGCGCCGAGGGCTGCTCGTTGGTCGTGCGATTCTGGTTGGTCGGATTGCTGTTCGAGCCTTGGTTCCCGGGTTTTCGGTTGGAGCCCCTGTTGCCTCGGTAGCCGCCTCGGTAGATTCCGGAAGGTCCGGTGCCACTTCCGCCTCCGCCGCCTCCGCGATACATACCGCCCATTCCGCGGTTGTAGTACCCGCGGCCACGGAATCCCCCGCGTCTAGTAGAAGGTACGCCGAACGTTTCCGAGTTCAGTTTGCGCTCCGTCTTCCAATCAGTGCGTTGAGATCTCCTGGTGACAGATATTATTGATTCAGTATTTGACGATTAACTCGAAGCGTCTAAAGACTACGGACAGATTTTTCCAATTTCTTAGATTTGAAGAGAACGGAAACTGTCACGTCTACTTCAGGAGAAACGTATTATCATTTGAAAACGGCGATGACAATTAATTTTTAATCAGAGATAAACTGTGATTATATGTGCTTACCCTTTACTTCTTTCGACTGCTTCGCAGCTAATGTTATCGAAGAATGATTTGGTCTTGTCGTAGTGAACAACTTCAGGCTCCTCCTCGGGTTCTCCTTCCCCAGCACCAGTCTCATTACCGCTATCATCCTTCTTCTCATTATCCGCCCCGTCGATCTTCGTCTTCGCTAATTGAGACCTGAAATCATAAAATTACGTTCAGTCGTTTGCACCAGGGAGATTGTCACTGCTTTACTGTAATTAGATTTTAATATCTATCTTGAATGACAGTAGAAATATTAGTGTGGAAGAATAAAATTTATCAAAATATAAAATAAGACCGAGGAAAAACCTTGTACATATGAAGCGTAAACTGAACAGGTACTTCAACCAACGTCAGCTTTAATAACATATGATTTACTTTTGCATGGAATCTGCGTTTATCGCATCTATTGATTTGTGATACGAACTCGATACTTTCCATGCGAAAAACTGACAATTTCACAATAAATATGAAAAGTAACAAACCTCAGTTCTTCGAACTCCGTGTTAGCTTGCTCAAAGTCAAAGTCGTTGTCGAATTTAAGTGTATTTTTCGGCTTCGTACCAGCATTACCCGCTGGATTGACATTTATGAAATATCGGTTTCGTCCTCGACCGCGAACATTTCCACGTACAACCCAACCACCACGATTTCCACGACCTGGACCTCCACGAGGAGCCTGAGGATGACCTTGCATATGACCGTCTTGTTTGCTTGAATCTCGATGTTCTTCGTTATACTGCATCATGTTACCACCGGTTCGTGCTGTTCCATGACTGTGCACATACAATATATTTTCAGATACTTAATCAAAACAACGAACTTATTAAATTGTGTATCTTTAAGGTATTGCAAATTTCGTTTAAAAAATTGTACGGGTTAATTTGATAGTCACCTTTCTCGAGTGCGATGCTGAGGGTGAACTGGCCTAACGTTAGTCTTATCATTCATTTTATTCCCAACATTGGTATTAGGTGGTTGTTGTTGCTGCTGTTGTTGTTGTTGCTGCTGCTGTTGCTGCTGCTGGTGGCCCACTTGAATACCTTGGTCCATGGTCGGGCTTTTTCTTGTCAATAGGGACGAATTTGGCGTCGTGGAGCGTGAACCTCCACTTATCAGATCAAGTACACCTGCATTTATATGGCAATTAATTACTAGATTTCTAACCAATCTCATCAAATATATAATTAATCTACAAAAACATTTTTCAAAGAAATCTAGCATTAAAATGGGTTTTTTTATTCATTTAGGTTTTCATCAAAACCGAGCGATAAACATTCTATGATTTTATTGCGTAAATCTAATCTACATGACCAACTGTTGTTGCTATGTAATAACGCATTACTGCACAATGCATGTAATAGATGCGTGCAAAACAATGCACTCATTACATTCAATTCATGCTTCCGATAATTGAAATAACAAAGGTTTTCATTTGCCAAGGAAAAAAAAAATTAAAGTATTATATGTAACAGAAAACAATACGATCATAAAGAAAACTATTAAAGCGAACATTCCTGAAAGGAACATAATATATTATGTATGTTTGCAAAAAGCGGTACAATGAATTCTAGTAATTGAAATTACTTCATAGATTTCTTTCTTTCTACTTTCTACTTTCAAAGATTTAAAACAGATATGAAGGTATAAAAGTAGTAGCGATAGAATTTAAGGAGAGAAAAACCATATAAAGCATCTATTTATTTAGCAAAGCAAGCAAAACATAATGAAAAATGAGTTTCTAACAGCTAGTATAAGGAAAGTGAAGTGATGCGAGTAGGCGGATACCATGCTCAAAATATACTATCTATAGAATGCAAAAATGTGTACCAAAGCCAGAGCAAAATGAAAAATATGAAGCGAAATGCATTACCAAAGAACGAGCAGCAAGCATGCTATTGGCGAAGTGAATTTTATATAGCAAAAACAGTTTACCATCTTCCAGAGATTGGTCTTTTGGCAATAAGTCGACGTTGGCCGACATAAAAGAGTTTGGGACAGAGATGGCTTTGGATTCAGTGGAACCCAAGCTCAACTCACTTGGCTGTTTATTCATGGGTCCACGAGGATCCCTACCAGCAGTAGGCATTCCCATAACAGGTCCCATTGCCCCCATTGTCATACCATATGGTGTACCATACTGCCCACCCATTGGACCCATTTGACCCATCATTGGGTGTCCATAGCCATGTTGTGGCTGGTACGATTGCTGACCCATGCTGGGTTGTACTGTCATCTACGAGAAGAACATAAAGATATATCATTTTTCTATGTTCTGAAATTATAATAAACATGACAAATAATCACTACAAAATAAGTGTATAACACTCAATCAAAATACTTATTAATGAATTCATTACCTGCACAATTGCTGGATCATTGGGAATCGAGCTGACGCTATTAACAACTCGAATATCTTTTATATCTGAACCACGGAACAAAATGTACTCGTACACCTGATTTTGGGGAGCAACTGGAAATTGTGTCTCCCGATCCTCGGTTCCAAAGGAACGCACTGTAAGAAATATCATATCATTATCAATTTTCAAAATTAAGCATAACTATAAATCGCACAATTGTCTGCAATCGATAGAATTTGTTTAATCGAAATATAACTCCCGTATTAAGTTTAAGTTAGTCTTGAATCATTAATTTTGATTAATTCTTCAGAAATGTCACCTCCATTATTATTCTTATTCGCTTTAATCCTATCAAGACATCAAATAATAATTGTGTTTACTTCTGTACTTGTAACGGCTACATCAAGGAGACACGGCTTCAAGACTGTAAACAGAGCTTAACCAAAAAAAGTGGCATACCTCTGAAATACTTCTGAAGGAATTCTAGCTAATCTAGCTAATACCCACTCGAAATTGAAATTGGAATATTTGAACAAAATCATGGAATGCTGTACCTAATAATAAAACTAATCGCAAAAATCTCCAAATGTCCCAGTCTCGGACGTTGACAATGTATGATCTAGCCCAATTAGAAGTTTAAACAATATTTAACTGCGAGACGATTAATAAAAGAAAATGATTGAATTGAAAATTACACCACCCACTAGATGTAAAAATGATTTAGAACTTTTGGACGTTTCAAAATATTTCCTTCGAGCAACGGAGGGTGGTAACTGCTGGGCAGTTCGGGAATACTCGAGGAATGAATTATGTTCTCCTTGATGCTAACGCTAATTTCTTTTGAATTTTTGTTAACACAGAGAATTACGGAAACATCCGTTATAAAAGGGGTGCTAGGGTGACCCCGATTGATGACGCGATCTTGGCTAATCCCGATAACCGAATCCTTTCTTCCTTCCTGTCTCATTACCTCGTCCTTCCAAATGTATTCGTAAGGATAACTGAAAGGTGGATGTATACGAAATGTGTAAGGGACATCGAGGAAACGCAATAGCCGGGAAGTTCGAGAGAATAAAGCGAGTGTACGTGGCGACATCGTAGCCGGGAAATGGTGTAGCTGCGGCGAATGGATACTTCGGAATCCATTTTGAATCGGACTTACCATTGGCCAAAGCGATCGTGCATTCTTGAGGATCGACGGTGAAAAGCCGGCCTTCATATCGAATATCCGCCTTCGATATGAGGCTGATCTTCGAGCCTAGCTCCGGCATTCCAGCGCTCATCTTGAACCTTTTTCCTCCTCTCGGCGATTGACGTGATATTACAGGATTCGCGACACCATCTAACGAATCTCACCAGTTGACACCGATATGGTCGACTCACTCGCGCATGCGCAGACTCGTCTTCAGGTTAGCCAACTAGTCACATGAGCGACGCGCGCGCCATTAGAGCCCGCCAAAAGGCGTCAACTCGCCGTATCTATAACCGCCCACCCTAGAAAAATATCTCTCTGCATTTACCCATCAAGTATACGTCTTTTAACTGAAATAATAACGAAATCAATAAATTTTCCCCATAAAGAAACAGTCCTCCAATGATCGAAATAAATCCTTGAATTGATACAACGATTGCCCCCAATCGGCTTAAGCGGTGGGGGCTGGGGATAGTAAATTTGATGGACGTTGAGTTTTTACATAACGGTAAAGAAAAATTATCTACATAAAAATAATCGATAACTATTTCTCTTAAGACAATCCCACAATTTTTCATGCTAGATGCGTATTGTAATATGGTTTTAGATAAGCCTTTTGCAGCAAGTTTCGTCCGGCTTAGGATAACCTGAAAGAGTCGATCGTAAGTAGCAAGTTGGTAAGCTTGATGGAAGCAATTTGACTCTTGCCACTGTTAGTAGAAAATATTCCTACAGACTTAAGATATAAAAGGGTGCGGTATTAAAGTATGTATTATTCCTCCTTAAATATCTGAAATAAAGTCATTGATCCACACTGCGTTTAATAATATTTACTTGATGGCAGTTATACTGTTGACTACCGACCCCTGCACATTGCACCTCTGGCCAAGATGGCGGCTTCGTTAGGAAGGATCTGCGGGTCTGGTCTTCTAAAATCAAATAATGGAGCATTGCTTAATCAGGTATCTTAATATAATCGCCTATCGGTTTCTATAGCTGTTCACTAGTTGCTTTGAGAAAATTCCGTTGGTAATTGCGGCTTTCCTTGTAGTACTTGGTAACGTCTTATGTTCGCCTCTAAGTAGTCTATTGAGCAGCAACCCATCTTGTCGGCTGCTATGACACTTTTCTGTCGGATATCCATACATTTAAAGATTTAAATGCCCCTTTCTCCTATCTCGAGTTGTATCCGACTGTCTCGTGTAAATTTACAAAAATCTCTGGTGATCGGTTCTCACATGTTATGTAATAGTGATTCGTCCCAAAAATCAAGATGCTGCCATGATCAACATGCTTCAACCCAAAAGTGGCAGTTGATCTGATGTCTGAAAGTGATTGCAAATTCTGACATTTTGGCATTGATTCCTATACTCCACCGGTCCTACGCTTACAAGTTTCATTCAAGATTCTCTGTCATGTTATTTTGGAACATATTTACTATCCGTTATTGACATCGTTACGATGCAAATACGGGTATGAAATTTACCTATATTTCAATGATTGAATTGTTTATAGGCCTGTAACTATTCAACGGTCAGAGGATGGTCAAGGGGTCGAAAAGCGGTAGGTGTTATTTTGGAATCGTAAGGACGCACCTTTACCCTGTAACCATCCTTAAGCATTATCTACTAATCCCATATCCCTTCCTGCTTAACCTCGTAGTAAGTTGTAATATGATGTTCTGATATAATAAAATGTAAAAACAGCTTTAAGTAATCTTTGGTTTTATAATCAATTTTTAGTTAATGACATGCTTGGGAGTGGCAGCCGGTGGAGTAGGAGCCTTAGTATATGCCTTGGAGACTTCGGTAAAAGCCGATGAATTAGTGGCTCATCCTTCAACCTATGGCTGGTCCTTTTATGGTTTAATCAATTCTTTAGATCATGCAAGGTATTTTAAAACTATTTTATAACATATAAATGAACAATGTAATGTAAGAATAATGTTTCATACTATTATGATGATTGAGGTGTTAAATGTTATGTAATTTGATTTTTCTATGCTTAGTATGAGACGAGGATGGGAAGTGTACAAAAATGTGTGTTCAGCCTGCCACAGCTTGCAATATGTGGCTTATCGTCATCTTATAGGTGTAACGCACACCGAAGCAGAGGCAAAGGCCCTTGCAGAGGAAATTCAGGTGCACTGACTTTTTCATATGCAAAAATGTTTTAATTATATGTGGTTATATATATGTATTTATTTATTTATTCGTGTGCATATATTTTTTCTAACTAGGTTAAGGATGGACCTGATGAAGCGGGTGAATACTTTATGCGATCTGGAAAATTATTTGATTATGTACCATCTCCATATCCTAATGAAGAGGCTGCACGGGCTGCAAATAATGGTGCTTACCCACCCGATCTCTCTTACATGGTCAATGCAAGGCATGATGGAGAGGTAAGAAATTAATATGTTTTTATTGAATCATCAATGTTCTTCAAAATATCGAAAAATTCATTGTATTAACAAGGAAACTTTTCTACCTTCAGAATTACGTTTTCTCATTGCTGACGGGATATTGTGACCCTCCAGCGGGCATACCTGTGAGAGAGGGTATGTCCTTTAATCCATACTTCCCAGGTGGGGCTCTCGGTATGGGACAAGTAAGTTAATCTAATGAGTCTTTAATAAACATAAACTAGGAATAGTTCTTAATAATTTTAAATTTTAAGTAGTATAAAATATATTAAGGATTAAACTGTACACTGTTTAACACAGACGTTCTAGTTATTAATATTGTGTTTCATGTAGATCATTTATGACGAAGTGATGGAATATGAAGATGGTACACCACCAGTCGCATCGCAATTAGCTAAAGATGTCACCACATTCCTCATGTGGACCGCTAACCGAGAACATGATGAAAGAAAACAGATGTTTATAAAAGTAAGTGGTTTTTTTTTTAATTTCTGAAACTAATCCTGTACCACGTACGTGATACATCATATTCTGTGATTTTCAGGTCATGGGATTGTTTTCGATCATGCTAGGCGTTTGTTATTACATTAAACGACACAAATGGTCTGTTATAAAGACCACTAAGATAGCATATGTTCCCAAGAAGTAGTCAAATACTTAAGTCGCAAATTGATTCAATCGTTAGCCCACAAAAACTATTGGAACAGTGCTGCATGCCTGGGAAACAATCGTAGTTTTTTAATTTATATGAAGTAAATGGAGACAGTTGGCGAAGTCGGGCTATCATCGTTACTCATCATAACACCATCAGAAAATTTCACGCCAGCCGCTGACGTCCAATTATCATCGACGCCAAATGATTCAACTTGTACCATGTACATATATGAATTCAAGCAATACCACCATTGCTTGTCAAAATAAACCGTTAAACCATATGTTTATACAGCTGTAAATTGTGCACCTTCGCCATCTATGAAAAGTATCCTTATTACATGTTCACATTTAATTAATTTTAATAATCAAATTGATCGATGTACACACAATTCGAATTGTATACATCTTTATATAATGTTGAGCATGATGAGTATTAGTTCAAATAAGTATGCTGATTCTACTGAAACCTCTTTACAATTTAGCTAATAAATGATTATAGATAAACTTATTTATAATCATTATAATTTTGTTTTTTCAGCTACAATTAATTAACATCGCGCAAATTACATGATACAGCAAAGCATAACAAGAAATACACAAAGATGCCTTTATTGCGACACAAATTGAAATTTTACAGGTTCGATCTACAGAAAAATGAAGATTTGGAAAAAAGATATCTATATTATTCATTTTATATGAGCGTCACAATGCCAGCATGGATAAAAGGATTCACGCATTTGTATATTTCAAATAATTTATTGTGTTATATATATATATACTTTTTTCACTAGAACGTATTATAATAGAAAATCATTTCTAATACGTACTCAAGATAATTCATTGGAACGAAAGCACTCTTAAATGTACATTTGTTGAATTATGTGTCTAATTGCAACTTTTGAATCGTCAAGGCGCAAAAGTAGTAACATTGATTTCTTGTCAATCAAGACACTGAGCGTGTACCTATATATATTGTTTAACGAATTACTATAAATGCGACCAAAACGTATACGTTAAATTCAAAGCGAGGGTACAAGCGTTCTTTCTTACATTAAAAGCAACATTTTGAATGAAAAGGCAATAGGACATTTCTTTCTTTGTCAGTACAATAACTTTTCAGGCTTCAAATAACTGTTCGTAAAGGCGCTGCGCTCAAAAGTTCGTTTTATCAGAAACTACATGCTCCTGCGTTTTTGTATTTTAATACATTGATGCTTTTAAGATATACCCCATGATAGGTAAATATAGATAGGAAACATTTCTCAAATGTTTTTGTAAGTTGAATGTATGCACTGTATATTATCTCCATTAGTAAAATGAAGATAATATTGCCAATTTGTTGTTTAATTAGTCAGCTGTTACAATTTTCCACGATGCAAGATTGAAAGAAGTTGGAAACGAAAGAATTGAGTAAAATCTCGTACAAGTAGATGTAATGAGGACAGTGACAGTAAGATACAGTAAGCAACAGCGGAAGTATTGTTCTAAATTCATATTGGGTACCGGTGCATAAATAGAAGTAATTGCTGGTACCACAATATAGGCATTTACTGCCCCATTTAAAAAACTTCAAAGGCATAAATTTTCTTACTGATTATTTCTTTTATTACACAATCTGTGTTTCCAGTTTTTTAGGTTCAAAATATGACTTCTTGTTTTATATTGTAATAAGCTGGAGAGATTGAATTAGTATATTTAAATTCGTTAACATGTATTGTAGTCTAACAAGTATTAGCAGTTGAAAGTGAGATGTTATCTATAGTAGCAAATAGAATTTTAAAATCTATCGTTACAGCATTCTTATCGAAGAATGAGTTTCACTGTACAAATTCTAAAAACGGTCGCTAGCGAGCACTTCTGAAATGGTACATGTTAATTCCAGGAACCTTGGATCTGGTTCTACCGAATTAAACATACCAATTCAATCTCCCAATCTGTTTTCACCCATTACTCGTAAAGGTGGTTATCCTTAACGTATGTCTTCATTGGGCACCGGCGCAACATTATTTGGTACCTCGATAAGATCTTGCCTCGTGCTACCTTAAAAAGGAAGAGGTGAACGGTTTACACGTTGTTAGGCTAAAAAGTACTGCCCTCCGGTGGCTGAGAAAGCTTCATGTTATCTTTCAGGGTCATTAGACGACGGAGCTCTTGAAGAACTGTTTTAATTGTATACTCTCGTTGCCATTTTGCTAATATGGGCACACTGCGATTATCCACCTATTACAAAAGATATGTCAGTATGGACGATACTCGGAAGCCTTAATTATTAATGTGGACTATGCTTACCGCTCCTGTAGTACCACTGATGTAGCTCATATTAATTCTGGTTAAAAATCTAACATTAGGAGCATCGTCCGGGTATTTCTGACCACATTCAATTTTCAAACTGTACATTCTATTTTCATATGGAGTCTAAAATGAATAAATGACATAACAATTAGGGAGAAACATCAACGTTTTATTAATTCTTAAGCAATTATCAATGGAAATGTCAATGATAAGCTAAATTTTAGAACATTTGGCAGCAACTTACCCTAGGTGGTCCAATGATCATACCGGTCCAATGCGTAAGGGTCATATCGTCGTCATTTTCTAAACCCCAACTAATTGTGCCGTCGCCAACCCCCTTTTGCCCTTGTTCTAATTCCTCGAGCAGGCGAAAGTTCCGTGGTACGACTAAGAAAGAAGAGCATAAGCCATAATCATTAAATTCACATGTCGTAAGGAAGAACAGCGATGTTAGTTCAGACAGGTTAGCTCATCGAACGAAGCATCCGATAACCTCATTGAAATTGTGTAACCATGAAGTCCATATAACGATACTTAAATTATTAAGAAATTCTGAAATCTCGTAATAGTAAAATTAACGATGCATCTAAAGCTTCTGCAATATATTCAACACACGTTTAAGTAGGTTCATAACGTGTTAAAGTAGAAATGTGACGGTTCGTGGCACATAAGGCTGACCTGTCAATTAAGTTTTTTATCTATATTGCGTGCCGAAGAAATTTTCTCAAAAGTGAGGCCGAACTGCGAGTCTCTATCGGCAAATAGTTTCAAAGGCAACTGCATAGTGAGGAGAGAAAAACAGCGAGGAAGTACTCACCAACACCGGCCGTGGGTACCGCCATGATCCCGAATTTCTACGGGCCAGAGTATTTTGTTATTTCCAGGAAACCACGCAAACAGTACCGGCTAAGTAGCAGAAGCTTCAACTTTGAAATTAATTTGCCAATTCCAATGCGGAACTCCACATTACCCAGCTCTTAAGCTGATAAATTAATGTCAAATTTCGAAGGGTTAACACCACTTTGCAAAACTTCAGCCAACCTCCGTGAGGCTGCCTGGGCCGTAGAGTACAGAGAACGGAGATGATCAACCGCATTATTGGAAAGTCATCGAGATTAAAATCAGTTCCAGTTCTTCCGTACAGATGGGGCGAGGGTCGCCGAGAAAAAAGAAACCTTTGAACTTTGCAAAAGAGTATTCGGTAGAATATCGAGACATTTCGGACATTACAAAGAAGTGCACGGCTCGCCAATAACAAAGAAACTTCTTTCAGGGTTTTCCAGGAGAAAGACCAATAAATCCATAAATTTCTCTATTGCACCGCAGAACCTGGGACGTCAGATTAGTCCTTCAAACTGCGGGTAGATGGCAGAAGTAACGATACAATAAAATATAAACCGCGTAAAATCTAATACATTACCCTAAATACATTTCAGTGAATTTCTTCGGTCACATTAAACGCTAACTGCTCCGTGCATATTTAATTTCGCCAATAAAAAAAAAGAAATCCCGCTTTGGCCGCAAAGTTCCCCGAAATAAATTGCGGCTTCGATGACGGTAATAAAATACCTAACAAACCTTAACCACTCGGTCAAGTAAAATCGATACGATCCCCCATAAAACCACCCAGACAATTACGAAGCTTTACCCCTTCTCATCCTTTCAATCAAAACCTCGCTAATTTCGGCACAACGAATTAATTTCCCCCCGCACCGCCATTCCAAACAACGCAGCTCCAGATAACGTATGTACCCCTCCCCCCGGGTGGAAGTTTCACCCGCAATAAACATCATTCTAAATGATAAATTCCGTATAATTCATAAATACGCATCCCCTCGCATTAGCGGTCCCACTCTCGGGTCCGACACATAGCATCGAGATAATCAAAGTACCTCATAACGCGTAAACAAAAACACAAAGAGAGGCCAACCGAATCCAAAAGACCATCGACGGGTGGTCGTACGGTCTAACGGGCGGCTCCAGGGGAAAGCGCGCGCTGATTGGCCAGCGCGGGTTGGTTGCTAGGCGAGGAAGAAGGGAGATTAGCCGCAATGGCGGCCGCGTGGGTGGCGGTGGTGGGGGGGAAGAGGGAGTCGTCAGTATCGCGCCGGCTGCGCAAGAGCAGGTCCTCGGGGGCCAAGCGCAGCGGAGTGCTGGGAAGTGCTGGGAAGTGTGGACGAGCACACCGGGGAGCTGCGGCGGCTCAGGGTGCAGGGCTCAGAGGGGAGGTCTCCACCGGGCTACTTCCCGTGACGGCTGCCAGTACCTGCCAGTCGCTGCCAGTCCGTCGCCCCATCGAGGGCGCCTCGTGCGTCCGGAACGCGAGCCGCCTCGAGATGTGCGACAGGACTCGCTGAGAGTCGCCTCACTCTCCGTCTCCGTCCCTCCTGCGAGTCGGCGGATTACATGAAGAAAGAAGAGAGCTCCACGGCGTGACAGGTAAGGACGAAGCTACGATCGCGGTCCCGCCGCCGTCGGCGAATCCAACCCGGAATGGAATCGGCCCGACGCCTATTGTCACCGGGCACTCACCGGTGTCGGTGCTCTTGCGTTAATTAGCGATTAGCGATCGCGGAAACGCCACTCGATTCGCGTTTCCGCTCCGCCAAGAGAGCTGTCACTTGACGTCGCGGAATCCTTGCCGTGGGGGAGGGGAGCGAGGGGGAGGGGGGGGGGCGGGATCGATGTCCCACGAAGAAATCGAGAAACTGTCTGCGTACGTGTATATTGAACTGCAACCGAACACGGTGGACATTGATTTTCATTGTCTCGGCTAGGTTGATTTATTATGTGGGTTAATGGGATATTCGGGAAATTATGGAATTCGTTAGGCTATCTTAAGGAGGGAATTTAATCCGGGGATTAGGTGTCTAGGATCGGGGTGCACTTGGCGCGGGAACATCGCGATCGTTTATTCTATTATTTATGAACGGGGGAATTTATTACATTGTTTTATGACGATTTCATTTGAGCGTGGAATTTCTTATGGTTCAGGCTTACCGTGTAACGTGGAACGGTTATTCAGGGCAGATATACGGGAAAGTGATAAGAGCGACGCGCACTTGGCGCGGGACTCTACCGGTTGCCTTGATTACGCGCGCGGAGCGTCGATGAACTCTGCCGGTTCCACTGGTTTCTTTTCTTGCGTGAGTTAGTCATTCGCTGGCAAAGAGAACCTTGGAGAACGGGACGCGGGGGTCGACGAGATTATCGGAGAATTACGGAATTCGGAAAATTGTGGGGAGCCAGGCGATTTCTATTGTCTAGTTGGAAACGAGCCTATCGAAGTGTTTGATGATCCTGGGTTAACGTTACGTTTTGAGATTTATATATATATATATTTATTTATTAAAAAAAAAAGATATTAGCGTATCATAACTGTGTAATCATACTCGGCGTACTTGGCGCGGGACTCTATCGGTCCACTCGATTACAGGCAGCGTCGATAAACTCTCGCGTGTAGGCTCGACTCGTTTCTTTTTCTCCTCTTCCTTGAGTTTGTTGTTAAAGCCTATCTGAGAATTGTAGAATTTTGTCATTTCGTCAGTCCATAAACTCGAGGGATTCGGGGGAGTTTGAATTCCCGTGAGATTCCGTGAAAGTCGATATTTAATAAATCGAGGGGTTAACGATTACACTTTAAGAAGTTTTCCTGAAAAGGAGAAGAGTCGTAGGTGATGCTACCGCGTTAAGAAAAAAGAGAAAAAAAAATTACAATTATATAATACACTTTTGTCGGGAGCTTTATTCGGACAGGGTGCACTAATTTATATAAAGCATATCTGCGACGAATTTGTTTGGTACACATTAATTTGTACCGTGCAATTTCACAAAGGTGCAACGTGGCGTCGTCGAGTGAATGAGTCTACTTAGAAATTTCTAATAAACGTACGCTGGTTTACTTTGAGGACGTTAAATGTATGTATATGTTCTACCGTAACATTGTGTACTAAGGGCGCACTTTTGTGAATACTTTTAACGGGATTGGGTAAGGTACTTGGCGCGCTGGCTCTGCCGGATTTCTTTCGACCCGAGGGAAGTGTCGGTGAACCCGGCGCGGCAGGATGTCGCGTCCGATTGGTCGTTTCTTTTCCCCCGAGGGCTCCGATTGGTCGAAGACGAGTCCTTACGGCAAACAGATGGCCGAGGGTAATCGACGAGCCTACTCACGGCTCGGAGAGGATACGAATGAGTCAACGGCGAGAGTAAATGTCGAAAAACGGTCCGCGGGATGCCCGACATCCCATTAACCCCTTAGCGCACAGATATATAAAAAAAAAAACGACAAAAAAATCGCGGATTGTTTTTTTTTCCCCTTAATGTCCCTCGTGTGCGCATCTTTTATCGAGGGAACGAAACCGGGACGCTTCTCTCAAATGTTCTACGGTAATGACAACTTTACGAACAACTCGGGACGAGGTCAATTTATTTAGTGTGTTTCGTTTCCACATTTTGTATTTTGATAACGAGGCGAACGGGGGGAGGGGGGCACCAGGTCGGAGGAGGTCGGAAGGTGAAGGATGTCCTCGGGACCGTTTTGTCAAGATCGGAAGGCATACACTCGCGACTCGCCTCGCTCCTCCATAAGTGGCAGCAATCCTGGAAACGTGTAAAGAAAGGAAAAAAAAAGAAAAAAGAAAAAGAGGAAAAACTTTCGGTACGACGTAAACGTTCATTTTCCTCCTTTTGAGACCGAGTAACGAGGTGCCCCGGATCCGTTTCGCTCGTCATGGCTGCTCCACTCTTCCGGTACGATTTTTGTTCCATTAATTTCTTTTCTTTCTTTATTTTTTTTCCTTGTTCCTTCTTTCTTTTTTAATTCAACACACTTCCTTAGACACCTTAGGCACAAGGAGTGCGTAACGGTGCCGCGGATCGAGAAAATATACCCCGTCTTGTATAATGGACTCTTTATTATTTACCGTGAAGTGCATATTAAACGGGATTGCGGCTCTTACAAAGGGAAAAGAGGAATACCTCGTTCGAGGGACAGAGTATTAAACTCTCCGTGCCCGTTTTTCCCGTCCTCGCTTTTCTATTTCTCTTTCCCTCTATTTTAACGACCGGGTAAAACCCTATCGTGACGGACCGTTTCCACGTAGCGAGACTCGTACGAGGATATAAAAAAAAAAAGAAAAAAAGTAGAAAAACCACCCCCAGCAAAGGGCTGCATTTCCAATAAAAGTTTCCCCTCTTACTTTAGTCATAATTGCGGTGGCCTCGAAAATGTTTATCGTCACCGTTAAATCAAACCGAGCGACGTGGAATTTCATTGACGAGGAAGATTGCCGTTGGGGTAGGTCTCGGTACCTCGTATAATTGCACGGGGAGAAATAAGGAGAAAAACAAAATAAAGGAATGCCTTCCGCCAAATAGGAATTTTGCTGGCTGATTTTCAAGGGCCTGCCGACTGCTCAAACAATTAACAGCTTTTTATTACCGCCGTAAATTATTTCTCTGCTCGGCTCTCGTGCACGAGGCGCGTTACGGTGCGGCGCCTTCTAACGATCGAATCGTTAGTCGGTGCATATTAGTATCAATAATCGTAAACGTGGGCCGTTTGAAGAGCTGATAATCGCGTCTCTTACCCCAGTGAACCATTTAGATAGGCGCGCAATCGTTCGCCGGGACGACAAACAGAGTGGGAACTGAAAAGCAAAAAAAAAGAAAAAACGGAAACCGCGCGTCGAGCGCGCGGGATGCTGCGTCCCCGCGTCGCTGTGCAGCTGCAGCTACACTGACGACGCGGCGTTCCCGCGGATTCCTTCCCCGGATCGATAAAAAGCATACTCCTAATATAATAAAAAAAAAAATCGATGCAACCGTCCGTTTAGTCGGAAAATCGGGATGAATTCACTTCCTGTGGGGGGAAGTACAGAAATGAAACTCTGATGGTCGTGTGGGAAAAATGTCTTCTTCTTTTTTTTTTCTTTTCACCATTTGTCATGGCGGAATTTTGTATTTTTATTTTTCGCGAGGTACACGCGGGAAGGTCCGAAGGAGAGTATATGGATCTAGGATGTTAATGGATAGGAAATGCGAAGGAGGAAGCCGGTCGTTACGCCTATCCTTTTGTTAATTTCATCACGGGATTAGTAATTGCCGAATCTGGAGCACTTTAAGCTCGAGCTGTGTGATTTAGCGGCACTTTGGTCCATCGGATACCATCGACGTGACGGATCGTTCCAACGGGTCGTTTAAGCGAGGCAATGTTAACGGCGGCGCTTTTAGACGCTCGAAAATATAAGAGGAACTATGTCAAAGAGAGCGATTAGATATTAACAATTATTCGGAATTATTCCCAACCGCTACTTCACGAAATCCCCTCGCTCGTTCAACCCTAACTATGAGGCGTGACTATTGATGTTCCTCAATTGTATCTTTCTCATCTGACATTAAACTATAATAAAATTGGGCGAATTGGGTTGATATTAAAAAAGTAAAAAAAAAAAGGATAAATGGTAATTAATTCAAGGGGAAGAAAAAAGCGTTTTACTTTTTGGGCTCCTTTCATGGTATGCGAATTTATTCCTCCTTTCTTGTGATAAGAGAGTTTTACATCTCAAGGTTCCATTTTTGTCGGCCGCGGATGTTTATCTCGCAAAAAGGATTAAATTGAATTTCCCCCCCTCCCTCCCCAGATTGGACGCGCATTTCGGACGGACCCGGCATTGGATTACGATGAAAGAGTTCGCCGCGATAGCGGAATATCGATATATCGATGTCGATGCGCGCACTTTGTGTCGTCGATTGAGCTTTGCCGGCTGTGGAGCCGCTAGCCTTTTCCCTCTCGGACTTTATCGAGATACTCTTCCGGTGCTTTCGCAAACATATCCCCGATGAATTTGCAGCGTTACCTTTAAAGCCGCGTATCGCGATGTTATCGGCCCCGGTCTTATCGCGCGTACCCGGCGCGGAGCGAATTCAGGGCGCGCGATATTCTCCGAGGTTGCTCTAAAGGGACACTTTTCTTGTTTCTCTCTCTCTCTCTTTTTTTTTTCTTTTTTTATTTCCGCCGATGGCTTAACACAGCGACGTAATTTCAGCCGCCCGAGAAATCCCATGTCCCCCCGGATCGGTAATTCACAAAATTTAGCGGCGGTTACGTGATACGCCTTCCAAGAATATATATATATATCGAAAGAGGAAGCGAAGTGCTTATGACGTGTTTCGATAAAATTGGAGGAGGAAAACAAAAGTCCGACTGCTGATGCGTATTTAAGGGGACGCCGTGGCGTGCGATCCATTTATGGATAAATCATAAATTAAGGACGGTACTTAGCTTTTAGGATTAATAGAGGTGTCCTTAAGGCGTTACGAAAGGGTCATTCCATATGTATCGAAATGTCAATTTATAAAAAGCTTTCCTCCGAGCCGGGTGTACCGAATCCTTGGAAACTTCAGCACGTGACCGTGGAGGCCCCGAGGAAGAACGTGAAATTTCCTTTTTCCGACAACAACGACAACAAAAAAAAAATATGTAATTCCTTAGGGCCTCCACAATCACGTGACGAAGTTTCAAATGACTCGGTGCACCCGTTCGGAGAGACGTTTCGTAACGACTTTGACGCGCTCTCGTGTGTATCGAATGATCCTTTAATGACATCTTAAGGTGTCAATTAGTGAATTAGGAGTCCTTACATTCGCGTAACTCTCCCCTCCCGGGAAAATGGCCACGTCGCTACACCCCTTCTACATATCCAAGGGATATATTTTTGGTGCCCGTACCGGGAAATTGTTATCCACTATGATACATCGCATTTAATTTCGCCGCCGGATGCGATAAGAGAGGGTAACTCCATTGACACCTAATCGCCACATCCTCTCGTCTGGTATCCGGCAGCTGAAGTCCTTACAAATGTCCCCTTATCGGGGGGGAGGGCACTTTTTTTTTATCCCCCCTTATCACTGAGCCTCAATTTCAAGACCGAACGTCCTTCGTTACCTTGTCCCTCACCCGAGATCAAAGGCAGAACCGTTTTCACCGATTGCCAAGTGAATAACCCCTCGCATAGAACATACCCATAAACATACCACCCCCTTCCTATATCCACGGTTAAAGGGTTGGCCTAGAGACTTGCCATTACAATTTCCATGTCACACGCCGGATTCTCGATTGCCAGATCTTACTTTCCTTCGTCCTTTTCCGAGGCCGAGTTGTACGAGCGACAACCCCCCCAGGCGGGGGGTGGTAGGGGGTGGTTGTCCTTAATTCGGCAGACGCGAGTTTCTCACCGCCGGCCGTGTCCTCCCGTCAGCCGGTGCTGCAATGTCCCATTAACGCCCGTTCCTCTTTTCTCCTTTTTTCTCTCTCTTTCTTTTACTTCTTTTTTTTTTTTCCCTCGTTTTTCTCCCCCATCCACAGTCGGTATTCTCGTTTTGTCGCTTCGTTCGCTTCCTTTCCAACGCCGAGCGGGAGGATACTCGTCGCGAGCTCGCGACTCTCCGCGTTTCGCAACGAGCAAACAGGTCGGCTGGGGGGGGGTGAAGGGGGGAGTTTACGATCGCAGGGGAAATTTCTCCTCGGCAATAACCGATCTGGTCGTCTATCTTGGGCAAGGCGTGCGCACCTCTCGATTTGCATTTTCTCGTGTCGTCGAACCGGTCGAGGAACTCGACGTCCCGAATCTGGACGCGGCCGTTCAAAGCCCCGACCGAGAGTGTCGCCAAGAAGATTTAGACTCCGTCTCCGTCCCCTCCGAGAGGTTTCTCGATCCGTTCCTCTCTTTCGCTTCTGTGTATCCCCCCCCGACACCGCGCGCGGATCAAATCGGGTCAAATAAATAAAGCAATGAAGTTCACTTTAACCGAGAGTAAGTGCAACTCAATTAGAGGCGTCGTTAACCCCGAAAGACTGCAAGGACGACCCCCCGGGCGTACGGCTGATCTCCGGGGGAAAAGAGAGGGAAATCCGTCGCTGTCGTTCGATCTCGTTAGGGCGAGAATCCTATGACCGGTTACGCGAGAATGCGCCTTATGAGTGGATAACCGACGCGTCGCGCCGCGAGGTCCATTAGGACCCTGAGAGCACTCGGCGAGACGGAAAGGGGGGGGGAAATTTTATTTTAAACGCCTCTTTTTGCCAGCCCGATATCGAATGCGCGTAACTCATGATATCAAGCCTCGTTCTAACCGTAGACTCGACCTGGAAGGGATTAATATCAATTAATATGTTATATTAGGCACCTTTATATTATTCCCGGATTAACCTCTTATTCGTACCCGTGCCGAGGGCGCGATTAAATTAATATAAAATCCAAACGGCCTGATGTTATTAAATGACGACATTGACTTCTAGTTAGCCGAGGGACGTTAACTGAATTTCGTAATTATGTTCGATATGTAGATCTGGAGATTTATGGCCTCGGGTCGATAGGTCGACGTCGCGTGCACCAGTTTGAAGAGTCCGGTCTTTACAAGTCAATGCGCAATATCGGGCACGGATAATAAATAAGATAATATGCGGGGAGATTGCAGGCGGTACTAATTCGCGGCGTGTTAACGCGTATGCCTGATGTGTGTATCAATAATGTATTCGTAATGTATGATTTGCCTATTCCGAATTCCGTATTTCCCACCGTATAGGCCGCGCATAATTTTCCCATGTGGGTAATACCGGCTGTACCGGTTTTACTTGTAATTCTAGTCGTGTTTAAATTTTATTCCCCATTAGACCCGGCGTTATACCTTCGATTTAGCTGCAAGGGGGACACGTCTCGATGCCCGTGCCCGTTGTGAGCAAGACCTGCGAGAAAGGTGAATTTAATTGCCAGTTTTGTCAATAAAAATCCGCCCCTGTCTTCGCTGGATACATTTTCACAGGCATAACCCCTTTAAATCGTTCCACTAATGATATAATTATTTTTTTATCCTCCTCGGTTATCATCTCACTTAACGAGGGACTGTCACCTTATATATTAAAACCAATCCCCAAATCATTAATTAATTCCACACCGAGGATACTCGAGATTCGTTACGGAAGGAACATTATAATTCACCTTACCTTTTTAACCGACCCCCAGTTATTAATTAATTCTATACCTATATTCCCTCGATCTTTGGAATGAACTCAGACCCGCCATTCTTACGTGTCAATAAACCATCCAGACGTCCTCGAGGACGAAATCGAGCCGAAGGAAATCCGGCTAAAAGACGTCCCCCGGGGGAGGTCGCCTTTCGGAAGGGGTGAAGTCTCTTTCCTTTCGACGTTTATTCCCAGAACGGCTCGCAGAAGCCGGCATTCGAGAGACTCCGGGTGGTGACTCTCTCGGCTTATCGATTATCAGGCGAGCTTTCCCAGCCTCGCGGTCGGCGGGAAAGCTCGCGCCTTCCGGGCGCGATTGTCCCCGCCGAGGTGGCGACGACTTCCGCCCACGCGAGGGGAACGCCGATTAATCCAACCCCGACGGGGGGGGGTCTGAAAAAGGTCCCTAGTTCTTTCCTACGTCACTTTGGACGTTTAAACGGCTTTATTGTTGCCGGGATTGTTATTGCGGTCGTTATTACCACGCCGGGTGGAAATGTCGCGGTGGCGGCGAAAGCGCGATTGTGTTCGCCCCGAGAGTTTCCGCCGTGTAGGAATTTCCGTTTAATTCCGGAGGCGAACGTACGCGGGGGGGGAGACCTTGCCGGCTCGTTCCCTCATTTTAAGCGTTTAATTTCCTTCGCTGTTATTATAATTACCGTTTACACAATCGCGCACGACGCAGAAATGTCCCGCCGTTCGATCGCTTCCGCCTTACAGGGATTTCCGTTTAATTCCGGCCCAAGGGCCGCCTCGTTCTTCTCGTTTATATTTATATTTCCTCGGTTTTGTATCCGCAACAATGCCGCGTTTTTAGTTCTCGCTTATCACTAGGATAATAAGCGGTTATTGTCGTCGCCGGGGGTGGAGGCGCCGCGGCGAGAGGGAAAGCTCTCCCTTTCCTTCTCTCTCTCTCTCTCTCCATTGTGCGCGACGTGGCGGCGACAGTTTCTGCAATGTGGGGGAAAGGTGCTTAATTCAGGGAGAAGTGTCGGTACGTGGGGAAAATTAGGAAGAAAGCTCGCGACGCGTCGCGTCGCTCTTCCTTGGGGAGGGTGGAGGCACGGTCGGGGCGACTGCTTTCTTCGCGGGGAAATGGGAAGGAATTTTTCCAGGCGAGAGATTCGCAAAATTCTAGGCCTCCCAGTTCATTTTTATCCCAGAGCGAGTTTTTCCGACGAGAAATTCGGAATATTCGGAGAATTGATGCCGAGATCGGTCGAATTGAAAACGTGTCGGAGCATTGGAGAGCGTCAGGAGGGAAGTTGCCGCCGTGTCGGCCAGGGTCCTACATGCAGGGGTGGATGTACTATTGATTTTTTTACCCCCTGTCCCGCGGAATTATCGGGGACAAAGAGGGCCTCGGTTGGTGGGAACGAGCGAGAGAGAAAGAGGGAGAGAGAGGCTCTTAGGTCCGAGGGCCGCTGGCATTATGCCGGCTCGACCGGACCGCCGTCCAACTAAACGAAAACGAACCCGGAAGCGGTAGAGGGAATCGTCACGACCTGTGCATATTCCGGGCCGCAGTCCCAGGTCGACCCGGGATGCCGCGCGACCCCGGCCAACTTTCACCGGGTCTCCGAACTCCCCGGGAAACTCGCGCAGTTTTGCCGGCCGACCGGGAGCGCCGAGAACTCCGGAAGGCTCCTCGAGAGACCCCCTAGGAGGAATAATCGATGAAATATAATTACCGCATGGAAAATTAAAACTGCAATCGAGCTCCTCCGGAGACCACCTTGGAGGAATAATCGATCAGATATAATTATTACGGGGAAAAAATTATAACTGAATATACATAAGAGAAGGTGAAAATATTTATGAAACTTATCTCCAAACTGGGTGGTCACCGGATTAATCCTCGAAATAAAATACCACTTCCGTCGTGCGCTATATTTTAAAATTAATCTTTCCTAGTTTCTAAATTATCGTCTCTTTTAACCCGACAGTGGTTTACGAGGCTTCTCGGTTAGCTTTTTTTTTTGAGAGAGAGAGGGAGAATTTACGACCGCTTTTGAGGGGAGAAACAAAATCTCACTCGGAGGAGTTTTCGAGCCGTCGTATTCAATGCTTTTTCGACGTCACCCTAAACGTAGGACCGTTGAAGGGTGCGTTTTGCTTCACATCGACCCCATAGAAAGCGTCGAGTACAGGCATCTCAGTCAGCGAGTAATTCTTTCACCGACGACATAATGATACCCGGTCGTAATTGCATTTTCATTTTTCTTTCACGTAACAAAGGGCACGTAACGAACCCTTTCTCGCCTCTCTTCCCACGAATAAATAATACCGTCAAGATCTCGAATTGCCCTAACAAAATTGAAAAACTCAGGTCACCGTCAAGCCAACCCTTTCTTCAGGATTCCCCCGTGTCAATTGACTGATAATAATGTTAAGAAAAATCGCGACTAAGGAGCGTGAATATAAAAATACGAAACGCTTCCTTTTTATTTCATTTTCAGTCGTCTTTATGTCTGGATCCTTTAGATGACGATTTTTCTAAAATTCCAACTATTCTATAAGGGAGCTTAAAATCCATAATTTTAATAACGCACGGATGAAGAGTAGAATTACTCCTATCAATTGACTGATAATAAAGTTAAGAAAAATCGCGACTAAGGAGCGTGAATATAAAAATACGAAACGCTTCCTCTTTATTTCATTTTCAGTCGTCTTTATGTCTTGATCCTTTAGATGACGATTTTTCTAAAATTCCAACTATTCTATAAGGGAGCTTAAAATCCATAATTTTAATAATGCATGGATGAAGAGTAGGGGTTGCAGCTGGTCTTTTCGACCCGTTCAATTCTGACCCTTGTGCCAGTCCTCTTGCTTCGGGAACACGCACTTCTTTCTTTCCATCTCTGTCCTTGTCTCTCCGGTTCTCCCGCCGATGCGGCTCTCTCGCTCTTTCTCACGGGCGCGGCACACGTGCGGGCGCACGTAAGTCCCTTAGCATTGCCATTAACATGCTTAGCAACACATGTTGCATGGACAATCCCATTGTGTTACGTCCGCCAGTACCGGGTGTCCCTGTGGCGAGTATGCGGTATTACCTCGACCCTTCTCCCCGTCTCGTAACTTTATGAACGTGGAACTTAACGAGGACCGTGCGTGAAATTTCGCCCCTCCAAGTACTCCTAGGATAATTGAAAACCGAGTTTGACCCAAAACGTGGCGAGGATCCTCCTATGAACATCAAGTGCGACTTAACGCCTTTTACCTAGTCCATGCGTTACACTACAGTTCTTAACGAATTACTATGCATTTTTAAACGCCCTAATTAATAATCTTGAATTGGCCACGGCGGACATTATGGATTCTCGATTTACCCTCGATTAATTCTTAAAAGGAGGTTGTCCACCCTGAGAAAATTAAAATTGCCATTTAACCATAGAGGTGCTTAATGGATTAAAAAAACTATCTCCATGGTTCAATGACACTTTTTCTTTTTTCCACAGTGCATACACGGCAACTCCTTCCGCGTGATTTTCCCAAGAAATCCTCCTTTTTTTTTATCCTCCTTCCTGTACTTATTTTGGTAATCCTGCGAGGCTAGTATATCGGGTGATTTTCACTCCCAGATGAATAAGCAATTCACTGAATTTTTATGCGAACATCCTTAAGCAGGTTTCATCGGGGATGGAATTCATCGCTTTCCGAATCCCCCTCTAAATCTCAAACGAACGGCTCGGAACAATTGAAATCGATCCGGGACTTGAATGCGAGAAAAGTGCACTTGGATGAAAAAAAGGAGAGAAAAAAAAATAAGAGAGAGAAATCCTTGCCGGCGATTCGTCGGGATGGAGCTCAATGAGCCACCTCCGAAGCACTCCTAAATCGTCGAGCCCGAGGGAACGAGGTCGAAGGAATTTTCGTTAAACTCTCCCCGTCGCCCTTTGTCGGCGGAAATTGGATGACGTCAGTGGGTCACGTATTTTCCAGCGGACAGGAAGTAAAGAGAGGAACCCCGAAGAAAGGATTCCGGAAGAAGACACCTTGGTGACACGTAGATGGGTCGAGGATTCCCACCGGGAGACCCCGTCCCGATGAAAATCCCCGAGAGGATCTCGAGATTCTCGATTTCGAGGGAGAGCTTGATATAATGATTACCCTTTCGTGCTATCTCCAAGGGCACTCGATTGAACTGCGTGAAATAATCGGGACGCATCGATTCGAGCCAAATACCCCTTCGATTGGCGGCGTCACTCAAAGGGTGGTAAAAGAGCACCTCCCGTAATACCTTTCCGTGCATTAGACGTTTTTCCTAGTCTCTGGAAAAACGAAGATGCTCAAACGCCGTGACGTAGTCGGAGGCATTCTTCCAGGAGTGCCCTGATTTGATTAAAAATCGATACCCAGTGGCGAAAAAGAGAAGAGCCTCCTGGCCTTCCTCAGTCATAGATGTACACGGGGCGAAATTAATTGTCACCTGGCGGAGCGGTGATATATCATTTTTTATTAATATCCAAACACTCGACTGTTTCCGATCTTGAGGTGCTCTTTTTACGGCCTGAAGTAATCGTGGAGATAATTTATTAAAAAAGAAAAAAAAAAATGTTTGGTGCAATGTGTAAAAGTGAACGTGGGGTTTTCGCGTGAGTGAAAAATCTGCCCTTGGAGTGACGTGCGAATCGGTCTCGGGTTGGGAAGGGGCCATCTTCTCGAACATGCGGATGCATCTTCAACACCAAACGGAGGATAACTCTCCACGTGTTTAGCAGATGTCCAGAGACGAAAATTGCACGCTGAGAATCGCACGCAATTTCACGGGCGGGTCTGTTCTTCCCTCTGGGGTCCCCAACAGACCCTACTCGCCCTTAGAGTCCCGAAAATACTCGAGAGCAAAAATGTACATATTAGCGGTTTGCGGCCGATTAAAATCAGGCATGGTCAATCGAGTTTTGCGAGGTGTAGACTTTCACTTTTCTCTTATTATCAACCGCAATACCTGAAGTAGACCTGAAATTTCGACGGCATGACCCACGGCGACTTTTTCTCACTCTCGTTACCGTAAAATCTGCGCTTGCATCCGAATCCCCCTTTCCCGATTTCTCTGCCTAGGGCGACGCCATTGCTCCGCGCGTCGAGACTCTCGAGGACCCTCTTCAGGGTAGAGTATGTACTATCGGCAGCACCGTCTCGGTCCTAACCCTGGAGAGAGGCGTATTTCAGTGGCTGACCCCTTGAAAAACGGCACCCCGTTCTTTTCGTCCATGTACACGCGCACTGACACACGCACCTACCCGTGCGATACTTGTATTTCGCTCTATGCACACGTGGTGTACCCCCACACACACGGTACTTACATTTCCCCCGACGTATGCGCCATATGATGCTTGTATTTCGTTTACTACATACAGATAATACATGTACACCCTACATGCTGCACTTACATTTCGTCTGTCTCGTCATACGCGATCGAAGAGTCGGCTAGAAAATTAAATATCGATGTCTGACAGCATCCGAACTGTCAACGGACCACGTGTGCAAGATGGCCATTGTGCCTGTCCACGTGTACATCAGAATTCCATGGACAAGGGAAAATAAGCGGATACCCCTTATCTGTATACACAAGTAGTCGCCGTTAGATTCTTTTATCTCCACTTTGGTGCCTGTTTTTTTTTTCTTTTTTTTTTCCCTTTAAGTTCCTGGTACCGTGAAAATTCTATGCAACGTAGCTTCTTCTAAACTTCTGCATTGCATCGCCGTAAGAAGTGGGTAGACCGTTGTCTAAATGAATTTTCTAAATTTTCTAGGTGGTATAATTCAGTGTGGTCGATTTTTCCGGAATTTCTAGGAAAATATCCGGGCTTGCCCTCTTCTCTCCTCCGTGCTCCAGTTACGTGTCGAGGTCGCTTCTAGGCCAGTAGAACCAGCCGGAACGAGCGGGAAAAGCGATATTCCGGCGATAAGTAGAGCCGAATAATGGAAGAACGCGTCGATCCGTCCCGAGTTACCGAGATCCTCTTTAAATTTATTGAACGCGCCGACCCTGCGCCTATGCGAGCCGCTCCGAAGGGTCGATTAGGTACTTCACGGCCGACCAAACTATTGATAGCAACGCCAACGTCGGCTTTGAAAAAATGTGCGTTTCAGCCTGCACTCGGCCGTGGTGACGCGGCCCTGTGCACGCCTCGTCGCCCTCGCGTGCATGTGCGTGCACGCGTGCACCAGGGCACGCCCACGTGCGCACAAAAAGCCGCGACAACGGGGCAAGAATCGATCGATCGCATCCCTCGTTCCGGATTTCCGGGGAAAATGTAAATTCCCTATTTTCTAGCCCCGCGGATGCTCTTAAGGTGAAGTGAAACACCCCCTTCAAATCAGTCGATTCGAATACACTTTTTTTTAAGGGTATTAGACCAAACCGTCCGAAACTTTGACACGTCACTCCTGATCATTTAAGAATTGTCCCGACACATTGAAATTTTGGATTTTTGGAAAACTTTTTTTAACAGCCCATAACCAAAATGGCGTCGAGCTCTCATATTTCGATCAATATACAATTATCGAAGGCTCTGATATGAGAAACGAAAGGGTCAGGACAATTTTACGACAATTTAGAACACTCTGGTAATTGATAAATTCGCATTTGAGAGGGATAAAGGCAAAAAAAGTGTTGTATGCGCTTGTAGAATTTCGGAAAATTCATCTCCCCTGTTTCTACATTTTTTTTTCTTTTTTTTTTTTTTGGGAGGGACGAAGTTACTCGCGGGGGTCGATCGGTTGCTTGCTCGTTACAGTGCTTCCTCTCGAGGACAAGCCGCACAACAGCGGAAACAACTCGCCGAAGTACTCCGCGCAATTAACCCTTTAAGTACGTAGCGGCGTAACGAGCGAGCCGAGCTTCTTTCTCCGGGCGCGCGCATGCGCCGACGGTGCTCAAAGTGTTAACATGATTACGCGGCCACTCGTGACAATAGCTTTATCCCCGAATCGGCGCTCCCCCTTATCCGCTGCGTTATCAGTTCTAAGGAATTAATTGTTTATTCGGCATCCCGGTGTTTACGTCGCGCGGAACTGAGAGGGAGGTTCTTTCGGCTGTCCGGGAGCACGGCTCCGTGTGGACGAGGTAGGACGATAAAACGTAATAATGATGTTTGAGAGAGATACGGAGAGACCTGGTATCAGGTAGAGCAAGAGGCGGGAGATCCGCACGGGAGAGACGTAATAAATCTCCCCTGGGGAGAGAGGTCGACCGAGGTGCTCGACCTCGATGCCGACCACGAAGACGCCCTCGAGGAGCCGGAAGAAGAGCGTCCGGGCACTTCGCCGAGTCCCGAGCGCGACCTAATAACATTTTCGAGATATCGAGCGGCGCGATGTGACGCGGCCCGGAAAGGTTACTGCCCTTAAAGCGTGGCCCAAGTGCTCCAGAAACCCGGAATCCTCCTCACCTCGGACCTCGATTTCCAGAAGAGAATCGACACTCGGTCGTTGTCTCCCGAGAGAGAGAGAGAAGGTCGAAGGAAACGAAGGTACCATTTTAACTCGTTTCAGAAATGGAGAGGCATTTTGAGCTCTGGAACCTCTTTCTAGGCTTCTGGATATTGTAAGCTTTAACGAGGCTTTAGATAATGGGGAGAAGGGCGTACGAGGTCCTTTTTCAACCTTAAGGTGATATGAAAGGGTGGGCTCTACATATACTAAACGTCAACATATTGATAAGACTTTTCTCCAGATTGGGTGCACCGAGTCCTTTGAAACTCCACCACCTGATAATGGAGGTCCTGAGGAAGGACGTGGTGATCATGAAGTACCCTTCATAAAAATATACGTATTCTTGGTTATGGTACGAGGTAAATAGAGAAATTTTATTATCGAAGATGAAATTTTACCGGCAACACTTTCTTCCCTAGGGCCTCTATTATCACGTGCTATCCGGTGCGTCCAGTTTGGAGAAAAGTTTTATACAAATTTTCACGTTTTAGGTATATAGGAATGACCCTTTCATATCACCTTAAAAGCGACTGATATTTCCATTTCTTATCCGTGCAAGCCTAATGTAGGACTTTGCTCCGAGTGGGATGTACAAGGTAGAAAGGGTTTAAATAGTGAGGTAGGTCTTAGTAGGTAAAAAGTGGGATTAGGATTTCGCAGGATAGTCGAGGATATTGTTGTACACCATAGTCGAGGATATTGTTGTACACCATAGTCGAGGATATTGTTGTACACCTTCGAAAGGTCGGCGCAAACTTAATCGAAATTCTCTCGATCAAGGGGAATGTCCGTTATCGGGATGATAGGAAAAATTGGAAATTCTGAGAGAATGATTTAATTATACGAGTATCGAATTTCTATCGATTTAATGGGACCCTTAGAGGGTGAACGGTCCCTCTGGACCTCGGGTAACGATGAAGAAGTGCAATTCGATAGGTTAGTACCGTCCGGTCTCTTTAATAACGAGAGCCAGGGCTTCGAGTAATTTCCTGACGTTTTCCAAAATAAAAGTCAAACTGGCCCCGGGGAGCCAGTTAATCGGCTCGTTACCCGGCCCGGATAAAGGTGTAGCGAAATCTCTCGTCCCAGGGAACTTAAGGAGGCGAAATTGCCGGCGGATCTCCCGGGACGGCTCGCGACATCGACTCGCCTAATGGCTCGTGAAATCGATCGGCAGATCGAATTATGTCTTAGGAAATGCCCCACCGAAATCCCTTCGACCCCAGGCCCCGTAACTCTTTCCCGATTTCGCCCTGACAAAGCTTTGTCGGCCCGCTCGCCGGAACACCGAGCATGTCCGGGATTATCTCGCCAAGTGTCCCTAACGTGGCTGAAGTTCACCTGGACTGCTCGAAAACTGCGGAAACAGTCCATACGGATGTCCAAATCGAGAGATCGTTATGGAAACTAGCCCGAAATATCGATGGACATTTCTTCCCGTTCGGTTGATACTCCTCGTTCGTGGTTTAAGTCTAGTCTGATGAACCTTAAAACGAGAGAAATTAATTTACGTTCGAAATATCACTTTTCTCAAACTCGATTTCGATTTTTTCTAACGCCTATCAAACAACGCCCAGGGTTAGCTGTGACGTGGAGGTCCTTAAAACGAGAAAAATTAATCGGTACTCGGTATAAATTCACTCGATTAATTTGCAGGAAAATGGCGGGTCTTGCAAATTCGATTGAAGTCATTTTACCCGCACTTACCGACTCCTGGACGACCCTGGGAGATTTTACGTTAGAAATATCACTTTTCTTCAACTCGATACCGATTGACGATTTTTTCCAACACCTATCAAACAACGCCCAGGGTTAGCTGTGACGTGGAGGTCCTTAAAACGAGAAAAATTAATCGGTACTCGGTATAAATTCACTCGATTAATTTGCAGGAAAATGGCGGGTCTTGCAAATTCGATTGAAGTCATTTTACCCGCACTTACCGACTCCTGGACGACCCTGGCAGATTTTACCTTCGAAATATCACTTTTCTTCAACTCGATCCCGGCCTGACGGTTTTCTCGAACACCTGTCGAACGACGCCTGGTGGAACGGTTCAATTTTATTGGCGATTTCGCGAACTGTCGGCGGAGAGGAAATTGGAAAATGGAACTCTCCCGGACATACGGAAATCGAAATTACTTCACGGATTGGGTCAATTTCCAGCTGAGGTATCGGTTATGCCTCGCCTTGCGCGGTCCTCGGGGACGACTCGGAAAATCCCTAACTCGAGTTTAAGGATTTCCCGAAATCCGATCTCTGGCCGAAGTTTTTCGCCCTATGCGACTAGATCCCCTGGAAAAATATGTGAGCGTACAGAGGAAATGGCCGAGCTACGCGAGTGGCATCTCCGATCAGTACTTAGAAAGTGGACAAGGGGACCTTCCTTGCAAGCATTACGTGTTCGTATGTGAAACCGAATCCGCAATCGGAGGCTCGATTACAAAACTTTTATCGACTCGGTCATCTCGGGCGCGTGCAAAATAAATAGCCATCCTCGTTGCACCTTCGGTCATTACGCGCGAGGCATTAAAAATCGCGATTACGGCTATAAAACAACTTGTAAAAAAATTAAGTGCCAACACACCTCGTCCCAGCTGGTACATATTTTACAGTAAACGTTGTAATTGCAACCATGCCTAGCGACACTTCCCCAATTTTATCGTCCGTACAAGTGTCCTATATAAAATTGCTCTGCTTATATAAAAGGGAAAAAAAAAATGTAACCATAATTTCGGGGAATTTAATTCCTGCAAATCTGGCTCCGAATTGCGCATCTTGCAATTTCGATCCTGACGTAATCGACCCATACATCTCGAGTGTCCAAACTGGCGCAACCGAGAGCACTCGTTATCACTTATCAGCGTTGGTAGAAGGGGGCAGTTGCAGGAGTACGAAGGAAATACTCGAGCCACGTGAATGGCATATCCAATAGATTGGATGAATCGGGGGAATTTTTTTTTCTTTTTTCCTTTTTTTTGTCCAATGTGTATAGACATGCGTAGAGGAAGTTTCCTCGATACGTATGTTAAGTGTGGACGTGAAGGGCGGTTTAAAAATGCAGGCGAAAGGTGAATCGCAATGCGCCACTCTAAGAGCGTGCACCTTCACCGGTGTCGCACTTTTCACGGGATCTTTATGGATGTACTCTCTATGAGACACCTTGAGTCTCGTACCTGACGAGGAAGCGTCTCCTTCCACGGTTGTTCCGTCGTTTGCATTCATAATGGACCCACGATGGGGCTCTTAAACCGAAGAGGGATGCCCATGGGTTACGTGGTAATCCCAGGTGTACCCATATGTATGTACATCCGGAATTTGCACCTACCTATTCATGCACGCACAATGCCCCGTCTATGAATACATTAATTCCATCGCGAGTCAAGTTTGTTTTCTATATCTGAGTCTAATCTTTATTCTTTGAATTATGAAAATATTTCTTCGACACTGTTCAGACAAATGTCTCATCGGTTCGACATTTTCTTTCTCCCAGTGCGTATCAATTGATGTCGACATGTTTCTTTGACAAAAGTCCAAGGATTGAACAAAAAGCAAAATATTGAAAAATTAATCATTTTTTGCCATCCGACCAGTCTTGGATTACGCTAAAAATTGAAACGATCATCGCCAGGGAAGATTTTTCGGGAGACAAGAGGATTTTTTCTTTCGAGGGAAAAATTAAAAAAGAAAGGAAAAAGATGGCGGCGACCTCGAGAGATAACTTAACTCTCTTGGGTCGGGATCGACGAGTCAAATTTAACGAAATCCATGACGCCTCGCCGTAAACTTTTCCGGGGTAACCTCGTCGAATATATACGAGGAGTTCCCTGGGGTGTAGACACGAGCTGTCAGGGGGAGAGGAACATCCTCGGGGAAATATACAGCGACGAATGTCGCGACGGCGACGGTGCCTCTCGACGTCGCTCCACGTCGCGCGGTCTCTCTCGCTCTCGCGTTCCCGGCGTGGGAGTCTCTCCTTCTCTCAAGCCCTTTCGGTGAGTCCCTCGAAGGAGTGCTTTAAAAAGATTTTACCCTCCGGGGAGTCGCGCGAGAAACGAGGCTCACCCTTTGACTCCTTGCGTGGCCCTTTTTCGCGTCGTTAAGCCTCCTTTGCCCCTCTCCCCCACACTTTCTTTCGTTCCTTCCACTTTCTTCCGGGGATTGTTTACAGAGGTGCTGGAGGATGCTTCGTAAAAAATCCTCTGCCGACTCCTTATCTCCTTATCTCCTCTAGAGGGGTGGAGAGCACGTGGGAGGTCTTGCTCTTTGATTAAAGCCGCGGTCCCGGATTCCCTATTTCGAGTGCTCTAGGTATTAAATTAATGTTGTTAATTTCGTTTGATCGACCTTATCGATACAGAGAATTGATAACGCCATTGAGGAGCGGCAACGAATTTCATGACGTACATTTTAAGGTACGTCGGGTGCGGAGTTGATAAGTACATGTCGGGCTGTCTTGCATTTACGTCGGTGTTATGTGGACGCTGCAAGTGCGTTAACTGGGCTGTTTCGGTCCGGGGAATATTTCGAGACCGCGTTCACGATAGTCGGACACACCACGGGGGATAGAAGTAGTCACACACCGGTGTAACTTATAAATAGGGCGACACGCGCTGAAAGAGAGCATCGATTCCAAAGTGACGTAGGCCAAAGTAAAGTGGACCGGCCGAGCTATATCGGGATAGATTTAGAATAATCGTTACGATCATTTCCTCAGAAAAAAAAATGATCCCCTTTGTAATTACACTTCGTATCTTAGTATTCTAAATTTTTCCGCAAACGTTTCATACTTCCTTCCTTTTTTTATTTATTATTTATCGCCTCATAGTCGAGGGGACGGAGGGTGCCTGAAGGGTACCGAGCCGGGGTACCCGGTCGGCACTTTGTCGGTACTCTGTACCTGCGAGAAGGTGCGGTAAGGTGTGGTAAGACGGCACGAGGTACGTGACTAAGTCACGGAACATCCGTGAGTCACGGAGGCTCGCTCTCCCGAGGCGAAGAATAGACGTCGTTAGTCGGCCTAAGGGGTCAATGCGGCCTTAAAGCGACACTTAACCCCTTCGAGGGAGAAATGGCCCGCCGAATTATTGGACGTCCCATCATCTTACCTCGTAGCCGATCGGAATTATCCCGCCAAAAGCGCCGTGAGAATAGCGTCCCTTCGGAGCCTCTGTTGCATGCCGCGGCGTGGAAAGTGTCTCGTGGCAATTTCCTACCCCTCAATTTATCCCTACCTCTCATTTTTACCCCTTTCGATGCATGGAACAACCGAATGGGTGTAACAACCAGGTACATCCAGGTGAAGTCCCGGTGCTCCGACGTCACGAACCGACTAGCGCTATTCTCACGTCCCTAAGGGCTCCTCGTGACTCATCTCGCGCAACGGCCCAATTCTTTTTCTTTTTTTTTTCCTTTTCTTTTTATTCCTCCTCACCTTCGTCACGGGGATTCTCATAGGCTCTGGATACCTGTGCTACCGAGAGTGCACCTTGCAGTGTACACTTTGCACGTTTAATTCCGCTCCCCGAGGGGAAACTGCCCAAGGCGAGAGAGTAACCCTGCCGTGAATCACCGTGAACAGGGCAACCGGTAATAATCGGTCGTAACGAGGGTAAAGGATATTTTCAATCTCGCTGCCATTTCGCCAGACCGGCGTAAATTCCGACTTGCAGGGAAATGGACCTTCCTGCGACTTCGCTGTTTTTCTTTCTCTTTACACCTCTTTACCCCGTGGGGAATTTTTTGAGAGAAGCTGTTCCGGCTCCTCAAGGCATTACATCCAGGATACGAAGGATATTAAGCCGCGAAAAAATTACCTCTTAGAATAATCTTTGTGGATCATTGAGTGGTATCAAGCATCCATTTTCCTCCGGACGCGACGGCACGGATTTATTCTTCGAAGTGGCAGAAGATCTCCCATCGATCCGTGTCTGTATTTCTGTACGAGATACTCGTGTCAGTCCAAGGGGGAAATGCGTACTTCTCGGGTCGCCTTTAAATATTTCAGGCCCCGTTCCGCCCCGGTTATGGTCGTAGCTATCGGCGAAGGTGCTTTTTTTAGAACCCGGTCGCCGCGCGAATTTTGTATTTTTAGTGGAAAAGCTCGATCGGATTTTCACTGAAGCGTTTTCGCCCTCCGGGGTGAGTTTTTCGGCGCTTCTCTCTCGTCAAGAGCCGATGAACTCGGTCTATCGATGTGTGTCGATACGGTGACAGAATAAAACCTACCTCGTTCAAAGTGGCTGAAAATTGGTCAGAAGGTAGCGCAGATTATTCCGCGAAAGTTTCCCTTTTCCTTAAAAGAAATACTCCCCTCTGTCAGACTCAACGAATTATCGTTCCGAAATCACTTCATCGTTAAGGTGATATTAAATTCATACTTCCCCTCAGGATAGAAATCGGTATTTCTTCGGGGGATTTTATTTATCCGACGTTTGTTCATCAGTAACGACGTTCTATAAACATATCGCTCGCACTATCATGGGGAATTAGAGAGGGAGACACAGCGTTCATTGTAGACAGGGACGATGGACGTGTCCTTATCGATACGGTGATATCAAATGTCCGTTTCCTTCTGGTAGGAGAAATCGGTATTTTATTTTTTCTTTCTCTCGAGGGATTTTATTTACTTTTATTAAGGATCGTTCGTCGGTAGATATAAAAAGTTAAGGGAAAAAAAAAAAATATATCGCTTACGCCGTCGATCGCAGAGGGTTAGGAGGGAAGTCTTACCGTCCGCTCGGCGGGATTCATTTTTCACGGGGAGCGAGAAGGGCGTCGCGACGCCCCACGGCGACTCGGAGCGGCTTCCGACTATATTCGTATTCTCGGATACCCCCCGGGCTCGACTAAAATTAGGGGTTGCGGGGAAAGCACGGCATGGTGTTCCAACCCCTCGAGCCTTCCTAGTCGGGAGGAAACCCTCGCCGAGGGGACAGAAACGTAATTTGCAAGCCGGCCGATATTAACGCAGCTCTTCGGGCTCGCAGGTTCCGTATTGACCCTCGGGTAGATATTACCCCGCATTACCGTATATTTCTGGACATTACCATACAATCCCATATTTCCATATAATCGAGGAGGCGCAAGAGGCGCCATTCCGGCCCGAGGAAAATTCCACATAGCGGGAAAAGGCACGGCAGAACCTATCACTGTTAAATCAACCGAATTCGATTCGAGCCGGTAGAATTTCAATTAACCCTCCGTTGTCTACCGTGGTCGATCGGAAACCGATACAAAAGTCCGAGAAAAAAAAATAAGAGAGATATATCCTACTTGGAGAGTCTCGCGGGATGACGTCTCCTCGTGGGCGACGACCCAATTCGCTTTCTGGAATTGAAATCACCACGTCGTTCGTTAAATCGAAGGGGTTTGGGAGGTAAGCTCGAGATACCGAGTAAATTTGGAAGTTTCTTTTTCTTTTTTTTTTTTTTTTCGAGGGAGGGGTTTTTAATCCAGATGTGATAAGTGGCTTCTATCGGGGGCTGGGGGAAATGAAGACTTTAGGGTGGATCGAACGGGTGGGATTCGCTGGAACCTCGGGGTAATCTAGGGGAAAGGGTTCGAATCGGAGCGTTTAACTCCTCGGCGAATTGGAGCAAGTCACTTGAGAGCCCGATTCGGGAAAGCCGGGCCGAGGCTCGAAATACCCCGGGAAATCGGCTCGCTGTCCTGGCGGATTTTAAAGGGAATTTTCGGGGAATTAAGAGCCCTACCTCCAGGCGCGTCCTCTCGTCCTGGAAGGTTAATCGTCCAATGAGCCTCATTTTCCGCCCAGCCTCGATCCATCCGCTCGGAAAAGGAAATCGGGAAAAAACTGCGCGAAGGGAAAACTCGACCCAGAAACGGCGGACTTATAAATCGTGCCGGATGGAAGATCGATGCCATAAATGTGTTAAGGGCCGAAAGGACGAGGGAAAATAACGCGAGATTTTCTACAACTTCTCCTCGTTACCGAAATTAATCCGCTAGGTGAATAAGATTTCCTTAAAATTACAATTAATTCCCTACCTCAGAGATGTAGGATATTAAATGGGGAAACTAAAATATCTCTGATGAATATACGTCGATTTTACTTCGCGGATATCTTAATTATTTTCTCGCGTTCTTTTCTTTTTCGCAATTTTGGAGAACGCTCTTCCGATTCGAATGGATGTTTTTTTTTTTTTTTCTTCGAGGAGCCAAACGTGGCGGAATTGGGAATGGAGGCGCAGGGTGCGTCGAACCTATAGACGGCCTTGGATAGCAATAATGTCTGATCCGCCCCTGAAACAGTTCTTAGGGGTGAATATCCCTAGGAGGGTGCAGCCCCGAAATCGAGGGCTTAACCCATAGGAGAGGTCGTTTCCCCTAAAAATTCTCCCCTTTGTGTCACTAAGCGAAATGACTTCCTTCGCGGACAAAGAGTCCTTCGCAGCTTCTGCACTCTTGCCTCGGAGAAGCGTCGAGGAAAAGGGCCCAGAAGTCCTGAGAACAAAGCTCTCGACCAATTGGAGACGTTTCGATCCCTCGAGCTTGCCCACCCCGTGTCGAAAGATTCCAGCAATTCCCCGAGTTCGTCTAGGAGCCGAAAGCAAAAGAGCTCCCTTTTCCGGGTGCTTTCCTTCCCCCTCCTCCCGAAACTCCACCCAAACTCTCAGGGAATCGTCGTAAATCCAATCCTTGACGGTGGCCCAGTTTTTTCTCCCCACCGAAATCGAAAAACTCCTGGGGATTTATCGCCGTTGCACTTGTAGCCGAGCTTCGGAAAGGAAGATCCTGGAAAATCTACAGGGCGGATCTTCCTTTGTAAACGTCGATTTTACGAGGCAATCAATAAAGCCGATTAAATGGGATTAACTTGGTGGGGGACGTTTTGGGAAAAGTTACACGGTAAATAAAAATGGTAGAAGAGAGAACTGGAGGGTTTTGTCAACTCTCAAGGGGGTCTTGGATATTATTATTAATATTTCTTGGAGGGGGGGAGAAAAATGAATTTCTTGGACTCGTTCAATGGGTCTGTCCGAGCTCGACCGAGAGGCAACAATTAGGTTCTAATGTCCAATAATCAATCGAGTGGTCACGCAATGCGAGGGCACGTTAGTCCGGACAACGGACCGCGCATTGTAGGATAATGAAGGCCGTGACTGAGAAAATCGTATGTCACAGACCATCGCGTGACACAAATTGCACGGACTACTCGAGAGTGGGGAGGAAGTTAGAAAGTGCATTATTGCAGCGCCTGGAGCGAGTACAAGCGGTGCAAGCTCGTTGAAAAAAAAAAAGAGGCCTGCATTTTTGTTAATATCCGCGAAATGCGATCCTCCAATTTATGTAGACATCCTCCCACGTGGCCCGAGTAAATGTTTTCCCCGAGCCTCGCGTTGAAACTTTCGCCCTTGAGTGGAATCGAAACGCCGACCGCGAAAGAGTGCTACTCCACCTCGGTACCTGATCTCTTCTGCTTAGACTCGCATTATCTCCTAAACGGTTCATCTAAACCGTACTTAATCATAGGTCATTGGAATCGTCTCAGTAAACCCTACAACATTCATCTAGGTGAAAAATTCCAATTTGACGATATTATCCAAGTAAACTCCCGGAAATTACCCGAGAGTCGGGAATTTCATTTCCAGGGTGTACCTGCCTGCCTCCTGGGGTTAATATTTTTCAAAGGACTCGGACACTCGCGGTAACCCCTTACGATTTAACACAATTAGTTGTACGCATTATTATTTATTTTATCATATTTTCTTATTATTAAATCCCAGGCTACGTAAGATCTCGGTTCGCCCGATTTCCCCCTTTCGATTGCACCCCTTCTGGTTGAAATATGCTTTTATCAAGGAGCGCCGTTATCGGCGGTTTCCCTAGATTCTGGATTTTTCCCTGGTATCGTTTTCCCGGCTAGTTGCGAGACAAACAAACATTGGGAAAGGACAACGAGACCAGGCGCGATCGGCGGGGTCTGCGTTGCTCGAAGAAGAGGCTTAACCTCGTTCCAGTGGCGCGGCCACTCCGCGCGTTTAATTGCGGCGAAAGAGCTCGGGAAGAGCCCGAGGAGCCCCGGGACCGAATTTGAATTTCCCTTTGTCCCTGGCGGTGGTTCGATGCTGCGTATTGTCCGGCGCATAAAAGCCCCATCGGGTGCGGAGCGAGAAACGCAAGCGGGGACCGCCATGGATATCGACCGCCCTGCCCCTGCATGCCCAAACTCCACTCTATTTATTTTATTCCGCAACTCTGTTTACTTTTCTATTTATTATACCCTTTTCTATCGGAATAATATCGATCGGTCAGGTCGATATTAACGGGACACCCAGGGAACACGAGAACGTAATCATGGGGAGGCACCGCGAGAAACGTGAATTAAAAAGGATGCAAATATGGCGGACTGACATTACCCCGTTTAAATAAAAAAAGAGAGAGAGAAAAAAATCTAACGAATCCACGGAGGGTTAGTTTGCATCGATGAAACGTCCATACTGCTTCGTGGACACTTAAATCCAGCTATCGAGTATTCGATAGCTGGATTTAATTGGAAGCTCCGGAAAATCCGATGCGGCGGACTCGAAGATACTCCGGGTGGATTAAGGATGTTAATGTCTATGGGAGTGGAATTTTGCTGGAGCAAAGGGAAAGATCGATCTAGAAATTGGTTCCTTTTAGGACAATTTTCCCCTTTACTTTCCTCTTTTATTTAAATCCTCTCGATGGAGCGGAGATTCTACTCGCTCGGATGAATCCTCCTGGAAGATTCGCGTGCCTCGACCACAGGATATCCCATGTAAAGGACTTCCGAGGCGTAATCGTCGCCACCTATTTCCGGTGGACGATCCTTTGTCTCTGCCCCCACCAGTTCGGGTCCTTGAAAAGGATCTTACGACCTCGAAATTGCAGGTTGCCGTGCCAGGGAAAATCGCAGGACATCCCCGATGACTCACTGACACGGTGCGCTTATAAAATCATAAACTCGAGCCGACGTGGGAACCAAGGGTTCCCGGGGGAGGAGTAAAAGCCTTTTTCCGAGGGAAATGCCTCCCAGGACGGGGCACCGTTTAAAAGGAGCGCTATACGGTGGAAACAATGGGATAAAAAAGAAATTCCCCCCGGGGTGGAAAATGTTGGAATTTTTTTACGAACCCACCCTGGCCCGAAGTTCGAGCCGTTCTCCTGGTTAAGAAAAGGAAAAGAAAAGTGTTATCCTATCACGAGTTACTTGGAATTATTTTCTTCATTTTCAGTCACAAAGTAAGGAGTCTGGGTTTAGGAATTTATGGGAGAGAAACGTCATTTTTATCGGTATCGCTGTCTCTCCTGTTAGTGGTAGTACGAGTGGGCACGTATTTTTGCAGATTTTTATTATGGGCAGGTATTGGCTGTCGGATATATATCCCTGCTCGAAGATGAAGCCCCCGGACGGTGCGCAGAGGAAGCGGATCCTCCGGGTCCTCCACGTCCTCCTCCCCCACGTCGAGGGCGTCGCGCTTTAAGAGCTTAAAGTTCACGCAACTGGGGGATGAGAATGGGGCAAATATTTGGGAATCGATCGCAGTCCTTTTCTCCGTTCCCGCTCGAGTTCTGCCGAGGGTTGCACCGACGAAACCGAGGGTGCCTTTGACTATTGAAACACGAACTCCCGGCCCTTCCCATTGAAACAAGGACGAAGAAACGTGCCCCACGTAAAGCGGTACCTCTTCCGAATAAAATCTTCCGAGAGTGAAACGTAACAAAAAAAAAACCCCAATCCTCGAATCTCTCCCCTTGAAACAAAAAAGGAGCATCTACCATTAATCTACGATCGCAAATCTCGATATTCACATTAATATTTCACCGGGTCATTTAATTTATCCCTCCACTATTGCCAGTCTCTTCTTGGCTGGCGGAACAGCCGCGCCCTTTGATTTCCCTTTTTTTTCTTTTTCTTTTTATATAATTTTTTTTTCTTCTTCCTTAGAAAGCGGCGGGATTCTCGCGCGCATTTCGGCGGCTGTTAAAAAAGTCAAAGTAGTCAAAGCTCCTCCACCCCGGCCGGTCGAGTCCTCGGCTTTGTGCCAACGAAACTCGGGGACGAGCAACCCTCGTACGCGAGGTCGCTCGATTGATTCTTCAGAAACGCTCCAAGCCCTTCGCGGCTCCTTTCCCTCTGCCGCGTTCGCCCTCTCTCTCTTGAGCCCGCAGAGCCGCATGCGGCTTTCCTTGTCTCGCTCTCCCGAGCGCTCTTGAACGGGGCGCAACAGAGGAGGACCCGGAGGTATCCACCCCGGTATTGTCGGTATCTTTCACCTCTCATGAGAGAGCATCGTCCAACGAAAGTGCCGCCAGGGGTGCGGCAAGAAGACACTCTTGCACAGGTGTACACGGAAAAAATTTCATTCTCCCGAGAATTCTCCCTGATGGTACCCCCTTTTTTTTTCTTCTTTCGGGCGAAAAAAAAAATAGGAAAAATCGAGAATCTCGCGAGGGATTCCCCGAAAGTGAACCGAGGGATGCGCCACGATTCGTCGCATCGTTTCCTCCCCTAGATAGAAATTCCTCGCCGAGGTGGGGGCGATGATTAAAAGTCGCCCTGGAAACGGGAGCGTTCCCGTTTTCGTCCTGGTTTCGTTCGGGGAATTATACGGCTCCGCCACCCCCGACCACCTGCGAATGAAAGGGGTGGTTTCATTGAGCACCGGGAGCGGCGACAAGTCGAAAGTTTCGGAAAAGCTCGAACAAACGCGGAAGGTCGTTAAAGCCACCACCTCCACCGTGTCCAGAATTATGGATCGACCGAGATCTACGAGCTTTTAAAAACCAAAAAAAAAAAACAAGAAAAAAAATGTTGAGCCCACCTTTCACTAGAGTCCAATTTTTTTTTTTAAGGCGACGATATATAAAATGCAACGTTATACGATATTCCTCCGTAGAGTTGGCATATCTGGTTATAAGAGCGGTTCTCGCGATTACCGGAATATCTCCGGCCTGGCAGGCTAAATCGTAGTGCACTCGCACGAGAGATGTTATTTTACGGTTGTTGTTTATCATTGTCGAGGGTAAAAAGTACTTTGTAGAGCCGCAGGGCTCGGAGGCACCCTGGCGCGAAATCACCGGGGAGTTACGAGCGGCTCGGCAAAATCGCAGGCTAAGATCGCTGCAATCAAGGGTTTCCCTTTTACAGGTGCCGAGGAGCATTCTCGGAGATGGAGATCCGGAGGCTTTAGGACTTCCTTCGGTCTTGGTCCAGCCCTGATCCCATCTTCCTGTAATCAGGTCAATCCTCGGAGGATGTCGCGAAACGAGGCGACTCCACCGCGGACGCGCTGATAGAGCTCCGCTCCAGAATCCGGGGGAGAAGACTGGCTGGGAAGAGAAACCCTCCTTCAAGATGGGCAAGTGTTGCAGCAAACGGCAAGACCCACAGCCCATTGGTGAGGATTACACTTTTCTTCCCTTTAATGCACTCGGTTTTGACCCTAACATCGCTTGACTGGCCAGTTCCGAAGCTCCTGGGGGGTTATCCTTATCACGGGGAGGATTCCGCGAGTCCTTTCGCTCGACGATCCTGGTGATAATAACCCCCCAAAAAAGGAAGAGCAAACGTCTAGGGTAATGGAAAGCACACTAAAACTACTAATTCTATGGGGTAGTTAACTTTCCGATATTTAATTCACCTAATGTGGATAACATGACTTCCTCTCATTTTTAATACGAATTACTTGTACCGAGTGTATGACTCTCTTATCGACCCTGAATAAGATCCCTGCTCTCAGGATCGGTGCCGACCATTTCCTGGGCTTTGACTCGAGGAAGAGGGAGAGAAAATGTAGGCAAGTTAAATTGACGGCATGGTTTTCATCTTCGCCGTCTACCTAAATTAAATGCATAATCGACGTAAAAGTGACGCCGAAGATGTCTCATTGATGAAACTTTTCTCCGAACAAGGTGCGCCAGATCGTTTCAAGCCTCTCGATGTTAATACAGAGGCTACAAAACAAAAGGATCTAATACCCAGGAACTTCAACTTTTGTTAAATATGTTCATAAACATTTTTTACATCTCGTATACAAGATTTAATTTCATGAGCGTCAGGACCTTCCTTATAGTCGCCGCCTTCAGGTAGCAATGTCGGAAGCGATTCACCGTATCTGGTTCAGAAAAAAGTTTCATGAACTATTGTGTGTCAGGTGACAATTTTACATCCCCTTGATATCTCTTTGTCGTTTGTAGCGTCGTAGGAAATTGAGCTTGCCCGCGTTTTCGGGGAAAAATTCTCGGGGGAGTTTAGGATAGACAACGTTACGATGCACGATCCTGTAACGAACTCATAATGAATCGAAGTGTGTTCAGGTTACAAGAAAGCGGATACAGGACTCAGCTCGAAGCACAGCAATGGCGGGTCCTTGGATCGGTACACGGCCGATCCTAATCAGAGAGGAGTTCAGGCCAGGGCGGATATTATCCGACCGAGGCCTACCCCCTGTAAGATACAGATACCGCATCAACCCCGTAAAGCAAGCTCGCCTGTTGTTGTGTCTGCATGTGTGTATTAAGTTCTTTTACGTTAACGTTATGCCCCTAATACTTCACCGTCCAGCTGTAAACGTAAACGTGTCGATTTTGTTTAATTTCGCATTACCCGACAGCGCGCCGATTTGATTAAATTAATCGGGCAAAAATATGTCGAACAGCTTTTGCACATAGACGCTTCCAGTGTCCCTCGTTCGGCACTTGTTCGCGATGTACCCGAAGCCCAGCTACACGTGCGTTTAATTCCTAAGACATTAGTGCCACGTAATGAAAATTACCGAGCGGGGCACAGTGGCAGTAAGCTTAGTCTAGGAGCGACCTAACGTTATATGGATATCGGTACCGAGAGGATTTGGAGTACATTTTTATTGGCATTTCCCCTCTCGTATATAGCGCACTCTCAGAGGGCTAACAAAATCGTCGTCGCTCTGTACAATTACACCGCTCGGGAAAGCACCGACGTCAGCTTCGTCAAAGGGGACCGAATGGAAGTGTTGGACGACACGGAGCTGGACTGGTGGAAAGTGCTGCACTTGACGACTCTTCAGGAAGGTCTGATACCATGGAACTTCGTAGCCGTGGAACGATCCGTCGAGAGCGAAGAGTAAGTGCCCCCCTGCCTCCGCGTTAATTGAAGAATCGCGGCCGAAAGGTCCTGAAGTGCCAAAGTTGAGGCCCACGCAATGAACCTCGAAGTGCCTAAGAGGAAGTTTCCCGGCGTTAAAGCGCCAAGTCGAACGAAACTTAGCCAAGGGGAATGTTAAGAGGCGATTAAACTCCTAGATGGTGGCAAAGAAACCCTCCTCTGCAGTTTTGCGCTGGACCTTTCCACGGAAACTCGGTAGAGTTCCGCGCCAAATCTATCCCCTTGCGTGCGTACATATACGTATGCATGGAAGGGTGCATTCGTGGGAATAATTTGTAACGTCCTCATTTCAGCTGGTTCTTCGAGAACGTGTCCCGAAAGGAGGCGGGGAAACTTCTTCTGGTGGACGAGAACCCCCGTGGGACCTTCCTGGTGAGGCCGAGCGAGCACAATCCCAGGGGATACAGCTTGTCGGTGAAGGACTGGGAAGAAGGCAGAGGACATCACGTAAAGCACTACAAGATCAAGCCCCTGGACAACGGCGGCTTCTTCATCGCCACCAATCAAACATTCCCCACGTTACCCGCCCTCGTCATGGCGTACAGTAGTTAGTAGATCCCACTATCCGGGGCGCAATCCTTCGACGCACCGTTTCTATAAGAGATTAATGACATATTAATAGATTTATGAAAGAGACAATGGTAACTGGTGCGACCGATTCGATCGATTTTCCTCAGAAAACGCCCTAGGACTGTGCCACGTCCTCTCGAAGCCCTGTCCGAAGCCGCAGCCGGACATGTGGGACCTAGGTCCAGAGCTGCGGGACAAATGGGAGATCAACAGGAACGAGATCCAGCTGATCAGGAAGCTGGGCCACGGTAACTTCGGCGAAGTCTACTACGGGAAGTGGCGGAACAAGATCGAGGTAGCGGTGAAGACGCTGCGACCTGGGACGATGTCCTCGGAGGCCTTCCTCCAGGAGGCGACCATAATGAAGCAGTTCAGGCACAGGCACTTGGTCGCGCTTTACGCGGTCTGCTCGAAGGAGGAGCCGATCTACATAGTCCAGGAGTACATGTGCAACGGGAGCCTCCTGGACTTCCTGAGGACCGGGGACGGGAAGTTCATGCAGTTCGAGGACCTCATCTACATAGCCGCCCAGGTAGCTTCCGGGATGGAGCACCTGGAGAGCAAACAGCTCATACACAGAGACCTGGCCGCGAGGAACGTCCTCATAGGCGAGAAGAACAAGGCCAAGATCTGCGATTTCGGGCTCGCCAGGGTGATCGAGGACGACGAGTACTGTCCAAAGCAGGGCAGCAGGTTCCCGGTCAAGTGGACCGCTCCGGAAGCTATCGTCTATGGTAGATTCAGCATCAAGAGCGACGTCTGGTCGTACGGGATCCTCCTCATGGAGCTCTTCACGTATGGGCAGGTCCCCTACCCGGGTAAGATCGGAGTTACCTGTCGAGTCGAATTCCGCTCATCAAGGTGATACGAAAGGGTCATTTTAAACACATACAACGTGAAAATATTTATAAAACTCAAGCCGGGTGGACCGAATCATTCGAAACTTCGGCACGTGATTACGAAGGCCCCAAGGAAGAACGCGATGCCCATGAATTTTCACTTCTTAAAAAAAATATCTATCCTTGGTTCCACTTAGGGATAAATGAAATCGATATTTTAACGTTTGTATATATATCCTAGAATGATCCTTTCATATCACATTGATATAAGAGTATCACGCATGAATGTACATATTCGTAGATTAAGTGACTCTTACCTTGGCGAGAACGTTGGCGTGTGTGTGAACAACCTAGGCCTGCGAATTGAATAATCGAATCATTGAATTGACGCGGAGTAGTTCAGAGTATGTTCTCTTCTGGTCGCATCTGGGGAATATTTGCCTAAACTTTGTTCCTTGTTTCAGGGATGCACAGCCGAGAAGTGATCGAGCAAGTGGGCAAGGGCTACCGGATGCCGAAGCCGCTTAACCACCCCCTGCCCGACAGCATCTTCCGGTTGATGCTGCAATGCTGGGACGCCTGTCCGGAGAAGAGGCCCACCTTCGAGTTCCTGAACCACTACTTCGAGTCGTTCAACGTGACCAGCGAGATACCGTACCTCGAGCCGCCGACGGACTGATACACGGTCCACATGCAAACCCATCTGGTGCCGCACGGTCATTTCCATCCAGCGCACGTAAACTGTGCGATGGAGTTCTACGGTATTTATTGTTAAATAAGGGCACCAAGTGGGGCAGCTCTCGGCCGAGCCGCTTAAAGCCGCGCCGAGTCGCGCGATGCCAAAGGGACCCAAAACCCCATCGCCGGGAGCGCGACGAAGACGTCGAGACGCTGCCAGAATCTAGCCCAATCCCCGGACTCTACCAGGAGCATAATTGGAACATGCCGGATCGCTCCAGGAGGGTGGTCCCCGGATTAGCCGGGGATGGAAGATCCGCCCCTCGCCTTCGAGCACCCGATATCGATGGTCCGGACTCTAACGAAATACCACTTCCGGCGAGCAGGTCGAAGGGCGAAACGTTGCGTGCCATTCACTTTGTAAACTCCGTAAGCCTTGTCGACGAAGACCTTGGATATCTCGGAAGAGCGTACACAAGAGGAGAAATCGAGGATCGACTTCGGTACCTGTCCCGGGATCCTTGCTGACGTTCTCGACATTTAGTTCCAGGGTGCCATCAGGAGTACTCTTCGCGTAGCCGACGTGAGTATCCGCCGAGCCGAGGCGGCAGGCTATTGAAAGAAAAAGAAGGAAAGGGAAGAACACGGAAAAACGGAGACCCTCGGTTAAGGAGAAATGTCGCCAGGGATACCTTTCGGACTGTACAGCCATTTTGGGATACCAGGATATACTCTAGGTAGTCTCTAGATTAACTGGAAATTAAGCTAGAGGATGTTCACCCTGGTCGGGTTCCGTCGTATCGAAATTCTTTGGGAAATTTGGAGAACCGCCCGGGAGGGCGAGTTTTCGGATGCCGCCCCCTTCGCGATCGATGCACCCCTGTCGATTGAGATATTAAATTCCAGGGTCAGGGAATTTCCGGATATTGGGAATTCGACTTTTGTAGGAATTTTACGGCCCTCGCGGGTGCCTTGGATTTATTTAACGGAGGGCCGAGGAGTACTCTTCGATCGGTCGTCGATGATAATCCAGAACTTAATGAGTTCCTTGATGGTAGAGTTAATGTAAAGTGCACTGTCAAGGGCGATTCCGCGTCTCCCTTTTTTAATATCTCGCGCGAGAAGTCGAAGGTCTTCGGGCGAAGAGTTGTTAATTGTAAGATGGTGTTTAGAAAGTAGAGTCGGCAGTAGCCGGCGATGGATAACGTAGCGTTTTAACTGATAAGAGATTAAACTAGTTGCCGTGGCCGCGCTCTAGCCAAGTAGACGGCGGCCACTGTATATATATGAAGACGACATTTCGCGTAAAGTCTACGTATTATACATATTGTAAACCCGTAGCCACTTTACATTGATCTCGCGGCGGCCGGGGCCGATGATTTTTTTATTCGAAGCAATCGGACTCCCGATAGTCCGTTGATAAAATCGTTCGAGACTGAGGGGCCGATCCGGCAGCGGAAAAAAAAAAAAAAAAAAATGTCGCGTGGGAAATGCCTGCTTGTATCGTTGCATACAAACATCGCACGTGAAACAAGCAAAGCGCCTCAGAAAACACCCCAGAAGCACTTTGAACGGGATTTTCACGATTTTCATGCCGTTAGAAAATTATAGAAATATTCGATTAACTCTTAACTCGTTATGAAAATCGTGCGGAAACATCGAATCCGTGCTCGGCGTGTTTCTCTGAGTTGTTTCGCCGATTTTGGCCAGACAACGGACAGCGTCGGTGGTATTCGTCATTTAAGTGCCGAACAACGAACCGTTTCGAGTGTACATTGTATTTAAAAGGATCTCGTTAATTACAATTACAATTTTAATAAGTAAATCTAAATGAAAATAGTTAACGCGACTGCGAGATCGTGTCTCACGCCTGTTGTTGATGATTGTTCGGCAATTAAAACGCGAACTACCACCCTTCGTCGGCGTCGAAGAAGACTTCCTTTACTCCGATTTTTCGTCAGCTCTTGCCTGCCTCCTTTAGTTTTAACGCTTTACCCGCGTTTCTTCCGAGGTATTCCCATTCTCTCCCTCTCTTTCTTTACCAGTTTAACATTTACAATATGAATTATCATAGAGATTATATCCATACGATTCCACGCTGTGATTGTCTCTCGCAGGTGCAGAGAGCAGTTTGATCGAAGAGCTCGAAAGACATCATTTTAATTCTTTTCTTTTCTTTTCTTTTTAATCAAACCTTTAAGAGGATGCCTCGCGCCGAAATATTAATTAATAACTGCCCCGAGTATAATCCCCGATCGCCTTTGGTAGGCCTTCTCGTCTCGGTTCAGAATCTCCCGCCAGAGGCAGGAAAATACCGGGGGAAACTTTTCGAAAGGAAAAAGAAAAACCGAAACAAAAAAGCAATTGGGAGCAAACTCCGTGAGTTCAGAAGTCTCTAATTAATCCCGTGTAAAAAGTACATATCTGCTCCCTACGTGTTTCCTACTTTCCTTTCCCAGTTTCGCTTAAATAGACCCAGTTTCCCTGAGACATATTCCCAACAGGGGAAGGCGCAGCCTCTGTAAGAGCATTTTCCGGGGACGTCTTGTGGATGGGAAAAGAGATATTCATAAATTAAAATGGGGGGGAAGAAAACAGAAAAAGTGGGTTCGTTCGTTGCGTCCGAGCGAGCCGAGACATTGAGTTACTAGAAGCCGATTGATAACGAGCAATGATGAGCAATGCGTGAATGGGCAAGTGTGCGTGCGTGTGTCACTGTAAAGGAGGTCCGAACAATGCCGTACACCTCGGGCCGCTTGGGTAACGTAAAACGTAATAACTTAAGTCATCGATGTTACTCGTACAAAGTATCCGAAGAATTGTACATTTTCTACTCGAGGGAATAACAGAGGAAAAAAAAGAATAATAAGGATTAGGGCAGGTCGTAGGATAGGTAATACGTGTGGAGCCTTCGCGGATGAAAACGAGGTCTTTGTTGAGAGATAGGAGCGCCCAAGCTCGATCTCGAGAGAAGTCCTTCCAAGGACCATCGACCGAAATTTTCTCGATGACCGACGAGAGATTCCCACCACGTGGAATGACGATCTTAACGAACTAATCGTTTGTGCGGGGTTAACGCGGAGATGGGAATATTTCTACTCGATGAGTCTCAAGGCGAGCGCACTTGTACATTGTTACCGAGGACCTGATAACAATTGCGGGACCATCGATGCGACGCTTTTGTCAGAGAGATATATTGCCAAGTCGATTCTACTCGTGATGTGTCATCCCGAGGAAACCCGCTGTAAAGACCTCCGGTGAGATACGTCCATCCGACTTGTAATCAAAGATCATTCTCCTCAGTAGACAATCGGAATTGTTGCCTGTCCTGTGATGTAAAGTTGTTAGGAAAAATTGGCAAGCAGCTACCTCTGAAGCTTTTTATTTCATTCTATAAGTTAATTCCTGGAGTAGCGGTGTGCCCATCTCCGGAGTCGAGGGAAAAAACAAAAGACGCGTTACGCAGCGGCTGCGTAGCCAATTAGAGAATAGTCGTACGTCCAATAAGAATTTTTCTATAAAAAGAAAGGAAGAAAAAAAAAAAAAGAGAGAAGGAAAGAACGTTTTATACCGACCAAAATGATGTTGCTGTGTTATATACTCGACGCGTCCTTCCGGCAGCCGTTTGACGCCCAGTTTTTAATATATCTAAGGACACATTTCACCCATTCATGTAGAATCTCGAAGGCGACATGTTTTTTCTTTTTTTATGTATATACAGGAAAACGCAAAAATTTCTACGCGTTGGCGATGACAGAGAGTGTATAACGGAAGTAGCGACTCGATGAACAAAAATGTGTGAACGCAGAAGAGATACCAAGTCAAGAGAGAAAAGCCAAGGCCCTTGTCATTTAAATCTTGAGCTCATGACCCCCTCCCTCCTGGTATTGAATCAAAGTACAAGTAATAACTACCGCGCGTGTTTATGCAAACGTTCAGGTAGCTATTCTAACGCCGAGTGAACAGTGCCTCGTTACTTGAACATTACCTACGAACATTAGGTACCGTAGGCTGTGGTTATAAATTTAACTCGACTAATTTATACGCCAGGTAATTATTTATGTACAATCGAATCGATTTGGGTTGAGTCTTTCGCACCGATCTCCCTTATACGCTCCGTTTTTGTGCATTCGTATATATGTATGTACGGTGTCCATGACAGCTGAGTTGTTGAGGACGTAGTGAGAAAATAATCCGCGGAGAAACGTGTGCCCAGATAAAAATAGATATTATATAAGGACAAGCCAGGAGGGATGGCGAGGCGGACGAGTTAAAGAATCGAGCCTCTGTTCTTTCGAGTCGCGACCGCATTTGCATACGCCTTTGATCTTTCCACGTCAACAAATAAGGACGATGACCGCAATCGTCACGACCGGCGACCCGAAGTCCCCGTTGCACCTAGCAGACAAATTTTTCGAGGCGATTTTCTCTCTTAACGAAGGAAAAAAAAAAAGAAACAGAGGTAAAAAGGCGAACTTCATCCCAGGGAGCGACGTTTCTACTGCCATTTTTAGAATAGCCGACGAAAAAAATTCTCAAAGTGCTCGAAACTCCCCGCGGTCGCGAGTCCCTTGGGATGAAAGAGACCTTCATCGAGGGCGAGAATAGAGGAAAAGAAAAGGAAATTCTAAACCGCATACCTAGAGTACTTATAAATCGCGTTTGGCGTATCTAAGAGAAGCTGATATCTCTCTCTGTATTAACATTAACAATATACAGCCTGATACCGAACTCGGAGGTGTAGACTCGGGTGAGCGTTTTCGTGGAGTTAATCGATGAATGAGTGTAAGAGAAAAAGAAAAGAGAAAGGAACTAAAAAAAAAAAATAGGCCAGATAAGACTCGGCACGCCGAGGAGATACTAGCAGAAATTTGGAACGAACGGATCCGTCTTTGTCAAACGCTCGGGCCACGTTTCGTATCGCTTCTACGGAATAGAAAAATATTTTGGATGCATTTTAAATCACGCCAGCCGTGGAGGGACTCGTTTGGGATTTCTCTGAGTCTCCAAGGTGCCGAAGTCTCTGGTGTTACTAATTGTTTGGTGGGCAATTAACGTCGTTTAATGACGCGAGTCTACACCGAGCTCTCTGTCTTCGGTTCAAGGGCCGTCTCGGCGTGGGCTCGCTCAATGATAAATTTTGACAAATGTGTGATATATATAGCAAACAGACCTCAAGTTTTGATACCGACGTTCTAATTGAGGGGCCTACGACGAGGATAATAATATGTCGGGGCGTTTAGCACAAAGTACTCGTGTTTCGCTGTATAATTCTTCTTCAATATATAGAGGTCGTCATACGGCGTGCACGTCAGAGACGCGGAGAGAATATTTTGGCCGCGTTTGCCCGATTTCGAGACTCGTAAGGTAATTGAAAATGTAAAGAGCAGTCTTGTGTTTTCGAAATAATGAACATTTTGGAAGCGCTTGGATATCCGATTGTTCTTATACATATTTTCCATTGAATTACGAGCTCGAGAGTGTCCCTAGTGTCAACGCGCGCGGTTTACTAATACTTAAGATAAAGATCGATATATGCTGTCGTCATTGTTTATGTACCAAAGCTTATTAAGTAATTTAATGATTACTTTGTATTATTGTATTATTATAAGTCTATACAGATCAATATATTATGTATCATATTACAGCATGATCTTTATTCGGTATCCGAGTAAAAAGTTTATATCTATAACAAAGTATCGTTCAGAGATCTACTATGATTATGGGACAGATCTTTACCTCGTGAGAATATTTTCTAGGACTTTTACTTTCTATCGAATTGCTAAGAAATTATCGCCTTAGAATCCAGTCCCTGATTTGAGCTCCCTTCGATACTAGGAATCGCATTGATTAACAGCAACTCGCCATTAATTCCGTATTTGATTTTACTGTAGGGATATGTATATATCAGATGTAAAAAAGACTAACTATCCACAGAACTTCTTGCGAGATTGCTTATGTTTATTTCATTATACAAAATTTGTTTAAATAAAGACCCTTATTTTGTTTTAGGGAAAAGAAATATAGGAGAACGAACAGACGTAAAGAACTACTAAAGTGTGCCACAACTAAAGGTTCATATCGATATTCGACGTTACCAACTATCGAAGACAAATTAATTTGTGTCAGTTTCAGATATTTGACTTCCATGTTATCACAAGTGACATTTGTACAACTTCTTCGATATCAAGTATAATTTTTTTGTACAAAATAAGAGAGAAAAAGAAATCATAGCAAATGTGTATTAGCTCTGGGATAAAGACAATGAGAGGTAACACGAGCGATTGGCACCTCACACAATACAATCAACTCATTAAGGACATTCAGGGATTAGAATTAAATGTACATCATTTCAGCCATGTGCGACATTTTCTTTGGAATATGGACAAAAATGTCGAAATAACTTGCAAGCTCGTCGATGGTCACGTCACACGATGGAGTCGATATTCTTGCTTGTACGGAACAGGTATTTGAACTGGAGGGCTGACCGACTGCATTTTGTAAGTCTGCTTGACTATTAGAGCCTCCACCAGGACCAGGTCCTCTTTTTAAACTTGGCATTGTATTACTACGTGCTCGTTGGAAGCTAATCGAATAATAGGTGTCCTGAATGCTAGCGTCGTCTTTAACCCTTCTAGAATCTTGGCTTATATTCAGTGCTTTAAAGTCCTTTGTGACAGAGCCATGACCGAACGTTTTAGAAGTTCTACTTGTAATACTGAGTTTACAAGCTTCTTGAAGTAAAGTACTCGCCAAATTTTCACTCAGACAGGAAGAACTAGAATCGTTTAATTTCAGGATAGCTTCTTTGAGGATAGAGTTCTTCTTCGGTTTGTCTAGAACTTCATTTTTAGGTAGCTTGAAATTCGTTGTATTTTTGACACCACGGGGGACGTCGATCGATGATACCGGCTTATTGCGCATCGATCTTCGTTGGAACAGGTGGCTGCAGTCGGTAGAAAGACCTTTACTGTTCATTTTAAATGGATTCAAGGGCTTGGACTCGTCGTTCTTGGCTTTACTGAAACAATAATGAAAATTTTCTTACGAATCCCATAAGTACTTCAAATGAGCTCTAAACATATTCACAACATACTTCAAATACAGACGGAAACTAAAATAACCCAGCCCGAACAAAGACGATTGCTTTCCAGATACATCGACGCTACACGATTACCTATACCCAGGGATCTAAATATAATTATTGGACGGAGAGTACAAAAGGCAACTCATTTACGTAAACACTAGGACAGCCAACAATCCCTGACATCAATCGCTCGAAAATTTGTAAAGTCACCGTATACCGTTTACAATCCCTCACATAATGAGTATTTCATCAAAGAACACTTACTGAAGAGATACAGTCGTGGTCGCTTAGTGGCTCCGGAACGTGTAAAAAGGGAGCATTGCGACGCACTAAGGTTGGTAATTGAACTCGACAACTTACTGAGTGCAGGTCGAAGCGAGCCGATCAATTTCCAGTTTTTCCAAGCTTGCCGGGAGCACGTCGTCGACCATCATAGCAAATTTCACCGAGCCGGGGTTCACAGCATGCCGAAACATGACGTACTGACATTCGGGTACTGTTGACATTAGGGCCGTTGACAGCTTACCCGAAGATTCGAGAAGTGGCGAGCGCGCGAAATAGGTTAGAATGGAGGACGCGCCAAATGTCGCGTCGCCGCGACGGCGCGTGCCTCTTGGGACTGCTTTTGAGTTGCCGGACTAATCCTCTCTCACACCACCACCGTTACATTATATCACGCGTGCTCGAACAAGATCCTTCCGAAAGGTTTGAAAGACTACACTTTATGCAATCAATCGATTATCGAAGAGACGTCGGATAACTGCCAGAGATGAGTTGGGAGATTGCTTACGGGCAGGATCGTGCGATCGCATCCTGTGCTGCCCTCTGGTTTCGTACGTTAGCTTTCATCGTTTTTTGCCCCCAAGGGCGGCGCAACGAATTTCTGATAGGAGCTCGCGCACTCGCGATGGCGGTACCATCTACCAGTCGCCGTTGGCGGCTCACGTACTCGTAATGGTAATACCAGCATCTCTGGTAATACCATGCGGCAGTTGACGGTGGTGGCTTTAAGCCACCGAGCCCGCCATAATCGCACGATCCTGCCCGTGAGCAATCTCCCAACTCAACTCTGTAACTGCGCGTCACCGTCATTTTCTTTCTGTTTGATTCCAGAAAGCCTCGCGGGCGGCGCATGCGCGCGCCCTCGGCATCATGGCGACGCGCTAAACTTCGAATTTGGTATAACCTTTATTTGCTAACGGCAACATCAGAGTACAAATGCTTTTACATATTCGATACGGGTTTCCAGATCGTTGTTATAATTACCCCCTTAGGAAGTAAAGCATTAAGTTCAAACATCGTGCTTTATTTGCGATTATTTCTATCGATTCTATATCAAGAACGAATTAACCGGAAGTGACGCCTACCAGAGCACCATGTGATGCATCGTGGCGTTGCGCCAGACAACTTTCAAAAGTCAAAGAACGCTAAAGTAAAAGAGGATGTGGGTATTATTAGAAGTATTCGTTAAGTACTTCCGTAATGTATACCAAAAGCGTTCCTAAATAACCTACGTAACTACAGTTTATACTCTGTTGATATGCCACTTGGATCCGAGGAAGCTTTTTGAATGACACCGGTAACGTCCTACGAATATTACATTTAATAGCAACGATATTAATATCTAGGGGGGCAAAGGAGTTTCTGACGGAAGCGCTAAATCCTATTTTTTTACTCCGCCGTATATATGTTCCAGCGTGCGTCATTCTTATACAACACCTGGAATGCTCGCGGATTCCAGATCGCAGACTCTGCAGAGGATCGCGGATTCCAAACGCGTAACGAAGATCGTCCCGCAGCCAGATGCTGATAATTCGTTAAAGAATCTTGAGTGACATAAATCTCGAGGGTGACAGCGGCCTCCCAAAGAGATGGACACCTGGTCCGTTCACAACGAGCGTCCAAAACTAGCGCTTTAAGCGTCAACCGCAAATAGTCAGATAGTAAACGACGTATCCCTCTTAACCATCCGTAGAGGATTTAATGGCGACAGATTGGCAGTCGGGTCCATCATCAAAGTCCAGATTTAGACCCTGGCAAACGAATTGCCGAAATTTTCATGCGGTCGTTTCGTTTGCCAATATGCAACTTTCGCCCCTTTTTTTACTTACTAAACGGTTCGCGAGCGAGCTATCGGGATGTAGTAAATCAAATTTGAGACTAAGTCGAAATGCAAACATCGAAAGCGAAGCCAAAGAAAGCTTAGCTTCACTTTTAGATGGATATGCACGTATGCGGAATATTGTTTTTCTATGTTAGTACACGTGTTAAAAGGTTTTTTAATCGCTACGATATGTGGCAAACAGACTTTCCACGATCGCGTGGACGCGAATGTTTCGCCTGGAGCAGGATAGGTATTTAATGCAAAAAGCTAATGTTAATCTTTCTAGGGTACCTTCGCCATCCTCCATGAAAAAAGCTACGTGCAAGGCTCACGGAATATCGGATGATTCAACCCCGCACTCTCGGCCGTACCTTATTTTAGCGAGCTGCGGAATATTTACGAATTCCTTGAGAGCTACTCGCCAGTCACGGCAACTTCCTAGATAAAGCGAAGAGCTTCGAGAGCGAGATATGATTGAAACCACTGCCAGCCAGGGATCGAGTTTCTCAGCGAGAAATCTCAGGTTCGTATGTGGAAGTTTTATTCAGATATGCCAGTATATTAGAAAATATTTTCACCGTACATCGTAAATTTGACACACACAAGCGAACGAATGTTTTTGCTCACTTTTTCCAAAACTCCGGCATGATACCGTAGAATTCTGAAAGCCGTTCAGAGATTGATAAAAAATGTCTGCTAATTTGTATTCAAGACTTGAAAATGATTGCTTCACCACAACGTTATGTACTGAAAGTGTATCTATTATTTATACATTTTGGGAATATTGTTGATGTATCGTACGATTTATGGGGTCGACTTTTCAGGTACGCGCGAGGAGGATGCCGGAAAGCCGCTGAAGCTTCTCTCGAGAATTTCTTGGCGTGGATGGACCCCTCGTCGATAAAAAATGTCTGCTAATTTATATTCAAGACTTGAAAATTATTGCTTCACCACGACGCTATGTACTGAAGGTGTATCTATTATTTATACATTTTGAGAATATTGTTGATGCATCGTACGATTTATGGGGTCGACTTTTCAGATACGCGCGAGGAGGATGCCGGAAAGCCGCGGAAGCTTCTCCCGAGAATTTCTGGGCGTGGATGGACCCGTCGTCGGTGTGGCGAGTCACCGCTGTACTTAAAGCCGTCAACGTGGGGCTCTTACATTAACGCAATTACTCCGATGTCGTGGCACGGCGACGAGCACCGGACAAAATGCGGGCTAGGGAGGGATCGTAAATTTCTCGCAGGAGAGCTTTCTCGCCGGCGCAGCCCGATTTAAGTCGCGCGTCTCGGAAAGGGCGTCGTGACATCATGGGGCAGCGACGCAAGCTTTAATATAAAAATAAGCGGTCTCCATGGCCCGATCGGGCGGGGCGAGGAAGGTGAGCTTCCTCTCCTCGATGCGAAATTTATATTTAATCGCATCCGGCCCGAGAGCGCCCTCTCCTTGGTAATCCGGCAGGAAACGACGAATAGGATCACCGAGAATCCGCGAGTCGTGCCTCGAACCGCCGGCGAGGCGAATTCGGAACTCGAGCCGAATTCAGGAGACGACGCGGCCGCCATTTTGGCTCACGCGGTTAACCCGTACCGGAAGTCGCTGACGTATCGCGGAACAAAGTCGACCTTTTGTAACGACTTCCCAGCGCGCATGTATGACAGTGGATTATAAACTTTGTCTATGTCATTTAGATACCGTAAAGAGACCCGCGAGCAAGAAGAAATGAGAAAAGAAAGCTCCAGAGCGAGTCTCGCGTATTTCGGGTGCTCCACGAAACTCGGGACTATTTCCTCGATGCTCTGTCTCTGCTTTACATTAAGGAGAATTTATATTTAGAAATTGTAAAGTCTTCGGAACTTTTACGAAAGACTTGTACTGACCGTTTTGGATTTTCTTTCTAGACATGGGACGCGAGATCATCCTCAATGGCGACAATGGAATTCGCCCTCTGAGGAATTCCACGGAGGATTACCATCGGCGAGGAAGATTTATTGGACGAGGACCACGAGAGCAAAGAGAAGGCGAGGTAGCGAGCGGAACGGCCCGACTTCCGTCTAAGACTTTGTAGATTCGGCGCCATCTTCCCGCGAGGCGCGAGATTCTGGCCGCAGTCGTTGGCACGAATCTTCGCGTAATTACAGCCTCGAGAGGCGAAACCGTAACGCGAATAGTTACACGCTCGATCCCTGCCCTCATCATGCGCATTAACCTAACAAATACCTCCTGCGACTGTATTATATATTTTCTATTTAGCCTCCTTACGAGCGGACGATTGTTTACTCGAGTCTCCTTAATATTGCCTGCACTGTTCGCCACTGTGCGCAATTATTTCGGCGAGACAATGGTGTTAAATTTATCCCAATCTAGAAGACCAGAATTTAAACAATTCCTGTACCTTAGGAAGTCATTACTAGACGCCTGAAATTCCATCGTTAACCTTGTGAGAATACTTAAATTTATACTTTCACGTCCATGCAAAAAGAGCGCAGGAGGCATATCGTCATAGAGTTGTGAGAAATTATACGGGAGGAATTACTGTCCGTATGAACGCGATGGAGCGGTCGTCGGTGTTAACTTAAGTGTTGGGACTGTGTGGATCACGGTATGAACGAGGCTCGAGCATTTCGTTTGTTTGCGATTCGCTGTAATTCCGGTGGGTTATTCCTTCAGATTCCATAAGAGTCCCGCGGCCCCACGGATCAAAATTCGCCGTTCAATGTCGAGATGGAACCTGACGATCCAATAAGGAAATGTTCGACATTCTGGCCCTCCTCAGCTGCGCATACGCGGCCTGCCTTTGGTGCGGAGTCCTCGGCGCATGGTAAACGTCAAATGTCTGCAATTCCAAATACACGAGCCGCTTGCCTTCCCAAATTAACGCCGTCAACTCTCGTTTCCTCAGCTACCCGAATTTCCACTCGAAGCTGAACGCCCTGAAGAGAAGCCACGCGTGTCCGAAGTGCGACCCCTCCCGGCACTTCGTTATTCGTTCTCGACCACGAGACATCATAGAAGCGGAAGAAAAGGAAGAAGAAGACGTAAAGAAATCCCAGGTCCTTCCAGCTGACGACTCCCAGACTCGCAGAAGAGCGACCCCGATGGAGCCTGAGGGATATCCGAGAGAAGCTGGACAGGGTCGCCCGGTGGGCAGGACGATGTCGGTGGATGCCAGCACTCAGGATTAAAAAGCGAAGTTGGCCGGTATTTATTCTAATTTCCATATTAAAATGAATTGTTCATAGCTTGCATGGAATAAGTAATACCATCTCGATCAACGGGGACTCGGGTATGGATTTACAGGGAGAACGTGCCAAGCTCGGCGGCATATAGGAAAGACCACCTCGAGCTCGAAGCACGTAATGGCATCATTCACGCAGTAGCACTTACGAGGGTCCACCTGGAGATGGAGATCGTCACGCGTCTCGGAGAACAACAGTCATCCGGGCAAACCTGACGGATGGACTTTCTTCGGGTGGCCCGATCGGCACTCGGCCAGTTCGGGATGTAGTCTCATATGGAGGTCTGGGAACGACGGGAGGAATTCCTCCCGCGAGGGAGACATCGGCAGACCTCGTTGAGGCGATTCCTAGCGAGAAGAAGGCCCGTCGTTCCCCGAAATGCGATCCAGGTCGGACCCACCGGGAACGACGCGCGAGCTCGCGCCGTTCGGCGACACACCATGGCTGTCCATAATTTTAGAACGCGTAAATCCCGCCTTTGACTTCGATTTTACGATCGACCGGCCCTCTAGGTGGAGGTGCGTCGGGGGCGTCGGGAGCGAGAAAGAGTCCGAGCCAATTTCGAAGTGCAGCGAGCCGAGCACAAAGGTTCCACGGGTACGCTAACCGACGCCAGACGCCGGGGCATTATTCTCTTTGTTCCAATTATTAAGACGCCAAGCCTGCTCGAAGATGGCCCCTTTATGAAATATTGCGGCTCGGTGCATCTCGCGTGCCCGGGACCGACCGGACGGTCCCATCGATCCTCTTCAGAGGCCACTCGGAATCCCCAGAATCGGATTTATGCTTGGAACAATGAGACGCCAGAACTCTCCCAGACGCGGACCTAACGGCGCCTTGCTCGTTACTCGCGTCGGTCTAATGCCATTTCCTGACACCTTGAAGAATGAAAGTTACGCCAGAATGTTAGTACCGTACGAATGGCTCTACGACGTTGGGCCAACGAGAGTGTGATCTCTGGGAGCGAATCCAAAGACAAACGACGTCGTGCTCGACGGTTGTTTCGGTTCGCGGGCTGGCCGCGATAGTTCGGATACTGGAACCGGGGCAATCATCCAATACAAAAGGAACTGGCGTATTATATTTAGACAAGTGCAACGCGAGCACTGGAAACTGACTATGCACACAGCAAACCATAGTCATCGTCCTCCTCGTTTGGTTTTGTCGAACTGATGCGAAAGCTGGAACTTCCTTAGACCACGTGCATACGTCAGACCTATTGTATCATGTTCTAGTCCTGTCCCTGTGATAAAATTTCCGATGACCACGAGTCCAGGCTTTCGCTACTGACCATAATTACCTGCGTTATATCTTACTTTAATCGCATTTAAGTAACGTGCTCCCACGTCCACTGTTATTTACTTCTAAAGTGGGAATGACGTCCTATGCCCGCAGACTGATTATGTAGTATCCGAAATATGATTTTGCGATGGCCATTTGGCAGTTAATCTCCATCGTATGAAATTCCCATTTTATTCTAAATGCATTTAAATTCGTATTCTTATTTTAACTGCATTTAAATTCCCATTAAGATCCAATCGAAGCGCCGCAAGAAATCCGCTTCGAACAATGAGAGAGCGAACCCGCCCAGTCGATCTTCAGGCGGATTCGCAACGTCCTCTCGGAATTGATTCCTCGGTCGGCGAGAACATCCGCGATCTATTCGTAGCTTCGAGTCGGCATATACCCGTGAATCCTGGATTTTGTCACTAGCCGTAAATCGCTCGGACCGCTCAAGCTGGCGACGTCGTCGACGGTTTACGCGAGGCGCATGCGCGCGCCTTTCGCGCGTTTCGTTATTATATCATTCAAACGGACAGGGCCACGTCTTCCCGATTTAACGGCGCCGCGCTATTACGAAGTCGTTATTGGGAACGATAGCCGGTCGTTAAAGATCCGTTTCATTAGCCCAACATCGAGTTCAGCGGTGTCACGTATGTGATACTTTTATAGAAAGCGCATCTATCGTACAAGGATCGTCGTTAAGGGAGTTAAATGAGGCCTTAAGGCGGTACGAAAGTGGCGCCCGAGGAATTGATCGTTCATGAAACTCTTCTCTGAACTGGGCGTACCGAGTCGTTTCATACATTACCACATGAAATACGAAGGTTGTGAGGAAGCGCCTGACACTCATGAAATCTCACATTTTTGTGCTAGATTTAAAGAAATGTTTATAAATTAAATAAAGAACAATTGAAATTCACGGGTGGCAAGACCTTCCTTATAGTCTTCGTATTCGCATTGTAAAGTTTGAAATTATTCGGAGGAAAGTTTCATACACGCGGCCCAGATGACACTTTGGTATCACCTTAAAGTGGACGAGCTCGTCTCTAGGAAGGTGGACGACTCCAGGACCATCCGGGGAGGTTTTGCGCCTCGCGGAATCGTAACCGAGCATCTGCGATGGTATTAATGGCCACGGTTGGCGAATCTCTAAGGCTTGCCCGCCCTTAAGAACGGTCGTGGTCCACGACGGTGACACACGAGCGCCTTGGACAGTTGCGACAACATTGTAAGAGATTCTTCACGCGCGGCGTCCATACGTTACGGGAACGAGACTGCGCGTTAAACGAGCCGAGTGGGGAAAGGTGGACGAGAAGAAAGTAATTTATGGTTTACGGCTTATGAAAGGTAAAGCACACGGCTAAACGTTGAATGAGCACTTGCAAGCATAACCGAGGGGAACTACCCTTGACGGGACGAGCGGCTTCCGAGGACGGTTAAATAACGAAATTATATGCAAATCGCTGTTTTCCAGGGTTAACGGAGGCTTATTTAAGAGGCTTCGCGGTTAACGGCGTGTGAACCGTATAACGAGTTACGGGAAGGGGAGGAAAGTTAGAGCACGATCTGCCGGAATGGAGGTGGCGAGTCGACGGAATAAGGGAATTATTAAATGACCGAAGTAGGGACGTAATGGATTCCTGAGAATGCGGAGCCAACGACCGATGACAGGGGGAGGTTCACCGACGCCACCGCCAGGGGCGCCAGCGGCGCCGGTGGGTACACACTTTCTCGGGTTCGGGTTCAACGAGACGCCTGGCTGTTTTGCTTTGTTTCAGCTCCCGAAGAACGCAGACCTATTGTCAACAAACATATTAGACGGCTCGGTGGAAACGGAAATAACCGAGTGGGTGCTGCGTTCCCTGAACGATGCGTGTCCTGCGAGTCGGGGGAGCGAGTCGAAGGTGGCGCCGTCGGTTTCATTGAGCCAAGGTGAGCATTTAGGGAAGAAATGTGATCTACCTACGTTAAATGCCGGGATCAATGGCAGGAAAAGGTAGGCCTCTATAGCACGTATATTAAAGGGAAATGCCGGAGCCGGACGTAAAAAAATAAGTAACTATGGAATTGATTTGTAGGTGGATGACGAGACGCAAACGTGGAACTTGAGGACTACCCCTGGATGTTTAATTTGGTAAATGCAATGTGTTTTAATGAGAATTCTTAATTGCATACAAGTTAGCCTTGTCGAGGATTATTCCCGGTAATGATTTTTCTTATCAATAGATGGAAGAGGAGGAGGTGGAGGTTTGTTATCGGACGCGTGGCTAGTTCCTTTCCAAGCCTCCCAAGAATGATTAACGAGGATGGACGTTAACGCCAAACGTGAACCGTAAAACACCAGTTTTGGGCTTGGCTGCCGAGACAGGTGACGAATTCCTGTGTTTTCTCAGCGTCGCACGACCAGACGTCCATGAGCCGTCTACCGGCGCATAAACGTCAACTTTCTATGGCCCGCACTTTTACGACCTGTTTTACTAACGCGACTGCAAATGCTCGACTTACTTAACACCGAAATAGAGAGCAACCCACCGCCGAGTTCGTCGAGACGCTAATTCCACCGCGTCGTTAAGCGTCGTTAAACGACGCCCCTAAAGATGCCCGGCGATGAGCGATGGTCCACGAGGATTGAAAACGATCGGGCAAAACAATTGGCTGGAAAAGCTCTCGAAGAGATTCAGAATTCCTCGGCCCAGTCCAGGCAGGATTTCATGGGGTCCCTTGAACCGACACCGAAACGCATCGAGAAACCAACATGGCCGAAAGCCACCCTCCCACCCCCGGCAACACGGCTCTCCACTAAGCGAACTTTCGAGCGCTTTGATGTGAACTTTGCGTCCAACTATTTCTAATAGGAGGTCCCTGGTATATCGCGAGGCGATTAATCCGCGACGATGGAACGCCGAGAATAAATCCGCGAGCCATCGATCAACGTCCTCTGCATCCTTCCGACGACTTCCGGCCGAAGGTCCGAAGCGCATAATCCGCGCATGAGTCACCGATTTTCCCGGCGGATCTCGCGAATCCGAGAATATCGCGGTGGCCGGGTTCTACACCGAGTCGCGGATCTCGCCGTTATCCCCGGTGTAAACACGAGCGATATGTTGAGCGTTAACTTCGGCGCGTGGTCCGACGTCGTAAACCGACCCAGCCCTCGGTGCCTTAAAGCGGCCTTAGAGGGACGCCTCAGACCCGAAGATTTACATCGACGGAATATCAAAGTCAACCTCGAGGAGGGCCTTCTGGTCTTTAACGCGAGTCGCGGCCTTAATTTACGACCCTCGGGGCGGACTGTGACGGGACGGCAAAGAAAGCGCGACGGCGTCGCTCGCCGTTACGGGGGCCGCCATCTTGGCGACGCCGACACCTGTGCGCTCGTCCGCCATTGCGCCAGCTACGTAACTCCGCTCGACAGACATCGGGACTCATAACTCGCGAAACTCATAACTCAATCTGTCTCCTCCGCTTAACTCGACGGGTTATTCCGCGATATATGGAACAAGAACTTGGGTAATAATCAAATGGAAGGGTAAAACGGTGCGAAACCAGATCGGGTGGTACCAGGTGCGAGCAAAGTCACGTATGTAAGAAGTGATTCTCCTTAGTTTTAACGAATTTAATTCCTTTCCTTTCGTCTAGCCAAAACCTTGGTCGACGATTATGGACAATCTATCCAGCTCCATCTTGGATTTTTAAATACAGCTCTATATACTTTCGTTATCAGTAGTCGGATAGTCAGCGATCCTCCTCCAGATATGGTTTCGGCGTCTCGAAGAAGACGCCTCTCTGCGTCAGTCCAGCTTTTTCGGGTTAATTCCCTCGCGTGGGCGTAAATCGTGGGATTTTTTATGGAAACCAGAATCGTCTCCACCGTTTCCTCTCTGGGCGCTATCGAGCTTGACGTCGTCGCTCGCGACACGCTCGTAAAGCTCGCGCTATCAAAGAGGCCCTCCGACTAGGCGTCTCGCGCCCTCTCTCTCGCGCGCATCTCGGCCGGCCTCGGTCGGTCTCTCTCTTGTCGATTATATCTCCCGTCGTCGCTTGGCCCGCTCCGACCTAGGTGACTTTTTACCTTTCGGCCAACGATCCGGAACGCCGCTGCCATTCGCAGCTCGCTCCCGGGGGAGCCGCTGGGGTAAACCGGGGTTAAATTTAAACCGAAGTTACGATCCGAGTTAGTTATGGGGTTGTTAAGGAGACGCGCTAAGGGGAGCGTGGAAGTGCTCCGATCTGCCCCGAGACCAACACCCAAAGAGACGAGGAGACTCCCGCGAGCCTTTCTTCCACTCTTTCGGCCCCTCTAACCGCGTATTTCCAGCTTTTTTATCCGGAGACCACCGAAATGGAGGGTCGCTTTAGTGCGATGAATTGCCGCGGCGGCAAAGGACGCGCGACCTCTTCCAATGCTGCTAGAAAGAGCGAAAAAAAAAAAGAAAAGAAACCGAGCTCGCCAGAGGAAACTCTCGTTAAATACGCCTAGCCAGGACCTTTTCTCATATCTTCGACTCCACCTATCCAGTTGAAATATTTTTCAGGATTTTATGTTATCTCCTGCACTCGTTGACGTTTACCTAAGGTGCGTTTCTACCTAAAATCGGACCTTTAAGGCTCGGAAAAATATCACACTTATCTCGCTTAATGTGCGGTACCAAAAATGGCACGTTTGAGAAAAGTGGAATTCGGTAGGAAATTGTTTACAGGAGCTCTTCTTGCTAGACAACCGCAACGCCGACACATTACACGGCCGGGTACGCGTAGGATGCGTTCCTCGGCTCTTAATTGAAATGTCACCGTTTTGCACGGTTATTCGTGAAATTGCCGGTACTCCACCGTTGCACCGTAGCGGGTTGGGCGTGACAAACGCTTAGCGGGACACTTGATGGCTCTGATTGGCAAAACAAATATTCGGACCGTTCCGCACGTGTCTCGGATGTTCGCATCTCGAGACACCTCGTGGGCCATCACGTACGTCAGGATAAACGATGAATAAGGACTCCGAGCTGAAATAAATATGTCGATAAAAGCCCCGACCAGGTCTGACATCATCATCCCGATGGCGATGATTTCTCTATACAAATGAAATATAATTATGGCTTTTCTCCTGGACTTCTCTCAATGGGATTTTCACGTTAAGCTCATTTTATATATGGGTGTCGGATCTGTACCACGTGTAAGATTGACAGTCCTCTTGGGAAGTCCACTCTTCCTCGCGGAAGTTGTGAGATTCCCGGTTATTATGTCGGGGTTTAAAAAGTAACGAGATAAGAATTTTCTTATCGGGGAGGCTGCGGGGGGAGAGCCGAAAATCCGGAGATTTCTCTATTTATAGCCGAGTTTTCTTCTTCTTTTTTCTGTGTTTTTCTTTTTCCTCTTTTTTTCGTTAGGGACGCCAGAGCGGTATGTCGAGGCCGAAGGTAAGCGTCCCGACGCCTCCCGCGCCCCGTCGACGGATTCTCTCGTCGTCGGGCTCGGAGTTGACAATTTTTCCCGGCGTCGCGATTCAAAGGCTCGTGATTTAAAGGAGCAGCTCGCGCCGACATTATTCTCCCGGTGAGAGAGACGTGTTCGGCTTGGCTTACATTACGCGAGGGCGGCGAACACGCGTCGCATCAGGGACCGACGCCTACAGGACGGAAATACCTCAAAGTCGAGAATAGGCTGTTAATCCTCGTTCCAGGCTTCACCGAATCCAGAGACATCCAGAGAGTCGGTTCGACCCTTTCTAGGCAGCTCCATCTCGAGAAAATGACGATCGTTCACCTGAAACGACGTATTCCGGAGTGCTCGATGTCCAGGCTGGAAAGAAATCCCTCGTTAAGGGGATGTGAAAGTGGCATCCGAAAGCTCAATCGTTTAAAAAACTTTTCTCCATCCTGGGTCTCTCAAATCGTTTCATACTTTAAAACGTGAATATGGAGACCCTAGGTGTAGGTCCCGAAACTCGGGAAATTTAATTTTTTATTAACTATTTTTATAATACCTATAAAGAAATGTGAAAAGAATTGAAATTTCATGAGTTTCTAGACCTTCCTTAGAGTCTCCTTATTCACGTTCTAACGTTTCAAACTATCCGGTAAACCGAGTTGGGAGAAAAGTTTTATAGACAAAACCTCTTCGTCACCACTTTCTCATCACCTTAAAGATATTTTAATATTCCCAAAATTGAGATTCGTAATAAGAAATGTCGAACAAGACGAACACCCGCGGAGGGTGTATAACTGGGCATGCTAATTGAAGTAGACAGTGTTTAGCAATATTTGCTCAGAATTTCCCGCAGCTGTTAAAACCGATCCAGAGGCGGGAAATCGCATGTTGTGTCAAAAGCAAATGGAGTACCTTGACATAGGAAACGACCTGTTAATTCTTGACTCGGGTTTCCATATGAGCTTCAAAGATGCCGCCTCACAGTCCTTCTTGGTCTCCGATTTAATGGCTAATCTAATCACATACGCAACAGGTGAGAAGTCCCAATCCTCGAGTTCATACGATCAACTTTCGCATGGGAAATTAACAGTTCCATGTAGGATATTCAAGGGACAATGCACATTTTTTCATGCAAATCCATTCGTGTGCGAAAAAAAAAATTATCCGTACCAACTCGAGAATTGGATAGTCGAGTCTCGCGAAGGAGGGAATTCTTTTCCCTTTGGCGACTTCAGTTTCTCTCTTCCAGGCTTTCCAGCCTTCAAATAGTCTCGTTACTCCTCCTGCGACGCCCCTTATCATTACAGGCTTCTTTAAAGGAATCTTCCTCGGACAACCCTCCTCGGTTAAATTCTTGTTCTCTTGTGGAGATGGTCACAAAAGCTCGTGCGGGAGGATCGGCCTGTTCCCCTTTGCTGGCGAACTCCATTGCAGCGGCAGCAAAGCGGAAAAAGACACATCCTCGACCAACACCTTTCCCATGACCGGCACAACCCTGGCATCCTTATCGAAGGACCTCCACGAAGGCTTCAGGAGCTACAACGCAGGATTTAAGGCGAGACCTGGGTACATTTATTACATTACTATTCCGTATATTAATATTAACCTATTTTTATTTAGTCGGGCGGTGGATGTACTGGAAACATTATCGAGTTATCCAGGAAAAAAGAAGCAGTCGCCAAAGCGTTAAAACCACCCACGACGTCGAGGCGACATAACGAAACACTTCGATAATGGAATTCCCAGCGGGTCGTTGCTTCGCGTAACGTCGCGACGCCGTTGCGACGTCGTTGCGGCCGCATTAACGTCGATCGGCTTAACTTTGCTTTCCTATCTCCAAGATCCACCATTGGATTTCCACCGATTCCCGTAAATAATTGATTCGCGCGTAATTATGGACCTTTAAAGGTCTGCATCGATTTTATCTAGCCATTGTTCCTGGACATGTAATATAAATAATGTTTTACGGCACACGAGCTCGGAGTGTTACCAAAAAAAGCTGCCTATTGAATTACGGAAACGGCGGCCAGGCCGAAAGCAAGACGTTAACGGGTTAAATTTACGATTTCCGGTGATCGAGTTTATATCGGTGGAGCCGTGTATAAATTTCGCCACCTATCCGGCAGTCAAAACAGACGCGAAAATCGCGTCGGGTAATCTACGCACGGCCCCATTACGCAGATTATTTATGCCCCGTAAATGTTTCTTCCATTTCGTGACAAAGGTTTTGAGCGATAGCGGGCCTAGTCGAGAGTTTACAGCTGACTTAATGGAATACTGCCTGTTGTGCGGTGCGGTGATAAAATAGAGCCGAAATGCAACGACACTCCGCGTCCAGCCAGTAAATCATTTAGCGAGAATTAGCGACCGATTTGCGTTGAATTTCGGGGGAATAAATGCGAGCAGGTTTAGTGGCGTGGTTTGAGAAGTAAGTAATTTTTGTCTCATACGTCTTCTAGGGAATTTTCGAGCGGTCAAGGTGGAGGGGAATTCGAATTCGGGATTCTTCGACCCTGGTGTGGTAGGATGTGGTTTAATCTCCCATCCCACGTTTTGCCGGCCCAGCGTACAAAGTCGGCGGCTTAGCGCACCCTGGCTCATGACAGGGTCTAAAATTAAGCAGACAGCACTTATGATGCGAGGCAGCTTTTGAAAATCGGCCACCAGCCCCGCCCGATCCTAATGGTAAGTCAGAAAAAAATAAGAACCGCAAATCTATGATTAAGCGGATGCGAAAGAAGGGCCAATCGTTTATGAAACTCTTCTCCGAACTGCGTGTACCTATTCGATCCAATCCTTCCCACGTGAGTACGTAGGCTATAAGGAAAATCCCGACCCCCATGAAATTTCATTTTTTATAGGAAATCCTTAAAAACATTCATGAAGAAATTTTTAATAAGTTGAAGTCTCATGAGTTGGAATCTCATAAGTGGAAATCTCAGAGCCCACGTGAGTACGTAGGCTATAAGGAACACTTTCACATCCCCTTAATCGAAAGTTAATAATTTTTTAATACTAACATAATTTAATAAAGCTAATCATTTTTTTCAGAACAAGGATTCGGAACAACGGATGAAGAACTTTATCGGTTATCACGTTACACGGCAAGCCGATGACAGTTTCACATCCCTCGAAACCGTTTTACGTCCTGACCTTACCACGTGTGACTCCCGATCGTCATGGTACGCACTTGCAGCACGCGTAAGCACATTCTGACCACATTAGCAGGGTAACACGTGCGTGGCGAGCACGCAGCCACGTGGACACAATTAAGGCCGAGCTTGCGACGGATTTTCGGGATTTTCATGTATACCCACGCGAGTTTATGTCCATAGAAAGTCACGATAAGAAATAAGGAAATTTCTGGCGAGCCCACATCGAGCAAGAACCCGATTTGAAGAAATACTTCCTAGAGCGGGTAATTTAATTTTCCACATTTTCCACGGCCTCGAAATAGAGTTAAACCGTAGACAATGAATGTATATAGGCGTTACTCTTTATCTTTCTTCCAGATTGTTAGGATGTATGTATAATTCCGCATACAGAGTTGACTGCACTCGGGCTGCGTCGGCGCGTATGCGTGTCGTGCACGCGTGCACGTGAGCACTATTAAGGTCACGCGTGTGTCGCACCTACGAATGATGCGTGCACTCCTGTGTATAGTCGTGCGTGTGTACGGCATATGAATATGGCTAAGGTCCAGAGAGTGTTGGCTATATTAAGCTCGCCTTATGTAACGTTCACTCATATCCTATATACCTCTTCGATATCTCGCGTGCCCCCCCCTCCGTAAATATGTGTGCCTATGAATGCAGATCTTCATACGTCGTCTCGAGTGGTGTACAAGTAAGCTACCTTCCTTACGGTTGGGTTAGATCGCCTAATTAGATTTCCCGCGAAATCGTTTTGGACCAGCCGACCTGCCTCTGCCCGGGCCAGCCTTTCCGGAGGTGACTCTTCGAGATGACGTCGTCGAAACCGTCAACCCGAGGTCACGTCGCCACGCATCGAAATCCCCTTTGAATCCGAGAGTCTTTGTTGTCCCTCTTTTGAGACCGTCGTTATGGTAGGTCGTTACATCGTCCATACGAATCCTCTTTGAACTCGCGTCTTCGCTGCCCCCTAGAGCCTCGTCATCGACGAGGATAGAATCTGGCCCCACGTGTCCAAATTTTTATGAATTCCAGCTTCGCATCGCCCCATATCACCAACCGTCGTATATATGATACGTTACACAGGGCGCAAGAAAATTCCACGGTTAACAAATCGCCGTTGAAAGAGATCCTTGATAGTCTGGTGCGGTTAAGTTCGGTACGACTAATTTTTCTAAGACTACTTCTGGATTAATTGTTACAACCGGCGAGAAATATTTTACAGGACTCCATAATTCGAGAAGGAGAGCGACGTGTAATTCCAGGCTAGGAGCATTGTTACGCGTTGATGTAGATGCCCATGTAAATTTACATACTGAATCGTTGGTTATTCCGATACCACGATGAATTGCAGTGAAATTACGTGGTCACGTTAAGCACCCTCGGTAAATTAAAGATAATCCTACGTACGTAGATTTCCCTTGATTTTCACCAGGCCGTCCCGTACATAGAATAACGCCCTATAATTTCTAATTTCCAGGACGTCGGCGAAGAAACGCCGCCATTTTGTCCAAGGACAATCTTTTTTGCCGATAATTCGGCACCTCGGCGAAGGGAAAAGTGAAAAAGGAAGGAACTCGAGGCTCCGGGTGGTTCCGGTTCACGCGGAGGCCTCCTAGACAAACGAGAGCATCCTTCTCGAGCGGCGGCCATATTTTACTCCGACAATTCTCCCCGTAGCGAGCGACTGTCCAAACAATTAGCACCGGCCGGCCAGGACGCTAATTTGCGCGACACGAGCCGCGAGAGGCGCGACGTCGTCGTGGCGCTAATCGCCCTCGTCGACGCCGTCCTCCGGACAAATGGCGTCGGCGGCCCCGAGGACGGCGCGCCACCTCTCGGCGGCTTCAAACGGCGACCATTGTTTATCCCCCCGCGATTGTATCTTGCATCTTCCCAGGTCGGCGGTTTGTTTGGATTGGCGCGGCCGCCGCTGGGAAATTCGCCGACGGGCCCCGGCTTCTCGCGGATCCGATTAGCAGGATCGCGTTCCGCGCGGAACGCCCGCAGCGCAGAAATACCCGCCAGCCCGGCAATGATAAAGCGACGATATTGCGCGTGCACGCGCCGGCATGCGGAAATGAGGGGGTGTTACACGCGAAAGGAGTGGTATATGGCGACAAATGAAATGGCTCCGGTATATTGCTCTAATGGCAATCGTAAAGATAATATTACGCAAATAGAGGGTTGAACAAGACATGCGGCATTGCGGTTACTATTGCAGGTACATGGGGTGTTGTTAACGCCGCGCGGAACGGCGGATGAATGGTTACGGTTCCGACGATAACGGTGGCATGTTTTACAGGGACGTTTGCGTGAATTGGGGTAAATTTCACGTGCAATCGCTAAGAGAAGATTGGTCGTCGCTACGCGAACATCGGGACGTTAGAATTAGTCTCGAGGAGGATTTAGTTACCAGGAAAAAACCGAAAGTCTACTGGGTCATGCTGCGAAAGGGCCGCCATCTTGGATAACACGCGTCGAAGGAAGGACGGTACACCGAAGCGTTAACGTTTTTGCACGGGATTAACATTAGACTACTGGATATCCAGAGGCTTACAGCCAAGGCAAATAAATACTACGTTTGAAAATAGCGAGGCGATAAATTATTAAACTGCTTGGATTGAAGTTAACGAATGAATCGAGAGATTAAACGGGTGAAGCGGTCGGGGAAATATCCTCACTTTTAATTTCTTTCTCTTTTCTTTTTTTAATTTCGCCAAGGTAAAGATGGTCTCTCTAGAATTATGTTTGGAGGAAATCTTCTCCTGGCAAGTTTCTCTCTCGTGACGTCATCTTGTACATCCGTATAACGCGCATGATTCAGAATAGAACGCGAACGTGCTCCACGAGATCTTTTCAGGGTCGTCGGAGTTGGGATCAGGTCTGAGAATTTCTCCTTTCTCGAGGCTTCCCAGGACCTCGATAATTCTCACGTTTTATGCTATGTGGACGGTAATTGCTTCGCCGCTCTCATTATGAAAGCATTTTCCGCCCTCGTCGCGCCACACGTCGAGGCTCGATCTCACGATTTACATTATTGCAGCCACCTCTGCATGCGGCACTTCAAGTTGGCATGTTTACAATGCACTCTCTGAGCACGCTGAAATTATTACGGAGACCACGGGGATTATTATAGAGTCCCAAAACGACGTGGCTGAACGAGCTCACAGAATCGGCCGTAATTGCCCGCGCCATCGCGTCGCCCCTGAGGTTACCGTAAACCGAAGCCTCGAATTAAATTCACTTTTGAAACCTGCTTTTGATAACAATTTTACGACCCGTTAACCCGATGATACAAAATTTTGATATATTGTGTCGTTTATTCTCGATTATCAATATATATATAGGAATTAAACTCGGAGAGAGAAATCAAGTGACAATATACCGGAATTAGGCGCAGCAGGAATCATTCAAAAACCTACGGCTACAAGTTAACAATGTTTAAAAATTTCAGGATAAAACTCTACCAGACCGTACTCTTGAAAAGAAATTTTTCCGAAAATTCCAACCCTTTCCCCACATCGCGCGGATGCGAGACCGACATTACCCGGTCACATAAACAATTGAAACTTCAGGCAATCCCTCCAGTTCCGAAAATCCAGTCCGATGGGTACATCCCACTCCCCATTCGTACAAGAAGATTGCATAAAAGCACACGAAAAACCACTCTGAAAGAAGCACGTCCAGGAATAATGGAAAAATTCCTGATAGCGTCACACTGAACGGCCACTCGTATCAATGTTAAACAATAGAAGGTAAAGAATCTATATCGAAAAGGAGACCAGCGATATCCGGGGAGTGCGAGCTATTTTATTTTCAAGTAAATCCTTATTCCTTTACTTTAAATGGGCCAATTCCGTGAAGGTGTACATAAATTGTATAGGTAGCAAACGCGTGGTCATATCAACAGGCAGGTTAGAGTCGGCGAGGGATCGGAACAGCTAAAAGAATGGAAAGGGTTAAATCTAACAGCGGGAGAGATGCAGAAGCCGAGGCCGAAGCCAGGCGTCGCGACGCCTGTCCGATCCTACCGTGTCGCGGGAAGACGCGCCTCCCAGGAGCCGAGATATCCCACGGGAAATCACTCCCGTCTCCTCCTGAGGGAGTAAAACCCGTCAAAGTGCGAGGGTGGACGCCTGCTCGAGGACTGACTCTCCAAAGTCGTTTCATTCAAGAAGGCGTCGGCGGGCGCCGTCGAGCGGCGTCCCGACGCCTCGCGCACGCGCGTCGCCCGCCCCGTGCCGCCCTGCGCGCGCGATCCCTCGCCCGATTTATTTTGATTAATTGAAATATATCCTGATATTAATAGGCGACAGCCGCTCCCCTATACCTATGGTCTTCCCTCTCTCTCGTATCCGCGAGGGCCGATCTTCGACTTTCTCCTCTCTCTTGACCGAGGGCCATTACCGCGGTAATAACTATCTTGTGTACATCGAATTCTCGGTTTAATTAATTAAACACCATTCCCAGGACTTGTTTTAGATAATTGAACGATGTCCCGGTATTAATAGGCGGTAACCGCTAACTTTATCCGGCCTCTTTTTTCTCTCTCTCTCACTTAACTGACGAGCGTACTGCGGTAATGGCAATTTTGGGTACGCCGCATTCTTGTTCTAATTAGCCGGATATAATGCTTCATTCAAACACCCTCGTCCTGCATAACGAATGGTAATTATCAGGTCACATTATGCTAGTTCAATGTACTCGTTCTAGGTGAGGTCGTTTCAAAATCGAGCCACCCTGCGTATCGGGGTGACAGTGAACGTGTCTCGTCACTTGGTGCACCTAATTCCTGAGGTGGTCCTTTCAACCCCTTTCGAGGTGACAATGCCGCACGACACCGTAAACTCGCATATCTCACCGCGGATGTCTTTTCTTTTTCTCCCCTCCGGGAAACGAATGTCCCCCCCAGATTCTAATTCCGATTCTATTTCCACCTGGCTCGCCTCGTCTATTCTCGAGTTTTGGGCCAATTACTACGCCGCGCTATTCGGCCTGGAAAAATTATCGAAGTGCTCTTGTCCCATAACTCAGCCGGAACGACGGAGAGGTAAACGTTAAATCCGTTTCGTTCCCTCCCCCTGTTGGCAGAATAAATATCGAAGATATCCAAAATATCAAGGGCGGTGGGCATCTCTTTGGGAACGGCGATAAGCCGGGATTGATCCGCGAATAATCCAGGAATAATCCGCGATTAAGCCGGGATTAATCCGCGATCGCCGATCCCTCGAGGACACTCGCTAACCTCTCGCCTCCTCGAGCGGGCACAACGGACAGATTTATATGTTTTTCATAACCCCGAGGCGTGTCGTGTCGCCTCTTAGCCAATGGCGGTCCTTGGCTTGTCTCCAGACTCACTTGTATCCCTCCGGAATAAATATTATCCCCAAATCGACCGGCGGTTCCGTAAACGCCGAAGCGGAAGATCCTCCTCGAGGCCTCTTCGCCGATTTCCATCTCGGATTTCTTTCGCCTTCTCGAGGCCTTCTTCGGCTCCTAGACCGACTTTCCTCCTTGAAGCCGTTCAAATCAACGGCAAGAATTCTCGATGTCCTGCACCAGTGACGGCATTTGGCAAAATATCACCTTTAGGTAGGGCATTCGTGTCCGCCATTGCGCGTTACCTTCTCCTTCCTCTTTCATCAAGAAATCCATGTTTTTATGGATCTTTGAACTAACATTTTTTTTTTCTTTTTCCACTTTACGTTTGACCGCAGATTTAGTTTTCTAGGAACCTGTACGACCTAACACGAGCTTCGGACGTCGATGGAAGTCGGAGAAGGAGGATCGCGAAGACGGCGCGGACTTCCGGCTGGAGGAAAGCTCGAACAGGAGCGAGCCCCTCGTTTACACTCCAAACACACGAATAATTACCCGGGCTCGATCCGCGACGTGCCGCTGCTGAAAACTACCAGCTTTCCACCGACTAAGAGGGACTATTTTCAGGTAATTACTCCCGGTTAAACGACCCAGGGCCGATTCGAATTCGTAAATCTTTATCCTGGACGTGTATTTCGGAGTAAACTCCTAGGCGTCGCCAACGAAAGCCGATAACTTCGAAATTCGCCCTAATATCAATTTTCGAGATTTCTTTTGATGCAAATCATAAACGTACATCGTGCGGTTCGGATCCTCATCATTGTTTAATCATTTAGAATTATTAATTTAATTAATCCGTTTTCGCGAGAAATTAATATCTGGTAATGGGGTGGTACACCCATTCCGTGTAAGAGGTGTAAGAGGAAGTAATGTTAACATATAGTAGTCTGACAATTACCCATGGTGGAGTAATTCGGCAGAATTGGCTATAATTCTTGGTTAGGGCTAACATTTTCGCGGATTGGCTTAAAGCTGGCCGGGTCTGATTTTTGCAACACATACCGTAGTCCTATTTTCGGAATCGTTTAGTCTGGAAAGCGAAACAGTTGGCGCTCCTTTCTCCGCAGTGCTAGAACCACGGAATCGGATCTATCGCTAATGCCTTGCAATTTCGCGATCAATGAAAAATTCAGTCGTCCGAGGACGGGTTTAAACATTCCGTATAAATATTTACACGCGGAGCGTATTTGTGCGTTGAACAATATTCCCTGTTCGATTTATTAGGCTATCGAGGGGAATCTACAGTTTTCGAATCATATTCATCAGATAGTGCTTTCTCCGGACTTAACGCTACTCAAAAGACCATTAAATTAAATCTTTAAGGACTATTTATTTACGTCCATTCCCCTTATCTCAACATTCTGTAATTTTCTCCTTATCTTCCCGAAGCACTCATCTGCTCAGTAAGAATTTTTTAAGTGCATTGATAAATACAACTTAACGTTCACTATATAATTATGGATGATAGTTGAAACTTATTAAGCGGTTTTCAATCGACCGTGCGGCACGGATTAAAAAAGAAAAAATGAATATCACAAGGCGCCGATCGAAAGTTAATTTCGAGGTCCATTGCAAATCGTTGCGGAGCCCTCGAAAGCGCGAACAGCATGACCAACCAAACTCTCGGTAACTTCCTATGGGACAAGAATAACCAAGGAACGACATCGGGAAGCGGATGTCGTCATATTTTAGTGTCGCCCAAATAAAGCCGAGCCATCTGGGCAATTATGCGCGCGTACTAATTCGAAGCGAATGCTGCCGGTCTAAATGGGCGAGCGGGATTCCCTGAGCTCCTGAGCATACATTGACTTTGGTTTACCTCTTCAACTGTCTTCCCTTTTCTCTATTACCTCTATTTGGCATATTTCCTGGACAACCCCACGCCCCGGCCATCAATATCTCGAAGAAATTACGGCTCGTTGATCCTTTAGAGAGTGAAATCGGCGGCCATCTTGAATGCGACGCGCACCTCGCGTTAGTACACCTCGACATTGGTAACGCTAAAATGAAGAATAGCCATCAAGACAATAATGATTCTCAACGATTCCTGCACTTCTGTGAGTGTCTAAAATCCTTGCGGGTGGATTTCCCAGACCTCGCTCGGAATTACCCCGTCTTTGATACTTCTTTACGACGCGTCTCCACGACGGGGATTTTAATGGCGGCGGAAACCCGAAACTGGGAACCGAATACAAAGTTTCTTAAAGGGAGGAGGAGCAACACGGTGCAGGGGCCTCGTAATCGGTGAGACCAGAACTCGTAATAACATTTACGAGTCGCAATTTACGGTTCATTTCAGCGCGATTGAATACGGAAGCAGACACCGCCGGTTACCGTGCGAGTGTAAAGCGTCTTTCGGTTTCCTGGAAACGCAAGCTTGCAAGATCCCCGAGGAAATGTCCGATATCAGCCCGTGGGATGTCGTTTTCCTGGGGCATAATTCCACGACACGGATACCCGGGGACTCGAGCAGAGATCTCCACGTCGGGAGCCGTGCGTTTGGCTGCGGCCACTTTGCGGATTTATAAGCGCGTTCTCCCCTAAGCCGCGGTACTTCCGCTCGATTTTGCGCCGGTTGACTGCAAGCCCGAGGATACTAAAACGGGAGCACGTTGGACGGTGCATTAACACCCTCCTATTTGAAAATAACATCCAGGGCGATATCGAGCGCGTAAACCTTCGGGTAAATCCAAAAAACGCAACCTAACTCCAAAGTCCGAACACGGTTGAAATTTGAGAAAAATAATAATCCACACAAATTCCGAGATCTGTACGAGCACGAGCCTATTAATTTTTAATTGCTAATCCATCAATTAACTCTTTGATTAGGAAGCGCCATTATAGTGGCCCCCACCATTCCCATGCATTCAAAGCGACAAATTAATATCGTATTCATGTAAGATATTAAAGGGTTAATTTCAAATCCGACTCACTCAGGGTACATTTCTTTTTTTTAATTTCATACATTTTTCCCGATTTTCCAAGACAAAGCGTCTAGGAAAGTTCGGCCGACTGGTCGAGTGCGTAAACTTCCGCGGATCTTTCGGCGCAGCCTGTATGCACCCTGCACTTCGCGGATGCACACGTCGGCCCTCGCCGCGGAACTTCCGGTAGATTTCTAGCGGCTCGGTTGCAAGTGCGAGGATCCTAAAACGGGAACTCGGTGCACGGGGCATTAATACACTCCTATTTCAAAATAACACCTAGCGCGGTATCAAAGCGCATACGGGGTGGAAAGGGGCCACACGGATCGGCATGCACTTTACTCAGGAAGGAGCAAAGGCTTGACTCGGCCTGTCGGCGCTAAACTCGGCAAACGGATTGCTCGAGATCGTGACTAACGAGTATCGGAGCCGGATCTCGGATGCCGAAGAGATTCCTTCGAGGCAAGAGCCGAGGGGCGCAAAGATGCGGCGCATCATTTATCTAACGATATAACGCGGACACTGTAATGCTCAGAATTAAGGAGCACCCGGGATGTAATATGACCCTAAGTGCGTTTCCCTGATGGTTCCGTGGATTACCGGGAAAAATGAATTACCGGGATCGCAATTTCGCATCCTACGTGGTCATCCTCGAATTCACACACAGCCTGCAGTGTTTGCTTACACGTGTTACCCTACAACGAGGAGGTCCACTTGGTTGCGCTTTACAATTTTTTTTTCTGTATTGTTCTTTGATATCGTTTGTTTTTCAGATCGTTCGGTCACTTGGTACCACGATGTACGGGGCGATGGTGGCTGCTAATTGTGTTATTCCTTGGAAAAATCTGCGAATATATATATACCCGGATAAATTATATGAGTGTACCGGGTGGACGGACGGCGACGGAAGCGAGGAGCGCTTAGAAATTGTCATTTTGGAGGATAACTCACATCCACTGTAGTAATAAATGCCCCTCACTTTGTTGGCACACGTGCGCCTTGCAGTAAATTACAAGTAGATACATATAGACCTGAATAAAGTAATTCCATTTTTCGAGCCAGTCAGTCAGCATTATTCTTTTCCGCTTGTTACGTTAACACGACTCCGAGACACTACCTCTTTTACTCCACCACGGAAACAATGCTTGTAATGCTATACAAAGATTAATCACTAATTTGTTGCTGCAAACTTAAATTTCCATCGGTCCAACTTGAATTGCATTTCTCGTCGTCGGGATTTTTCCGGCGAGTTTATTCTCTGCATTTAAAATGAGTTCTGCTTCCGTTTTCGTGGGAATGAGAGTAAAAGAAAGGAAGGGTTTCTTATCAAAGTAAATGCCAAGCTCCTTTCCGCCCTTACTTTGTCGACACGTGCTTTTTCTTAAGGATGACTTTTCCGGCAGTTTACCGGCGAAGGCGTCGAGACGTCTTCAGAGGCAACCGCGTCGGGGATCTTCCTTAAAGAAAAAAAGAAAGAAAAGAAAGAAAAAAAACACGCCCATTTCCTTCGGCTGATGAGCACTCGCGCCTCGATGGATCCACCTCTTCGGGATTGACGCTCCCTTCTAAAAATGTAACAAATACATTTCCATGTCTCTATTCGTCTCCTTCGTCGCGACGGGGTAACCGATGTTAGCCGAAAAGACAGGCGCCGCCTGGGACAGGAAACACGAACTGCCTTACGTGAAAAGATAGAGGAAAAAAAAAACAAAAACGAACGATTCACCGCGTGGGAGTTATAAATCGATGGCTTACGTCTCTCTCGAGGATGACCCTCCTTTTGAAATTCGAACGCGACAAGCCACCCGGGAGACGAGTGAAACGAATTTCACCGACTATTACATTCGGCTTGGAAAAGAAAGATGGCGACCTACGAACTTGCTTGTTAGTCCACGCGATCGATATTAATCTAATTAACCTAGCGATCGATCAAAACTGCAACACCGGTGCAATCTATGAACATACTTGAGAACGTTGTTTACAAATTAAACAAATATTTAATCTAGCGAGTAACGTCCCGATAATTTAATTTTACCTGGTAAGAAGGCTCGGACAGAATACGATTCAAAAGTTCACAGTTTCAACGGAAATGTGACGACTTCTTGTGAAGCTTCTTTTTCTGTCATTCTTAATTCTATTTTATTCTTGTGGTGTTAATTATATTCTATTCAAAATATGTTAGAAGGGGTGACGGATGCATTCACGAACACTCGAGAGGTTTTAGCGAAAAGTTTTATCACTTGTGGGGGAAAGTCGATTTCAGATGTGTCGAAGGGTCGTTGCACCGACAGAATGGCGCGCTTTGCGGAGGGTGTAGAAACTTGACGGAGGGCACAGGTCGGGCAGAAGGGCAGGAGGAGCCGGCGAGGGCGGACGCGCCTCTCGCGCCGTGGCATCGCTTCGGTAAGGTAAGGCAAGAAGGCGCGCGCGTCTATTCCTGGCACGCCGCTCCAAATTTAAACGACGCACGACGACGCCACCCGCCTTCTCTACAGTCCCTTCCGCCCCCGCTGCCGCCAACAGAACTTTCCACGAGCTCCCCTTCGACTGTTCATTAACCAGGACCCCCGAACCCATTGCAGAGGAGAACCCGAAGACGCATGAGAACCTCCCTAAATATTTAGAAGAAAGAACGAGGAGAAGAACCCTAATAAAGAAGAAGAAAGGAACTTCGAAAATTGTCGAATGTTACGTAATAATCATACTTCTGTACCGAATAATAAACATATAGTTAATTTTTGAGAGTAACTTATTAACATTACGCAACCGACGCTAGAGGATGAGGTTCCATGAGATTTTGTTCTTGAAAATTCTGTCGTCCGACGTCCCCGATAACAAAAATAATTTCCAGAAGTATCAGGATGTTCTGTATATCCTAAGAATGCGGTTCTCGTTGCCCATTTTACTACGTTAAGCTATGCGTTCGGTATCTCTTGCCATGTAGGTTTTATGTGTTCCCTAGGAAACATTCATTATTTTTTCATTAATTTCCGTGACTTATAAAAATTGTAGTTTTGCCTGTATTTGCCTGTATGTAGTAACATTTGCGAATAAAATAAATAAGGTATGTGAAGGGTAAAGTCAAAGAGGACGCTCCGAGTGTTTTTCCCTTACCATCAAAAGCGAGCAGTGTCGGTAAGCGTAGGTAAGCCACCGTCAAATGCCGCATGGTATTACCATCACGAATACGTGAGCCACTCAGATCCTCCACCTGGGGGCAGCATAGGACACGTTTGCGCGACTCTGCCCGTGAGCATTCTCCCAACTCATCTCTGCCTTCCACTCTATCTAGTATTGTAGGCTTCGAACGAGTTGCCCCGAACCCGGCCGAATTGTCACGAGCGTAAAATCAAGTAACGTCAATCCCTTAGGAATTCTTGGTCGATGCTCAGGAATGATGCGTACACTTGCACATCTAGCGGGCAGAGAATATCGCGAAGTATAAATAGTGTGAGTGCAATATGCTGTATGGTGCCCAATAAAACGGCATTTGCCGCGCAAGTAGTTCCCTCGTGTGTGTGTGAAATGACGGAAGGCATTTGCACGGATGTAAGCTGCATTCGTGTACTTCGGAAATATGATAATTATGTAATGTTCTCTGGGCTAGTTCGTGGAATCGTGGAAAAGGAATTTCACGAATGCTCCGACATGATTACTTGTGATATTTCAACGTTGCATTCTCGAAATGTTTTCCGACGTCTGATAGCCTTGAACTTTCAAGAGGTAGATGCTGGAAACTCCTCTTGTTGGTTCAAAGCGTCTCTTTGAAAATCGATCTAGCATGACTTTCTGATGTTGCACGTAATTTTAATTAAATGCTAATTCCTTGTTTGTCATGTTTGTCCATGTGTTACGTCCTCCAGTTCTACGATAAAATACTAGCAAACATGGACTCGCATGCGAATTGCAATCGCCAAGGTCATGCTTGTCTATATTGATTTCCTGAAGATTTTTATTTCTGCTCGAATTTTGATTACAGTTTCTTTGGATTGAACGTTTGCATGGAATACTTCCTTGTAGATTTTTTATTCCACTTAGGGAATTAACTTTAAGGGATACAGGTCTATAATAATTTTTGGTATCTGTTCTTCCAGTGCTTAGCAGCTAAGATCTATTAGCGTTTGTAATTGTCGACAACAAAAGGAAGATCAAAATGTCTTTAAGTGCAGGTATGGGTAACTACTTAAAATTTGCACGGATAATTAGTGAAGCACTAGGTGATGAAAATTTCATTTTATATTTATATTCTTGTTTCATTCAGATATATCAACCGCTCTCCATTTACTGGAACATATTCAGGAGCGCATGGAAGATTGCGACGACCCGAAGCTTCAGATGCATACGAGCCAAGATCTGAAAGCTCTTCTTTCCTTGCTGGAGGATCCAGTGTTTCGCAGTATCGTTACGATTCAGGATTCATTGACCGAGTTGAACACTCAACTTGGTCAGCATCCTTCGATTTTACCAGGAGATTTTGATATTAATCTTGGTGGGCAGTTGGAACTATCACTGCCGACTACACCTGCTCAACCGATGGGACCGAATTTATATCAGGATCTGTATCAAGACAGCAGCGAACTCGAGGATCAGAGAGTACCGGTCGCTCAGTTAGTGCACAGCAGCAGCGAGGACACCAGTGCTCAGGTGAATTTTTTAAATCCTTAAATAACAGATAGTAGGCTTGCAATTTTTTTTATATCAATATTTTGCAACGTAACTTATACGATATCGTATTTTTTACTTTGTTCAGGTTACAAGCCCGAGCTTGGTATCGGACGATGTCGGCATGCCTCCCATAACGACTCTGACATATGCCAAGGAATTCCAGAAAGTCATTAAAGCTGCTTCAAAAGGACGACATGTCTACACCGTGCAGGTATTAAATTAACTTAAATGTATTCTCAATTCATGCATATCTTAATGGTATAAGCTTAAAAATCATTTTCCTTTCAGTTATTTAAACCGGAGGGCACCAGTCTTGGATTCAGCGTCGTAGGATTGCGGAGCAAAGATAAAGGGGAACTCGGCATTTTCCTTCAAGAAATACAGCCCAACGGCATTGCAGGCTGGTGAGTTTAAACGGATTACCGCCATCTTTGCTGAACGGTTAATGATTGATTTGTCCCACTTCCACATGATTTTCCAATGCCTTACTGCATACTTAGACTACTCCCATTAAACATATCAGGTATGACGAACGCTATAGCTCTTATCAGTGGAATGTTCATTTTACTTCTTTTTCCACATTTACGAGCGTTCGATGTTGGGAGATTCGTTATTTATTTTCTCTAAACGAAACGATTCATTGCCATTGGAATGGTTCAATGGTTCAAACGTTATCATGTAAAGTGGAGCGTAAATATTGATTAATCAGCTTCTAAGAAGCCGCGATCGATGTGTCTCCTAAAGCGGCAAAGATTGTCCGGTGATTTGACTGGCAAACGCCATAAAATTGGAGTTTTTCGAGCCGCAGCCCCTAAAACTAGGTTAACGGAGTCTCGAGCGACGTTTTACTGCTATGCGCTTATCTACAGACCGTTTGAAGTAAGTATGTATTTACCAAAGTGCTCTGACGAGCTTAGTGGAGCGCGCAAGGACGTGGTCAAAGGACCGCGTCACCTTTGCACTGTAAAGCGAGGAGGCGCCGTAAAGGCACTAGGTTCGTTTTTGCATAATACCTGAAAGACTTTTCAGGCAGGAAAAAACGTCAAGCCCGTGAAGCTTCCGATATCTCTATAAAGTGGGACATTAAATTCTAAATGGCACGTTTTGCAGCATCCCCGAAATCGAAGAATCGACAGCGAGACCTAAACGCGTTCGATGTTCATTGATGTTCATTGACGTTCATTGGAGTTCACGATCGATCCCGAATTCCCGATTACTCCGTACGTAAGATTCTATGAGAGCGTTGGATTCAATTTTCCGGGTCCTTGGTAGATGGTTCCATAGAATTCAGATTTTTCCGCCTGGCGAAGCCCTCTGGAAAATTTTCCGAGGATTAATTTGCGCAGCGCCTTTCGGGACTGCGCAAATATTTGGTCGCGAGCTTCGGCTGGGAAGTTCTCTCTATATAATTCCGATCTTTCGCGTTGGCTTTGCAATCAGATGGAAATAAAAGGAAACGCGCCGGTCTGTATTCCTCCGAAACGTTTGCGCTCTGAATATTTATCCTCGTGATTTTTCCTGCCTTTTCATCGGAGCACTCCAACTCTCCCTTTCCCGGGCTTAGCGTCGAATCCGTCGTATTAACGCACCAGGAGGCATCTAACTAGGTCGTGCGAGTGAAACACTTACGGCGATCCCAATCACTGTTTAAACCTCGAGCGTTTTTCCTCGTTTGCTGAACCCTTTTGCGATCGATTTTATCCTCCAGGCTCGGCTGCACGGTAAACTTCATTTATCACGCGGTGAGTTCTATGACGCTACCGCTATTCAGAAAACTGCATCGATCAACGAATCGGTATAATGGTGCTTTGCAATGATTTGATTACGTCCCGGTTTACCCTGCCAGCCGAGTCGATAATTCCGACCCCAATCCTTTATCGGTGGATGTGCGAAAACGCGAAAAACGTGCGCGGATCAATTTTTCTTTTCTAATTTCTCGACATATCCAGGCGTACCTTTGCGACGTTGGAACATGAGGCTTATAAGTATTCCGGTAATTGTTTTTATTTATTTTTTTTCTTTCATATTTAGAAGTAATTGTTGGAACCGGAACCACGGTCAAGGTGGAAAATGACGTTCGCGGTTTGTGGAGAAGGCGCACGTTCCATTTCCATTAAATCCCATATAATTCCAGGTTGTTAACGGAAATATTTCACGTTTCGTGGCTTCCAGTAGATTAAGTTCAAACGCTTTAAGAGGTCTCGCTGTCGACAGGATGCACAAATGCAATTACCGCCGAACGATTGGTCCGTAAATGCCGGCGAGCGCCTTTAAAGGCGACATCGATTCGTGCATCGCCAACTGGAGCGTGGAACGGAGTCGTGAAAAGTGCCCGACCGTGGAAAAAGGATGCAATGCCGAATACCTCGAACGTGCCATTACGGTCCATCAAATTCGATTTTATAGACAAAATTGGGCGGCTGAGAAGCGCGCCATCCCGATGGAACAATGGGACCGCTGGTGGTTCTCTCCTTAAATCTCTCCTTTCATTTTTTCCAATTGATTTTTCGTTCCCAATCGGTATCCAGATTAAAAAGAAAAAAAATAATACAAATGTTCAGGGAATTAAAATTGTCCCAAGTGACTATGGACGATCGTTATTGCGGATACATTTAGTATTTTCTTTGGGAAGCTTGATCTTTCCCTTTAAGGCGATGTGAAAGTGGCGTCGAAGTGGTTTTGTTTATAAAACTTTTCTCCCAACTCGGTTTACCGAATAGTTTGAAACGTTACAACGTGAATAGGGAGACTATAGGGAAGGTCCCGAAATTCATGAAATTTCAATTCTTTTCGAATTTATAGGTATTTTAAAAATAGTTTATAGAAAATGAAATTTCTCGAGTTTCGGGACCTACCCTTAGGGGTCTACATATTCATGTTTTAAAGTATGAAAGGACGAGACACCCAGTTCATGGGATGGTTTTATGGACGATTGAGCTTTCGGATGCCACTTTCACATCCCTTTAACCAGGGGTGGAGCGTTTTTTCTCGTCGATCGAGCGTTTCGTCAGAGGACGCTCCTCGAAGCTACTCCGGGCCAGGGGTTGCTTCTTCCTCGATTTCGAAGTAATCGATCTCCTTCGAGGGTAGCTGTCCATTCCAGCCTCCGAGGAGTCCACTGAAATATTGAAACTCGCCGCAGACGTTCGCGGTGGTAGGTCAACGCACTATAGGAACAAAAGGGTGTATGTATTCCCGAGGAGGAGCGAACTCGAGAAGCCGGGGAAACGTCTACGGGGGATGTCGGTATACACCCCCTGTGTACGTGGGTGGTATCCTCTTGGGTTTTCTGCAGCCTCCTCAAAGCCGGGATAAAGTTCGCCCGAATGGGATTTCATACGGTCGGGGCTCCCCCGGTGGCAGGAAAGGGTTATTGTGTCGTGAAATTAATAACAATGCTCCTGGAACTTCATTCGTTTCGCACGTTCTCATTTTAATGTGCTCGGTCTCTAGAAAATATTAACGAGCTCCTTAGGTCATTGAAGAGGGAGGACAATATCCTAGGGATTATAATTAATTTCCCATTTTCTTCTTGAGATACCCCCTCGAATATGATGACGCGATCCTTGCGGCTTGATTTTAAATAGGTTACGTTGTGGGATTGAAAGAAGGATGAAAAAAAGAATAATAGGCAGTGCACTCGCCTCGTGACGGTCATTTTTAATGCGCTCATCATTTTTCCTTTTTAAATCTGCCGAGGAGGTTCACTCGGGGGTAACTTCTCGTGGAAACTGTCGCCGGGGTGCTCCTTGTCGTTCGACTTCAAGGTTCCTTCCCGGCTTCGCTTTAAAAATGAGAAAGAAACTTTTTCGCGTACACCCGTCGGAGGGCTTTCAAAGGATTGTTCCCCCGGTAGTTGCTGCGCTATTTACGCCCGGCGAAAGGGGTGGCAGGGCGAAATCTTAAATGACGGAGGAACGACTGTCGGGGAAATGTCCCTTTCCGTTGAATTCAAATCGGGGGCTTTCATTCCCCGTAGGAGCGCGGCTTCGCATTCTCGGAATATTATCCCGCTGCTTTCTTTTCGATTGCGCCCGGCCCTCGTTACTCCTCGTTACAGAGAGCAGTAAATATCCCCTTTCACTTAACAACGTTTCATTTTACGCCGCGCAGAGTTCCACCTCGTCGTTACTCCTCGCCCGAGTCGGGACCGTTCGACGGGGTGAGACAAAGTCGATGACATTTCGTCTTGTTCGTTGTTAAGAACTGGGAAAACTTGCCTGCAAAGTCGAGGGCGGCTTCGAGGAGCTTTGCAACCCCTCTTGATTCAGGGGTCAAAGGGACCTCCGAGGCCGGGGAACATCCCCCGGGTGTTCTTTCTGCGCGGATGGTTTCTTCCGGGCTTATCACGACTTCTGGGAGGACAATCAACGGGGCTTGGAGGGGGTTTTTCACGTACATTTTCACGGGGTCAAAACGACCGAGGACAAAGGGTTCACGGGGATGCCGGAATGACCAGGGAGTCTCGCGGGCAAAGGCGAGGGGAAATAAAGCCGGCCGAGTTCCGGAAGAAGCGAAACGGTGAAACGTTTCCAGGATTCTGTAAATATTATCCTTTATTTCCTCTTTCTTTCTCACATCTTCGATTAAATTAATTCATTCGCTTCGTTTATTTTGGGAGCTTATTTCGGAGGGTGTCTCCCAAGATTAGCCATTTTCAGGAGTCAGGGGTTGTCACGGGGAACACCATCTCCAGGTGACCCTCGGATTTCCTGGTCTGTTAGGCACCCCGATACTGTCCTTCTTTTCTCTTTCTTTTCTTTCCCTACATTCGATTAAATTTATTCACTCGCTTTGTTTATTTAAGGGGCTTATTTAGGGAGGTGTCGTTTTCGAAGATTAGACTGTTTCGGTGAGGAAGGTTTGCCAAGGGGAGCACCACGTCTAGGTGAATGGCTGACTTCCCCGGAGTTCGTGGTCTTTGCTGGAGGTGTGTACAATCGGGGAGGGGCTCCCCACGAATGGCATTGTGTGGAGAACAAGCCCCTGGTAAAGGGCTACGAATGCGTCGGAGGGCGTCTAAGGGGTGTCGTTGCTTAACGTGCTTGTTGTATAATCTGTGGGGGTTGGCTTCGTGCACCTAGGCGCCTCCGGCGCTCCGTCTGGCGTCTCGTGTCCTTTATTTATCCAGGCCTGACTATTTAATTCCTTTGACCTCGGAACTCGATAACAAAAACGGTTGTCGGGCCGCCGACTTTATCGAATCAGGGGACTTGAGTTCCTGGAGAGCCGTCGGGGGCGACTTATTCGGCTGTTTTAAACCGTAACAACGTTTCCGGCCAAGTCCGCCTCGCCGCTTTGCCAAGCCACGAATTTCATTCCCAACTAGGAAACTATATCAATCTCTATTTATTTAGAGAATAATAGGCCTATTCCCTTACCAGAGCATCGACATTCGCGTGATCCTGGTGCGTGTACACGATTAGGGCGGGCCGTTACCACGAACCTCACCGTGTAGAGAACCAACCCCTGCTAAAGGGTTGCGAAAACATCGAAGTTAGTCAAGGGTTCAACAAGGGGTGGTTTGTTTATCGCACCTGCCGTGTTATCCGCTCCTGCAGGGGTTGATTCGATATGTGGCGCCCAGGTATTTCCTGTATTTCATTTATCCTTCCTAGCCAGGAATCAATCGCCTCCACGTCGAATGGCCGATTACCATAGGGTATTCACCCAGGAAATCATGGATTTTAATACTCGAAATCATATGGTAATCAGCTGGAAATCCCAGGCATAAATCCCTGGAAATGTTTGGAAATCACGGAAAGATTGGCAGAATTTAACGCCGACCGTCAGTTACCGAATCGCATTGTTGTTTATCGTATATAATCAAAGTCAGTCGGCTCTCAAAGAAGGATATTGTTATCACCGATTTCCGAGTGAATGGCCTTTCGACCGATTACGCATATTGGAGGAACTCTGGTCTAAGCAAACCTATTCAGCGTAATTTCAATGCTCGTTCTTGTAACCCGAATACCGAAGCCGGTCGCTGAAAGGTTCCAACCCGAGACTCATTTCGTAATGGCAGGCATTCCTGTCTCGCGTAGGTTGTCCTCGAGGTCGCATTATTATTTTCATAATTGGATGAAATATTAACGGCGGCCTTTATGGCCTTTTGTTCGCGGTGTTCGCGGGGGGTGCGTACACTCGGGGCGAGATGGCTGGAGGAGGGTGGCATTGTTCTCAGGGCACGACTCTTGCTGGTGCTTTGGTCGAGGGTGCAGGAAAGGGCCAGAAAACGAGTGTTATCACGATCCAGCGTCGTAATCAAACTCCGAGGTCCTCCACCACTTTCTCTACTCCGTTCTCTCTCCTCCCTTTTCATATTTGTTCGAATAGGAAATTACCGTCTCCTGTATCGTCAGGCTCGAGACTCCGATTTTCTATCGGAGTAAGGTGGTGGCGTTAATTGAGGTTGTTTGGCTCATAGGGGTTGATACAACGAGGGTGGGTTATGCCCCTAGGGCGAGCAAAGCCTCGCATTCTAAGCGCGCCGAAGGGCGCGCGAAAGGGTTGCCTGATGACTGTTTTCATAATTTAACGACATAATCAGGCCCCGCGCGTTCGTCAACCCTTTCTCTCTTTTTTTTTCTTTCTTTTTTTTTTTATGGTACCTTTCGCGTCGTTAGGACCGTCCCAGGTGGTTTTCGGTGGCCGACCAAAGTCGACGAGCGGCTAGGCACCGACGTTCCAACAAACCCTACCTTCGCGAATCCTGGATCGACCCTTACCCGCGGTTTGTTCACGACCGCGTCATTAACCCTTTTCACCGCCCCCCTTTAACTACCCCGGAACGTGACTCCGTGCTCTAATCGGACATTTAACTGGAATTTCTAGAACCTCTCTTTCCGCTGTCTTACCCCTTAGGTGACCCTTAATAAATATACACATTTTACGCAACGCGGTTAAACGTTGAAAAAAAAATCATCGATATGCCGAGAGTCACTCTGATACTAACTGCTAGATATTTATCATGCATGCGGAGATCGTTTCGGATGTCCGGATACATTAGCTCGCATTAGCCTGTGGGCTAGGTCAGTGCCGGAAGCGACTCCGTCACGGTGGAGGAGCACGGCTCTGGCTCCGTGGTAGAACTGTCCAGGGGAACGCCGGGTGAGATACTGGCGTTAATGAGGTTGCTTAGCTCTAGGGGTCGGAGTTCAGGAGATATCGGTTAGAGTTGGGGCAGGGCAGGGTCCGCGGGCGCAGGGTGCAGGGCGCAAAGGAGTCAATGACAGGTCCCATCGCACTGAGTCAGTGACAATTGACATCGCACGGAGTCAAAGACAGATCGCAACTCGCGGAGTCATTGACAGGACGCAGGGTGAGGAGATAAGGGCAGTGCACCGGGCGCAGGGCGCAGGAAAGGGTTAGGAGACGGTCCGACACCGTGTCGCGAGGTCTAGTGTGCGTCGGCTCGCCTCATTGCGCATGCCCGTCGGCTGCGGGGAGCTTCCCGCGGGGGGTGGGGTGGGGCGCGGGCGCGCGCGGCACCGGGTGGTGGAACGGCGGAGTCGGCAACCTCGCGCAGTGCTCGGCGGACCGTTGTCGAGGCCACACGCGAGCGCGACCCCCGGCCTCGACCCCCCGTCCCCCCGTCCCGCCGCCGCCCGCAAGGCGCACCTAACCTCCTTGCCCGAGGTCCGGGCCGATAATACCGCCGGAAACGACGCCCGCGTCCGTCGAGCGAGACGCCCAGCGCCGTGCCTTAGGACGAGCGCGTCTCCCGGTGTTTCCCCGAGGGGACGAAACCCTCGGCCTAGGTCGAGGAGATACCCGAACCTCGCCGGGTCTCCGGGCGTCGAGGTGCGGATTTACCCCCTGCGGTCTGTCGGCATCCCCAACCTGTGTGTCGGGCCTTCCGGTGAGGGGGTGTTTCCGTTTTCACTGCGCCGATAGGGTATGATATAGATGGAGGAAGATGGTAAAAGTTTATGTCGGATCTTTCACGAGGGACCGTCCTCCCATGCCGGGGTGTTTTAGTTGTAGGGGCTTTCGTGTAGCGTACTCGGGATCCTCGATATTCATTGATAAGGTGGACGGGCGATGTAAGGGTGAAGCTCGGACCGAGGGATTTTCAAGGTGTGGGATCATCGGAGCGTAGAACGATCGCGGTCGTAGGCGACCTGGATGGGCACTTAGAAGATCTCGAAGTTTGGGGACCGAATTTCGGGAATGTCGGGCTATCGGAAAACTCGAGATTCTCGGGGGCTTCGGACAAACCGGGAGGGCGAGGAGAGGCCAGGAGGGAGTTTCCGCCGATCCTGGACATTTACCCGATGTCGGGGAGCATCCTTTCTTATGCGACTCCCGGAACCGCTTTAACCTGGGACGAGCAAAATTTGCTAATCGGTTTCTTTGGCTTTGTCTCGAGTTTGCCTACTCGAGTATCGGCATTGCTTGGACGAGGATCGGTTCTGCACTTTTTGCCCCGTCGATCCAACACCGATTTTCCTCGAGACCGGCCTCAAGGTCCGTGGGGGATCACTAGGGGGGCCCTACGCGTTTCCGCTAACGAAATCCCCCCCGAGAATCTCGGGAGTTCGGGAACTTCTCGAAGGCACCCGGTCCCTCGGGCGTTGCGTTCTCCACTCTGGAGATTTTTTTTCCTCCGCGTTCGGGACCCGAATCAACCCCGAGGAGAGAGTCACCCCCCGGAAGCCCCGTTTTCTCATCTGAAAATGTTAATCCTCTCTCGTGAAAAGACGCCTCGCTTTCATTCGATTGCAAGATCTAATCGAATCCGAGCGAGTCTTCGGGGTCTAACTGCTAATGAAATCTCCGGGAAAACTCCCGAGCCTCGTAAACCCCGAAAATACCTTGGCTCTGGAATCTCGGCTCCCACCTGGGGACCGTGTCCAAAGTTTCCCGACGCGAAGAAACTTTGGAAAAAGGAAGGGGAAAAGGAACTCGAAAAAAGAGAAATAATACATCAAACTTTAAGGGGATTCTTACCGTCCAAGGGGCTCCTATTGAGCCTTCGAATTCTGTGGCCTAAGGTCCCGCGGCTTTTGGGAAGGCCTTAAACCTTACTGAGGGATGCCGCTTCGACCTCGCGTTAAATATCTACCTCGACGACCGAGATATCGAGATCGAGCGAGGTGAAGAATCGCCGAATTTTCCGCGGGAGGGAAGTCGCGTGTAGGGGTGAAAAAGCATCGAGCCATAGAAGCGGTCCTTACTTGAAGAGGGGAGGCGCCCACGTAATCGACTATGAATTTTCAACTTACTTCCATCTCCGATGCGCCCAGAGTCGAGGGGGAGGAGATCTCCTTTCCATTGTAGTCCCCGCTGTATCGGTAAGTACTAACGAGCCGTTTTATATCCCCGTTAATTCCCCGGAGCTTAACTCGATTTGCTCTCGATGGAGCCAGCTATCGAGCCTCGATTCTATCGTACCTCGAGAAGAATGTTACCCTCTTCAAAGAGAACGAATATAAATATTCCCCGAATAAATCCATCGAGGGGATAATTTCCTACTCCCCTAGGGGTGCAAAATATATCCCTTATATTTTATCAATATTTCCCCGACATTTGATATATTTCCATGAGAACTCGTATAAAAGAATTATTAACAATACGTCCTGAGCGGCTTTCGAATGTCGAATTTTTATGTTTCTTTTTCTCTACGCAATTTCGTGAAATCACAACGCGACGTTATGAAATTATAAATTTATTTCGGATTTTTATGATAAATGTACGCCAATTCACTCGTTAAGACGTCTAATTTATGATTTTACTACAACCTTACGTAGGTAAAGAGTGTGTGAATTTTACGCATTTTTTTTTTTTAACAGTATGCTGATTATCGCGCTGCAATACGCGGGTGGTTAATTAATGATTTGTGTTAACAAGATATATGTTACGTATATTATATTAACAAGACATTTGCATGATGGATGGGCTCGGCACGCTTTTGGATTTATTATCGACCTGGGGGAGAATTTATCGCGAAAGAAGGGGATGATTAGGGTCGATTAGGTGTGTCCATTTGCGAGGATTATTCCGTGGCGTTGATTGGGAAGGTAATTCCGTATTTGAGGAGAAAGGGGAATAAGAATACAGCCAGCAAGAGGATGGCGATATGCAGGATATGCGGAACGGAGGTCCTCTGATGTATGATAATAAATGGATATAAAAGGGAAATAAGATGATTAGGGTCGATTAGGTGCGTCCATTTGCGAGGATTATTCCGTGGCGTTGATTAGGAAGGTAATCCCGTATTTGAGGAGAAAGAGAAATAAGATACAGCCAGCGAGAGGATGGCGATATGCAGGATATGCGGAACGGAGGTCCTCTGATGTATGATAATAAATGGACATAAAAGGGAAATAAGACAAATTGACGCGAATTCGTTACATTCGCCTTGCTGAAATATCTCTCCCGGGGGAATTATGGGGGAGGAATAGTAATGGCTGTATTAACCTTACGGTATTAAATCGATATTAACCGTGCGAAGGGGAGATGTAATCGCGGCGTTAATTGCGGGAGAATTTCTGGACATGCCGGGGGATTGTTTTGCATACGGCTTTGAGACTCTTCCTGGAGGACTTTGCTTGGGGAACTTCGAGGATTGCGGTAAAAGATGGCTCGTCCTTATTTTATGGGATTAATCTCTCTCGCGATTCCGGTAACGACTTAATCAAAGACGTAATGGCTGGGTTTAGCGCTGCTGGAGGTGCTCGACACAGAAAGTCTCCTTAGTTATGAATTATTGAGTGGTTGAATTTGATAACCTGCTCCTATTGACTGCGCAAAATTACGAAGTCCGGTGAGTTCTCACCGTGCATGTTATTTTCTTTTTGAGGTGTTGGGCCCTGCTCTTTAGTATTCAATATTTTCAAGCTAACGTTAAAATGGTATTATATTACCGGGGCAGCTTTAACAAAAATAATTGAAATTTCTCCTTAGTTATGAATTATTGAGTGGTTGAATTTGATATCCTGCTCCTATTGACTGCGCAAAATTACGAAGTCCGGTGAGTTCTCACCGTGCATGTTATTTTCTTTTTGAGGTGTTGGGCCCTGCTCTTTAGTATTCAATATTTTTAAGCTAACGTTAAAATGATATTACATTACCGGGCCGGCTTTTACCATTACATTTACATCGTATATCAATTTCTTGAGTTCGGTGACTTTGCGGAGTTTCGGTGCACCGACGTGCAGAGGATATCAGGATCGGTCCCTTGGCCGACTGGGATTCATAAAATATTTATTAAGTCCGATCATTATCGTGCCGTGTTCCACCTAGATATCGAGCGGCAGCATGATGCATGGACGTATGCCAGGGTTCGTTTTTAAATATTAACGACGAAATACGTCGGCTACGCCGATACTTCGTCGTGTGTGTCCCTCGGGAGCTGAGTACTCCACCGTCGTAATTACGAGTCGTTGCAGTTGCCCGCGACATGATCACGTCCCCGTGTACGAGGCGACGAAAATTAATGCGAGAAGGATTTCTTTTCCCTCCTACATTCCTAGACGGAACGAATATTCGTTCATTCGATCAAATGACGAGAACGAGATCGCGAAAAATTAATTGGATCGTTCTGTCGATTGAAAAAGAAAGGGAAATAAAATTCAATCGATTCGAAAGATAATTAATTTGATCGTCCCATCTATTCGAGCATCCTCGGCTGGCCCCGATTTCGATAAGCAGCTGAGAAATAAATATTAATAAAAGTGGTTGTCACGAGTCGAGGGGAGAAAAACGAAAGCGAGAGATTTTCTTATCCCGTCGATTCAACTCGCTTATTCTCCGGATATCCTCGATTTCGGTAAGCTGCCAAGAGATAAAGAACCGGCGAGGAGGTTATTTCACGATAAATGCGGAAAGTTGGGCGGGAAAACTTGAAGCGCCGGGAATATATGAACGTTGCATGGGATAATAAAGAGGAAAGGAATGGTGATAGTAGCGAATCTTGAAATGTATACGAGCGGTGTCTCCTTGGCTCGGGAAGTTTCGGAATGTTATGGAAAGTTTCGTATCTCTCGCTCTTTCTTTTCGGACATTTGCGAAGGAAGAAGGGGGAGATAGAATAGGAGGGGCCAGGACTTAGGGAATGGTCTCGAGTTGACGATGGAATTACTGGCCGATAACTCGAGTCGTTTGAATTATGCCGCGGCACCCCTTGCCGTGAGTTACCGCGATTTGTGAGTTTAATCCCCTTCGGGGATGGTTATCTCGTGTCGTTCCGTCGAGTGAATTTCTCCAACGGAAGTCTCAGAATGTCGGGAAATTCGGCCGAGGGTATAATACGGCAATTTCACGCGAAAGCAATCCAGATTACACGTGGACGAATCTCGGAGCCCACCTGGCCGGGTTCGGCGATCGAAATATTTTCCTGGGGTGTCCCGGTGCCGAGTGAATTTCCAAGTCCAGGAAATCCCAGGCGACAGGACCTCTTTTCTCGTTCCATTTGACCAAAGACCTCGGGGCCACCTAATATCGAGCTTCTGCGACATAAAGAGACCGAGCGAGAGGGTGGAGGGAAGAGCGAGAGGGGTCGAAAGGTGCTCGAACGTTCAACTACTTCGGCACACAGGTGCTCGCGATTCCGTAACGAGGGTGATATTCTCGCGAGAGTGGGACGAAGGGGCCGATAAAGGAGGAGCAGAGATAGTCGGTTCGAAGTCGATATATCGCCGGGGGTCTGGTTACTTTAGGACGATCGCGAACGGCCAGACATTAAACTAGACTGGGAAATGATATCGAAATGGGGAATTATCGCGAAACTAGGGTGAGGAACCTTCTTCGGGGTCTATCGGGACAGGGGCGACGAGGATCTCTGGACGATTCCCGGCAATTAAACTCGCCGATAACATTTTGTCGGATTCTTCGGTGACGAGATTCGCTCGAGGTTTTCCAGGTCTTTTTTCTTTTTCATTTATTTATGTATTTTTTACCTACAAGACCGGCCGGCCGATCTCGCCGATCGAAGAGGAACTTCGGGAGGGGAACTCATTTAAAAGGAGACACGGAGAACGGCCTCGGGCTGAGCCGAGAGGAATCCGGAGGAGCCGATATTTGCGATTCAATGCGCACTTAGGGCTTTGCCGAGCCGACTCGACGTATCCCGGTCGACGAGGCCTCGAGGACGAGCTCTATCTCTCCCTCTCGCGCCGGGACTTTATCGGCCATCGCTTTCGGTCCTCGAGGGCAGAATGCAGTTTGTGTATTTATTTCGAGGCAGCGCGAAGGTATCGACCGGATAGGCGCGGGTTCCTAATGTTAGCACTCGCGACTTAACGTTTTCGTACGCGCGAGAATTGCCTGGCTCGATCCTTGCTGAAACGCCAAGCAATGGAGGGATATTTAGTTTCGTTGCTGTGTTTTAACCATTCCGGGATTGTATGCATCGATTGTACATTGATAGGGCAGTTGGTATTAATTGCGAAACCGGGTGGAGATATCGACTCGATAGCCGGATTAGTCCTGGGACTTGCGATTTGACCGATAGGATTTTCTTAGGGTTCTTCGCGCACGCATTTGCAATTCAATTTCGGCAGCATTGAACCGTTTATAATGTTACTAGGTATACTCATTAAAAAAGAAGGTTCGAGCACGCGGTCGAGGTAATTTGTCGGTAAAATTTCCCAGGTAAAAATATTCTCCAAGGAGGCTAAAACCATACGCTATTGTTTATCGCCGCTTGACTTCGACTCCGAAATTTGGGCCTCTGTCAAATCTGTCCCCAAATTGAATGCCAAACGCGATATTGGCAACTGGGATCTTTCAGCATGTCGATATTTGTGTTTCACTTATTTCAAGGAAAAGTTCATTCATGGAAGTCGACGTAATAATCAGGCTCGCGTGGAAATGAGGGAAAACCGGGGAAATATTTCACGTACTCTGGGGCGATTTTTGAATTCCTCCTTTCTCTTCTCTTCGCCGAGCTTCCTGCTTCGTTTTCCTGATGGACAGGCATTTTTCTTTTTTTATTTAATTTGTACTCCGATTTTATCAACTCTCGTGCGGCTCAGAGAAAGTAAAGGGTGGCCGATTTCAATGGCTCTTCCCGTTTCAGGATGTAGAATATCCAGGCAAAGCTCTTTTCATCGGGCATGACGGAGCGACGAAACTGCGGCCGGTATAGAGAGAAAAAAAAAAGAGAAAAAAAAAAAGAGGAAAACGCGGAAGGGATAATATTCACGAACAAGGAGTCTGACGTTTCCATTCGGGACGCGGTTACTTTTTCAATAAATCGCTGAGGAGGGTAGGAGGGAGAGAGAGAGAGAGATGGATAGCGGTGGGGTTCGATGCACCGTAGAAACGTCGCTTTTTAATTGGCTGTCAATCGATAACGGCCGCGAAATTAATGAACCCGAATAAAGCCGGGCGATTTAATGCGATTTTGTAAGTATCTTGCTTTGACATGTTAATTCGATCGGTCGTCATGTTTTTCCGGCAAATTGATTCGATCCTGTAAAGCGGAACGATGATTGATTTCGTAACTCGGTTCACGGTCCACTCGATGACTGGATATTTTCGATTGATTTAATCGATCTCTCCGCGATACGGTATTTAATTCAACCGTCCGGTATCCATGAACGAGCCTCTGCTTTTACGAGTGCGCTTCCGTCAAATGATGTGTGTATGTGTGTGTATATATATTTTTTTTTATTTTTTTGCTAAATCTTTTCTTTGCGATTTTCAATCTATTCATTGGCTGTGAGAGAATCCGGGAATACGACGCGGCGAATTAGACGTTCATTTGACAGAAGGAAGATCGACTTCTTATTTCCCCCCGTCGACGTGTCAGGAGAGGTGCACCCCACCTCGAGAGACGCGCTGCGAAAGCGAGAGTGGAAAGTGGAAATGGAAGTGTAAAAATTCCCACCTCGACCTAGAGGATCCCGGAGAAAGGGGGATAACACGGGGAAACACGGGCGAATCATGACACGTCCACGGATGGGGATGACGGAAAGAAAAAGAGAGGAAATGAACCGGTCACTTTTTTTTGGTCGCGATCTGACGGGATATTGAGGAAGTCAGAATTGCAAGCGGGGGGAAAGAAATGGGAGTCCGCGGAAAGTCCCCGCCGTCGAGGTGGAAAATTATTCCGAAACGGAAAAGTCGAGGATAAATCGAATCTTGAAATACCGCCTGGCAAGTCTGGCGGAAAAAAATTCAACGAGCCGATATCCCTCCTCGCACTTTCAGAGATCCCGAAGAGGAGCTCACTGCGTCCCGGGAAACGCGTCGTGAAAAGTGAGAGTGGAAAGGGAGCGAAAGGGCTGGGGCAAAAGGAAAAGAGTGGGAAAGCTCGGAAAGCCGCGACCTCGTGTTTTCTTGCAACCTGGGAAATCTAGTAGGGAAGACGATAATGCGCCGCAAGATGCAAATCTCGAGACACTTGAAGCGGACGAGACGCGGTGACGTCTGCACGGGAATGAACTTTTTCAAGAAGAAGAAAAGCACTTGCTGTATTACTTTCGGAGCTACGCGCACCGAGTGTTATGAGCCTTCCATTCCTCCTATTCCCTTTTTACCTCGCTCCCTTTTTTCCCTCCCTTTCTCTCTAGTGCATTAACCATCGGCGTCGCGAAAGATTCTCAGGTGAAAGCACGGAGACCGTACTTTTTTCCGCGGCGCTTCTTTGGGATGGTTATTATCCGTGACATGGGACACCTCTGGGCTAATAAATGGACGTTGCGACGTAAAAAACGGATTAACGAAGGATCTTTATACGGTGTTTCCCTCGCTCCTCGGTGTGGTAACTTTGTTAATCCAGTTCCTACGAACTTCCCAACTTCGGGAAATGAAAGCTCCGTTCAACCCCCGCGTAATTAATTTGCTTGCCGCGACTTTGCGATGGCTGCTTTTTCTCTCGGGGAAATTGCTTCGCTCGGTCGAGGAAAAAAAGAAAAAAAGAAGGGGAGACAGTCGCCGATAATGATATTTACCTAATTCCCTTCGGATCTGTGAGTTCTCTTATGCCTGGGGAACAGTGACCGACAATCGCCGGTAACGGGGCGAAAAACGCCCCCAAATCTGTCGACGCGGTCCAAGTAGGTTCGGCATGAATGTTTAAACAATTCCCTCGCCTCTCGGAAGATCGCTCGTAGAAATTTGTACGAACTTTCGACCTCGGGCAAACGGAAGCTCCGTTTAACTCGGCATAATTCATTCGCCTACCTTTTAACTCAGCGGGGCGATTTTTCTTTTTGTCTCTCTTCCCCTTTTTCGGGAATAGACGTCGGGCTTTCTGGTCGGCGGGAAAATCGCCGATAACGATTTCTCCTACGATCCTCCCGCGCATAGGGCCAAGCTCTATGAATAATTAAACAATTCCCTCGTCTCGGTGAATTTTTAAGAACATTTCCGGCATGGAAGGGCCGTTTATTTCCGGAAAATAGATTCGCTCGGCGCGAGTTTGCCAGGGCAGTTTCCCCGGAAGAAACCGACTCGTTCTCCCGCGACGAGGAAAAATCGCCGGTAATGATTTTCACCCGGTTTTCCCGTAGTTAGGTCTTATCAGCGAAAAAGTCGCCCATTTCCTTTGATAGCACGAGCTTTACACAGACCTTAAAGAAATGGAGACCTGAAAATTTGCCCGGCGTAATTCTTCCGCTGACCCTAATCTTGGTAACAGCTGTTTTTCTTTCCGGGGAAAATCGCCTCGCCACACCCCCGTGCGAGGGAAAATAATTTTCATCCCCGTTCCTTCGGTCATATTTCCACTCGTGTGCGAGGGAACGTGATCGATAATCCGGCATGATTCTCCTGGAAAAAAGACAAAACGCCCCAAAGCCGAGTACTGGGGTTGACCCTCGATTCGAACGAGAGGGGGATGCTTTTGGGAGTCGGCGATATGAAAGGGTCCATTTGTCAGGATCCGGTTGTTAACATATTCAAATTCGGCCGACACAAAGGCACGGACAAGAGCTTATCTCGGAGGTTGAATTTTTCATGGATTTCTCCTCTTGGCTTTTATTTCCTTCTTTCTCTTTTTTTGTTCTTTTTATCTCTCCAGGGGGCGAAGGCAACGGTTCGTCTTTGCCGGAAGAATCGCCCCATTCCGGGGCCGGACAATCGCCTGTAGTCACTTTTACTCCCCCTCTCGAAGGTCCCCTTTATCCGCGCAGGGAAAATCAACAATCAACGATAATTCGCCCTCGTGGAAGGAAAAAAAAAAAAAAAAAGAAGAAGAAGAAGAAAAAAGAAAACACCCCCCGAAGCGCCGACTCCGGAAGCAACCTCCCCCCGTTATCGGCTCAAGATATAAAGGCGGCAGTTTTCGTCATCTGGGGTAGATCAACAATCGCTCGTTTCTTCCCTCCCCGTCGAATTTCTCCCTGAATCGGCGACGGTCGAGCGGGTTAATTAAATAAACTCCTAGGAAATAATAACACCGGTGAAATAGCCATTTCTCTCGGGGTAAATCCTCCCTGGAGGACGCGACTACGTAAGCAGCCCCTTGTTATTCCCTCGGAATGCAAGGAGACTGCTTCAATCTGGGGCGGCTCGATAATGGGACACTTCTTTCTTCCTTTCATCAAGTTCGACAAGGAATCCCCCTCTGTCAAGCAAGATGAATACTTAAGTCATCTTCCGCCACCCCCTCAGTAACATGCGGAGAAGGAGCGAGCCATTCAGACTGTCGATTGGCTGACGAGAGGGGATTGACAAAAAATCGCTGCCAATAACTTTTCCCTTCTGGCGCGTTCGCCCCGAGCCTGAAAAAAATTAACAATCGCCGATAACTCCCCCTTCGAAGGGAAAAGGACCCCCCAAGGCGACGAGCCCGGAAGCAACCCCCGTTATCGGCTCGGAATATAAAGGCAGAAGTTGCCTTCCATCTGGGACGATTCGATAATTGCTTGCTTTTCGTTCTTTCTCTTTTTCTGGTTATTTTCTTCTTTTTTTTTTTCCCTCGCCCCCTTACCTTTTCCTCATTCCTCGGCACATCCGCGGGAACGCTTGCCCGTGGACGAGCTCGTATGAAAAAAGGCCACCCCTTTCGCCTCAAATGAAACGGAATAATTAACATTTCCGCGGGCACCTCCTCTTTGGAGAAGGACCGACAACCCCATCGACCGGCTTTCACGCTCCCGGCGAGGACAGCCGTTTCATCCCCTAGCTCCCGGGAAAAAGTGATGACCGGGTAATTATTATTCCCCCCCTTCTTCGGGGCTTAATATATGGGCCCTTATCACGGGGCACGGAACGGCCAAGATCAGCGGCGAGACGCTCCGGTTCGACCCGAGGACCCCGTCATCGGCTCTTATCACGAGCGGCCATTTCCTCCACCCGGGGGTGAATATGCAGCGCCGGGGCAGTCATCCCCTTCCTTTTTCCTCTCGACCCTGGACCCTGGGGAAGGGATGCTGGAGGACCTTTCAATCGAGGGCTATTTATCTCACGAGGCACGGGGGGAAAATCATTTTTTTTTCCCTCTTTTTCTTACGGAACGAAATGACTTTCTCCTGCCATATACTGCCATGTACCACCGTGTACCGATATATTGCTTTCACGGAATAATTTGTATCCTCCAGAAATTTATTTATTCATTCAATATTCTTTTTAACGTATTCTCCGACCCCTTGCCACCTTGTAGGCAATGTTATGCAAGCGTGGGATTTTTTTCTTGTTTTGTTTTCTTGAAAACAGTTCCAATGAAGGTTTGTCTGAATTTGTCTGTAATATTTGTTGTATGATTTTATGCAAGCGTGCGATTTTTTTTTCTTTTTCCTCGGAAAATAGTTTCATTTAATAAAAGTTTGTCTGGATTTATCGAGGGGTAGGAAAGAGTTTGTCTCTTAATGGCTCGTCTGGATTAAGTGACGAGGTGTCCTCCGAGTCTGCGATCGCCTATCTCGCCCAGACGGGTCAGCTGTTAGCGGCAATTCCCGTCGATTTTCTCCGGTTATCGCGGGTTATCGGCGATTATCGTCGATTCTCGCCGTGTCCCGCGTTTCTTCGGTCTACATGGGAGGTTTAAACATGGTTTGCTCGAGCCCCCGTCCGTTCCAGCTAAGATCGATACATAACACACAACATCGCGCCACGGCAACCACGCGAGCCCTCTCTTTCCCTCTTTCTCTCCCTTTCCCTCCCTTCGTCTCTTTCTCTCTCGGGGCCTCTCTTCCGCCCCTGCGATTCGGCTTCTGTGCCTCTCTCTCCGTCTCTTTTCCGCCCCTGCGATTCGGCTTCCGTCCCTTTTCCGCCGCTTCCTCCGCCTCGGCCCCGATTTGCTTTCCCGCTCGCAGCTTTCCGTTTCCGCAACCTTTCCGCTTTTCCTTCCGCTCGGCTCGGAGCTGCGGCGAAACTCGCGCCCCTTCCTGTTGCGGCTCCGTTTCATCCCCTGCGGAGATGAGCGATGCCTCCCTCCCTCGGGAACGAACCTGCCAGAGGCGATTGTTCCTTCGGAAGATGCAAAAAAAATGTAATAAAGTTCGTTCAGGAGGTTCTAACCTTTTCTTCATCTTCTTCTTTTTTCTTTCCAACGCCGAAAATAATTACATTTAATCTCGCGCGGGTAATAAAGGGGACTTTTAATTGCGCCAAACACACGATGGCGTATCGGGGACCCTGGCAAGGACATGCCAGGGGGGTGGGCAGGAAAAGGATATTACTTTTCGAAACGCGACGTGACTTTCGGGTTGTAAAGGAGTAATTATACTTTAATATTTTGTTTAACGTTCGCCCTGCTTTGAGGGCCGTTTCGTGCAGGAGGTTATGGCGCCTCCACCTCCCCTGGGGGCGAGCACGCAGGAGGTGATTACTCCTTGAAAGAGAAAAAGAGGACGATTCCTAATTCTTTTCTTTTCGTTTTTTTTTTCTTCTTCATTTCTTCTTTTAATACCGAAAATTACCCCTAATCCTTCCCATGCGACGAGCTCTCGGTTTTATCAAACGGCGGCAGTCGCACTTGGGAAAGTATACTGTTCGAAACGCGACGCGGCTGTCGCAGTTTTAACCTGATTATGCTTTAATATTTAGTTTGACGTTCTGCTTTGAGCGCGGTCTCGCGCATTCCGGCGTTTCTCCCCGTTTTCTGCGAGGTGGCACGTAAGGGGTGAGATTATTTTTAAATAAAAAATTTTAAATAAAAAAAATACCAGGTTGCCAGGGTCACATCCCTTGGGTACGCATTTGGTATTCACATTTTGGGATATTTATTACGTCGTAACGTTTGCGGCGCCATTTTTTCCTGAAAAATCTCTCTCTCTTTTTCGAGGCTTTTGCCCCTTCCCCTTTGGCGCCGATTCGCGTTCGATACCAATCGAACCTATCGTGCCACCCTTTGATCGGAAACACGTGGACTCCTATCCATCCATACCCAGGAGGCTTCGAAAGCGCGACATTCGCATAAACCGCCTTTACGATTGCGAATTCCTCTCTGATTAAATTCTTCCCCGGAATTGCATTTTCCCCCTCTGTTTCATCTTCCCCGCGCCGTGTTTCCCTTTATTTTTTTTTTCTCTTCCTTTTTCTTCCTTTTCTTCCTCTCTCCTCTCCGCAAGAGCTACATCCAAACGTCACGTTTATTTTACGGTCCGTCCGGCGGTTTCCCTCGAAATCTTCCGCTTCCGCGATCGCACCCCCGACCACCCCTGGCGAATTTCTCACCCCTTTCTTCTGCCTTTCTTGCGAGGCCTTGTTTTCCCCTCCACGGTGAGACGGCTTTTCTTCCCTTCCGCGATGCGACGTGTATATCCACCCCGATTGTCGCTTTCTCCTCGCCATTATGTCGAATCGCGTTGACCGACACGAAATCGAAGATAATCACTTAAACCACCCTTTCGGGTGGTTCGATCAATCATTTAGATTTCTTGGAAATATGCCATAAAGTTGATGTACCATGCCTGAATGAAAAACTTCCCATGAGAATGTTTATATTTTATGAGTTATCAGTTGAAGTACTGCGACATGGTACTTCAGCGGGGCTGGAAAAGTTGCGTTTGAGGGCGATTACGCATTTTGAGGAATTATAGGGAAATTAGACCGCTGCTTGGGCAGCGGATTTTCGCCGAAGTCGTAACGCGCTTCGAAAGTTGTTGGACCAACTCGTGACGGTTCCCTGGCGTTAAACTAAGTTACAACTCGGGACAAACGCCTCGGTCTCGTAGGTGAGACACGGATTTTACGCTAAATCCGGGCAATATTCCTGGCGTATGTTTCCGTCGGCGATCGCGCTATTATTAACGTCGGATTTGCCCCGGGCAAACTCCTCGGCCGTGCGCGGAGAACTCGCGGATTAATGCGGTTTTAATTAAAAGCCCTTAATTTAAAGGGACACTCGGCTGATATTATTAAAGGGCCGCGGTGATTGAAATAACATCATTTCAAGATACTCCTATCTTTCCCCTTATCGGCCTTTTCGGCCGCCACGTCCGAGGGATGCTCCTCCAAGCCGAGGGAACAAGTGACAAATTCTCAAGTGAAATAACGACCGTACTTCGTTATCTCCGGAATGAGATGACACGGTTTCCGACGTACCGACGTAAAATCCCGATTCTTCTCGGGTTTTATGACGGAGCTGAGTCGATAAACTCCAAGATTTCCCGATAAACGTGGGAATAATCGCCATGTGTACTTTCCCCAGTGATTGGGCTATTTTTAGTGCGGAACTTGTCGATTTTTCGGTCGATTCTTAAGGCGATGTGAAAGTGACGTCTGAGAGGTCTCGTTTATGAAACTTATCTCCGAACTGGGTGTGTCGAATCGTTTTAAACCTTAGTGCAAGAATTTAAAGAAAAAATTTATTAAAATCGCATAAAAGTCCGCAATGGTCGGGTTTCAACTGTTGGACTCGTTGAAACGATCGCCAAGCCAGCTTCTGGTCGGAGTCGATAGTTCCGTGGTATGAGCGGGCCTAGTAATTGGGACGCGAGTTATTTTGCGGGAGCGAATCCAAGTGAAAAGTTTTTCCCCGCGAATGACGGAGCGTCGCCGAGAAAATTTTGTTCACGGTCGTGCCCATGGCAAACACTCGACGCCCCTTGAAAAGCGTCCGGAAATATTCCGGAGGGTAGTTACGTTTTTCGAGAGGACGGGAAGGTATACGGATCTCTGCACACGGGGGTTAGGATTCCTCCAGGAGGGGTAGGGAGGCGTCCGGATGCGGAAACTCGGACCGGCGCTTTCGGGGGCGGTAATTCCTGGCTCTCGTTTTTCTGGGGAGACTCCACCGAGCGAATCACGATGAATCAAGCCCGGGAAAAGCGACGCGTCCTCGCGTAAAACGGCCCTACGTCGGCTGTTCGACGTTATACGAGTACCTTCTGAAACGACGTTAAACGCCGTTACAGGGTGGATGTCTCCGCCGTAGGCTGCGCATAACGAGCGAAGAGCATCTTCTTTCCGTGCCGCATCTCGTTAAAATATAATATCACATTTTAAGTGTATATGCATATGTACAGTTCTTTACGTTTATTTTTTCCGTGGAACGCGGGAGCGGGTGGTGGTCGCCCTCGTAAATTCGATTTTCCGGGCAAACGGCGCGCGTTAGGGGGGGAACCCTTCCCACAAAAAGTGGCCGGGGGATTGCGTGGAACAACGTTTGTCCGGGACTTTTTTCCATATTCCGCCGCGTTGACGCGGAAAATCCCAGCGATCTGCCCCTCGGCGAGATTTATACGCGGCGCGCTTCTAACTGCCTCGTCCTTAAGGTCGCGTCGTTCGGGAAGTTTTCCTCCTTAGGTTATTGAAAATTTCAACGTTAACTTCGAAACTTCCGGCCCCGCCTCCCAGGGAGTTTCCGCGTGTCGTCCCTGTCTTTCCACCGAGACGAGCGGGTAACTTTTAACGAGTACGGGAGATATACTTCATCGGTCGGGTTGGTTCTACCTCCTGCAAAAACGTCCGAGTGTTGGGAAACATTCCACCCGCCCTCGCGGGAAGGACTCCCCGGAAAATTCCCTGAAAATTGGAAAAGACCCCTGCCGCCTCTGCGACTTGCTTCGCCATTTCATACACCTTTATACTGTTCCCTGGGATCTGATCAAACTCCTTATCCCATTTACCGAGTTCCCTTGATTCGACGTTTGCATCCCTCGTTCCATCCCTTTTCCTTTCGCAATTCTTTCCACAAACAACGGAGATCACATTTTCCCGTGTCTTAGGCCGAAGTTCCCTCGCGGAACCCTTTGACTGGAGACCCAAGTAATACCCTCTGTAAGTATTTCACAATTAAATCGTATAATTAAAACTCAACTCGCTTGAAGTCAATTCAGCTCCTTATTGTATTTAGTCCCGTCTCTTTGTCACCGAGCTTATCAATTGCGGAATAACCTTTTAATTACTCCGCCGGGGGAGAAATTAAGGAGACGGAAGATCGCGCCTCCTTTCCTTCCTCTTTGTTAGTCTCGTTACCGTCGTTACTTCCTCGAGGCTGCGTCTCGCTTTGAACCAACCGGGGATAAATCGTCACCGGAAGGTACATTTACCAAACCGCGGCCTATTCAGCTTCCAATCGCAAACAAAGCGGAAGTTGGAATCCGGCGGAGAGACGATTCGTCCCATTTTGTAGGTATATAAATCGCGTCGCGTGCTCGCTCGACTTGAAATCCCCCGAAATATTCTCGGTTACCGAGAGTACTCGCAATAAAGCTCTCGATTCGTTGGTCGAATCGAAGTATTCGCTTTGCAGCCGCTCTTCATTTTAATTCCCCGTTTTTTGTGGCGCCTCGCTATTCGCACGAAGAAAAGGCGCGAAAGGGGTTCTTCAGCTCGGATGGCCGCGAGGGAAATGCAGGAAATCTCTTCCCTTTCCTTTTTTTACGCTGGCCCGGAAATAAATGCACTTAATTATTGATCAACTTTCGCATAGCCTCGCTCGCTCAGAAGGACCGGAAATGCATATATTATCCATGGCCCCTGTTCGCGCGCGTTATTCCCTCTCTTGGCTGCCGCTTAATTCGCCCCCCTCTCCCTTCTACAAAGTTTAATTGAAAAGGGCTTTTTCAAACCGGGGATTATCGTTCTACCAATCCGGAGCCGAGTGGAGCCAGAATGCGGTCGAGGGCCCGACTCATTGTGGATAAATTGGGCTGCGGGGTAACCTGATTTTGCAAACCCTGGATATATTTCGGGAGTTGCCGTAAGACCGCCAATCCTGGCTCGTTTTGTAATCCGCTGCGGTTAAAATATAAATAGCTTATCAAGTCCCACCCTCTACGTATAATAAGTTCGATCGTTACGTCCGACTGCGGTCTGTCATTAGAGCCGTATAAAATTACCCCGTCGGTACTCCTGAAATAAGTGTCTCGATTAAACGAGGCCTCCCTTGTTAAACGTCACTTTTCCTGCGAGATATTTTCCTCCTGGTCCTTTCGGTGCATTCGGCTGCATTAAATCATCCTCTGTCCGGGTCTTCTCCGGGAACTTGTTCCCGGGGACTTTCCTCTCTTCGGGATAAAAAGGGGAAGGAAAAAAGAAAAAAAAAGAAGAAAGAAGAAAACTCCGCATCACGGGAGTAAGAGAAAGTTCATTTCTGAGAGCTTTGAGAGTAAGAGAGGCACTCGAACCGCGTTGGGGAATATTCCTGGGGCAGGGGGAGAAAAAAAAAAATGTATTAGGCTTTTCCTCTCCTGCGAGACGTTTCCCTCCATCAAGCTCCCACTTAAGTTGTCCCTCCTGGTCCAACCCCGTGGTAGGGGGATTTTTTTTTTTCCTTTTTCTCCCCCTCGACCTCTATCTCTCTCCATCTTTCTCTGTACCCCTCGCGTAACTCCTCGTGGGTATTCTATCAGCTGCGATGGCACCAGGTCGATATCTTTACGAGATTTCTTGGGTTTCAGCGATGGCCGTCTCACGGAGGGCGACCAAATATTGGCGATAGATGGACAGCCCCTGGACTCGAACATCTCCCACGAGCAGGCGATATCCATCCTCCAGAAGGCCCGCGGCCTCGTCGAGTTAGTCGTTGCACGAAGCGCCCAAGGTAATAATCGCGACCCCCTCGATGAAAGGCCACCCCCTTCTCAGGGGATGGCCTTTCCTCCGGCATTATTCCCGCAGCTTTTGCATCCCGAAATCCCGAGGTTTGCGGGCTAAGAAATGATTTCCGAGGAGGGACCCCCGAGGGGCGAATTCCACCCCTCGCGTGTCCCTGTATATACAAGCCTTGGGAAATTCACCCCCCCCCCCCCCCCTAAGAGAGGGAACGCAATTTTGCTTATTTCCACGGAATTTCCTTTATTTCCCTCGATTTGGGGGCGGGAGAGAGTATCCCAGACGACACCGAGTGCACGGGAATCCTTTCCTCTTTCTCCCTTTTATTTTTCCCGGTTATCTCCCTATATCCGCGACCCTTGGAATTGTCCGCATCCGGGAAATATGTCGAATGAACGGACCTGACGGATAAGTCACATCTCAAAGGTTTTTCCTTGCATTTTTTGGCGGGTCTCCTCTTCTTTTATTTATTTTTTTCTTTTCTTTTTTTTCTCTACCAACCTCGATGGGGAAGTCTTGAAATATTCCGGTCGGTTGTATCCACTGCACTTTTCTTTGTTTCTTTAGTTTTATCCTGAGGTAGGGGGAGAATATTTTGTAGAAGAGGAAACAACGAAGCCTCGAGGAATGGGGGAAAATAAGACAGTTCTTTGAGCCACTTCGAATGCCGGGGGTGCATCGGCTTCGTCATTTATATCGCCCTCTATTTGCACCCCCGGGAGTATTATTCAGGAATAAGTTGCAAGCGTTATTGTTCCCATCCCTCGTTGCTCGCGTGGCCTCCCTGCTGCAATCGCATGCAGATTGCATCGAGAATTTGCAGCACGGCTCCTGGAGCAATGCCGTGTCCTCGGAATCTTTCTCCACGTTGGATCCATGATAGACCCGATAGGGACGTACTTCCTGGCCGACTAAACGAAGGCTCGACTAAAGCTGTAAAATTAATCCCGATTAAATAGGGAATATAGGAGATGGGAATTTACGAGAACCGCTTTCACGGAAAATTTACGCCCACGACGTGCGTTTAGTCCTCCGGAGGTCCACCGTATCCTATTCTCGTAAAATTTGATAAAAAATTAGAAAAATGCGCCGCACCTGTGAAAATGCACACGTACGTACGCTGATTTAATTCCGGCATTGTGCCCTGACCAGGTGATAATTCAGGCAAGGATTATTCTTGATTGAGTGGAATTGAAACAGGGTTACTTTAATGGACGTAGAAATATGATTTAGAAATAATTCCCCGGATCGGGGGCTTGTATCATGTTCTCAGAGATTGTGTTTCAGGTACGGTAATGTAGCTTCTCGATTGTCGAATTCATTGCTCGTTACTCTTTGGGGGGCTGAAAACGCTCCCTATGGGCATATTCCTCTGTGAAATCCTGGCGATCCTCAGAACGGAGCACGGTTCAATTGTTCGCCCCGTACTTTACCGTCCACTCGTTGCATGCCGGCACATTAATTATCATATGCGTCGGGTATATTAATTATCGCCGTGGAATACATATTCCACCCGTTACCGACATTATTCATAGGGTCTCCTGGATTGTCAATTCGGCGAGGGTATCGATATCCCGAGGAGAGACATTTGCATATGCCATGCTTCGACAATGCGATCGATCTCCATTTCCGAGATCGATCGAGCCCGGTCTCGCGCACTTTAAATAATTGACCTTCCCTCCTGCTTATTATCACTTTGTACCTGTACGGAGGAGCACTTCTTGCTCCATACCGAGGCTCATTACGACGCGTTTAAAGGCACGGTACATCTTGACACGGTAAGTGCTCTCGGGGGGCAACGCGAGTTCACGATGACGGTTCACCTAAAAACTATTATGTATATTACATGTTTCACCTGCATCGTCCCAGGATTACAATGTCCACCCTTAAGGGGAGATCAAGGAGCAAGAAAATATCCCGGTGCCTTGGACTTATTTATTTTCTAAGCGCGTATAAATATATATGTCCCTGGGGAGGAGAGGTGGGGTTATTCAATTTTAATGTACTCCTAATGTAATAACATTGTTCACGGGGAGCCGCGGTACCACGTGGACGATGTGCGGCTCCCCAGAGTGATACGTCACTGGGCGAATTGTTCCCCATTGTCCACAGGTTGCCGATCCCAAATGGAGAGATCGTTATCCTGGGAAGATGTTCCCGTGTCATAAGTCTCCATTAACTGGCCCCGGCACGTCCATTCCCGTACACTTGGGATAATCGAGGTTTTGCACCGCGCCATCCATTACGGCCCTGTATCAGAGGCCACGGGGAGGAAAGTTCGCCCGGTGATACGTGACTTCCTGGGGGTGGGTCATCTCGCGGGCTGCCAGTTTGCCTATACTCGACCGCACCCTTCTCTCCGGCACTCGACTCCGAAGATCGACGACTCCGTCGCCTTCCTCGGACAACCTTTGCCGGCATTTCTCTCCACTCCTCCCCGTGCCATTTTCCCCCATTTTTCCCCATTTCTATACATGCTTCTCCATTCGTCTCCATTCTTCTCCGGTCTTCCCGATTCCTCCCTATTTCTCCCGGTTTATAACTTCCACGGTGGAAATGTTCCTCCCGTGGAGAGGGACTCCAGCTCGGTACACGGCCTCCTGGTATCTTCAAGTCTCTACTCGACACCTAGGAACTACCCTGGCGGAGGAAAAAAAAGTATTCCCTTGAATGGTACCAGAGAAATGTTTTACTAATTTCAAGAATAATTATTTCACGCGAATAAATTGTAATTCCTAATAAACGTTGCATCCAATTCATTCGAGTTTACTCGAGTAGTTCTTTGATTGAACAAGATATTTCTTTGCTTCAATGGCATTCTTTTCTCCGGGTAGTAAATCCAAATTCAGCGAATAAGAGATGGTACGACTTATGGTTACCGGAGTACTACTTCTATTATTTATATTTCCCTCTTTTTACGGTTTAGAAGGGAGATCCCCGGTTTCGGGCGCACGTTCAGTACTTGGTCACTTTTCAAATTTGCGGAAACTTTCGCGACGTGTTTCGCGTTTCAAAGTCGATAAGGATGTACGTCGGAGGTAGTCTATCCGAGTAACTACTCGCAGTCTCTTCGACGGCATTTTTACGCGGTTTACCTCCGGGCGGAAAGTATTCCTCATATGCCCATTACTCGCTCGGTACGTGACTTGCTCGCGATTTCTTTTTTTTTTCCTTCTTCCTCTTTTCTTTATTTTATTTTATTTTCTTTTTATGTCTGGACGCTTTGCTTAGAACAGAAAATATCCCCCCGTAGAATGTTCCTCGTGCAATAACGTGACCTCACGACCGGTCGACGTCAAAGTCTGTCGTCTACTTTAATACTTTAGTTCTGCCGTACTTTACAACACCTGACCACGCTCAACCGTACTCGTTGCGTGCTTCCTCCGAGGATTTACGAGCCCCGTCGCCCTCCCCCGAGCCTGCTTTGGTGCCGTTTTCGTCGTTTCGCCTGCTGTCGATTTTTATTTTTCCCCCTTTCACGCCATACACGCCTTACGACGTGGCACGTAGTACCTAGTACGAGGCGTACGTAGGCTCGTTATTTTTTTTTATTTATTTATTTACGCCCTCTTCGCCCCATAGACCCCCCTCATGGATAAATAATCGTCCCTCAACTATTATCATTAATCAAGTCGTATCATCCGGCGCATCGCGTCACCCCTCCACCGAAATCATTTCTTGTTTTTTTTTTCATTTTAATTTTTTGCGCGTTTTTTATTTTTATTTTATTTACGCCCTCTTCGCCCCATAGACCCCCCTCATGGATAAATAATCGTCCCTCAACTATTATCATTAATCAAGTCGTATCATCCGGCGAATCGTGTCACCCCTCCAACGAAATCATTTCTCGGTGCCACCGAATGTGTTGGTTCTTTAAACAATATCCACGTTGTCAACACTTTTATCGCGTACAAAGATTACCGGTGGAAACAATCGAGTACTGGGTGGTGATACTTGGAAAGTAACAAGGACTGGCTGAAACATAACCAGGAATTAGGGTGATCCGTCTTTCGCCCCTGCATATGTACTTGGGGCGAAACTCTACCGCAGTCACGTGTAAAATTGTCAAATGATTCGGTGCATCTAGTTTGGAGAATAGTTTCATAAATATTTTTATACATGCATATAATATTGACACATTCATATATATAATATATTATATATATGTGTATATATAATGATCCTTTCATATCACCTTAAGCCTTCTTGGAGAGATTGCCGAGTCTGACTCTAAACGCTATTTCTTTTGCCAGATATTGGGAGCTCGTTGCCGACGGATGAGTTATCCGGGGCGTCGAGTTCGACAACCGCAGCAGGAGGTGCGGGATCCGTCGCCGGCGGCGGCGTCCCGGGTAACCGGAGCACTTCCGAGAGGGAGCCGTCCCTGTATGCCTCCTCGTCGGCCGCCACCCCCGTGCCGCCGACCATCGCCGCAGCCCCCGCGGCCGCCGCTGCTCCCCCTGCCCCCGCGGCCCCCGCTGCCCCCGCGCTAACACCTACCCCGGCCTCCACGCCGCTACCCGGAGGCCTCGTCGTCGAGAGGAGCCCCTCTGCCGTCAGCGACACCTCCAAGACTGGCTCTGACATGGTGGTAAGTGCAGGGGACCGACTTTACCGGCCCGGTTCCGACATCGTTCCAGGCGAGGGTGCTCGTCTATCGGAACTTCAGAATAGGCAACACACATTCGCGACCGCTGACGTGAATTCACGTCTTTTCAAGTTCCATTTCCGATTGCCGCTGACGTGAATTCACGTCATTTCAAATTCTATTCCCGATCGCCGCTGACGTGAATCACGTCCCGCTTAGTTGGCTCACTAATTGTTAATCGGCGGGGCGCACAAATTGTATCATTTTTATCCTTGGTTTAACAATACGAGTTTGCGGCAACCTGCAGCTTCGGGAATTTCATTATTTTCCCCGGTACTCGGTATTCGAAACGGAAAATATTCAACGGGTAGGGAAGGGGTTAACGCGCGAAGTCAAACGGAACCTCGGACTTGCCGACGAAGGAGTTGCCAAAAAGGAGGGCGACGTGACATTGTCCGCGTTAACCCCCTTTTTGAACCTCCCCCTTTTGTCCCGAGCAATTGGTTTCCATTGATCGCGTTTCCGAGGCCGGGGGAATTGGTCGAGGCAGATGATTGAACTTGATTGGGAGATATGAAGGAGGTGCGATGAAGGAAAAGGTGGAGGAAGGATCGCGGGGAAGGTGGGAAAATTGAGTGATAGGTCGAAACAGGACTTGGGGGGGGAGTTCCCATTGATTTTTTTTCTTTTCGTTCGAGGAACAGGCGGTATCATTAACCCGAATTTCGTCTAAGATCCTTCCGGAATCGGAGATCGGAGGAACACGTGGGGGATGTTTGTAAAGCTCCTCGGATGGGGAATCTCTCCCGTACTACCGAAAATCCAGATGTCGAAGCCGCGGCTTCCTGTAAATCTCGGTAGCCGCTCAGTCGTCGCCGCCGCCGTGTCTCCGGAAACGCGGAATAAATCCGCAACGCCCCGTAAATAACCCCGATGCGAATTATCTCCCTCGAGGTAGTTCACGTTCTGGCAAATCCGGCCCCCGTCCGCGAGCCCAGTCGTAAATAACCCCGCAAATAACGAGCTGAATTACTTTTCAACTCGGCGGGGGGTCGCGCTGGGGGGAACTGCAAATACGTTTGCTCTTTACCCCTACTTCCTCGGACCCTCGTGAATCTCATTTGCCTCGGCTTGATTCATCGTTTAGTTGGTATCACGATTATGGTCGGTATTAAATTTCCCGAGCTATTTTATTTTATTCCTTTTCTGCCGGTTTCCGGAGGTCCTGTCTCTGCTCCTCATCTTTCGAGGGTTCGCGAAAATTACCGACGACCAATATCGCTCTTGGTCTCGGCAAAAAATGAAGTTCCTCGTTATTGCCGGAATTTTATTGCGCCCCCTTTTTTTTTTTCACCCTCTTTTGCCATGTTTTCTCTGCACGTAGTCTCGAGGGCTCATCCGATTTCCATTGGTCGAGTCCCTAGATCGTTCCTGGCTGGCTTTCTGGTCGAACGAGGTCGCCGAGTTTTCCCTGGGAGAGCTCGGTTTTCCGGGTGTACGGTCACCATCCCCGGGGACCTGTTCGCGGACCTCCGGGGACATGTTCCAAACGTTTCCGGGATGTCCGCACGTCCTACGCTTCGTTAGGGCCGACATTTTCGGCATCGACCTTCGATGGGCTTGGACCTAATTTCATTTCCCAGCCGTTAGGGACGTTTCACTGTTTAACGTGCGCCTGATAACTGTTTGCCGCGCGAGTTTATCGGCCTGATTAGCTAATCACTAGTTTTTTAACTCGACTCGAGGAAACGCATCAATTTGGAAGCTACCGAACGGATCAATGAGACCATTTCTTGATTGAAGAAATAATTGTCGGGTCAAGGGTGAGACTTTTCGATCGCTATATTGTCGAGGGTGGAAAATGATGAAAATAGTGAATTGGATTAATGGATAAAAATTTTGTATTACGTACTATATGGACTATCGATCTTGGCTCGGTCTTGGAGAATGGAAATCTTCTAGTCACGAGAGTGGAGGACCGTTTGCGACATTTGATAAGGCGATTGAAATTGAAATTGAAATTCCGTGAAGTACCGTCAACCTCGATTGATAACGTACGCATTTGTAATGCTAACGAGTAGGGTGTTTTACCGCGGGCCAATTGTTTTGCGATTACGCCGTCAAAGTTAGGGAATAAATCGGTGTAACGACTACGACCGCAGTCGAGGATTTAGATGAGCCATGGTAATTGCGTTAACGCGCAAGTCGCATCTGGAAATGGATAGTCACATCGGGACTCCTTTACAAGTTCGATTGTAAGTCTCCCCCTTACACGAAGAGGCGTATCGGAACTCCATTATAACTCTAATTATGGGACCGGAGACCCGAATTCACGGATCCAATGTTCCAGTTAATACCCTCAATGATAGGATATGGTCTAATTACCTCCCCAGAATCTCGAAATATCGGTGTTCCGAATAATCGCGAAAACGAGGTCCCACCTTTCGCTCATTATTTCGAGATTCCCCTAAATCCTGCGGGAGTTCCATAAATCATATTTCCCGATGCCTTCCAACAGAAAATCACTCTAATCTCATTTGAGCGGAAATAAATTCTTATTATTCCGAATAAACGTTGCGTCCAATTTATTGGAATTTATTTGAGTCAGATATTTCCCTGAATTGACGAAATATCTCTTTGGTTCAATGGCATTATTTTTCTCGGTGCATCTTTATTATTAATTTGTGAGTCCAGGCTCTCGGTGGTATACGAGTTTAATGATAAATTCCCGGAATATTTTTTTATTTACAATATCCGATCAAGTCGAGGGACATCGCGGGGGTAAATTAACGCACAGGAGTTCTGCTTCCTCCGCCCTTAATTCACTTTGTTCGTCAGTTTGATAATTACTGGGAAATGATAGCCCCGTGAATTATCCCTCCGGAGTGGCGAATAAAGTCGGGAAATATCGCCGGTGGAAATTGAGGCAAGGGGGGAAAAGAAAAAGATGAAAAGGGAATAAACCCCGTCCCAGTCCGGGCGAAGGAAAAGAAGGCGAAGCGAGATTTGCTAATTGGGCCGGAGCGTAAATCTTCCGCGTAATAACAGGGGCGTGTTAAAACGCTGATCGCGGCTTACAGGAAGGATTATCCAAGTATTTCCTGCGCCCTTTCGACGGGAGCTTTCCGCAACGGGGATCCGAGGGCGGGAAGAAAGGGGGAAACCCGCGGAAAATTCTCCGCTAAGGGAGACACTCGCCGTTAAAAAAGCGCCGACGTTCGATCAGCCGGCTCGGCCGAGTAATCAGGATTTCCTTTTCTCTTACTACCTCTTTTCTCTTTATCCTTGCAGTTAAACACAGAGTGGGCACAAGTGGAAGTGATCAACCTGATCAACGATGGCAGCGGTCTTGGATTCGGCATCATTGGAGGCCGCAGCACCGGCGTCGTCGTCAAGACCATACTTCCCGGGGGTGTGGCCGATCGCGTGAGTGTAAAACTAGTAAAAGTAAAAGGAGAAAGAAAAAAAAAAAGGAAAACATTCTTACAGATTATCGGGAAATTATTGATTTTTAGAAGAAGGTATCGACAGAAACCGCCAATTTCCCTTGCACTGATAAAGAAGAAAAATATTGAAATTTTATAAATCTTTTGTGAGAGGTTTTATTCAGACGTGATATACTAATTTTATGACACTTCCAAGCAACATTTATAACATACGTTATAAATTGAATACGCGGGTGTGGTCAGTTTTCCGCTAAAATTGTCACTTCTGAAATTTGAGGAAGCTTTTAATATGACGCTACAAAGTTACAAGTTTGAGGTAAATCGTCAATGTATGATATTAATGCCCATCGAAGGACAGAAGATAGTCCCGAGAGTGGAGAAATTATAACGTGGCCGGCAATGGAAAGTTTAATACTTTCTACGGAGGAGAAAGGGTATAATTCAAGTCGACGACTTTTCCTTTCAAGAGATCCCCAAGCTCGAAAGGGCTTATCGGGCTAATTCGTCCGGACCTCTCCTTATGGAGAAGGAAAGTCGAGAAGCAGAGCGATAAGATCGATCGAGCTTCGAGAAAGCGCGGTAAAATTGATTCGGCCCGACCTGGTTCGATCTGATTAGGTCGTTCGAAAGTCTCGTTAAATAAATTGGTCCGTGCCGTGGATGGCACTTAACGCTTCGTCGGATGCCACGGGGACGATCTTCGTTAATAATTGCCTCGAGAGAGAGATCCTCCTTCCTCGTGAGTGCGATCTCTCCCTCTGTGCCGGAGGAAGGAATTGCGATTCTGCATTTCTTTCGGTAAATCCCTCGGTAGTTTTGCGTAGAACATGATTCAATTACGGCGGCCGTTAACGAGCGTGCACCGCACCGCTTCTCCCGGAAATGGCGCGTGATCTCGTTCCTTCCTATTTCGGGATTAAACGCCGGTTTTATCTCCCCTTGGTGTTTACTACCCCCTTAACAGACGCGTCTTCCGTGTTCCACTCCACTTTACAGAAAACAAAAGCTACGTAATACCGTTTAACCCTTGACACTCCGACTTTTAATTGTGAGTATCGACTGGCTATTCCAACTTATTCTCATCATACTTCTACTTGCAAGTCGGTGGTGCTTGAAAGACTTGGAGTAGAACTCCGCACATCGATGGTGCTTGAGAGACACACTTGGAGTGTTAAGGGCTAATAGGAAATACAAGCTATCATTAATTATATGAAATCCAGCCCCATCCGGCAATGAGTGGAAATCCGCAAACCGGATCCCCCGATTCTTTATGGAAATAGGGTATTATCGGCTCGAAAAATCGACTCGTGTATTCCGGACGGCGAGAAAGGCGAGGGACCGTGAAATGGTAGGTTGGAGTTACTCGTTCAAAAAGTACGTCCCTCCAAAGCTCCAAACTGGTGCTTTCACCACCGCCAATGATGGCTCCTCGACAAAGACACATTTTAATACCCCATCCGGAAAATATTCCCCTTGGAGGCCCATATCCGTTCTCGGTGCGGCCCTGGGCAAAAGCAAATTTTACTACCTCGTCGGGGGGAAAAAAAAATAAAGAGCCACCGGAAAACCACACAGTTCGGCCATTCTCAGGCCGCCGTTTCGCGCTGCAGTGCGATCATATTGCATAAATGGCAATCGAATGGCGGCCATCGTCGGTTAACGAGAGGCCGTTTTCCTCTTTCTCTTCCCCTCTCTCTATCTCTATCTCTCTGGCCATGGTCAATTCCGTCGAAGCCGGCCTTCCTGGGGGTAAAAACGTCGTTTTCGATATCGTCCCAAAGGGTCTCCCGTAGGAAATGTCCTCCGAGGGTAGGAACCAAGGGACTGGCCGAGGGATGATTAAACCCTTTTGTTCGCATCAAAGACAGTTGATTATTTCCGCCTGTTTGGGGGAGATGATTGTCGGCCGGGACAACCCGACCAGACAGGCTTTAATATGGCTTAAGAGGAGGCAGAGAAAGAGAGAGGGAGCCGGCCCGTAAAGTTTAAACGAGGACGGCAAAATGAAAATACCGGAGCCCCGATTTTCCCCGCCGCCTCTGACGCTTTTTTCCGCCACCCTTGGCGCTTTTTCCCGGCCGCGCCCCCACCGAGGAAATCCCGCGGACGACTCCTCGCCAGGGTGGATTTCTCCTTTTCCGAGTCGGCTCAAAGCTCCGGAGCATTTTCAAAATTGGCCCCGGCAAAGCTCTGGCTCCCTCGACGGGCCCGGAAATTGGCCGATCGCCTCGTAAAACGCCGAATCGGATGCGCGGATTCCCCCGCCTGTCGCTTCTCTCCAGTTCCGGGTGGTTATGCCCATTGAATCGTGCTCGATGCCGCATAGACACCGGTAACTAGCCGGGGTATTCCACAAAATAGCTGCCAGGTATTCCGACGCGGTTTCCTCCACATTTTTTATTTCATTTTTTTTTTATAAATTAAAACCAACGAAATACCTTATTATTTGGGTAGATATGCCGATCGACGCTCATTTCGTCTTGATTCGTTGTACAAAGTTGCCCGCTCTTCTCTTGGTCTATAATTTAGGATGAAGATTTCTTAAGAAGAATGATTAATTTTCGTCGTCTCCAGGACAATCGGCTCCAGAGCGGCGACCACATCCTGCAGATCGGAGACGTCAACCTGCGCGGGATGGGCAGTGAACAGGTCGCAGCTGTTTTACGTCAATCCGGCACCCACGTGCGCCTCGTTGTCGCTAGACCCGTCGAACCCACCTCCCCTGATTACCAGGTGGGTAAAATGTTTATTTCAATTATCTGTACTAAGGCAATACCTCTAGTGTCCGAATATATAACGAGAAAGTGAATGCCACATAGGTACCTACCTATCAGTCAGGTAAAGTCATTCATGCGGCACCTGATTAACCTCTTGCACTGGGAATTAATTGGCAGAAGCCCACCTGAAACTAGTATTTCATATACTATAATCAGTCTATGTAATTCCAGGGCAAGGGGTTAAATATCGATACCAAAATATGATTAATCGATAAAGTTACCATTAAGTTTTCAGTGAACATTTTTCCTTTAATTATGGAGCTAGTGGGATTTCGGGCATCCTGCAATCAGGATAGCCGCGCTTTGTCGAGCATTCCCTCCAGCTTCTGCGTTCCTGCCTCCGTAAATCCTGCCTTGTTACGTGCCGGAATTCGTCCTCGCGAGTGACGCGTTAATCTTCCCCGAGTGGACGACCGAAGCGAACGAACGTCCAAGTTGAACGGGTCGTGTCCCTCTCCGGGGATCACTAAGCCTCGGGGTTTCGTCCCGAAGCTCCTGGGATCGAGTATCGATACGTGGGGACCTGGGATAAAAGTGATTCCAGGCTGCGGAACTCGTGTCAGCTATTTCCTGCGCCCGTAACCCGTCCGGACACCGATAAACCGGGAAACAAGGGGCTCATTGGGATGCGCCCGCAACGGGGGAGAATTTAATCCTTATACATTTCCGTTTAGCGGGGATTAAATCTTTCTTTCACGCACATGGGATGGGTACAGTCGGCACTGCGGTATTAATAATCCGGCAATTGATAGCGGAAAAATAACGAGTCTCTTTGCAGGAGGACCCTGATGGAGAAATTGCCGGCTGGGTAGCGGTCGAACGACCTGGAGTCCAATATATCGGGAGATAGGTCGAACCTCGCGTGTGTCAATATTCTCGATGCTTGCAGGCACTCGGAAGTCACGCCCCTATCGTGCCCACCAAGATATTGGGTGACCCAGATGAGCTGGACAGGCATTTAGTGCATAATGCTCCGGAAACCTACGGACCGAGGCCCCCGCAGGACGAGTCCACCTACGACAATGGATACGCGTACTCTCAGGAGGCCGACATCGAGATGCAGGTGATTATGGTGAAAAATCGAGATCCCTTCTAGATGTCGGACCCATAATCGGATATATCGTATACGTCTTCGTGTCCGTTTTCTTCCCAGACGAGGCCAAGTCTCATCATGGACGTCGTACGCAGCCCGGTCTCCGTTGGAACCGTGCAGAACGTCCCAGGGTCGACCCAGGTTTCCAACCTGCCTCCTCTGTCCATGGATCCCCTCGACGTTAATGCCCTCCCGGAGATGGAGAGATTCACCGTGGAGCTGAAGAAAGATATTTACGGACTGGGGATCACCATCGCCGGATACGTCTGCGAGAAAGGTTGCTGGAACTTTGCCACGAAGCTTCGCGCCTCGGAGGTGTCTCTATTAGGACGTTCTTTGGGTGGCGTGTCCTCGGCTGAGGGTCTCATTTGACGCGGATTTATCTGGGATTTGGTCGTCTCGAAGAATGGATTTCACGGGGGATTGGGAAAACAATTGAGCACTCTTAAGGAGCCGCAGAGGTTCCGGCGTATTCCTGGGTTAAGGGCTACGCGCACTCCAGTCGGCAGGTTTCCTCGATATCTCCAGTTTATGTCATGCAATTGTTTTTTGATACGTTGCAGAGGAATTGTCCGGCATCTTCGTGAAGAGCATCAGCGAAGGCAGCGCCGCCGATCTGAGCAATAAGATCCTGATTAACGACAGGATTGTCGAGGTGGACGGCCACTCTCTTCAGGGCTACTCCAACCACGAAGCTGTGGAAGTTTTGAGAAGCACCGGGCAGACCGTGGTGTTATGCTTGGAGCGATACCTCCGGGGACCGAAATACGAACAACTGCAGCAAGCGATCGCTGCCAGCGAGCTGAGACCTCCTCAGCCTACCTCGCCTTCCATCACGAGTCTGCCCAGCTTCCCGATCAGCGCGGTGAGTTGGTGGGGGATTATTTCTTTTTCCCCCGTCGTGTCACCGCGTCGACGTAATATCCCCAGGCTGCAGCGCGGCACTGGCAACGGGAGCTTTGAAAGGGAATTTTCGGGGGCTTGAAAGCCCCACGTGAATCTTGATATACCTCCGAAAATATGTCGCGCTCGCGAAGGACCAAGGCCGCGTTCCGTAACTCTGGAGGGCTTTAAATGTCGAGTGCCAGCAATCATGCTAAGTGCAGCTAGCGCGCCCCGGTAATTGCGACACGCCGTTGAAGCTACGTTGAAAAATTCAGCGCACATTTGTGCGCACGCCAAGGGTACCGATGGTGATCTCGTTCCTTTTCTTTTCATTTTTTCTTTCCTTTGACCCCTTTCTTCTCTACTGCGGATGGCAATAATTAATTCCTAGGGTGGAAACGCCGCTCGAAAGTAGGAGAAAAAAAATAAAAATAAAAATAAATACGCATTCGTTGGGAGAGACGAGCATCCTCGAGAACGCGGTACACTCTACTGATTACGGCCAGTGAACTGTGCTGGCAGGAAGTATGAAGGCACTTGATTACTCGAATGTTGCTTTTTTTTATTGGGTCAATCGTGGAAGTGCGTTACTTAGCGCGAGCACTTTCGTCCTACCTGGAGCTAGAATTCAGTGGCACTTCCACGGCGTGATTCTTTTGTCAGGACGGAGAGACCACCACGGAGATCGAGCCGGAAGGAGAGTCCCACACGACGGTCGACAGCGCGGTCCTCCACGAGGCCGAAAGCATCAACTCTTTCGGCGAGTTGGACGACGCCGCGAATGTCGAGGCCCTTTTGAGCGACCCTTCTAGCGAGTTGACGTCATTAATTCGGGCGGCTATCAAGGCGAAGTGGCAGAAAATCGTTGGTCCGGACACCGAGATTGTGGTAAGCATGGGCTGGCTTAAAAAAAAAAAAAAGAAGGATACGAGCGACTTAAATCCTTACACCCGATCGTTCCTATTTCTCTCACCTCGGATGTAAGTAGCGCTGCGCAACTTCCATATAAATAGTTTTCTTATAAATTTAGGGAAAAAGAACCGAGAGATGAATTTTCTGGCCGAGGGGAGGTTCATCGAGGAACCGGAAATCCCGGAATGCCAGGGTTTTTTTTTCCCTTATTCGCGAAGGTGTTCTAGAAAAGAATGGGCCTGGGAAAGTGCGATCACGATTGCGATGAACACAGATTTAATAATTCCTGCTCTACAGGTGGCTCAGTTGAAGAAGTTTGCCGAGGGTAGTGGCCTGGGCATAAGTTTGGAAGGGACGGTCGACGTGGAAAATGGTCAGGAGGTGAGACCTCATCATTATATACGGTCCATTCTCCCCGAGGGTCCAGTTGGTCAGAACGGGACTTTAAGATCCGGAGATGAGCTGTTAGAGGTAATGCACTCTCTCCTGCAAACTTGTGATTTAATACTTTCGCGTATTACGGTGGAATTAAATGCACAATACAATTTTAATCATCTACACCCTGGGTTAAATAGAGAAATATATTTGGAGTATTTATCTTATCTAAAAGACGATCCTATGCTTCGAGGACGAAGAACTGTATTAATAGCTGATAGAACTGATCGTGCTCTTTAGGTGAACGGCTATCGTTTGCTGGGCATTAATCACATGGAAGTCGTGAGTGTTTTAAAGGAATTGCCCATTCACGTTCGGATGGTTTGCGGAAGGAATATCGCTTCTCAGGATCCACTTTGTCCAATCGACACGGCCCAGCATCAAGCTGCTTTCCAGACGAGGGTGAGAACCCGTGGAATTTATTTATCTTTTATTTTTTGTTTGATTACTGAATTAAAAAAAAAAAGGAGAGGAACATAGAACATGATTTTATACAACCTGTTATAATATTTCTCACAGAGTATCCTCGGCGGTTCGCTGCAAAATCTTTTACCAGCAATGGACCGTTTGGTGAAAGCCAAATCTGACGGCTCGTTGGCATCGACGACGACGACGGCGACCGTGACAGACGCCAGTCTGAATAAAATGAAATCGCGTTCCTTGGAGCCTCTAACGGGACTGGCAATGTGGAGTTCCGAGCCCCAGATCATCGAGTTAGTTAAAGGAGAGAGAGGACTCGGGTTCTCCATACTGGATTATCAGGTAAAGCTCCTCGTCCACCAGGCAAAAGAAATTCCCGGCTAAACCGGTGTACTGTATACGCTCTCTGTTTCATCCAGACTACAGCAAGTGGAGAAACCGGGCAATTGTGATAGATAAACAGCCCCAGTGCGCGAGAATATTGTACTTAACAGCATTAACCTCCCTCGCTACCCCGACATTCTTAATCCGTTCCAGTGAATTATTTTCTCATGGCTTTCCGCGTGATGTATCTTTCTTTCGACTCTATTGTAGCATTAGTTGAAGTTGCGACTCCATCGGAAGGGATGGCAAATTCGTTCAGCGAGACGGCCCAACATTGACCTCGACCTCGGTTGTTCCAGGATCCAATGAACCCCAACGAGACTGTGATAGTGATACGATCGCTCGTCCCAGGTGGAGTCGCCCAGGTGGACGGTCAGCTGATCCCAGGTGACCGTTTGCTCTTCGTGAACGACATCGCCCTGGAGAACGCGACCTTGGACCAAGCCGTGCAGGCCCTGAAGGGAGCCCCGAAGGGCACCGTTCGCATCGGGGTGGCCAAGCCTCTGCCCATCCCGGATAGCATTGCCCAGGTGAGCGATCAAGTTGATCAGGTCGAGGTCAGGGAGACTAAAGATACCGAGGCGACCGTGCTCCTGGTGATGGACAGTCGCAGGCAGAGGCGAGAGTACTTTAGAGAGAGAAAGGTTAACGTTGTCCATCCGCCCAACCACATGGACTTGATCGAGGGTTTGCAACACCAGCACAACCTCGTCAAGTCGGAGAGCTTCTAAATATCGACTTAGTCTCGGTGATACATACCTATACATATCCTTAAAGGGCTTGATAACGAGTTATCCGCTGGTCTAGGACGAAGCATATCGGAGACTAACGCGTCAACGAGACCGGGTATGCACCGAAGGGCAACGTCCCCATCTGCGGATACCCGGTCGTATTGAGGCATCAGCTCCCAGAATACACCCTGCAAAAATAGAACTAAACTCTTATGCCTTCCCTTAACCAGGGAACCCTTGCCGAGCGATCAATCTTTCGCTTATGATGCTTCAAATGACGGAGTAGTATGAGCAAGTTAATTTTATTTCTGTAACCGGGTCGAGGATGTGTAGCTACGCACGTGGTCTTTACCTGTGCACAGGTGATTCCGAGCAGTCGGGCCTTTTCAATTTAGACAAGGTCTTACGCATTTTGCACTGCCACCGCTGACTCTTATCGCCGGAGACTGTTATTGGCTGGAAAATATTCGCCCCCTTTATACGATTGATTTCAATTAATTCCTGTATTTGGGACTTGGCGCGACTTGGTAATAGGAAAGAGAAATATTTTATATCGAAGGTACTATATATATATATATATTTTACGAAGCCTAACGTAAGGGGGGCGGCTTTTCGCCTTATTAATTTTAGAGATCGAGGTGCTTTATATTAATCCAGGTCTACCAGAACTGTTAGGTCCTATGTCGGAAGATGATGGACAAAGTGCCTTTCGAGGTAACTCTTGAGCCACGCGAATGCCTAAGTTCTTTGCACTTGAAGTCCGATGTTAACGTCGTGACGTACGACTTCAAGTAGGCTCGATTATTATATCGTTAAGTTTAGAATTAAGTATGGGCCCGGACGGATTGAACGAGTCTACGATTTTTCTACCGTCGCGGTGGTATTAATCTTTACATTTAGCTACCGCTGGTTGTCGAAGTACATTTATACCTATATTTTAGGGCTTCCTTTTTACAGAAATACCGCCTAATTTATCGCCGCGTTCGCGATGACACGAGTTATTTCCACCGGGAGGTCCCTTGTCTCGCGGTAAAAACGAACCGCCATTTGCGAGGGAGTTAAGATAGGAAGATAGAAAAATTGGGCGAGAATCAAGTATGCAAATATTCGGTAAAGTTGCCCCGTCCGCAGGGTAAACTATGCAGGGAGAAGCTTACTCCTCGGGAGGCTGTCCTTATTATGGAAATGTTTATCCTAGATTAACGCGAAGTTCGAGCCAAGTTTAATGCACTGCGACTATTAAAGAGGTCGGCCGAGTCGTGTCGAATTACAAAAGCTACCTATCAGGGAAGTTTCCGATTAAGCGAGGAAAGTCCAGACGCTAAAGCCAGTCGGAGGGGATCGGATTTAAATTTAAGAAACGAAAGTAAGCCGTACCTTTAAGAGTTAGAAGGTGGACCGTCACATACAGTTCTCAAGGTGGAGGGGAATAATCTGAATTTATTTCCAACCCTCCGTGCGGCAATCATAGATAGTACTATCAGTCGCCCAACGATCCTCACACCTACGTGCCTTTGGTTGATCATCATGTCCGTCCTCTTAATTTTTTATCTAATTATTTCCGTTCTCATCCACGCACCGCCCTAGCCGAAGCTTCGGTCGTCCTCGCTTATTCAACGAGGAGGTGCATGCATTTCTTTCGGGCACTTGGAAGGGGGAGAAAAAAAAAATAAAGTGCCGTAACATCAGGCGTCAATCGACCCCGGGAACATTGCGCGCGGTAAAATTGTTAATTAACGATTCATTATGATTAGCGGATGGCCGTTTTACGGTTACACGGTACATCTCGGTTAATCATTACGTGGACGCGCCTGCTGGAAAGGAGGGAAAGCCTCCGGTTACATCACTAAGCCGGTGTTTGTCGAAAGCACCGACGTGGTCTTCGTTAAAGTAATTTAACAGAAAATGCGGGGAAACTTCGCTCTCCGTCGAGGGAAACCTCTGCCGTATGAGAAAAGGTCCTCTAATTCAATTTCGCGGACGGGGTGTCACAACGAGAGGCCGCCTCCTTTCCAGCGGGTACCTCCACCTTTCGCGCGAGCTTTTCCGCGAGCTTTTCCGCTGAAAAGCCGCCGCGGAAATGCGGATTCACCCGATGACGCTGTGCGGATAATCGAGGGAATTAACAGCCCGAATTCGCCGCTAAAGAGCTTAAGGTGAAGTGAAATACCCTCAAATCGATCGCAACTCGAATAAGACACTTCTTTTTTTTTTTTTTAAGGGTATTGGACCAAACCGTCCGAAACTTTGACACGTGATTCGCGACACCTAGGAATTATCCTGACACTTAGAAAATGTGGATTTTTGCAAATAAGTCTTTTTTAACTTAGCCGAGATCAAAACCAAAATGCCGCCGAGTTCTCATATCTCGTTCGATGCCCAATTATTGAAGGCTCTGATATGAGAAACGAAAGTGTCAGAATAATTGTACGACAATTTAGAACACTCTGGTAATCGCGAAACTCGCATTTGAACGGGATAAAGGGGAAAAAAGTGTCTTTACGCGCTTCCATGCCAAAACGACGGTAATACGAGCTCTCGGAGAGAAAATTTAGTTGACGCGGAAATCATAGATGGCGCAGGGGGTCCCTCTGAAGTTAATAGGGCCTCGGAAATCATCTCAGGGGATTTCTGGAGTTTTACTTGGTTTCTTTACAATTATTCCACGAAAACGACAGATGGAGTATGCCATTTAGTACGATACTCAATATACTTTGAAACAGCTGTCGATATATAAGAACGATTCACTTCACCTTAAGACTCGGTCTCGAATCTGCGATACGTCGTACTTTTAAGCCTTGTACTTGTCGCGTTGAATAAACGGGATGCTGCACGCATTATTTATATTTCTTTTATTCAACCCTCCATCCCCCGCCCCATCCTCTCATACGCATTCATCGACATTAACGTATCGCACCTTCAAGCCAGGTACAAACATTTTCTATAGATCTCAATTTAACCATTGGGGACTTAACGATCGGCAAAAGTTAACACTCGAGTGTTACATTCACCGAGGAATTAACGGCGCCAATTAATGGTTGCTAAACCCGTTGAGTAACATCGGAATATTTTTATCCAGTTAACGAGCACGAGAGATCTCAATTTCGGGTAATTAGCGATTTACCTCGGGTAGTTAGCGGCCTCTAATTAACATTAATCACGCATCGAAAACTTTATTTCGGGGGGCTTCGGATAGCCTCTGAAATCCATCAATTTAATTCATTTCATGCGATAAATCACGCGCAAAGGTTTTTTTTAACTGACCAACCATTGCATCGAAACGTTCCCTGAATTATGATGAATTTATCTGGCGTGGTACAATTGTTCTTATCACAATTGTACAGAGCCTCCATGTGGCACTCGCAGTTCGCTTCTAGATGTTAAGCGGTACCTGAACCCACGGTAATCGGTTCTTGCAGCTCGATACGAATTATCCATTGTACTCGATAGTCAGCTAAATTCTAGCTGGAAAATCGGGGAATGAATTACGGCAATTAAGCCCGGGCAGAATGCTGACGTAGATTGTGAGGCTACGTTTTCGTTGCCGTCTGATTTGCGCTTAACCGCAACTTTACTGGGTTACTGGGGTAATGGAGTTAAAGCGAAGTTTCGAGCTAGTTGATACTCTGGCGAGGCAGTATCGCACCAGTTTACTAATACCGAGCCGCGTTGTCTTTGCCTAACAATACCTTAGTTTATTTAGGAACCCCGAAAATCGGAGCTCTTAACGCCGCAAGTCGAGTCACCGTTTTACGTCTGCAGACTCGTGGTCGGATCTGCATTACGTAAATCCTGGTTTAACGCGTCCATATAAACACAGCCAGAAAGAAGAGGGCAGAAGGAAAGAGGAATTGGACATCCTCGACATAGAGAGTTATACGAGAAATGAACAGTACAAACGTTCTACAGATTAATTTTCTGTTATCAGTCGATTCGTAACGTTAGTCTGCTAGGATTAGGAAGGTAATTGCATTACAATGTCGGTCTAACGAGAGTCGAGATGTGCCCTAATAATTTGACAAATTGAAACATACAGGTATAGGTACATGTTTTAATTACTTTTAATCGAAGGTATAGGTACACCTTTGAAATCTTTCAATCGGAGGTGTAGGATTTATCAGGAAGGGTTTGCCCTTCCTTTTTGTTAATTGATAAGTTCACGACGAACTCGAGGTGCTGTTAGACCAGAGAAATTTTTTTTTTTCTGGCTCGATTTTATTAGGTGATTAATTCGTACGACCGTAGGCGTCGATTATGAGTGCATTGACACTTGAAAGACTCCTTTTAAGCCGGCGTCCTGTGATCGTTATGTCATACGACCGAGGGGGTGCTAATTACCGTAGGGCAGCCATTTTGGCGCTCGTTCCTCTCTTTTGTTCCCGTCGGCCATTAAAAAAGGGAAATCAAAGAGAGTAGCCACAGGGCTCCGAAATTTTAGCCGAGGTGCGATGTGCCGGTACTTTGCGACATCGTATTTCATCCGACTGGTCCTTTCTGTCCCATTCGCGCAGTTTGCCAATGCCCAATTTAAAATGCCCCCATTGAAATACAACATTCGGCAGAAATTTACGAGTTCTTATGGCTTTGGCACCGAATCCGCGAAAAACTCTCCCCGGAAGAGCGAGCTTTCCAAAGTGATTTCTTAAGGATTCATTGCCAAAATTATGGAGAGAAAAAAAAACAGAGAAAAAAAATTACATTTCTGCTGCGTGCACCTTTTCTCCCTTCCACGTATCCGTAGTTTCTGTGGGAAATCCTTAAGGGGTTGTCCCATTTCGATTTCCAGATTTTTCCGAGGGTCCCTTGAGTCACTTAGTGTCGGAATTAAAGACGAGGTACAGAGAGGCAAGGTCTCCGGGATCTTTTCCTCGTGCCTCGGCCCTTAATTTATCAAAAGTACGCCGTTCGACGATATTCCCTTTCCTTTTGGAGACGTCAATGGAGTCGATCGATCCCTTGCTATTTCCTGGCCGACGTTGCTCGATGCATCGACCGCTGTTTTTACGAGGGCTTAAAAAGAGTCAACGGAGGCGCTCCTTTAAAGGGTCATTTTTTTTTTTCGCTTATATCGGACTTCCGTCTTACGGCACTTCCAAAGAAATTCTTCGGGGGTCCTCGAAAGTTTTTGAATTCCAGTTTCCCGACTCGCAACTTCGCTCCTCCGGCTTGATATCCTCTCTCCAGAGACCGCTTCCGGTGTTCATCTTTCATACCAGTGACCTGTGTCCTGTGTCGTACATACAGATCAATGAAATTAATACAGGAAGTTCAGAGTTCGAGGATTAGTTTGAAAGTGGACGCGCAGAGAGGTTCGAGGCATAAAGAATACGAGGACACGAGTGGAGGATTTCGTTCAGAAGGAACAATTATTGGTGAGCTCGATGCACTCCTCCCGAGACGGAGGAGTCGCGAACAACACTCTCCGTTAGTGCTCTAGAAAAGTAGACACATTAACCGAACAAAATGGAATAGAAACTGTTTCAGTGTAACGTGCAATTCTCCCCACTCAAGAATATCGTCGCCTGTCGTACTACCCTAAATACCGAAAGACGAATTAGCTAAAGGTAACGTGAGCGTACTTACTGACCGATTTCCAGGGATTACAATACCCCTCCGAGCTGGACAATAGTCTCCGTCTAAAGACCATCTTCACGCCGTCACCTAGATTGCAAATTGCATTAAAATTACCGAGGATTCCTCTTCCTCCCATTTTTCCATTCTCTGCGAAGCTCCCCCTTGTTCTCTTCCAAAAAGTAAATTACGACAAAAACATCCCCTACAAAAGTCATCCCTATATCCTACAGATTTATTAATAATCAAGGGGATGTGAAAGTGGCATCGGAAAGCTCAATCGTTCATATAACTTTTCTTCGAAATGGGTGCCCCAAGTCGTTTCATACTTTGAAACGTGAATATAGAGACCCTAAGGTAGGTCCTGAAACTCGGGAAATTTCATTTCTTATAAACAACTTTTAAAATACCTATAAACAAATTTGAAAGGAATTGAAGTTCCATGAGTTTCAGGACCTTCCTTATAGTCTCCCTATTCACGTAGTAAAGTTTCAAACTATTCGGTAAACCGAGTTGGGGGAAAAGTTTAATAAACAAAACCTCTTCGACGCCACTTTCACATCACTTTAAACGATACATACGAACCGGTCATACTTCATTTATGTCCTGCGGACACGAATGCCTTCTCATGGCGTCGCCGGTGCAAGAAGAGGAGGCATTCTTGTCCCTAGTTGGACGCATTATTAGTATATAATTAATTATCAGTTTTATACCGTTGTCCAATTTCTCCCGGGGTAATTGTCGAGCTCGGAAACCTGCGATTCCCTGGAGAGTCGGGCCTGCAGGTCCTGCATAAATCTGCAGGAATCTGCATTGCCGGCGCCCCCGAGCTTTTCCGCGACCTCGCGTTGGTGGAACCTTCTAGGGACAAAATAAGGGAGCGTGCACCCGCCGAGCGCACGCATACGTATTCCCTTCTCGATGAGAGACATAAGTATAAATCGATGTCACCCACCTTGACGCATGTTCCCTCTAACATCGCCGCGGGGCGACGACGGGCCGTGCATTAAGAGGAGCCTCACTCGACGGAGGTAACGTATGATGTAACGTCCTCAAGACGACGGATCTAAAGCGAGTGAAGTGTCGAAGGTAGTCGTAGGAATAGTATCGCTTTTTCTTCCTCTTTTCATTTCCTTTCTTGTCAGTTTCTCTAGCCGGTAGCTCGAGCGATCGAGGAGCTTAGAGTGCAGCTCGATGTTTTCGTTTTCAGGGCCTCTGAGCGCGCAAGGCGATCCAAGATGGCGGCCGGCCGAGCGGCGTCGCTTCCGAAGAAGAAGAAGAAGAGGGACCGGCGAACGGCCACGGGGACCGGGCGACTCCCGCTTAGTGGTTTTTACGACGATTTTGGTGATTTCTATGGATATACACGTACACGTAAACTACATATTCCATTATCGTTTATATATATATATACATATGCATATACGTATCTTTAACGTCCTCGTGTAAGTACAACTTCGTGTGTGATGATTTATTGTGTATCGCCCCTGAGGCTGAGCAAATTAAAGGGTTGCAAGATCATACTGTGGGCTCTTCTTATTTGCCGGATGTCGCCACGAGGATCATGCTCGAGGATTCTGGAAAATGACCGATTTCAAGAGGTTTTTGTGGCCTGGAGGTGATTTGTACTTGCAGAGGCTCTGCCTTGGTGGGATGTGATAAGAGATATTGCTGGGAGTGGTTATGGCTTACTTGGGCGAAGTTTGCATGCGTATGCGTAATCATTTTTAGATACTGTTTAGATGTCGCAGCACGAGCGACGAGGGTTTATCAAAGGGCTGACGGACTTTTGGCGTGATTGTTTTCACTAAAATTCACCGAGACGAAGGGGACGGTATATCATATTTTCTGGTATATGGTATATAGTATTGTCCGGTATAAGGGATAGTCATGTAAGGATCCGTGATTAATTTTCTCGGGGACTTAAATCCGTATAACGCTTGTTGTGTATTTTTCTTTCCTATGCAGGTATACGTGTGTTCGAGTACCCTCGGTGCAAGAGATACGCTAAAATATCCAATACGTATAATTGCTTAAGCATTTAAACGCTTATACGTGACTTAAATACGTAATATATACGTAACTTAAATACGTAATATATACGTAACTTCATAATATATACGTAACTTCCCGTGGAGCGGGTCGCGAGAACTCGAATCGTTGAAACTCTCGTGTAACCGCGGACATAAACTCTCAGCGAGGCTGCCCAATTTTTCGCTCCGGACGCGTATTTTTAGCTTAGATATACCGGGAGAGTTGGTGCAATAAAATATCAGGCAATGTGTGGCCCGTAACGCATCCTGCAGCTCGTAAGGCGTTCCAGAGCGAGACCGTAACTTCTAACTTCGGACATTTTAATGGACTCAGGAAATACGGTACCACGTAATTATAGAAACGTTTCGCGTTCTAGGTCGGTCAAGTGTTACCACATTTCGGCAGATTCTTCTTCTTCTTTTTATTTTTTTTTTTCCTCGCCCAAAGAACGTACACATTTTGCGGGGAAATTTCTCCCGAGCGCAAGGGAAACCATACTTTATTTTCCGCGGTAAAAATCGACCATTACCCGAGATGGCTCGTTAGAATTTCTTGCAAATCCTTTCTTGTGTTTCATGTTACTGGAATGATGTCGGATTTTAACTCCTAGGAATTATTCACGTGGCTGCGTGGGAGGGAAAAAAATTGCGCTTTTTGCTGGCACAATCCCTTTGCGCCGGCGATGGGAAAATCGATACGAAATCGCCACGTTACGTCCAGGATAATTGATGTTACGATTACAATTGCAGCTTCGCACGCGAGTACGGTGCAATGCAGGAGCATTACTCTCCGGAATTTGCAAGCTGAACGAGTCGGTAAACCGTGGAAGCCCTGATAGTCCCCTCGGTCGTTGGAGAATCTACGTTACCTACACCTACGTTATCCGCATACATCCCCGATGATAAATTGATCCTGATATCGGGTAGTATCGTCGGAAAGTCATATTGCGGCCCGATAACGAGGACCCATCGCGAAAATTGATAACCAAGTCTTCGGTCGAGCTTAAGCTGGAACGCCAAGAAGTCGGAGGTTTCCACCATGTTTTCTGTTTTCCCTACGCAAGGGTTGACATTCAGTCGATTTTACATATCGAATGACACAATCGATTCGTATCAAGAAATGAAAACATGTCGGGCGATCGATTAAACGCAATGTAGATTGATTTAGACACCCCCTTGAATTTTGATAAGTTAGGTCTATTTGCGAGAAATTAGACGACTTATTTGTTCTCTCATTCGAGTAAATTCAGAGGGATGTTTAGGCTATGTTTATGGATTAATTATTCCCCTCAGTTGGATTTTAATAAGTCAGGTCTATTTGCAAGAAATTGGACCACTTATTTGTTCTCTCATTCGGGTAAATTCAGAGGGATGTTTTGGCTATGTTTATGGATTAATGAGAACCGCGTGTTAATGGATGCTTCCCTTCTTATCGATTGAAAACGAAGTGCAGACATCCCATTAACCGGTGACTTTCTATGGAACTGTTTTAAATAGACGCCGTGGTCTGTCGTTAACTCGATAAGGTATATCGTCCGAGAAGAGTCGAGAGGAAAGTGGTAAAAGTGATAACGAGTGCATGAAAAGTTACGCGGCCGTAAAGTACCGGAGATTTCGCCAGTAAAACGAGAAATTCCAGAATATTAAAGCCTGATGTGCACTTGCTGTTAAGGGCTGTTAAACGTAGGATAATATTGCCGTAATTCTTGTAAAATAGTCCCAGGAATTTAAATGCTAATTGTAGAAGTAATCACGGACGATTAATTGTTCTTTCAGCATGAACAATTTTGACATTTAAATCCGTAGAAGGTAAGACATTGCGAGAGCACGCCTAAGAAAATAATCCATTTAAGGATAGATATCCTTGGAAGGTGCACCTTTGAACCATGCTTATGAAATATTTCCTATTGATATGATATATGAACGACAATGCGATCCGTTCGAAGGTAATCCATGAAATAATCAGACCACTCGGGGAAATTCCTTTCATTCGAACAATCCTTCTTTATCGCTTTTCAACTTCCATATCGCGTCCGCAATTTTCGATTCTATAAATAAATCATGTCGCCGATATGAGGAGCACGTGGAGAAATATTAATATCGATTTATTGCACCGCACGTGTATGAACATATCGTGACCTTTTCACTGATTGCATTTCATCGGACGTACATCCATCGGAGCTCTGCTTCGAGATTTACGAATTTAATAAAGGACGTCCTTCGAGAACTAAAGCTTCCTGGCGTATGATATCTCGCAATAATTCGACGGAACAAATAAGAGATCCCGTATGTCATGGATTGGTGAGAAAACTTTCATATCGGTGTCTTCCGATGATGTACATAGCGACATAACTCGCTCCGATTTGCACGTTAACATCCTCGATATTGCGTCGCTTATATCGACTTACTATTGATGTCAATAGGCAATACTGCAGAGGTATCGTTATGAGTAATCACCCTTTTGAAAAAAGCAATATGACCAAAAACACCCGAACGTACCATAATTACCAGAAAATCAATTATCAAATTTTCCCTTCCGAGCCCCTAACAATTAAAAGCTCATACGGAGGTAGTAAGTTATTTTTCTGAAGCAAAGGGAGGCCTTTCGACTAGTAAAACTAGTTTTATTAAAATATTTACGAGATATCCCTGCTGGGAGAAAAAGCTACTCATTATTGCGCACTCGAACCTATATGAAGATCTTATTCTTCCGTCTCCTTATCCTTAAGAAGAAATTATTCGGAAATTCGGATTGCCGGCACTCGTAATCGAGGTGATTAATGCCATGCCTCTGTCCAATTTGCTCCCGTAATTCTGACCATTAGGTCGCATTTAACGCATCGGTGCTCCCCGGAGACATATCCCGGGAAATATTCGCCGATCCCTCGCGGGTGGAGGTTCTCTCCCTCGATTTTTAACGATTTCCCTGGGAGGTAAAACCACGGCGAAAATGAACTCGCCGAACCGCTGACGTGAACACGGGCCGTGAGGTGGGTGGAAGAAAAAAAAAGGGGGAAAAAATCTCGTTAACCCGGCGGTATTTTAATTTCCGCAAAGTCAATTAGTAACATACAGTGAGAGCGGGTTTTCAGCCGGCGTTGCTTGCACGTCCAGGGGGCGATGAAATTGCAATCGGGAGGAATTTCAATGGAAATCCTGCGATGGTTTCCGCCGATTAACTCTTACTTTTCCTACTCGATATTTTTCCCCTTCTTATTTTTCCAGATTGATTTTAATTTATCGTCCCGTCGGATGTACCGATTTTGTATTTCGCCCTTTCGCGTGATACCGCCCATCGGTATCACCGCGGAGCCAGGAAATCCCGGCCGATTTATCACCGCGAAATTCCCCGGGGGTTACGCGATTCTCCCACCGCAGGAGGAATTTTCTGTCGGGGATTTACGATATCGCCCCGATACGGAAAAACTACTCGTATCGTGCGTACGTACTCGGTGCCTTATCCGAGGGCAGTCTTATCTGGATCTCTTACAGGACAAACGTCGGAGCGAGACGCATTATTCGTTCAATATCTGCGAAGCGGTGATATCGCGAAATGGCCGGGTAAATTGTCAGGAAGAAAGCTCTGCCCTTATGTGCATTCGATATCGAAGTTGCTCGATATTTTACGCGTCTCCGATACTCGCCTGTACTTTTGCATTTTACTTATTCCCTCAGTTTTGCATTCTACATGCATAACGCACATAACGTGGCTACGTAAGAGGCGAGCCGAGTTTAAAATATAAATCTCTGTTCAGTGATGGAAATGAAATATTTCCGAATTTAAGGAAATGTATCATATGTTTCCGTGGAACGGCGTAATGTAAAAACGTGGAATATTATGGCCACCCAAAAGTGGCCGACAAAGCCCTGGAAATAAATAATTCAGGCCTAGGAAAGCTCGTCGATATACGGCTTTTGTCGTGTCCGAGCATAGACGTTGCATAAACGTCACCTAGTTAAAAATGCTCCTCTGAAAACAATTTCAATTACTTCGGAGGGAGTTTCTACCTCCTGCCGAAGAAGTTCTTAAAAATCCCTAAGGATGCTGTACCTAATCCACCTTAGTACCTTACAATGTTTTGAGTATTTCTAAAAGTAATTACATATCCACCCTGATTTAATTACCCGAGAGATTTCCTTGACTTCAGCCTCTGTCTCAGAAATTCCCGAAGACATTCCCCGGATAGACAGTGATGGAAAAATTGAAACAAAGTTAAGTACATGCAGTGTCTCGACGTTAGTACGCGTAGCATAGCTAAATTAATCACACGCATTACCGATAAAAAATTGCGGCGTCTGTGGCTCACATTTGAGCCATTACGTGACAAATTTACCGGAAATTTTTCCCGAAATTTATTCTCCATCATGCGTGCATACATTGCAGATACTTTATGCAGCAAATGGTATGCAAATTTTCTTGTAAATCGATTTATCTCATCATATGATGATCATGAATTTCTATCTGGGTTGTCACGAGTAATATGCATATCGGAGTACCTACGTTCATTTCAATGAGTTTTCGCGGTACGTTTGCAAACTCGGCTCGCAAACGTTACGGTTGGCATCGCCTTGGTCGTATGTTTGTCGATTTATATCCCGGGGCTTTTCACCTAGGGCAATGCCAGACGACATGTACGAATGTAGGGACGTACATGTCGCCCCTCGAATGTCGAGAAAGAGTGAACCGTGTCGTGTGGGACGGTACTTACGAGTTAAAGCCCTCTGTAAGACGTCTTGCTCTAGAGTATGAACTCGAGACCAGAAGTCGTAAGTCGTAACTTTCGCGGTAAGGGAAGGTAAGTACACAAGGCTCCTCTCACACCGGATTTCCCTCTTCCGTCTGCGGTGGGATGTATGAAATTTGAATTTTCCCCGTTAATATTAAAATTTCATGATATTCTTACGACAAATCCATGATTTCGATTAGAAACGCTAAAATGTGCGGTGGGATGTATGAAATTTGAATTTTCCCATTAATATTAAAATTTCATGATATTCTTACGACGAATTCATGATTTCGATTAGAAACGCTAAAATGTATCCGGAGATCGTGAATGATTTATCGCAAGGTGATTTCGATTAATTCGAAGGATGGAAGGGGTGATTTTATTTTAGAGATGTCTAGGGTGGAAAAATGAAGTTCCAAAAGAGGCGACGTCGAAGATCCGACGAAGGAGTTTCGAGGACTTCCGAAAATGAAAAGCCAGTTGGAAATGACCCTTAACGACCCAAGAAATCTCCCTCGGCTTGCAAATGGGTCATCGCCGTGATTTCTTAGGAAAGAGACATTATCCGGTCATTGAGATGAGTTCTCCCGCCCCTTCTTAAAAAACAAAGAGCCGATAGAAAATGGACCGCTCGAGAGTGAAAGTAACGCACCCTTTGACAAATTACGCCGCTAGCCAAGCTGTACATGTCACCCTCCTTATTATTTTAATGTATTCCGTTCCTGGGGTCTAAAAACCCACATTTATCGCCGAGAAAAAAAGGAAAAACTCTGTATCACTTCGTCCCCCTTTCAAGCAGCCATTTGCAAAATAAATCCAAGAGGAGAAATAATCGCGGAACGTCAATCACGCTGGTGAAAAAACGTAATTGCATCCCTCGTACTACACCCCCGCCTTGTATTTCGCCTCCTTCGTTAGCTCGCTATATAACTAAAACCTTACATATTTTCCCTTATTCACGGTATAAATGGAAATATTAGCATCCTACATCGACCATAAAAAAAAAAAAAGAAATAGAATTAAAACTTACTGGATATAAAATAATTCCCTCGATATGCCGTATTTTTCCCTGGTTCTAGAAAAATGGCAAACCTGTAGAAAAGTCGTGTATTAATAATAAATGCCAGGGGAAAAAATGGGCTCTAGACAATATGCCTCTAATATTCCGCTCTATCCAATATCTATTGTATATGCGTAGTCACGGAAGTCTCGTTAAAGCGCAATGTCTAGTCTTAAAAGGTATAAACGGCGCGTAGCGTAAAGGCTTCATAATCCACGTGCTATATTCGAGCCAGTTTGTCCCCATCTCGTGGTGCTCCTTGTGGCGGTACTAATGGAATATCTTTCTGTGATCTTTTTCCTGCGATCGCAACATGCACTCGGGCTGTTCAGCTGGTCAAACCGATCTGCATCTTCAGGCGAAGTCGAAGTTTGCCCGACGAGAGCGATGCGACCGATCGTGCCGCGAAACTGCAAGACTTCCCCTCGTCGAGATCAGGTAATCACGTCCCATAATTAACCTGCCTCCCATAATTTTTTCCTAATCTCTTTGATGACAAAACCGCCCACTAAGGTACACCATAGATGCCGCGACATGCAAAGAGCCGAAAAAAAGAAGTCACAGTACAGAATTAATCATTCCGACATTTCCTTCCCGGAGTTTGCATTTATTCCGATTTCCGAATAGAATGAGCAGGTGCAGGATATAGTAATTTCGTAACGTAGTGGGACCTTTAGTTCCTTGTCTAGCGAAATTGCGTGAATTCGTTCCCCCAGGACTGGACAGCGTGTCCATGGACGCGAAGGACGCGAGCAGCACCACCGACGAGGACGAGAACTTCAAGGATGCCTCATCGGTGACCCCGACCCGAAGTCCCGATTTAACTCCACCTAAGTCACCTGGAGGAACCCCTGGCGATCCATCGGAAAGTGCAGGAAAAGGGACCCTTGAAGAATCGTGGGTTCGAAAATCGATGCCTTCAAGGGAGCCCAGGGTTGTTAAGGACGAGTCCTCGCCGCGGAAGAAGAGGACGTCAGAGGGGGCGGAAGAGTCCTCTGGGACCTGGTTCACGGGGAAAAAAGCGCTAGAAGAAGAGGGTCAGTCTGTCATTCCCGTCTCGTCGCCCACATCGAGGCATCCGAAGGGCGAGGCATCGAAGCCCAGGACGATCGATGTCGTTCCAGGAGACTCTCTTGACCCGGAGGTTGGCTCCTCTCTCGAGAGGAACCTCGGCCAGAGGGTGCCAGAGGGGAAACCGCACGTGAAGATCAAAGGCCAGGTCGACCAGGAATATCCAGAGATCAGAGGGAAAGAGTCCATGGGAACTTGTCCCCCAGAAGTCGGGAGAACCATTGCAAGGGAGAAGTTCCTGGAAGAGGGACAGCGAGAGCCTGAATTCGAGGTGGAGGTTGCCAAGGAGCTCGCAGAGCGGGAGGAAATCCCCAAGGATCAGGAGTCCCTAAGGAAGAGAGCTCCAAGGACTCGCAAGGAAGCTCGAGTGGGGAGACTGGAAGAGGAGAGTCCATCCGGCAGGAAGGATTTCCCGGGGCCTTCCGGGACTAGGACCGCCAAGGAGAGGAGGACACTCCTGAAGGAGCAGGAGAGCATCGAGAGAGTCACCGAGTTCCTGGCGAAGCACAGCGCGGGCTCGGTCTTCGGCCAAGAGGTGCATCAGATGGAGAGCCAACTGTCCGAAAAGCGAGCGGAAAAGCCCCGGGAAAAATCGGAGCCGTCCACCTCTGCCGAACTCATGACAAGGTCGCAAGAGCCCAGGGCGACGCGAACTTCAGAGGCCGACCAGCTGGTTCCGGACCAAGGAATCCTTGCCAGTACCTCGATAGACGTTGAAACGAATCTCGGACCACCTGCCGAGGCATCCCCGGAGGAGATCTTTGCCCTAAAAGTGCCGAAGGATGTGAAAAAGTCACCGAAAGTCGAGCCTCCGGAGAGGCGCGTCGGAGAGGACGCCGAACGTTCTCCAGGGGTGGAAGAGGTCTTTTCGCCGGGGAAGGTTGTCAAAAAGGGCGTGACGATACAGGAGGACGTGCAGAGGATATTCTACGAGGAGCCCCTGGACCAGGTGGCGATCCTACCGGAGGTACATCTCGTAACTGCCAGGATCGTCCCTGTGGAGGAAGTGTCCAGCAATCTCGCGGCAATCGCCATCGAGTCCAGCATCAGGTCCATCTCACCACCGAAGATCATGAGAAATCAGCTTCTGGACAGGCTCGATGGAAGGCGAACTCCTCCTTCGGAATCAGCTCTACCCGAGGGTGGCTACGAGCAGCTCCAGCTGCAGCTTTCGGGCCTCTCCAAGTCCACCTCGGAGAACGCCTTGGCCTCCGACGAGGCCGAACTACCCGACGATCGCAAGATCTCCGGCAGGAACCTCAAACCGGAGGTCCTGCTCGACCTTTCGAAAGTGCCCGACGAGGAGGTGGGTCCTGCGCCGACGCTGGACGTCGATAGGGACGCGCTCCCCGCTGCGGGAACCAGGACGCTTGCCAGAATCGGCAGTGAACGCGTCAGGGGCCAACCGAGGCCGCCACTTTCCAGGACCAGGGACAAGGACCTGGTCCGATGTCCTGACCCCCAAGACGACGCGACTAGAGTCCTGGAACCTGGCCAACTGGCCCAGGAAATCCTCAGAGAGAGCGCAACCCTCGAAGACGCCCTAGATCGGGATGCTGCAGAGGAACCTGCAGCGACCTCGGATCGCAGATCTCCCGAAGCCTCGTCAATCTCCGAAATCAGGTGAGAACTCTACATACCTCTGTACTTAAACTTATCTACAATTTATTAAAGGCAGATATGAAAAAAAAAATTACAAAAATCTCTCTTGAGAATCGTTAGAAATTTCTGATTTTAACAGAAATAGAAGATTCCCATAAGTGAGGGCATCTCTAATGAGGAAGAAAATAGGAGTACTGAATGTCTTAATCATTTTCACGAATTTTACTCGATAACGCACTTTATAAACCTTAATGTCACCGAATACCCGTTTTGCGTCGGGATATTAATAATCTCTGAATTTTAGATCGTAAAGGGTGGAATGGCCGGCAAAAATGGCGAAAGTGTCTTTTGTTGGATAGTACTTTCATGAACGCATAGGGAACAAGAAATGACCTAAAGTCTAATTCGTACTCAGGGCCGATTCGCAAGACTCGTCACGCTCGCGTTTCACCGCGAATAAAACGCACCCATAGAAATTATTCGGTATTCTAAGCGGAATCCAGATAAGCGCCGTGTATACACGTTAAACTTACTGAAGTTACTAAACTCCAAGCTAATCGGGGACGTGAGGCAGAGCACTGTCTCGAACGAGGGTGGAAGTGACATTTCCCCCATTTCCGATGTACTCCGGGGTTCTCCGACGAAATAAGCCGAGGATAAAACGCCTCCACCAAAGCCTAAGCTGGTTTTATTAATTAAATTTCATTTAATGATATTAAATCCTGCCCGTTTCGGTGACTCGTGGGGCCATCTCTACCGGAATAAACGAGATAAGGTAAACGAATTAATATTTTCCGACCGTTTATGCGGTATTCGCATTTAGAAACCGTTCGAAAGCTTCTGAGGAAAATGAGGGAAAAATTGTCGAAGTACGAATGAATATTTTCTGGCTGTTTATGCGGTATTTGCATTTAGAAACCGTTCGAAGGCGTCTGAGGAAAATGAGGGAAAAATTGTCGCGCTACGTGTATAAAAATTTAAATTACGGACTTTGTCAGTCTTCCCGTTGCACGGAGGGAAGTTCGGTTAAGCTTAATTGCTAATTGCAGTTTAAGAAAGTTAAGTCCCTCGGAGTCCCCTGCTGTGAAAGGAAATCCATTTAGGAACTTATAAAAATGATGGGAAAGTGCCCGAAGAAGCCAAACAGAAAAATGGACGCTGCGCGTTCTCGGCATTTTCCCCAGAGAGAAGGAGAAAGAGAGAAGGCTGGAGCGGTAAAAAGAGAGGGAGGGACGCGTACCACGGTAATATCATTCCCGCAGATATATTTGATTATCATAATTTAAAACGAGAGAGGTCGGAGATTACGGTTCCTCTCCGCCTCTGGTGAGGGCATTCCGAGGCATTTGTTTGCCGAGGCGACATTTTAACGTCTCTTTGTTGTTTTAATATTTCCTGCTCTTTAATAATAACCGTGCTTTGAATAATATTAATAAAAACGGGGGATACATTTTCACCACCCTGGAATTTAACTGGGTGAGATCCATCCCATTTACACCGTCAAATTAAAACCTATGAGAAGGGATCAAATTATGGCGAGGATAAAATCAATGGCGACCTTTTCCAGTAATTGGGATGACGAAATTAGTCCAACTAATTATCGGATAATTCGTTTTAATCCTCAGACTCTCATTGGAAGGGTGACTTCGAACATTCCCCTGCGAGTGATAATTAAACGAACGAGTTCTCGTTATTATTCATCGGATTAATGACATTCTGTCCGATTGTCCTATCCGTGACTTTGTTGGCATTGACTCGAAGTCTGATTCCGAGGATACGGTATCAACCACCGAAGGAAACTCGATTTCCGGACCTACCCTTCCGGTGCTCCCGTTCACCCTTTTCGTCCCGCCCCTCTCTCGGTCTCCTTCCATCCCCTCCCGGTTCGGGGCTAATCATTTGATGCAAATGAGCACCGATCGAAGCCGCGCTCGGTATGGTCGTCGGTCGCCAATTCACGCGGAAATGGCAACAAAGGGCCATTGCTCCGCGAACCTCACCGAGCCGGGCTCGGATAAGCCAAAAGGTACCTCTTCCGTGTAAATTTACCTGCCAGGCTGGTTCTCTCTCTCGAATTCACAAAATCCACCCCAGACATTTCCGACCTACACCCGCCCCTCCAACTTCCACCGTCCGCAAAATACCCCTAATAAGCGTAAATTGATCCATTCTCCGACAATATATTAATTTAACGCACAAGTTCATACATTTCTAGTATACAAATTCCAACAACAAATGTGTGCCTCCACCCTGTATCGGTTCAGTCTAAAATCCCATGTTCGAGTGATAGGTAACTTTAGGTGGTATCGGGTAGTTCCAAAAAGTACTTTTTTTCGTTTTCGAGGCAATTCATTAGAAAAACGTTGAAACTAAGTACGGACTTCCATTCGGAGACAAAGTGTCGGTGGGTGGCGGGGGTCGGCCGAAAAATCTTGTTAGTCGAAAAAAGTTGATTCCAGGGGACTTGGCCTGTGTTCACGTACCTGTCCTGGCTAGCCCTACGTAACGTGGCGAATAACGACGTACGGGGATTCCATGACCGAGCGAGGGCCGCTTATTAGATCAGAGTAAGCCAGTTTGCAGTGACGCACGACCGCCCTGACGGCGACAGTGGGAGCCCCCAAGTTGACCGGTGAGATTCCTTCTTCCTGCCTTCCTCTGTTTATTACCGAGCCGAGCTCCAGCCTCGCCTCTGTAGGCCGATTTTTCCCCGATTTTCCCACGATTTTTCCGACGATTTTCCAAATATTTTCCGACGATTTTCCGCTACTCTTCCGCCAATATCCCGCCGGCTTTCCAAATCGCGCTCCTAACCGGAAGTGGCCGCGGCAGACCAGGGACCGTCGACCGGAAACGCGACATTCGTATGTGAGTAATCAACTGAACTGGTTAAAAATGGTGAAAAATAAAAAAATAGATCTAGAGTTCCTCTAAATCGAACCTTGGGCGAGGGGCTGTTCACTTGGGAATCAGTGAAAATGATTTCCTTCTTTCAGAGCCGATTGCCTTTGGTTTCATTTGGTAAACAATGCGATTCGGTAACAAGTGACGTTTGGCCATAAAATTGTGACAGTATTCGGTGATTTTCAAACGATGTCCAGCTGATCTCCACGTGATTTCGGGCGTTAAAATACATAATTTCCTGAGTGAATACCTCCTCGTACTTGGATGTAAAATTGTGCAAAGGAGGGAGGTATATAGCTATCCGTCGTGGTGAAGTCGCCACTTATGGGGTGGAGAAGAACGAGATATATGCGTGTATACGTATATATATCGTCATATATATTGGGCTGATTTTAATTTTGATTTTCCGGTTGCGAGGGATGATTGATAAGCAGGAAGATAAGCTGGGAAAATCAGGTGATTAGTAGAACCTGGTCTAGTATGTTTAGCGAGCAAAAGGAGGACTCGGGTTTTCCTGGCTGTTTTTGTCTCCTCCGACGTGGAGTTCTGCGTTCATCTCGAGTAGAGCATTTCCCGCCAAGATGGCGGGGCTTTTTTAGAGTCCGTCGGTGCCAAGGGGCGCCTGAAATAGACAAACATGACACAGGATCGATTACGCATTTCGTATAAAAGCAAAATCGTCGATACGGCTGCATTTGACGGCCAGTAAACTGGCATTGTTTCGTATAAAAAGATGAATACGTCAACAGATTCTATTTAAGCGCGGAAGTAAACAAGATCAATCGCTTCTTATATCATCTCCCCTGATAAATTTTCGATGGGCATAGAAACAAGTACAGAGACAAATCATGAAATTTAAAATACCTTAATAGAGCTAGGCGAGCCAACCGGAATTGTCAATTAACTGTTTTACATGAAAGCGGCTCGCAAGTAGTCTTTTAAATTTCTTTTACTTTGCTTTAAAATCCCGATTCCTATTCCGCGAGTGTTCGCTTTCAGGTAAGCCAAACGACTGTACGTGTAACGTCCGCTCGTAACAATTTCCTCCGGATACTCAGGTCGAGATGAAAATCGAAACGGCACGTAGATACGTTCTAAATCGTGCAGAAATTACGAAGAAAAAAAAAATAAATAAAAAAAATAATACGGAAACGTGAGTATAATTTTGGTCATGATTTCTAGCCCAAAAGTTTCGTCGACGAGAGGACTCGCTACTCTGAGAAGAGCCCGAAGTTTGCGAGGGGAGGAGAAAGCTCATCCGCCGGGTGAAGATCGAATTTGCATTCCCAGCTCGGCCGAGGATATCGACTTCGAAAATTTGGGCAGACTATTACCGGAGGAACTCTCCCAGGAGAAGGTCTTATCGGTGAGGAAAACCCCGAAGGACTCCTGGGCTTCGTCGGAGTCGCATTACACGTCTCTACAGAGGGTGTCCAAAGACCTCGACTTCAGGCAGTCATTGACATCTGACGTTATTGCCGAAGAACAACATCAGAAGGCATTAGAGAGACAAAGGGAGCACGTGCGGTATCTCCAGAGGACCAGATCACTAGAAGGCGAAGTCGAAGGCCCTCCTGGTCCAGAGCCGGGTACGTAAGACCTACTCCAAAAAGTGATAAAACTAATTTTCCAAGCAGAAATCATTTTTCTCTCGAACCTAAACCCTCGACTATTTCATTCCCCCCTCTTTCGATCAATTAATAGATATTTTATTAACGATTAATCACATTGGAAGAGAAGATCGTCCGCGTTCAGCAATTGTTCCCAATCGTCGTGGCTAATGTCCAGAGCGCAACAATGGATTCGATTTCCCGCAAAATGTCGATAGTAGAGCTTGCTTCTCCGTTCCCTGGGAGATTCCTGGGGACAGATATGAAATAAGAGTCCAGCCGAGAAGAAGGCTCGTTAGGGAAACTCACGTGCTCGATTTAACCTCCCCAGATTGGCGCGTCCCCGAATTCGCTCCAGAGGAAGAGGCAGCCAAGAGAGGAGAGGAGTCGACGTCTCCCCTGGGATCGATCCGCCCTGAGGAAGAGCTCTTTCCGGAGGAGACAGTTTCGACACGACCTTCGAGTAAGAGCAAACGAGAGGCCGACACTCAGACCCAGCAGCAGAGCAAGAGTACTCAGTGCGACCTTACCGAGAGCCCCGAGAGATCGATAAGGGCCTTAAAGCAGAGCTGCACGCAGAAATCCACGAGCAGCCCCAAAAGAGAGGTCGAGACCCAAACCGAAGGAGAGAACAAGAGCACCCAGTGTTACGCCGAGAATTTCCCTCAGGCTTTTCCCAGCAAGGACCACAAGATCGTAGAGACCACCGAGACCTATAGAACTCCAGATTTCCCAGCGAGTCCTAAAAAGGAAGCAGAGGTCCAGACCGAGCAGGAATCCAAGGCTGTCCAGTGTGGAGACGGCCTTGATCTTGAACTCGAGGCCCTACCAGGGTCGAGGTCCTCGTTTGGTCATGAAGTAAGGTCCTCTGGTAGAGAGACCTCCCTCAGGGTCGCGTTTCGAAGCCCGGAACGCAGTGTCGATTTCGAGAGCCCTCGGGAGTCGGCCTTCGAGAGCTCCGAGTCCTCCTGCGACAGTCCAGGATACTCCTTTCCTGTCGTTCTGCTCACACAGGAGGATCTCGAGATGACGGTCACCCATGGGTACAGGGACAGAGATGGAAACGTTGTCTGGGCCAAACATTGGGGCCCGGAAAGACTCGTCGAGATCTACAGGGATCCCAAGTCCAGCCTTGGTCTCAGCATCGTCGGGGGAAAGGTACGGATTCACATTCAAACCTCGTCATCTCCTCGTGAGAAGTCGCGACGAGATTTCTTGAGGTCTTTCATATTCCATATTTTCTTATTTTTGGATATTTTCGAACAAACGTGCCTGATCGTGGAACGAGTAACTTTGCTTTTCCGTTCCTTTCTTTTCGCTGGGATCCTTAAACATTTTCTGTTATCAAGGTAAACGTTCAAATCTCGTCATCTCCTCGTGAGAAGTCGCGGCGAGATTTCTTGAGGTCTTTCATATTCCATATTTTCTTATTTTTGGATATTTTCGTACAATGGTGCCTGATCGTGGAACGAGTAACATTGCTTTTCCGTTCCTTTCTTTTCGCTGGGATCCTTAAACATTTTCTGTTATCAAGGTAAACGTTCAATCCTCGTCATCTCGCGAAAAGTCATGGCGAGATTTCTTGAGCTCTTTAATATTTCATATTTTCGTATTTTTTTATATTTTCGTGCAACGGTGCTTGGTCGTCGAACGAGTAACTTTGCTTTTCCGTTCCTTTCTTTTCGCTGAGATCCTTAAACATTTTCTGTTATCAAGGTAAACGGCGGGATGTGGCTCATGCCTCGAGGGGGTTCCTTGAGAAAGGACGAAAGTCACCCTGGCACCTTGTCGTATTTATGTATCGATTTATCGGACTTTCCGATAAGGGTTTTCTGGAGTATAAATACAGAATTCAAAAGAGGGCGGCTGACTGAAAAGAAATCGGTTTCCTGTCTGTAAAGACGCGAGAGATGACGAGTATTCCCATGGGAGAACCGGTGGAGAATAATCTCTCCCGTGATAACAAAAGATAACAGATATTTAAGTTAGTTACGTAGACCCACGGTTACCTCGGATGATTTAAAATCGCCATTATATCGGTACCTCGGGCACATAGATCACTTATCAAGTACACGAGTACGAAGTAGGTACATTAATTTCAACTCGTGACAACAATGTCTACTTGTTCTCCTTCCGGGGCCATTAGAATCCGCATTTGCGAGTGCTCCCATCGATTTTGCCGAAGACATTGGTCGAGGTGTCTTCCACCTCGTTCGCTAACTTCTCTAATTGTTCCTCGGAGGACGGAAAGCGCGGATCCGCGAAATTCCCGGATTATCCGGAATTACTTCACCTTGGAGGAGGCTGCGGATAAATTCCGCACTATTTCGGTATCTCGCCTTTTACGGTCGATGTTTCAGGTCGACCTGTGCAACGAGGCGGGCAACACTCAAAATATATCCGGCATCTTCATCAAGAACGTCTTGCCGAACAGTCCTGCCGGAAGAACAGGAGAGCTGAAGGTGAGTCAAATCGAGCGACTTTGGCGGCCTAGATCTTAAAGTTCATTGAAAATTCTGAAAAGTAGTTCGTTAGTACCTAAAAGTACGAAGAAAGGAAGAAAAAGAGAAAGTGGAAAACTCTCTTTGAGCCTTCCGGTTGGATCTTTCGACAAAGCCATTAGCGCTCCCGTGCGGTCGAATATCAGTCTTCAGCGGCGCCTTTGATTTTTCTGAAAAAATCATATAAAAGAAAATAGATGGCAGTCGCTTTGAAAGAGTCGCTTTTTAAGACATGCAGATTCCCCCTTTCGCGTTCGGCTCTACTTTGTGAAATTGAAAGGGAATGGACAGGGTGGTGGATAAACCATTTGTATTAACATACAAATGAGGTACACCCCGTGGCACCGATAGACCTTTCCATTAAATTCATTTAATCAACCGTAATTTCGTTCGAACTGCTGCGGAGCAGGTTTGTTAAATGGAACGCCGTTTATGTTTTAATTCATTGCAAATGGATGCCCCGAAAAGTTGGCAGCTCCTTTCTGACGTGTAACGTAATAGCGGCGTTACTTACGCCCGCAGTGCAATTGCGACCTCGGCGATTCTAGAATTTCGCGATGCTCAGGTTACCCAGGCGGAATAAAATTCCCGGGGAGTTTTCCCAACTTCCGGGCCAAGCCGTGTAAACGTAGACATCCCGGTTACGGTAGAATTACAGGGAACTCTAACGTCGGAGTTGGGGATAGATCCCTCGTAAGGCAATCTAACTTGACTACATCCGAGTTAAGGTACGGAAGCGACAGAATCGAGATACGGAAGGAACAGAACGGAAATGCAGGAACAATATTAAAAATGCCTTAAAGTAATTAACAAAACATCTACCCCAATTGCGGGGACATCCGTAACACCGATCGTTACATTTTCACAGGCTCGCGAAATGGAAGAAAAAACGCGAAGCTTCTGCCGAGAAATGTCCACGTAAATCGAGATCAATTACGGCTAGTCCCAGAAATCTAAAAAATAAGCATCGGCTCGATTAAAGAGAACAATCGCAGAGGGATCTTTCAGTGCAAAGAAATCCGGCGGAATTCGTCCGCGAGAATTGTCATCTACTAGGTCAATAGTAGCTCAGCCGATATTTTTCAAGTCCTTAAGGGGATGTGAAAGTGGCATCCGAAAGCTCAATCGTTCATAAAACTTTTCTCCGTCCTGGGTGTCTTAAGTCGTTTCAACATTAACAAACTATTTTTAAAATACCTATAAACAAATTTGAACAGAATTGAAATTTCATGAGTATCAGGACCTTCCTTACAGTCTCTCTATTCACGTTGTAAAGTTTCAAACTATTCGGTAAACCGAGTTGGGAGAACAGTTTTATAAACAAAACCTCTTCGACGTCACTTTCACATCACCTTAATTTCACGATAAGTAGTTAAAAGTCAGATTGTTACTATCCGGGAAATTCACGTTAAATCAGTTTTTCCTCGGGTGGAAAAAAAATGGATTACAAAGGGTTGAATAAAGGGTACTTAGTCTAGGCGCGCGCACGGTGTTATCGGGGGCGCGCGGGTTCCGCGATGGATAAGGGGCGAAATCGTCGAAATCGGCGGAATGTCGTCCTTAAGGGGACACGGGGTCGATTAGAATGGAAAACTAGCAAGAATCGTCGAGTAGGAGCAGTTCCATCACTCGGAGCAATTCGACGGAGTTCAGCGGAGAGGCCGTTCTTGGGGCGCAACAATGGCCCGATCCTTGGCGAGCGGCACATGGCTCGGCCTCTTCGTGATTGAAAGCATATATCCTGCTTTCGTGCGGAGGGACGGAGACACTGGCGAGACCCGGAGAGGTGGCTAGGAGAGGATCGGAGAAAGAGGGAGAGACGGAGGTGCCGGGCGCAAGAGAGAGACGGCGCGCTTGGGCTGCCTCCTCGAGCAGTCGAGGGCAAAGAGGGAACGAGGCGAGGGTGGGTAAGAGCGACTGGGAGAGAATCTGTTCCTCGATCTAGTCGGCGAGACGCCGCACGCTGGAACCGCCGGTTCCACTCCGAGGTCCGCCGGAACTCGCGGAACTCGCGGGATTCTCCTTACCGCCGCACCTGTCGGAACCACGACCTACGCAATATCGGAAGCCACGAGGCGAGGCCCGGATGTTCAATCGCGACCTGCAAGAAGAATGGTGAAATTCGAGTGAAAGTAAAGATCGTTTTCATTCGAGGAAGGTACCGATCATTTGCATTCGAGGAAAATAGAGTACATTTTCATTCGCGGGAAAATCGAGATCCGCGGATGTTAAATCGCTACCTGGAAGAGGAACGATGAAATTCGACTGAAAATAAAGATCGTTTTCATTCGAGGAACGTACAGATCATTTTCATTCGAGGAAAATAGAGTACATTTTCATTCGCGGGAAAATCGAGATCCGCGGATGTTAAATCGCTACCTGGAGGAGGAACGATGAAATTCGACTGAAAATAAAGATCGTTTTCATTCGAGGAACGTGCAGATCATTTTCATTCGAGGAAAATATACATTTTCATTCGCGGGAAACTAGAGATCCGCGGGAAAAGCGGCCACCCTTCGGGGAAGTTGAATGAAGGAAAATCGAGAAGACTCCGAGGAACGAGTCCTTTTCCACCTGGACTTGAATGGAGAAACGTAGAAGGTGAAAGTGCTTCGATTGTAAACTTCTCCCGTGAATGGCGGTGCACCGTGATTCCCGGGCCATCGTAACTCGGTTGGCCCTGGAAAACCGAGAAATGTGAGACTCCGGCGAGGAAAGTTAAATCTGTACGATTTAGAGTGCTCGTGGATTTTAATGGACACGGGAATGTAATCGATAAAAATAAAACAGTGAATTATGTCACGGGGTAATGAACCACGAGTTTGATAAATCTGTATCGAGGGCGAATTCGCTGTGCGGTAATTTCTATCGATATTGAAATCGGTCTGCAACTCGACCTCTGTAGTTCGTGTATTTCCCTGGAGTATTGGCAAATAATTAACATTTTTTTAGTTACATCGATTTATCGTACTTTCCTCCCACTCGACGCGAACTCGCATTTACGGTCTGTTTACGTGGGATGAATCGGGTCAGTGTTTCGATTAGCGCAGGGGGGCATGCACTTTTTATCCGAATATACGATACGTGAGTTTTCTCTCCTCGATTGCAGACCGGAGATCGGATAATCGAGGTGGACGGCGTGGACTTGCGAAGCAGTACCCACGAACGTGCAGTAGAAGTGATCCAGGCTGCCGGAAATCCTGTGTGTCTCCTGGTGCAGTCTCTTGTGCATTTGGTGAGTTCCGGGGCTCCCGGTGTTTTCGATCCTTGGTTACCCATCGCCTCCCATAAGCGGTTTAACCCCGACAATCCTCCGTTTCGACTGTCCGGAATGGATGTTAAATCTCTCCCTTCCGTGAATTCCAAAGTGTCCAGTAAGTGGTATAAATAACAAGTTTTATGAGGATTTCCCAATTTTTATAGATTAATTCAACGCCCCCTGGTGTACCTAGTGAGCTGCAATAAGTCTAGTATTTTATCCCCTTGGCATGCAATTTCTGTTTAGTGGGTTGCAGTAAATTCCGTATTTTAGATCCTTGGGGTAGAATTCCCATATAGTGAGTTGGAATAAATTCGGTGTTTTAGATCCTTGGTAAACAATTCCCATCCAATAAGCTATTTATCCCTCTTCCTATATTTTAACCAAGTCCGAACAGGACCTCTCGACCCTGTACGAAAATTTAAAAAATCCGTGCATGACCATCTAATCGAAGTCCAGGAATTTCCTACGATTTGTCAAGATTTGCCGATGCAAAAAGCCTCGATGCATCCTGAGCTTCGGTTCCGTCGAATCAAATCAATTTCCGATGTTTCCGGTCCTTGATTACTGCCCACGTCCGATGGGCGGTATTCCAGGATTCGAATTCAAGTTTAATCGAAATCAAACTAGGCTCGGGATCGAATCCATCGAGAATCTGACCCGAGTCCTTGGCGAAAAAGGAGGGGCTAGATCCTGGGGGTTTCTTCCTTGTTTCCGTTTCTCATAGATTTAGGAAGTTCCGGTCGCGCCGAGTAATAGGCCGGAGTTTCCGGAGTCTTTAATCCTGGATGACCACCCATGTCCGATAAGTGGCTCGCCATTAATAATCCTCCACTTTGTCCGAATCCGAACGGACGTCAGGTCGAGGTCTCTCGAGCTCGGACGAGCTCTTGTTCCGGCGAGCTGTCGATTCGTCCTCGACTCGAGCCAGAATCGAACTCGAACTCGAATCGATTCCCGGATGTAAAGGGGACCTGCCGGAATCCAATAAAAGCCTCCTTCTGACATAACGCTCCCTGCGAGTTATTGGCTTTCAAAGAGCGAGAGTTAATCCCCTGGTTAGCTCGAGTCTAAGGGCAATCTGCCTGAATGCAGATTTCACAATTGAACCATCAACCTGGCTCGAAATTCTGCCCTTTAAATACCTCGTTTTGACGCGAACGAGCCCTTATTTCCGAGTATAGAGGGCCTAATTGATAAAATGTGCCCATAATTATGAAAGTGGTCTAAGTCAAAATTAAAAAAAAAATGAATTTATCAGTTATTTCACGCCATATTATTTCAAACGGGATTTCCCATAACGCGATTCTTCGTACAACGCGGCAAATAACAAAACACGTTATGTTCGTTATGCAAAAAAAACTCTCGTACAGCGGAATTTCCTATTATGGGAATTCATAAAGCGCGTAACGTATTAACCGCGTTATAAAGGAATCAACGGTACGGAGGAAAGAAGTGCTCCTTTTAACGAAATGTAATTTTTATTCCCAGTCCAATGTGGTTAAAAAGAAGTGCAGGAGTTGCGGTAAATAAAAAAGAAACATTTGAGCCTCGGGCTCGACCTGGTGTATACTAGCCTGCAGTTGTTGGCTCTGAAAGTGTGAGAGTTAATTCGCTGGTTAGCTTCAAACAGAACTGGTTAGCCTGAATGTGCGAACAGTGGCGAGAGTTAAATTGAAGCATCAACCACGCTCGTTCAGAGATCTCCTGGAATTCCTCTTTGCACAAATACGCCTTCACTTTCCTCCTAGCGGAGAATTAGCCGGCCCAATTGCGCAGCAATTCTAGATCTAATTTCTCGCCGTTCCCACGGCGGAGCAATATTATCATTAAAAGGAATAAACAGCGTGCATTACGTCGATTGTGCGACTTACATCCGGAGGAGCTTCAAAGAGAAGCGAATTCGACAGGAATATGCAAACGATTACGACAGCTGATTCTCCACGTTGGAATATTTTCTTTAGCCGTATAAATTGTTAGCACAGAAAAATCAACGATTCGGCCATCAATCCCACTTCTGGGATTTCTTTCAGGCACCAATATTAAACTAACCATTTTGGGGGATTCCTTGTTAATGGAAAAGGCACGAGCGCCTGGAGAAACCTCCTTGAAAATATGTTGCTTCTATTACAGTTGGGTGGAAAATAAAATTAGCTGCCGTAGGATTTACCGGGAGAGTGAAATTCCACCTTCAATTCCTCCCTGGGCCGAGAGGGAATCCGTTTAAGCCATTAAACAGGTCGTCGAAAGTACAAGTTTTAATCTATTTACCCTGACAGTAAAAACCTTTTCAGGGCATGTACATTTAATTCCAACGCGAGCGTAATAGGTTACCGTGATATTGCGAAGGGAAATCTATATATCTCTGATTACTTAAACCAAAGGTTTCTTATGTATTATGCCTCTGACAATTCATATCCTCTCAACAATGCGGTTAAAAAATAAGATTTCCCCTTTTTCGACGTTTTAAAATTTCCCGACAAGGGTGAAATTATTATTCCGCGACCAGTTGACGGATACCAGTTACTTAGGTGCTGCTTTTAAGCCCCCGGTAATATATCGGATTACTCGTAAGTAGATTTTTCGATGCATTTCAAACTAGCTCTGATTCGAGTAGATGGACGAGCAGACAGGCAGAAATCAACGAATATCAAAGTTCTGCCTCGAGGGACATAAATCAGATTTTCCCGTAGGAAAGCAGAAATCGGAATTGCGAGTACGACGAAAGTTACTCATTGTTGGGGGTAACGGGCATGGGCACGGAATGGAGAATTCTTCGATACAGATGATTACCTCGGGGCATAGAATCCAGGTTATAATGGAAAAGAAACATGAAATACCTGAAACGAGTTTTCATGCTATCCGACGCGCAATTTCAAAATTCAAAATCAGCTCACAGAGAATCCGCAGTTACGGACTCTAATTACCAATCAATAAATCGAATGTGTACACGCGTGAGTAATATTCAAGTACCAAAGAAATTTGGAAATTTATCTGCGTATGTTTCCAGGACATTTCCATCCTCACAGGGTTGCAATGATGGCAGACAACGCATCTGCCTCCTTTAGTACTAATGTATATATGATGTAAATACATGCCTTAGAAAATCGGAAATACGTCGAGGGATAAATAAAACAGATGGATTAATTAATTTATCGGTATATATACGAGGCCACGCGGTTACTTTAATCCCAAGTAACGCATTCGCCGCAGCACAGGAGAATCGCCTCCACCACGTGTAAAGGGAATTATGCACGCATAGGTGTTGGTATAATCGACGTGCCGCACCGATGGTCCAGAGAGGCCGGATTTCCAATAATCGGAAGAGGGAGTTTCGGCGGCATATATGGGTTAGGTGTTCGGTCTGTTAAAGAGATAAACGGTGCCTCCCGTTATTGCATCCGACCCGTTCCTCACATCCACCATAAGCCAATCCGTGATTCAACCCTCTCCCTGTTTTTCGCGCAACACCCCGTGCCCGCTTTGCCGGCTCTGTCACTGGACTCAGTCCATCCCCGACACGCGATGCAACGGTTCTTTGGACGGAAAAATGTTACCTTCGTACGTTGTCATTGTCGCCTCGTACACGGTTACACATCCATGCATGCGCGCGAGCTCCTACGTCCCTTTTTCGGCGGCCTCGCCGCGATTTTAACGCCCGACCTAACCGACGCCCCCTTCCTTTGTGGATAGATAGTTTCCCGTGCGTAGTATAAAAAAATGTTTCGGATAAAAGTTGTAAACAAGGATCTGTGGAACAAGTTTCGTCTGGGACGTTTTCTTATATCTCGCCTTGTTACGACGGAAAGTTTCCCTGATTTGTGGTGCCGTGAAAACTTCTTTATATCATCCAGCCATAAATGAACCTGCACTACTGTATTACAAGATATTACTCCTACGCTCCAAATGCATGCAATTCTCCACTCTATCTAAAAGAAATATTCTACACAGAAAATGAACTGCTATGGCGGATAAGTTTCATCTAAAATGTCTTGCGGTATCGTGTTGTTTCCTCGGAACGTACGTGCGTCAAAAATGTCTCGAGTGCAGTTTGATATGTAATCTTAATGCGGGAATAAAATTCGGATGGCTTATAAAATAACCCTAAGGGACGTCGTCCAAGATGCGGTTTCCTGTCCCCCACGTTGACCGGATGATTCCCCTAAAGGCAGCTTATATCCTCGGAATGTCTAAAAATTCCTGTGTCAGCTTTTCCCTCAGCATCAAGCGAATCAGACGCGCCCGTGCCCTCGCGTATACCATCTACTTCGCGTAAAAAACGCGTTTCCTACCTTAACGACAAATAATACCAAAAATCGTCTCCTACAAAACGTGTCGAGCATACTACGAAGACCAGATTTTATCCCAGACAATTTTTCCTATCTGTCAGTGATACCCCAAAAAATGACGTTCATTGAAGAACAACGCGATTCCTTTTTGCTGGGTACTGTGTTACAAAGGAATCGTTTATGAAATAACATCAAAGGAACTTCCCTCCAAAATGGAGATTTCTGTCACATGCACGGGCTGGTTGTTTCCCCAAAGGCAGCTTGTACCCTCGAAACGTGCCTCGACATCTCTCGATCAGCGTTTTCGTCTCGGTATCTCCTCACGAGCGATTCAGACGTGTCTGTGGGGTTACACGTGTAATCTACTGTACATAAAAATTGTAATTTTCCGTCCCAACGGTGCATTATCTCGAAAAACGTTTCCCACAAAGTATATCCAGTGCAATGCGAGGAGGAAGTTTTATCTTAAAGAATTTTTTCTCCGAGCCACTGGGTCACGATAAAACCACATTTATTGGCGAACGCTGCGATCTTTTTATACGCCCAACACAGCGCCGTCGAAAAGACGGTCGTAGAATAATTCCAAGATGGATTCTCTCCAAAATGTAGATTCCTGGCCCTCACAGGGGCCGGTTATTTCCCCGAAGGCAATTTATGCCCCCGAAACGTGGCCCGAAATCCCTCGATCAGCATTTTCGTCCCTGTTCTTTCGGAAGAAACGAATCAGGCGCGTCCACGGACGTAAGACTTAATCGCGCGCCTTCGCTCCTACGTCCCCTGCATATTTATTCGGGTAAAGTACGTCGATCGGGTCAGAGGTTAATAAGGCACATCATTGGACCAGGATTTTACATTGGACCAATTGAGTCAGAGATCAGAGGAACGCCTAGTGAGGTGTAATTTCTAAGTACACAGAGACGTAAGAATTAATTACTCCCTAATTTTTCCATGGACGGTACAGAGTCCCGAGGATGAGAGACGAATGCAGGATGAAAGGAGGAACGACGGTAGAACCGCCAGACAAGGAAGCAGGGATTTCCTAGACCAAAGTGGGGTCTCCATGGGAACTCCCACGACTTCCTTTTTTCAAAAGCAGCAAAGTTCGCCTGGGAGGTCGCCGGAAGTGATACAGGTCGGTGCCCCGAGCTAATTTCAATGCAAATGGAGAAAAGTAAGCCCGCGGAATCAAGAAAGCCGTCTCTTTCCCCAGGAAGGAGTGCAAGACCCAAATAGGACCGGAATCGGAAGGACAGATTCTCGGAGACAGTCGAGTAGAAGAGGCGTGGATGGAGCCGGACCGGCAGCGCGAAGGTGAACTTATTGATCATTTTTACCTCCTACACCTTTATATTTATCTTCTAAGGTAACTTGGGGTAATACGGCCCACCATACCTTAAAAGGCTTGTAGAACCTAAAATATGCAGTATTTTGGAAATGGGAAATGAGCAGGGTGTCCGCGAACAATGTTCCCTTCGGTAGCACACCATAGAAATAAAATACAATTCTAAATGGAAACGTAATTTAAAAAGAAAATCGCTGTATGATGCTTCTGAGCTTTGCCGATTCAACTGACTGTGGGAATTAATTTGCACATTTGTTACCCACGTAGGCCTTATTGTCCTAAGTTACCTTAATAATTTTCTCAAGTCACGTCAAATCGTTCAGATGCGAAAATGGGTATGGATGAATTAGAAATGCGAGTGGAGAAAAATAGTACGCGAGAAATCCAGGGCTTTGAGCTGCACCTGGTGCACCGTCTTTGCTCGGCCTCGTAAATCCAATGCCCATTGATCGTTTCCCGCGGAATCGGACAGTTCGGTGCGATCCGCTGATTAAATTTACGGGGACATTAACGCGGTTCCAGATCCTCCATGAAGAAGTCAATTCGCAAGAAGGCCCCTTCTCCGCCGAAGGGAACGCTCGGCGAGGTCGCCGAGGAACGCGAAGAGCAGCCGCCACCTCCGAAACCGAAGCAGGAGGCCCCGAAGAAGAAGTACTCCTCGGACGAAAGTTCCGACGAGGAAGACACTCGAGATCTCGAGGGGAACGTGTACACGAAGGCTGGGATCGAGGTGAGGTTCTCGGCGAAATTGATTGCTTCGCGAGCGGAGCCATTATTCTAGGATTTTGCCCGCGAAGAGCCATCGAAAGACCCGCCATTGAAGCGAGAGTACCCTTGCTTACGTCTGCTGTTAAGATAATTTTCATTAAATCTACCCGGCGAGATGTTTCCGTTCAAACATCCTGACTGCCTCCCCTGTGGAGCTCCCGACTAAAGAAATATTCAGGCAATCAAAACTCGTCCGCATGTTAACGATAACATTGTTAAGGTGATGCGAAAGCGTCGTCAAGGAGTTCTCTCGCTCGTGAAGCTTTTCTTCAAACTGGATTGTACTGTAAAAAAAAAAAAAAAAGAACTCTTGTAAAACATGAAATTTCACGCGTGTCAGGACCTTCCTTATACCCTCCACATTCAGATTGTAAAGTGGAACAGTTATTAATGAATTCTCCATATGAAGAAGTATCATTCGATGTGTCATTTCCAACATTTTTAAAAAGGGACCTTCGCGTCGCGTTTTATCACGAGCTTGTGGATGCTCTTGCTAGGATGGCCGTCGATAAATTGATCTGCACGTTTTAAGGAGAACGGATGGCCCGATTTGGAACGTCTTTTGACATCTCGCACGAGATAGAACCTTTTACGACAGTTTTATCGGCGCGCGTTCAAGATCGACCCGGTACTGCTCGGGGTCGAGATCGATCGCCCGAAGGCGCATCTCGAATGATTTCCCGATACGTTTCCGTGGAAGGTTTGTGACGTCAGTGAGGAAGCTGTTCGCGGTTTATTTTCGAGCCACTTCAGGCTTGCCCTTTCTTTCAAACTGCCCGGCTAAAAGCGCGAGCGAAGCTTCCGCCTTTGAGCGACTTAGCGCAGCTTCCAGTGGGATTCGAGGCGACGAATAAAGCCCATTCGTACGATTCCCGGACGTTTTAGGGGAATAAGTTTCCTCCCGAGGCCATCCCGGATTCGAGATACCTCAAGGATAACAGAATTTTAATCGATTCGCCATTAATTCCACGTCCCTAGTACCATTTATAAATATTTTCTTGAAATCTTTCCTAAATATTTCAAGCGACAGATTCTTCAAGATATCTTGTAGATTTAATTTGAAGATATCTAAAATATTTGCTAAACATCTCAATGACATATTTAGTTTGAATAATTTATAAACATAATATATATACATTTTTTACTTTTCGAGTATTATCGAATGTGATGTTAAAACTTGCAAAACTTCTTCCTGCGTTTTAACATCAAATGTTAAAACGCAGGAAAAAGTTTTGCAATATTTCAAATGTCGGCGAAATATTTACGAAATGTACGATATTCGTAGATAATATAAGATAAATATTTTGTGCTACTAGGGGTAAATCGATCCCATGAAATTAACGAATAACCAGCCGCGCTCAAAAGTGGCTTTTTATCGAGTGAGCTTCCCAGTGTCTTGGATTCTCTCTATTTTTATGAAATTACTCCTTGGCCCAGAATCATATACCGAGTCGCACTTGAAATAAGAGGAAAAAGAAAATCCAAAAATAGCGCTGAAACAATTTTGAATGAGATCATTTTCTTTTCTTTTTTTTTTAACCACGAAATAGGCTTCATATTGTAATCCCACACATTCTCGGGAAAATTGAAGTGGACTTTAAGTAAGGAGGGAAAAATAGTGCGAGTCCAATTTTGCTGGCATCTCGGACGATAAATAGCCTCTGATTAGACTTCTTAACACCTCCGATATTACGTGCTATCATTTATTCCCAGATGGGATAAGATAAATCCCAAGTACCGAGCTCAAGGCCTCGCTCGTAAATCTAATTGACCTCCCATTAGACGAGTACCCCTCCAGACGCCTCGAAAAGCCTAAACTTCTGAACTTTATAGATCTCGAGGAGAAGTGCGGGGAACGTAAAGCGAACTAAGGAGGAGATCGAAGCGGATACGGAACAGGAAGACGAATTCGGTTACACAGCTAGTGAGTAAACGTTCGCCTTACTTTAGACATTTGGCTTTAACTTAGAAAATGCTCGCACACGTGGACGGACCCATCACTTAGAATTAGGTTTGCGTGGGCCTAATTAATGGAGAAGGACCCCTTTGGTCGCAGCCCTCCCCCACACGGAGGGCGGAAATCGAGGGAAACCGCAACCGGAAATTCCCGGCGGTTTCCCCGGTGGGAAAGTTAAGCGGCCATCGGTCGAGATTGCGGCACCTTAGGGCGATTCGCGAATCTTTTCGAGTTTTCCCATCGAGGTAGAGACCGGTCCTTTTCTTATTGAAACGAGTCGCACCCCCGATCGCTGCTCGACGACCCGCCGGCCGCACGAGAAGCCCCTTAGGAAGGGATTAAAATCGCGATTCCTAGGCCTTCGCACGGAGGAAAATTACGTGTACCCGCCATCGTAATTTTGGATACGCTGAAAGCACTCGAGCGTAAATATACACGCCGAGGAGGCATATATACCGGGCGTTTCGTTCATCTCGAATCGCAGGGGATATCCGAGCAATATCAAACGACACGTGGAAGCGCTCGAGGAACTCAAAAAACCTGACATTATTATTTTTCTTTTTTTTTCCCCAAATTAAATTGTTAACATGGAAAATGTTCTAGGCAATATTCCGTGACTCGAGAAACGTGGAATTTTTTTCGAGTTAAATTAAAAATATGGATAACGTCCCAAGGAATATTATTCGAGAAACGTGAAATTTGTTGGAATTAAATGAAAAATATGGAAAGGGTTAAGGGAGCCCAGGTTAAGTACCTTGGGGAGGTATCCATATTGGACTTCACGTCACTTCCGATGGGTCAGAAAATAGACTTATCAGGGATTTTATAAAATTGCTCCTTTGGCAATGTACTGGGAAGCTAGTCCTCCGTTATCATCGCGCTCGTCTTCTCAGGACACTTCCCAGTCATTCCTCGCTTTAACTCGAGCACGATCGATCACTTCGATTCCCTCCTGCTTCGCAGACCCTCCGGAAGGCTGCAAATGGGTCGGACCATTTTCTCATATATTTCTCTAAAGATTTTCCCTCCTACTCTAATCGTAAACTCGTTGACCAATCGCGCTACTCCGCGGGAAATATCATTTTTCATAGGGATCAATCCGCGTGGGAAAGGAATCCCCATGATAATCGAGAATAGGAGTCGAGCTTTTCCTAACGCGAAATAAAGCGGGGCGTTTTATCGCCTCGGATTGAGAAGAACCTAGGGAAACGCCAGGTCGAGCATAGGTAACTCGAAATCTTTGACTTCTCTTTCCAGACAAAGTAAAGAAGAAGTATCATGGGACCGGACACCCTGTGGCATTGGTGGCGTTGGAGAAGGACAGAAGGGGCTTGGGCATTTCGTTGGCTGGACATAAAGACAGAAATAGGATGGCCGTCTTTGTATGTGGCCTCAATCCGAAAGGCGTTGCTCATAAAACCGGAGGCCTACAGATCGGGGACGAGATATTGGAGGTATGTTATTTACGAATTTTATGCACCTCGCATGGGTGGCACTTCTTCTCTTTCCGGCCTCGCCTCTTAATGTCGGAGTTTTCTGCCCTCTGAGATTTTCGACGTCACGCGTCGCGCCGTATACATGCCCGGATTTCACGGTAGGAACGCGTTCGGGTATTTATAGTTTTTCTTTATTTTGCTCTTCTCCTTCCTTCCAGGTGAACGGTATAGTATTGCAAGGCAGATGTCACCTGAACGCTTCTGCCGTCATTAAGGGAATGCCCGGTGCCATATTCAAAGTCGTAGTCATGCGGTAAGTACGGCTCTATTTTCCGCGACACCCAAGATTTATGAAATAACGTTAAAAGTGCCGAACACGAAGTCTAAGTGGATCGGTTAAATATCGGGTACGATTTTCCTGGCATTCTACGGGATTTCTGGATTTCTGTCTCCCTCGGTTAGATTGATTTCTAATCGAAATATCTCCCGGACGCGATGTCACATCTTCTCATTTTCAGCCGGGATAATTTCAAGTGAGAAATTAAATTTCAGGAAGCCTTCCGGTCTGAACGATCTCGCCGTGAAGCCGATCGTACAATTTCCACCGTCCATCGACGACGTAAGTTACTGCGATCGAAGTTTAATACCCCGTAAATCTTGTTAATAAGGATCGACGTCTAAAACGTGTCCTTTGTCGTTTTGCAGAACGAGGAACTTTTTAATCAGTACAAAGGAGTGCGACTGATATCCGTGAAGAAGGCAAGCATAGGGCCGCGCTTTCTTAAAGGTGCAACGAGAGAGTTTCTTTAAACATCCCGTTTAATTTCTGCGCAGGGTCAATACGGCTTGGGCATTATGATAATTGAAGGGAAACACGCCGAAGTCGGGCAAGGAATATTCGTATCGGATATTCAGGAAGGGAGTGCCGCCGAACAGGTAAATAGAAGAGCCCCGTCGTCCATGATTGATTTCCGAGTTCTTCCTATAACCGGGTATAATCAATGGTAAATTCGCTCCAGCATCGCAAGAAAACAATAGCCACTAGATATCGTCATTAGAGTTCCAAATGAAATTCGGCAAAAAAAAAAAAAAACAAAAAACAAAAAGAAATGTCCACTCAATGTTTCAGGCTGGTCTGCAAGTCGGCGACATGATACTCGCCGTGAACATGGATTGCCTTCTAGGATCTACCTACGACCAGGTAACGATTACAATGATTTATTATCCGAGGTAGAAAGAACGATTTTCTAAGTACCACATATCCTTGGCAAAGAGTGTCGTGCACTGTAAGCGGGTAATTTTCACACCAATCGGTAGACAATGAACAATTGAACTGATGAATTAAATCCCGCAGGCGACGAATCTTCTTAAGAAGACAGAAGGTGTTGTGAGGCTAACCGTTTGCAATCCGAACCAAAGTAAAGTAGCAGCAGAAGAGGAAGCAAAGGCCAAAGGAATAGAGTTGAAGGTAGAAGAAAAACGTAAGTGCACGGTATAAGAGGGGATCGCTCTGAATGTGGGATTTTTTTAAAACTGGTTAAACGAATCCGATAATTCATTCAGCGAAAGAGCCCGAGAAGCCGAAAGAACCGGAACCACCGAAAGACCCGAAAGACTGCGAAATCTTGGTCGGAAGAGAAACGACGATTGAATTCCCGAAAGATAAGGATAAAGCGATCGGCTTCGACGTAACGGGAGGATCCGACACTCCTGTGGTAAGACCGAGAAAAATCTCAGTGTTCTCCCGTTTTCCCGTAAAAAAAATGCCACTCGATGGACATTTCTCGCGTGGGAAACGGTGATAAAGATATGCCAGAGATACTCGAATCGTGGTAAGGTTCTTGAACGAACGATTTCACTCCGTTCTTTGCTTTCAGGGTGGAGTGTTCATACTCGACGTGTTTCCGGATGGTGCAGCAGGAAAGGACGGTCGATTAAAACCGGGGGATCAGATAATCGAGATGTGTCACGAAAGCTTTAAGGAGATAGAGCAGGCGAAAGCACACGAGGCGGTCCTCAAAGTGACCGTGGGCCCGGTAAGATGTTTCAATATATATCCCGAGAAAAAAAAAAGAAATGTTCCTTACTCAATCGTTCCTTTATGGCGAGTAGAAATGGTATAACTAAGCTCCTGGACGCTGCATAAAACGAAACCATTAAATCGCCTGGATTAATTAGCACATTGTCAATATTTCTCAGGTACTAATGATAGTGTTTCGTGATGAGAAACCACCGGAAGAGATAGATGTTGAGCTTCAAAAGAAACCTGGCAAAGGAATAGGTCTTTGCTTGACTGGCTTCAAGAGCGGCAAGGGAGCTTACGTGTCGGACATGGTAAGGGATCAAATATACTTTTCTGTCTCTTTTTCGCATTATCACGAGTCCTTTTGCTTTAACAGGTTGCAGGCTGCAGTGCGTTAGAGAGTGGGAAAATCGTGAAAGGCGACAGGGTAATATCAGTAGGTGGACAGGACGTACGCGAGTCTCCCGTCGAGGACATTGCTGTACATATGAAAGTATCTAACCCGGTGCAACTGAAGCTCGCGAGGTATAAAGCTGCCAAGCAATGACAGGTGAGAGTCCCTAAACGGATTTCCAACAGACGTTTCTTCGGTAACGATGGCGAAGGCTTTTAACACTCATCCTACTCCGTCATTCTCTTCCAGGGATCCGCAAACAAGACCTGCACATCCCTCGACCCGTGCCCGATACCGTGGAGGGTACCGTGCAGAAATAGGGGACTTTAGTGTGATATAAATTTAAAAGTTAGCGTTAAAGGAGCTAAGCTTAGTCTAGACTAAGATGTAAATGATTTAACAAAGTCACACTTGTACGTAGCACTACCAAGTAGTATTCCGAAGGCCACTGGACGTAGCGAGTGATTATAAAATATTCGATCGTAAGGGGGAAATTCTAGGAGAATTTGGAGGACGATCGAAGGCTTCGTTATTAAGAATTGTAATACCTAGGCGCCCACTAGACAATGGTCGTAGATACTGCGATCGCAAATGCTAAACTTCAAGACGTCTGCATTACTTTTTCACGACGGTTTTGGAACCGGGAGAAATACTCGCCGTGATACTCAAGCTTCTGCCCGAGAGTATTCTAGATATACATAGCGTCACATCTCCGAGTCTAATTTCAGGAATACCTTAAGCATCCCGAGGTATTTTATACGGATGATTTTTCTTACGATGGCTACAACGTCCCAAGAGGCTTGAAACCGCTTTTAGCGTTAAATAATGTACGCGTGACTCGTTGACCGCGACACGCGTCTTGGGAAAATGCAGAAGCAGGATTTCTGTCGTACCGGGGTTGTTCCAAAAGTAATCTCTCAAATTCTTTCAGGCTACCGTGCCCTTCTGTTCGATTCAGCAAACCCGTGCCAAACAGCGGCGCGATAAATGCCATCATTCGGTGCATCGAGAAAGTGCGTTGTTACGGAAGAATGTTATCACCACGGTATCACTGCCAAGCAATCATAAGTCGCTACAAGTTAAGTACTACATTTTCTTTAGCGTCGATCACACCGCTCGCAAGTATACAACTGATTGATGGCATCCTGATCGTAATGCTACCGAGGCTAGGCAAGTGCTCTCGCAAAGTTCATTTTGGTACCCGGAATATTTGGTACCATTATTCCTTCAATTTAATTCCGCCTTCGTGATCTTCAATTTCGCGCGGAATGAAAATCCGGACATTACATTTGAGCAACCCTCGTACAAACTAGAAAGGACCAGGATCCACGTAATTCGTAAAGTTGTATCTTTATAAGATCTAGATTTAGACGTTGATCCGATGCGTAGCGTCGAGATAAATTTTACACTACCTTAATTGAACATGTAATTGACAAATAGATAGATCAGACTTCGATTTCACGCTAACACCCTGACAATGTACAATAAAAAGCTGTTTCTACTTAGGAAACAGGCACGAGCAAGAGGATGGAGAGTTTATTTTTCTTGGACCCAGCGATATTAAACAAGACCTTCGTCATGATATATCACATTGGAAGAAAATCGTGAAAAACTCATACCGTGTTTATACTATAGTTACATGATTAAAGCGACTGGACTAAGAACCTTATATAGAGTACTTTTAAAGTTACACGCTTGTGCGTTGAGGACTCATTTTCCACCGTAGAGTAATTGTGCAGCCCTTCGCACATTTTTCGATTATTGGCCAGTGGTACATTTTATAAAAGAAGTCGAAGTGCTTTGTAATCGTTCAGTGATCCAAAATACGAAGATTACCAGATACTATTTTGTTCTCTAAGATGCTACCCGAGGGCAGATCTATACGTTCGCCATGATTGGCAATGATGATGACGGTACCCTTCAAAGAAACCCTTTTCCCGAACGTGACATCACCTGACACTGTCAAATGATCCAACTCCAGAATATCAGGAACGGTACCAAATCTCGCTAGGAATTCCTTCACCTAAGACAAAATTTCCGTGTATTAACTATCACTTCATTCAAATTATCTGAATTATCCATTACAAATATTTCACGATTCCATGCATGAATAATATTCATGAATTTTAATGCTCATAAATTCAGAACTTATCACGGTTGTATTAACTGTTAATTGTCATTCCAAGGTACCTTAGAGAAATGAAGGTCGCCGAACTTAACGATGGGCGTTGTGGCGAACATGCGTTGAGGACTCATTACCAATGATCCATTGCGCAAACTGTAAAGGTTGCTCATAACCAGCAACAGATCTGACGTCTTTTTCACTGGCAAGAATCTACTACGTGGTACTTTGATACCTAATAAAAAAAGCATTGAATTATGACAGTCATTGTTTTAAGATTCTTCCGATAATTAGTTCATTTGCGTAAAGACGCTTACCCAAACTAGCCTCAAACGATTTCATGGCTGCTCCAACTGCAGTCTCTAACTGAATGACATTTACTCCTCCAGGGAAATTTTTATAGTTGACAATAATTTCCATATTAAGTGTCCTCTCATCGAGTACCCTTTTAATGGCTGCAAAAAGCAAAGTCAAAATTATTGGACGTATACGTTCTAATAAAAGATTATTCTTCATATTTTTTCCTGAAAGAGTACAAATGTATAGGAAACGAATTTCCATACCATCAAGCTTGATCCATAAATTATTTGTATTGAAAAATTGGAAAGTCTTCACGGACTTGAAGTCATCCACGTGTTCCACAGGTACCTGCGCGATCTCGAGAAGTCGCAGTTTCTTTTCATATTGAATTAAGGTGCCACCCTATTACCAAGAAAGATTTACATTTGAACTTATCCATTTGCATGAAAATGAACTAGCTTATATAAGTGACAAAAACAGAACAATAAATAAGAGTTATCTGTCCGCGATATTACCTTTACGTCAGCTCTCGTCTTACTCGTCACTTCCATGACGAATTCAGGAGAGCTGTTATTGGGTGGTGACATTAATAAGTTTAAGATGCCCAGGTCAACGGTCGCTCCCAAATTATCGACATTAGAGATGAAACAATATTGACGACCCTGAAGATACAACAAAAAAAAAATAGTCAAGCGAAACCTTATCGTACTGATCGCTCGTTGATGTATCTTTTTTTCATTACCTCTTGTATAAATTGATCTAACAGTCCAGAATTTTGAAAACTCTCGTAGAAGTCACCGTGTCCTGGTGGATACCACCTGAAATGAAAAGAACTTTCAGTTTCTACGAGACGCCTCGTAACGAGGAAGAGAGTTTACGCCAAAAAGAACTCACGCCTCGATGTCTCCGTGCACATCGTAAGTTTTAGCAATAGGTAGAAGTGACTCCCGATCAAAGCGCGGATAGCAGCTCTGATTGAACGTGTAAATCTGCACATCGATCGTTTTATATTTCCTGATGACCCGTTTCGTATCTTCGTCGGTGTTGAAAGAATTCATCAGGATCAGTGGGACGTTTGCGTTGTAGGTTTTGTTCAAGTGCTACCCATAAACAATCTCAATAAGATTAAAAATAATACATCTACATCAATATCTTAAATCAATCGGTCAGTGGGAAAAAGTCGCTTAAAGGGCTTATCCAAGATTAATATTCACTTCGATTTGCTGCACGGTGAGATCCAGGAAAGTCAGATCATTGCGGACGGTGATAACAGATTTCGGTCCATGACAACCCATAGTAGTCCCAAGACCTCCATTCAGTTTCACCACTATCAGTTTATTCAACATGTCCTTAATTAGTTCAGCCTTCGGGACAGATAAAGTATCATAATCCTGCACCTAAAACCCGAAGACAAACGGAGTTACACATAAATCGGCAGGAATTTTTACTTGAGGATAAAAGAACACAATACACAAAGCCGTCGAACGTCCTTCCTTTGATCGCTCTTTATCGCTCTTAATCTCGCGACACCGCCTATATTGAGATAGTAATTGAAGAACGATCGAACAAGGAGTTTAATTGAAATGACCAGGGCTTGAGTTAGCGCATATTCGAATTTTTTCAGAGATATTTCAAGCCTGAACTAATTCCAGGGCACTCGAGGAGGACCGTACCGCTTCTGGTGGTAATTTCTCGATGTGATCCCAGTTGAAGGGAGGGCCCTCTTCCTTAAGGAATCTCTCAAAAAGTCTCTCGAATCCCTCGAGCTCGCGGCCGATGAGTTCCTGATCCTTGAGCGGCGCCGTCGACTTGAGCCGCAAAAGTTCCTCGTGGAGTTCATTTTGTGCGTCCCTTTTCGTCCTTTCCCGAAACGCCTGACTATCGGAAGGGCTCCGTTGGTGGCCCCTCCCCTGTAAATGTTTTCTCTGTTACTTCACCGTCTCCAATAAGTGCCTTGTACCTTACTGGAGAAAAATTCAATATTAAGAATCTCATTAAATTTCCAGCGACCTGTATATACTTCCTTTGCGAGATAATGTCTCCTTACGAACGACTTAACGATGTGCGAGCTATTGACCAACGCCGATAACCCAATAATTAATTTAAATTACATCCATCAGTGGAGTTGAACCTCCGATGTTTAGGTTCGATATTTGGAAGCCTAAGCTCTGGAAAAATCGACCTTACGATATCATTCCTCGGCTTCGAGGAAGAAGCGAAAGTAAGTAGGAAAATACATAAATTTTCCTCTTCGACATTGGTTGCACTCGAGGGTATTGATTAGCTTTATCGAGGAATCTCAAGGTCGGTCTTTAAAAGAAAAAAAAAAGGGAAAAAAAATTAAGATCTCCTCGGCTAACACGTTTTAAGGGAGTTTCACCTTTTGGAGAAACTCGACCGAAATCGAGACGTAAGAGAGAGTTTTGGCATCTCGCCATGTACGTGAAATGGTTATGTCCGCTTACGCAAAGGAAAGAACTCGAGGAACTCCGCGTGATAACAACGACCCCGATTAAAGTGACCCCGACGATATTCTGCTTTAGTAGTTAAGAACATGAGAGATCATTCATAGAGTTAACCACTGAATCAAGACAAAAATTTCCTTCTTCCTCTTCTCCTGGAATGTGCTTGATCGTTAAAGAAGAACCGTCCATTATTCAAAGACTGTCTCAAATATTAATTAACTCCTTCCGTTGGGACAAAAAATTTCAGGAATCACGTCGGCTATTAATAACCGAGGGATTCGTTCATTAGCATTAAATTCACAGATCGTAACGAGTTTGCTAATTGAACGATAGCGCACTGACTTGTAGTATCGACGCAAGTGCGATGTGACGTAATATTGTTTGGAATGGAAATCTAGAGCGATATAAAAATATCATCTGGATGATCCGATTAAAGAGACGATGAGAGATATTAATTTTTCCAGCATTTACGATACACGCAACGTTCCGGGGAATGATTTCGTAATGACTTGGACGTTTCGCGGAAATTGCGAGTATTCCACAGGGACTATTCAATTATTACGATCCACATACCAAGGACGTTGGAAATGCACATTAAATGACGGTACTCGTTTAATGAAAACCTCGCCTAAAGAGTAATTAAACGGCGCAATGGTTCCGACATGCTCCGATATTTCGTAGGTCTCTTTTTTTCATCTCTTCTTTTTCGAACAATTAATTCCTTCGGCTTAATATTTAAATTCTATTCGGTGTAAAGATGAATTTGAATAATATCCAAAATGAGAATCCTGCTGGGAACAATAGACAGCTGTTAACGCACGTCGAGATTTCACGACGAAGCCATGCGTATGTAATTAAGGTAATCATTATCAGACATTACCACAAATACGGACGCTGAGCGCGTGTACCTTTCGTGAGACTTAATTCGGTCGAAATTTTATCAATGACAGATTACACAATTCAAAGGCCTATACAATTAAGAATGAGAAGAACCTACTTCTGTAGTTAAACAAAATTGGGATTGCTGAAAAAGGGCGTACACGTGTGTTTACATACTCTGCACGTGTCAACGTCACATGTCAACTTGTCAAAATTCGTTCCGTCGAAAAAGAAGGGTACTTTTCCATGTGCACGTGAAAAGTAATACAATCGCATCATTCTTAGATAACGTATCGTTATCACCAAATGAAAGATTCATCAAGCGTGATCCTTTATTTCTAAATTCCGTAGATTGCATTTGATAATTGCATTTGATCAATTGCTGACGAGTTTAGCGCCTCGATGCGAGTCTCACCCCTCGCGTGAAGTCTCGCTCGATCGGCGATTTGTGAAACAAGGATTTTGTTACCAAGTTTCAGTTATAGACCGCAGACTTTCGATACCGCCGTGATATCAGTTTACAGTCCCGGTTTGATAAAGTGCACTGAGCTTCCCCGGGGTGACTTTACGTTATTCCGTTGATAATTACGATGATTCGAGAAAATCTATTCCAGGTTCTTGGATCTCGGATCCATTACGAGTTCTGTCTTTAACCCTTTGAACGCGAAGCCATTTCGACATAAGGGCGAAATTCGTCTGACCGTGCAGGCAATATTGGACCAAACGTCGGGCGCCTTTAGGCGCTCTTAATAACCGAAGGGATAATTTCTGGGAAAAAGAGATCGATTAGCCATAGCTTCTGGAAATATTTCGTGTAATACGGAAATTTGACATAATGCTGCCATTGACCGGTCGAGGAGCGAAATAGGATCGACCGTGACTGACAGGAGAGTCACCGTGCTAGAGGCCAGTCTTATCGTACTCGTTTAGGATCAAACGACAAAACGGCCTTATAGTATCAGGGCTGAACATTCCACACGTTCTCACATTACACATACACGTTTTAACCGACGATCAGTCGGTAGTTGCGCAATGTCATGACGTCCAGCCACGCGCAAAGAAGTCGAGTTGTGGATTCCATACCGCTCATTATACCAAGAACGATTCGTTAAACTTACAAATTTCCCAACACGAAGGGGCGACATTTAACACGTGCCACGTGCATGTAATGCTAAGAATATGTCACTAAATCCTGCTGGTTCGGTTCCAATAAACGCTCTATCACAGTCTCCAAATGTTGCAGACGTATTAAAGAAACGCGACGAGATAAAGTCGGAAGGACAAACCCTTTACCCTCAATCAGACTTACGATCACGGTGACGCTAGTAAAAACTATTTATTCGCGTCTTTAATGACGAAATTGTGAAATTGAAAAATAATTATAAGACCAGCTAGAGACTTTTCCCTTCTGGTTTCACTTCAACGAGCCTTCAGAAATGTTCACCGACACTGATAAAAATGCCCATATCAATATACATGCTCAACCATTGGTTATTTCGATGCCATAATAAAAATTACAGGAAAGTTACATTGAACATTATACAAAATTATAATGTAACATTACATTAAACTCAAGTAAACAGTGCATCAATACGGTAAATATACAATTTTAGGGGTATTTATACATTTTCTAATTTGCAATTCTTCCGTTTTCGCTTTCCCATGTGAAACTTAAGTTATGAAGTGGGTAAAAAATGTACGTAGATTTCCATAGATTTTTATCAGTGCAAGAAACTGGAATCTTTTAAACCGCAGTTCGAGTAGATCCGAAGTCAGCAGAGCTTCGCATTTCATTCTGTTACAAATGACGAAACATCCATCCGGTTTTTGCAGGCGACTCGACGATCCTCGTGCCTTTCCCCACTTCAAACGTGTAATCGTATTAAACACCAGGTTTTACTTAACACCAGAGCTTCCGGTTCAGCCAGGAAGATTCGGACTTCCGGCCGAACTTCCTGATAGTCCTAGGAGATGCTTTTCCACCACGCCGGAGTTAACCGATAACGTATTTATTCTTACCGCGAACTGCACGTATGTTAACATCCCGAGTAGAAAGTGTGCGGCCGAAAAGAACTCCACCACAAAAAACTCCTATCACAGAGTCGATTTTCAAAACGGATCCTACCGTCCAGCTGCCTGAGAACGTCTGCGAGCGGCTCAGGCCATAATTTGCATTTTACTTCTCCTTTAGCCTATCCTTTTTCGCTTTTTTTAGGTCCCCACTTTAGTATCACCGTCTCCCCCTTCGGACTGGCTGTCCACTAATCGCAAGAAAAAGTTATTTGTCAGTTGACATATCCAATATGAGCTTTCTTTTTTATCTCCGGTTGACCCTCGAACTCAAAGATAGGGTTCTGTCCTGAACAATCCAGCAAACGAGATGTCATAAACCGCGAACAATTATAAAATGAAGGTCCTTTCCTTCGTTATTTTAAATTTATATTTATTGTTTACTCGTAACATTTCTTCCAGGTAGATCACGCGTGCGCGTGCAATCTCGTGCAAGTGAAGGATCTCGGTGCAGTTATTGCGCCACGACACGTTTTACTGCATCGTCGAGGACGGTAACCCATTTTTTTTTCTTTCTTTCTCTCCTCCTCTCGCTTCACTCAATGTTACATTTTTATCTTATCGACGTATCCGATTGATTTCTCCAGACTGCGTTATCGCGCCGGTTAATTGCAAACTAAGTTTTTGCCTGGTGAACTTACCGACACTTTGGGTCCTCACTATTTTTCGGGGCCAGTGGAAGAAATTATTCGAAACATTAATGCGTGAATATCTAAGGCAGCCATCTTGGGACATCTTTCCAGAAGATAAGCATTAATTAAAAAAGATAAAATAGAAAAGGACTTTCCTCACAACCGTCTTATCGTGAAATGCAATTACCGCAATCAACAAGTAACCGAACATTCGCGTGCCAATGTTTCATGCACTCCCTATCACTGCCCTTGAAAAATAATGAGAAATTAAGGTGATGTGGCATCGAAGAGGTTTCGTTTATAAAACTTTTCTCCCAACTCGATTTACCGAATAGTTTGAAACTTTACAACGTGAATAGGGAGACTATAAGGAAGGTCCTGAAACTCATGAAATTTCAATTCTTTTCAAATCTGTTTATAGGTATTTTAAAAATAGTTTATAAAAAATGAAATTTCAGGACCTACCTTAGGGTTTCCATATTCACGTTTTAAAGTATGAAACGATTTGAGACACCCAGCTCGTAGAAATGTTTTATGAACGATTGAGCTTTCGGATGCCACTTTCACATCCCCTTAAGGTGCCGATAAACTCACCTGATGAGTTTTAGGCTTCCTCGATAATTAGTCATTTCCTCCGATTGTTACAAGAGGAATAATTCCACCGGATTCACCCTTATGAGGCGATCTTGTCGATGAACTTCGTTGCACTCGCACTAGTAATTTCTGACAAGTCAGTTATCATTTTAATTGTTTTAATTATTCACCCATGTACGCATCTAGCAAACCCGCGGATTTTGTACTTGCAGCGAAAGAGAGAAAACGAAAAAACCTTTAGTCATCTAAATGCGTCGAATTCTTTTAGCGAATTGATAGTGAAAAGGTACATATGACGAATGAGTCATGAATGTTGATTCACTCACTGATAATAAGTACTCTCCGCGGCTTTTGAACATGACCAGGGCTGGATCCGTACTCAGCCGCATGCGTGAAATCTTATCCGTCGGAGTAACGAGTATTTGACTAAAAAAACTCCACGCATCAACGTATCGGCGATAAAGTCATTATCCGACTGTCTACCGATAGCTACGAGCAGTCCGTTAAGTACTCCTATTTTCATATTATCGAGATTCCCCCACCAGGCCCCAGGCCAACGTTTATCGCGCTATATTCCTAGGTCCTTCCAACCGTGTGTACCGAATTATCGCACCACGTGCTCAACTGAATAATCAATGCTTCAGTTGAGGCTTTAAGGCGCTATTTTTCGATTTCAATAAAGGTTTAAAGGTTTACTTGATTTTCCTTCTCTTCGTTCTACTGGTATCAAAGTGGTCACCGAGTACGAGACACTACTCTTTCTCCAGACCGTGATTGTGTTCTCCTATAAATAATGTATCTCGACTGTTATACTCAATTCTCGCTAAGCATTGTGAAAAATATGATTTTTTTCCTAAAAACATTTAAAGAGAAATTATTATCCTATCAATGTAGAGAAGGAGGAACGTTTAGATTAGAATGCGGTGAAGTGGTTGTTTTAAAAATAAAGTGACAGATACAAAGAATGGATATTTGTTAATGAATCCATCGTCTTAAGACCTCTTAACAAAATACGGTTACAACCTGACCTAATATACAAGAATATTACTACTGCTGGACGATTATACCGTTTAATACAAACTTCAACATTTGTTATTAGTCGAAATGCTAACATATATTATTTTGGATTAATAAAATTGGAGCGCAATAAAAAATTTAACTAAGCACTCGTGCTATTGTCACCTCGACGTCAATGAGTACATAACAAAAACTTGTTTACACTTTTTTGACTGGTATGACGTACAATATTACCAACCAAATGTGACAATTATCCAATCGCTAATTACTCTACCTATATCACTGCCATCATATTAAAATTCTGTAGCATATATATTTACTAGTCTATTGTACTTCAATAATTGTATCTTTTTAAAAGTAACTGGTATACCGTTAAAGAATATTTTAAATTGACTATCGATGAGTTACGAAGCGCAGCGAACCCAGTGACGGGTTCTTCAATATCTCAAATATTCGTTTCTCTGTCGAGAGACGCTTCCCAAAACGTCATGAATGTTTTATTTTATGTACAAGAAAGTAGAAAACGTTTATTAAGAGAAATGTCAAAGTGACAATACATAGTGCCTTTGAGCCATCATATACTGCATGGCAAAAAGAATGTTCCTTTACCTTTCTATCGTCGATAAGCAACATCCTGATCCTTCCTTAACTGCTTTCTTGTCCCTCGAACGGCACCTCGCCCTCTAACGTATCGAGAAGGTCAGAGAGGCAAGTAGTTCCGAATATACCTCGAATATACCTTCGTATACCTTAACTTAACCTCGCTTTGCGAGCGCTACAGACGCCTTTTGGCGAAAGCAATATATATATGTAGCCATACTCGAATGCCAGTTTTCATACGCAACGCGCACTCTCATTCATGGAATAATTTTCTAGCAGAACTAACCTACAAATTAAACGATTATAAACAATATTCTTGAAGTACTTCCTATTAATAGTTGCATTGGTAATATTTTCGCTCTCTCACACGGATTATTATCCTGATAAATTTATCTCTCTCCGTTGCATTGTGGCATGTTTCAGCATGTATCTACAGAGATGAGCAGAGATGAGTTGGGAAATTACTCACGGGCAGGGTCGCGCGATCGCATCCTGTGCTGCCCTCTGATTTCGTACGTTAGCTTTCACAGTTTTTTGCCCCCAAAGGCGGCGCAACGAATTTCTGGTAGGGGCTCGCGCACTCGCGATGGCTGTTCCATCTACCAGTCGCCGTTGGCGGCTCACGTATTCGTGATAGTAATACCATGCGGCAGTTGACGGTGGTGGCTTACCTACGCTTACCGACACTGCCCGCTTTTGATGATAAGGGAAGAACACTCGTGGCGCCCTCTTTGACTTTACTCTTCACTTACCTTGTTTATTTTATCTGCAAATAGGGGGCAAAAAACGGTGGAAGCTAACGTACGAAACCAGAGGGCAGCACAGGATGCGATCGCGCGACCCTACCAGTAAGCAATCTCCCAACTCATCTCTGGCGTGCAGCTTGCGTCACGGAATTCCGTCCTTTTCCCCGCGGCATGTTGTGACGTTCGCGCGATTCGCTCGTGGAGAGTCGGCCCCGCCAAAGCAAACGTTGACGAGTCTACGCTCGCACGAACCAAAAGTCGGCCGGACGCTTTCCCTTTCGCTCGCCCAGGAACTTCCTCGTAACTCTGCAACTAGTGAACGAGGTCCGGTGAAATCGTATCGGTTCCTTGCCAATAAGTGATTGGACCTGTTATGAAGGTGAGGCTGGTGGTCCTTGATCCTCTTGATCAGGTAGTCCTTGTGACTCAGGTATACTCGATTATACTGTCCTTGACAAAACATTTCCTCTCCGGTAAGTTTTTAGTGGCCCGTAATTTTTCCTCGATGATACGCTCGCCTTTTTTGTTATGAATATGTAGATACGTGTCTCTAACATTTATGTACTAAGCTTCTCGGAATGGTCTACGGTGATGAGTGATATCCAGAGAGACGTTTTTGGTTATTTTGGTTGAATTTTATATTCCTTTTGGTTGATTCGACTGGCATTCAAAAAGAGTTAATGCAAATCTTGTTCGTATTCATCCGGTATGAACGCTGCATGGAGCGATTGGAAATAGAAAAGATCTCTCGTTACGTCAATGAGAATTTTTTCAGTATAAAATGACCCAAAGATAAGATATGTCGATGTCAGGGTTATGTTTGTCTTGCTTCCCATCTAAGGTTAGCGATTGGAATTGCATTTTCTTTAGGATTTTGCAAGTGGTGCTATAATGGTATGTTAAATGGCGTAATTAAGAGCCGGCTACAAATTGCTCTTGATTTGAGCTTATCTTCTGTTTATTGTATACATGCCATAAAGTGTTAAGGAATAAATGATAATAAAATAAAAGGAACGCGTGGAAATTGGATTTTTACAGAAAGACATGGAGAAGAATCAAGGAAATCCCAGTAGTAGTAACGAGCCGTCTGCTCCACCTTTATTAGCTCCTCCGTCTTATGAAGAAGCTATCGCTCAATTTTGTAGCTCGGGAACTCAAAATGTGCCAACTCCAGCGCCTTGTAAGTAGAGAGTTACTGCATTTATTATTAAATTAATGTCCGTATATCTATGGGAGGTACGATAAAAATATTGCAAAATAATTTTCAGATCCAGTTCAGGCACCGATAACGAGGCCACCGGATGGAAGACAAAAAGATACCAATCGGTTCCCACAACCTCCGTACAATCCCCCGCAAACATTTACCGCTCCCTCCGAAGTACGAGTCGTTCACCATCACGTGTCTTACATTCTGGGATCAAACCCTGTAAAAATGACCTGTCCAACGTGTCACATGGACATAAAGACTACAACCGTTTCAGACCATCAACCTAGTGCACACATTTGCTGTATCGTTCTCTGCTTACTTGGGTAAGTCTTATTTCACATATTCCCAAAACTGGAACAACAAGTACGATAATTTGTTCTCGATATTCTTCACGCTACATTCTTATCGAAGTCCTGACTACTTTTTCATAAGTCGGGTATATCTCCTATCATCGTCTCTGGATAAACTAATTGCCCTTATCGGCAAAACAACTGAAGGAAAACCATTTGCATGATACGAAATCTATATCCGATGATTCAATTAGTCAAGTGTGAAGTTACGTCAGTTCTTGCCATATCTTTCGCGAAACATATTATTATTCAGCACTCTACCGTGAGGCGCATTACTCACTGTTGCGGCCCCGTTACCTGTAAAATTAGAGTAGACTGATAACACGATTACACAGCGTGTACATTTGCATATGTAAAGACCGAGATCCCGCCGTTTGTCGAATACAAACTGGGATTGCCAAGGCTAGCGTCAACTTCCCTGGTTTATTGAAGCGTCGTGTTACAGAAATTACCGTATCCTTTATCTTCCCTCTAGATGAAGTGACTTCTTCAGGTGAATACGTAACGAACTGCCGTGCCTTTTTATAACGCTCCAGAACCTCTGCACCGACTTCGGGGCACGCATACGTGCTCTACATACCTGACGAACGAAAATATACGAACTTTCTGGTGCATCGCGGAAAATATTCAAGTACCGGTTCTCCAATTGTGCTCTCTTTATATAGCTAGTAAATAACTTACGTACCATCTCCTTTACCGCGGAGAGGCCACCTAGAACGTTCCTCGGTTTTGTTTTGTATTCCAACAGTGATCCGCCGTTTTTGGACGTACTTCTTCCTTGCTCGTTGCCTCCGCACTTTTACCTCGCTGTTTACCTCCTCCCATGTACGCTCTTTGCAACGTGAGCACAATTCCGATAGCGCAATTGCGCGCCTGCGAACGCGTACGTCTGCAATTATGTATAGCACGGCATACATGCGCGTACAGCGGACGCCGTTGCGTCGTTTTCGGTCATATTTTCAAAATGGATCATATTTTATTCCGAGATGTTTTTCTTTGCTCGACCTTGTAAAGATCTTATGGGATATCCTCGCGGATGGAGAGGCACATTTCGAATTACGGGCAAGAAAAGTAATTGCGGTAATCGGAGTTCACCTAGGGTATCGGTATGGTTTAGTTCCCTCCCTTTATGGGAAGGTAAAGCAGTGCATTAGCGATAGCAGAGACTTCCTTTCACGATCCAGTAGTCGGGCTCGGGTGTAGTCATTGAATCGTGTGATTTGGGTTTAGATCCCCTAGTACCTGGTACCTCCTTTCATCTTCCTCCAATGTCGCCTCGTTATGCTAGATGTAAAAAGAGGAGAGATAATCCGGGATTAACGACTTCCCGCCCGCCTCGGTATTTACCGTTTACTCGTCACGTTTAGGTGCTATCATGTTTGCTTTTGTGTTTCAGATGTTGTCTTTGCTCATGCCTGCCGTATTGTATGAGTGCCTTCTTGAGTGTTCATCACTTCTGTCCGAATTGCAAAACGTACATCGGCACCTGGAAAGGTTGAACGTTTTAGTCCCCTTACGCTTCAGGCATACGTATTCGGACATGCCGAGTTTGTTACTTAGCACGACGGAGTCCCGAACGTTTAACAATAGCGACACTCGCTTTTTTTCAATTTTTTTTTTTTTCCTTTCTTCCACGTACTTTTAGACAGTACGTGGAATGAAATAGCGTACGTCAAAGCGTTCACCGATGCGCGGTTTGAAATTCTAAAATTAGGCGTCTCCGTTTCGACGAATCTCTGATTAGGCTAAGAAGTACATCTTAGGCAGCTACGTAGTTAGTTATAGATAAGGCGAAGTGATATCAAAGATATGACGTTTAGTTTTGTGTTGTACACGAACTTAACAGTGTTTATGATGGAGGAGTGAGCGAAATAGAAAGTAAACGTGGTGAATGTTTCCTTTTTGGCCGAGCCTTCCTTCGGAGACGGGTGGATTGTTCATTTTGGAACCTAGGGAGTTTATCTAGAAAGGACTGTGATCACCCGAGATACTATTTTTCCCCATTCTCGAAACTTTGACTGTCTCGGCCATTTTTTTTCTTTTTTCTTTTCTTTTTTTTACTAACTACCGTTGTTAAGGTCTTTCCGCTCCTCGAGTTATTACGAGCCCCCTGTTTAGTTTATCGAGGTGGTATGTAAAGTACTATAGGGAATTTTGTATCGGTATTTACAACCTTTTGTAACGACGTTTTACAACCTTTTGATGGATGAACATTTTTCATGGATTAGAGTAAGTAGATGTATATTGAGCTCTGTGGGAGAGGAACGTATGTGCCGCGTTGACTGTTTTCTGTCCAAGTAAATTTCCGTCGCGTTAAGATCATCTCTCAAACTGAGCTACTGTTATTCCCAGAATATGAGAAAAAAAAAGTAATTATATTCTTTCCTCGATGTGCCAAGGGAGATGATCGCAAATTATTTAGCAGTAGTTAGTCCGACAGAAAGAGTTAGTGTATGTACACCCTCGCGAATTATATTATTACCGAGGTTTTGTAATTTTCGGATTTTTTTAGTTTTTTTTTTTACCATACGTACTTGGATTAGCTATTCGTACTTTATCTGTGTATACAGATACTTGTATATGTACAGCTACATGTGCACACGACGTATTGTATGATTCAAGAATTATAGAAGTACATTTTAACGTTTATATAAGGATATGGTCCTGAAAGTACACTCAAACGTTCGTGTCCTCAGCGCACCGATGAAAATAAAATTGCAGAGCTGTTAATATTAAACTAATAATTATTGACATCAACTCTGCGTTCTTCCTATCCGTGAATTTAGTAATACTCTGTAAATTAATCATCCCAAGTCTATATATGTATATAGGAATTAATCCTGTTTAAGGAAGAACGCATAACGATGCAGACCAATAAAGCGAAGCTACCGTATTAATATTAACGCGCATTGCCGATATGCGAAAGGCGTTTTTTAGCGAACAACTATTTTGGCAGAATTTACACGAGGAATTCGAGGAAGTTGCGATTACTTCTTCTAACTGGATTTTATTTTCTGCGGTTGTGATTGGTCGTTGATTATGCGGTTACTGCACAACCTTAAATCTCTTTGGAACCGAAGTACGTTTTAACGAACAATTAAGGTATCGATGTTGTACTAACTCGAATGTTATACGCATGTAATATTATTTTGGGGATGCCTTTTGACGATAGGGAAGGAAATAGGGAAAAAAACACGATGCGTGGTCGCGAAAGATTTAATCGTTGTTGAATTAAGTCAGCGTGAGACTGTCCGACGCTTTAATTACGTCGCGTTTTGAGCGGCTAATTAAAATGTACGCTGGATATTACGAGTACAATAAAGTACGATCTTAATTATATTCGACGAGGGGAGGAAGTCCTAGGAGAAATTAAATCCTTGTACAGTGACGTGCTTGTATCGTGGACATGTGCCAAGTCCTGTCATCGGTGTACCTTAAGTGTGCACTTTCATTAAGAAATTTATTTAATTACGTATCGTTTGTAGAACGCTTTGCGGTGTACTTTAGCATTGCGAGGATGGCGAAGAGGGAGTAATACTCGGTGGGATAGACATCAGCTTCCTTTTATTTCATGATCCGACCGAACGGCGGAGAGAGGGCCGAACGACCGACATGGGCTCAATAAGAAGTACAGTGTCGATAATTACCGAGTCGTTTATATAATAGTAATCGTTTAAGAGTATAGAATCGATGAAAAAATCGAGAAGTATAGCGCAGCGAAAATTTCGTAGTCTAACGGCGGGTAATATATTAAATATTAAACAGGTCAGACCTCTAAGTAGTCCGGCGCAGTGGCTACATTGTCTTGTCGAACAAATCCTGTTTCGGCGGCAGGAACTGCTGTTGAGCAACCGACGACAGTTCCATGTCGATGGGCTTCGTGTCGTCGTACAAGGCCGGGGCCTCGCACAAGATCGTAATGGTACCGACGATGGAAGAAATCGAGAAGATATAGAGGAAGAGGCGGTCCAGAACCATCGCGACGAAGCCCCAGTCCTGGTCTTCCTGGAAACGCGAAAAGACCTCATTTACATATACGTGAGTTCCAGCAAAGAGAACAATTTTATCCTGAATGGGAAAGATCACGAGGGTCGAGACAAATTTTTTTTGCCGGCATCTGGGAAGCAGCCTTGAAAAGAATCGCTGCTAGTCGTTCCTCGACCTCGATCGTCGATTACAGGAAACGTGGAATATCCGTTCGTCCTTACCGCATTGAACTCATCCTGCCTCTGTATGTGGTGCTGGATGAACATCACATTGTGGAGCGCCTTCTCCAGCTCGAAGGGATACTTCTTCCTGGGCGTGACGTCGCTCAAGGATTCATCCAAACCGGACATGACGGTAGGAAGACCATTGTAACCACCCATGCCAGCCCCGTACCCACCGACCAGGAACCTATTGTGAGCAGTGGTCGTGTGCAGTCCGTTGCAACCTGATAGAAATAGATCGTCACCGTACGACCCTGAAGAGCGTGGAAGGAAAAAAGATGAGATGATTCGTGAGCACGAGTGAACCGGGCCGAGGTGATGGGCGTATATCAAGGAATGAGTCGACCTCACCTTCGATTCGCTGGCGACGGATCGAGTCGGGTGAAGAGACCATGGACGCGGATTGAGCAGCTGCTGCGACAGCGGCATTGAACTTGTCCTTTTTCCCTCCGGATCTGCCGGATCTGCGTCCTTGGATTTTGTGCGCGGCGAGGTCGTTCAGGAGATCGTCGGGCACCCTCATCAGCAGGAGCTTCGGCAGTCGCCTTATGAAGATCTTCCTGACCCAGGGTGCCATTTTGTGCGTGCTCGGCTTCCGGTAGTGGACATTAAGGATGAATATCGTTATCACCACCGACAGACCCACCAGGATCATCGTGAACAGCAGGTATTTCCCGAGTAGGGGCAATGCCAGGGAGGTCGAGGGGATGATCTCCGAGATCAGGAGGAAGAACATTGTCTGAGAGAGGAGGATGTTGATGCAGAGGGCGATCTTCTCGCCCGAGTCGGCCGGCAGGTAAAACGCCAGCACCGACAGGTACGAGATGCTGACGCAGGGCACGATCAGGTTGACCGTGTAGAAGAGCGTCTTGCGGCGCAGGGTGATGTTGAAGAAGATGTCAGGGTACGGCTCGTGGCAACAGGGGTAGTACTTCTCGTGCCGCTCTGCTGGCACCCCCAGAATGTCCCATTCGACACTTGGGTAGTACTCCCGCAGGTCGATACCCACTTCTACATTGTTGTCCCCTACGTTCTGGTTGATGTGTTTCAGGTCGATCTATGGTAGTCGAAGATAGGAGCATCAGTTGCGATTATTAACGGACGGAGGGTTAAAGCGGTCGGCTAGGTTTGCAGGGGCACCTGAAAGCCGTCGTAGGTCCAGGAGCCAAATTTCATGAAGCAAGTCTGCTGGTCGAAAGGGAAGTACCTAACGTCGATCTCGCAGGATGACTTGAATATGGCTGGCGGGGTCCACACTACCTTTCCTGTGTGGTGCAGGATGGCTTTCGTCATCGTCGTCACTCCGTACTCCCCATCGGCACTGAAACGACGATTCGTTTTGCCCACTCTGGAGGAAATACCGATTGAAGTACTCACTTATTGTACAGAACAATGTCCGGTAGCCAGATATGTTCGCTTGGCACGTAAAGTTCAGTCACGCCGCCATACTCTGATGGATCCCATTGGAACTTGTGATCCTGCCATTCCTGAAAGAGACCCATAAATTCAATTAACTACCTCAATTCCAGCACCATCAGAGATTCTATAGAGATCTTCCGTTCTTCGCTTACATGCTCGAGCCACACGTTGGTCGTCAGGATTTGGTCCTTCAGGTTCTGGAATGCAGGACAACGATCTCGATTAGAATGATGAACATTGCGGAAAGACGAAGAGGTAGGAAGTTATCTAGGTTCTTCCATTAGGTAATGAAGAAGTAATCGTTAATCTCGAGGGATCCCTCACCAGGTCTATGAGCTGCGAAAGACGAAGGCCCAATTTGACGACGACGGTGTTCGTGTTGTTGGATACCGGTCGGATGAGTCGATTGTAGTTCGACAGGAGATCATCGTACAGTCTTTTGGCGTCAGGATTGCCTAGGCAGACTCCTGCTGCGAGAATCGGGAAGAACAAGTGTTGCAACATCTCACCCAGTTGCCTGGTACACTAGCCACGTGGTATCCTCGAGGAACATCCTGCGAACGATTAAACCCCTTCAGACCGATTTCAAAGTCAAAGGGGCGATAAGGTGCTCATCATGCCTAGGTGCAGGGAGATATCGGGGGAACCGACGATCAATGGACCCGAATAGCTCGGTCAATATGGGCCAATCGAAAGTTCCCCTGACAATGACGGGTCCAAACGAGCCTCGCGACCGATGCTCATTTTCTGTTACTCCCTGATCGTAACCCGACGTGACGTTTCGAACTACGAGCGGTAGGATCGATCCGCTCGTGCGTGGCTGCGCGATCAAATTGACCGAACGAGAAACTAAGTGCACGATCGTTAACCCCGTTGCAGTCGAACGAGGAGCACTTTGGGATCGATCGGCGAACGATTATCCGGGGAGTCAATGCTCATTCAGTTATCGCGCTAGCTAGCGTCACTGCATTATTCCCTAAGGGCACTCTTATTCCCGAAGAAGCATTCCGGGATCCGGGCGCCAACCTATTATACCGTCAAACGAAACGGAACGGGTGGTTCAATTCCCCATAAACAATTTAAACGATAAATTCCACCCACAGTCCTCGTTTTCCACGCGAAACTACCGGGGGTGGTTTTGAAGCATCGCCTCGACTACCGAAACTGTAAGCATCTATTAAACCCGTCCTCGTTACGTTTCGCGTGGCATCCTCCCCGTATAATCGCGAACCTGTTGCTCCTGACCTCTCCCTTGGTTCCCGGATAGGGAGGCACTTAAAAGAAGCGAAACTAGAACCAGGTGACCGAAGTACCCGTGGGAAAAGTTAATCGGAGGTCGCTTCGATTTCCCATTTTCTTCCCCTCTGTCCGTTTCATCCGGACGTAGGGAGTCCCTTTCACGGGGAGAGATCCGCCTCGCGTCCGGGGACACCGAGTAACTGATGACCGCTTTCAGGGTTCACTCCAGGAGGGCGAGAAGTGGCGCGGGTCGAGGAAGGTCAGCCCGCTCCGGCTCGGCGAAGGTTACGGGAATCGAGCCGATAAGACGAAGCCCTACTCACAGCGGGGAGCGCACGTACTCGTAATCTCGTCAGAGAGGAGGTCGAGGTCCGCCTTCGTCGCGCTACGGTCCCCGGCGGCGGCTGGCATAGCCGGGCCGCTTCCACTGGTCAGTAGTCAGGGCTCGTGCAGGTCCGGCGCGGAGGAGGGGCGCGACCTTACCGACCGAGGCAGCGGCGCCGCGGGGAGCGCGAGATCCCCTCGCAGGGCTCGCTCGGGGTGCCGGAGAGTCGGCCGGAGGGTCGACCGGAGAGCATCACCGCGGAGGGCTAAGCCCATCGGCGGCGCATCGGCGGCGGGTCTCGCGAACGACCCGGCCCGAGACGAGGAGGGAAGAGCGAGGGACCGACAAGGAGGTGCGTAAGGTCGGTGGACCACTGCCCGGCGGATGATGCCACGCACCGAGCCACCGCCGAAGGATCAATAGCGACTGCGCGTGCGCCAGAGCGGTTCGACACGACGAGCTGCGCGGGACCGATCACGCCGCCACCCCGGGCACCCCGGGGGCGGTTCCACCCGCCCTCGCGCGCTCTCCATCGGCCTCTCCATCGGCTTCTCCATCGGGCCCTCCATCGGCTCTCCATCGGCCTCTCCACGGCGAGCCCTTGCGAAGGGGCGCCGTCGGGCCTGGCAAAATATTATTGGGAGCCGGGATCGATCCGGATTGCGGCCGCTAATGCGCCCGTTTAAAGGGAAATCCCGCCCCAGGAGGCGACCCCCCGGCTGGATGGGTCCAAGGGACCGATCACTACTCCTTGTATTTATATTCATATGCGAGAAGCGTATCGATACCGGGGTGTCGCGAGGGGCGATCGCTCGACATTGATTGGGCGCCGGAGATAATATCTCGGGTATCGATGCGTGGAGGTCCTCGCGTGTTCGCCCTCGACCTCGGCCATCGGGGGGCCGCGGTTTCGGCAGGCTCGCCCGAATGAATACTAATGAAAGGCAGCTGCGCGAGACGGGAGGTTAGGCGGGAGGGAAATACGGAACGAGATGGCCACTCGCCGCAGCTGGCGCGCTTCGGAACCACTCGATAGATTTACTGGACCGGCTCGGGATGAAACATTCATGTTCCGCCTTTGAGGCGCGATTCTCTCGTTTTCCGAAACCGGAGATCGACTCCGGCGATTTCCTCGCGGCGTCGAGTAATCTGATTGTTGGCATTTTTACAGGCCCGGCGATTCCGGGGATGCTCTCACAGTGGAGGCCAGAAAATGGCGATCGAGGGACCCTGGCGAACTCGGGCTGCCTCCGCGGGATTCCTCCGGAAATTCTCGACTACGGCACGGCGAATCTCCCTGCGGCGGATGCGGAATTTCGCCCCCGTGAGGAAAATTTCAAGTACCGAGGAGAATTTTACGGCGGCCAGCTCCGGTCCGATATTTCCATATGATAAATATGCATCGTGCGGGCTCGGGGGATACGGATGGAAGTACATAGCGGGTAAAAGCAGACGCGCGACGGCCCCGTCGCCGCTGCGGAATTGCCCCGCCTCCCCGGATTCGCGGCGGTTCCGCGCGATGAGGGACCGGAAGGTGTCCACGATACCACGACCTCGCGAAGCGGCTCCTAGCGTTGCACCTGCGCGCGGATGCCGCAACTGCGGCAAGCACGGCGCCGCGACGGCGGGCACTTCCGCCGCACCGCGTCGCTCTCCGTTTCGAGCTTCCTGCAGGGGGAATGTCTCCGAAGGGGGAGATCGACCTCTCGATATCGGAAATGGAATCCGCACCTCGAGTTGGTATCTTCTCCCTCGGTCGGGTCGAATGTTTCATTGAAAGCGGAATTTTATCCGGGGGAGCCGGAACGAGCCGACTGCCTTGCGGTATAAGACGCGGCATATAATCGCGCGAGCGATATTAACGGTCTTATTCCAATGGATTCCGTACGACAGTCGGGCCGCGATATATTCCCGCACTCGAGGGGAGTGCTCCCGCTGCGTTCAGCCGCCATTACTCAAAAGTGCATCGGTCTCCCGAGTCGCCGGGGGGCGGTTTACCGCGGCGGGGGGTCGAAACTTGCGACTTACCATCCGGCAAGAACGCCGAAGGTGCATAAACCGCGGTTTATTTACCGAGACCGGCGTTATAACGATCGTCGTTACGATTAGAATAACGGTTTTACGGGCGAGAAAGCGTCGCGGCGCACCCGCGGATGTGCAAATCCGGCCGGTGGTGCACTTTTATCAGCGGACTCGCCGGATCCTCCCGCAAAAACGCGGAAAACCCCGCTACGTCGAGACACCACCGGCCGAGCGACGCAGCGGAATTGCAGATTTCCCCGGCGCGAGTGCGCCGGCAATAGGCGATGGCCGGCGTCGCGGCGCGTTTTTGCGGAATCCCGCCGTCCCGATGCAACTACTCGGGGGGAGGAAGGGCGAATAAACGAAGCCTCCCCTTTTCCCCCCCGACTGGTCGCGTTAACGTCGACGCCCGTCGAAACGCTTCCGCGCGCAATTTTTTCCGGGGTCGCGTCGGTGCGGTTTCCGCACTGGAATCCGCGAGGAATGGTCGAAACGGCGGGGCGGATGGAACGGCGGGAGAGCCAGGGGTGATAATTAATGCACACTGCAGGAAAGTTGATTTTTGAGCTCGCCAGTCCGAAAACACGTTCCGCCCTCCGGGGGGTGGGGCGGGCGATAGTAATTGCGAATGATGTGCGGATAAATGCCCTTTACGCGGCGTCAATTGCGGCTTTTACTCCGACGCGGCCGTTCGTAATCGGCGATTCACGAGCGCGCGAGACTGCGGTAACTAGGGACAATCGTGACGCCGACGAGTCCTCGTCCATCCGGAAACGGCCGCAGCGGGGCGCTTCCGGTTTCCCCAGCTTCCGGTCCGTCGCGGTCCCGGGTCTCGGGCGTTTTATGGAAGATCGACTCAGGAGTTCCCATGTCCTCTGGAACGCAGGCTGATGCGATACCATCCATCCGTCGACGGAAACGTATTCCGCGTCGGAAGGATCGGCGGGAGAGAATTGGTTGCCGCCTCCCGATGAAAAAATTCCGATCGCACCCGGGGCTCGATGTAAGAGGGCGACGGGAATTTCGGGTGGACGAGGGATGTCCCAAGGCAGATCGAGGGGAAGACGGAAACGCGACGTCGATTTTTCGCGGGAAATTGGCCGCGTCACGCGCGACGCTGCCGAGCGGACGCGCCCAGGGCGTCGCCGTAGTGGCGGGAATTATCGTCCCGTCTGACATTCCGTCGACGCTCGATACAATCGCCGGGACTTTAACGTCGGATCTTTACGAGGATCGAGCGTTATCGATCGAGCCGCGTCGCGGCTCCCGCAAGGTCCTCGGCCCCTGCGGCCGATTCGAGCGGACGAGCCGCACCGGAAGTGGACCCGTGGCCGTAAATCAAACCGAATCCGCGAATCGCCGATGAAACGTTGTCACGCACTTAACGAGGCATTTAACGATTGCGGATTTAACGACGCGGTCGACGCTCGTCGAAAGAAAGGGAGGGAAGAATCTCGCGGGAATTAATGTTTATTTCTTTGATCGCTGATTATGGAGCATTTCTCCCGAAACTCTCATACCAGAGTGCACCGCTGTAATGGGGGGTTGCGAGGAGGGGCAGATGTTACCTCTTCCTTTAATCGTTATTTATAAATTAAGATGTATTTATTTTTTTTTCCAATTTTGTTCTTCTGTAATCCTTTTTTAACAGACAGGAGAAAGAGCGGATGTTGTCCCGGCTGTCTCTCGATTTAACGACTTGGAGATCCCCATCGGTTAGGCTGGGAAGGGGGGTTTAATATTTACCGCCGTGGCGTCGGAAATTTCGTTCTTACCTCGGTAATTACCATTTTAACTGCCTCGGCCCGGCGCGCGACACATAATAGTTACCGCACCGTATGCATTACCATCTTATAACCCGGTAACGTCAGCCGGCGTCGGCGTCGGACCGGCCCTCGTTATTACCACTTGCGAAGGCGCGTCCTCTCCTCGGGCTCTCCAGGATACGCCACCCTTGTCGCCGGTCTTCGGGAAACGTCCCGTTGGTCTTTTCGAGTCTTCAAAGTCTCCGGATCGTCCTTAACTCCGACATCTTTGCGAAAGTGGAGAAACCAAATATATTTAGGCGCGAAACACTGACCTAGTCATCTGCGATGTTTAGCCTGGTGCTCCATTTTTTCGGGCGTCCCTTTTGACATCGTTCTCGGAGCCAGGATTAAATACGTTTTCACCTTTTGCGTGGCATATGACTCTCGATGCACACTCCATCGGTGCATCCAGATACGTAGATGCAACGAATGGACTGTACGACGAAGACACGTGGAGGCCCAAAATTGGAACGCATCTTCTATACGTCCTGTCCGCGCACCCCGTGTGGACACCTTGGCGGAAGGGTTAAGCGGATTAAAACGAGCCCAGGGGGGCCAACTTCCTCTGACAATCTGTAACTGCATGAACTCTAAGAGCCGTCCCACTCTAATCGGGACGGGCGGTCATTCGCATCGGATAATGTCCAGGATTAGTCCAAGCAGAGACCGACGTGGCTCGACTCCGGCGCCCTCGTATTTGCCTCGCATGTAAATTAAGCTCGGCCGACGTAAAGGCGCCACCCTGAACCGGTAAACCAGCCCGTGTAAACGGGAGATCCCTCGGTCAGGGGAAACCCGAGCCGAGCGTTTCCACCGGAGCAGGGGCCTCGAAGTGATTCCGCGATGATCTATCATCGAGGCGGCCCCCGAAGTGTCCCGGAAATTGCTCCGGGTGTACTTTGTTCCCCGCGTGGAAACGGCCCCTCGGCAAACGGTATCGCGAGGGCCCGGAAGGAGGCCAAATATTTGCCAGAACCTCGAAATGACTAATGATCGGCAAACACGCAGGATCCCCCGATCATCCTACACTGATAAAAATCCAGGGAAATTTGCATACATTTTTGCGTGCCTCATAAATAAAGGTTTGCATTAAAAAGAAGGAAAAAAAAGAACATCGCTAATTACACATTAGAAAATGTATAAATACGCGTGACGTCGTATGTTTACCGTATCGGGGCAGTTTTAATTGAATTAGATGTAACATTATAGTTTTCATTGACTCGACTTAGTTGCTGAATGTGATGATACATAGACGACGTCATTTCAGTGAAATTCATTGTGGCATCAAAATGACCAACGACTATGTGAATTTACGTGGGCATTTTTATCGGTGCACTGCGGATTAACTTAAATTCCCCGTGGAGAGGAAAAGAAAAATCGAAAATCGACGAACCCGGAACCTAGCCTCAGAAGGAAGTGCGAACTCCGGGGTCGGCTAATCGGGCGGGTTATCGATAGGGGGCATCACTCGGGGTTTACCTTAACCCGGTTCCGGCGCTCGAGCAGAAAAACAGAGAGGTAAATACGTATATACATATATATGTATATATATATATGTATGTGTATATATATTGTTGCAAATTATCGGCCGAGGAGGAGCGCGTTAACCGGGGCGCAAATTGAATCAAACGCTTGGCGGCGTTTATCGGCCGTTGATACCGCTCGTATAAAGAGGCGGTGCACTTTTGCCGGCGATTACGTAAATTCCGTGGGAGCGGAATTTCCGGTCTTTCCGCAAGGGGCCCAAGACGCCCTCGGCCTGGATTTTTCTTCGCTCGCGACGTCGGGACGTCGAGGATTCTTCGATCGTCGAATGCGCGATCGAGGAATCATCGCGTATCTCGATATCATTTCCGGCGTCGTCCCCGTTTCGGGAACAATGGCTCCCGGGATCCCGACGCAACCGAGACGCGTGGCGTCTCTTTGGGGCGTCTCGCCCCTTGGTGCCGTGCGCGGTGCGTAAAAGCGCGAAAAGTCTACATGCCGAGGCTCTTTACCGGGAGAACCGCAAAGCCAACATCGCGGGAACTCCATCGGAGTAACGAGAGATGCGCTCGCCGCATCGTCGACGCGGGATAAACGCATATCTCGCGGCCAACAATGGAGTTTGATTAACCGGAGCGGGTTTCCCTAACGGCGGCTAAACGGCGCTTCCGGATGGACGTTAACGCCCTCGTAACTTGGCCCTCTCTTTTCATTCCAGGGTTCGTTCGCCTCGTCCGGAGAATCGAAGAGGTCGCGGGAGGGTCACCGCCTCGAAGAGGACGAAGACACCCCGGAAACGGAAAGAAGCGGTCGGGGCGTCGTTGGACCTTCGTCAAGGGAAGAGGTAAACTCCTGGTCGGCGGGGCGGAGGGTCGGAGGGTCGGAAACGCGTGCTCGGGAAATAATCGACTCCGCGGAGATTCTCGGGCGGGGAGCCGTTAAGGCGGCGGAGCGGTCGGTGGGGCTATTTAGCCCGGAGAAATTGAACGGCGCGTTAAAAGGAACGGTTAACGGTCGGGCGTTTATCGCGCGGCCGGCGCCCCTGCCGGGTCGGCCGGTCAGCACCCTCTAACGAGAGGAGCTCGCACCGCGAGTCCCCGTATCGACTGGGCCTCTCGGGGCGGCGCTCGGGCTCGCGCCGGACGCGGCGGCGGTGGTGGGGGTGGGCGCCGGCTCGGGCGGGCTCGGGCGGACTCGGCGGAGTTCGCGACTCGTCGCCGCCGTCTCGCGTCGGGGCTTCCACATGGGGTGGTATTGGCTCCCGGGGCGCGGAGAGGACGCGCGGCGGGGCTCCGAAGTGCGCGCGGAGCGCGACGGGGCGGCAGAACTTTCCCGAGGCGGGTAGCGTCAGTATCGAAGGGAGCTCGGATGCGGGAGCGCCGCGGCGCGTAGTGTGTGCGGACCGGAGACTGGGCGCGGATCGGAGCGGCGGAGGGAGGGCGGAAGCGAGCGGCAGCCGGGATCGGATCGGAAGGACCGCGCGATGCGCCGCCAGGCCGGGTGGCGCCGCCGGCCTCGCCCGGAGTGAGTCCGCCCCGGGCGGCGCGGAGCGGAGGCGGGCGGGACCGAGCACCGGGCATGCCGGCGGCCCGACGAGACGCGCCGCGGCGCGCGGCCTAGGCGGGAAGGACGGAGACGCGAGCTGCGCCCAGTCCGCCGACTCGCCGACCGCGTCGGGGCTCGGGGGGTGCAGCGCCCGGCGGAGGGGAGCGCGACGCGAGTTCCAGGCGGCCCTGCCGACCTCGCCCCGGGATGCGCGCCCACCGACGGAGAGGAGGAGGCGTCGCCACCGCCGCCGACACCGCCACCCCGGACCAGCGGCCGAGCCGCGCCGGCACGCCCGCCGCCCGGTAGCTCGTCCTTCGACCCTGCGAGGACTCGACGCCCGCGGGCAATGTGCCCACCCGCCGGAAGCGATACGTGAGTACCTGGCGACGCTGCCGCCATTGTTGCCGATCTCCGACGCTCCCGAAATCCCACCCCACCCCTCGCCGCGCTCCCCATTCTCCAGGAGTCGATGTTTACAACCTGGCGCGACCTCTTCCCCTGCCGTTTTACCGCCCCTTCCGGAGGGACTCGATTTTTGGCTCGACCGACCTCCCGACTTTAACGAGACGAACCTCTCCCGGGTAGACCTGGACGTACCCCGGAGGTCCTCCATCGCCGAACGCCTCGCAGGGGGGTGGCACCTCGACTGCCCCCAGTCTCGCACCCATTCCGAGTGCACCCCCCAACGGAGGTGCATTCCTCCGAGGTCCGAGGCTTCCGAGGAACGGGACGACGCATCCGGAGCGCGTAACTATCGATTGTCTCCGGCGAGGAACGCGGCGTCGCGGCCGACCGGTGCCGGCGTCGCCGTCGAACTCCCCCACGTGGGTCGAGCGATTTAACGTGCCCTCGACCTGGCCGTTCGACTTCCGCGTTACCTGGTTCCCTTTGCGACCTCACCTGGGGGTTGGACTCGACCTTTACGTGGCAATTTCGGATACTCGGACCTCAACCGGCGCCGTTCAGGTCCCGCGATCAAATCCCCCCGATTAACCGAGCTTGCGAGGCGCCGCTCGTAAAAACCGAAACGCGTCTTGCGAGCGCCATCCCGGTTTTACGCGAACGAGGATCCCGCGTTATCCCGTCGAGAGATTCACTCTGCCGGGATCCGGGGATGCCCGGAGGAAGTAGTCGGACCGGAGTCCTGAGGGTAATTTGTCGGTGGTCGTTAGGGGATCGAGGCGAGGGTGGATTCTCGGCCACCGCCACGTGTGGGTTCTAGGTCGTAGGTCCTTGAAGGGCCCCTCTCGTCCGGTCCTGGCGCCGTTGATTCCGGAGGGGTGGGAGGGCGCGTGGAGGGTGAACGAGGAGGAAATCGAAGATATGATTCCGGAGCCGAGGGAGGACGGATGAATCGGGGCCGAGCGATCGAGCAACGGGTCGAGGGACCGGCCGATAAATCTCGGGGATCGGGAACAGTTTCCCAGGAAAATGGAGGACCTACCCCCCCGATCGGTGTTGCGGGAACTCCGGAGTTTGAAATTCCGCCGATACTCCGCCGGGGGTGGGTGGTGGAGGCGGAGGGCCCGGCGCGCCTCTCTTTTATACGACGCCTCCTGGTCCGTACTTGGGTAGAAATAATGCCGCATAAAATGTCTGCCCGGGAGAAACATTCGGTAAATATGGGCCGGGGGTATTCCTCCGCGCCGCCCGTCCTCTTATTCCAGGGTGGAGGACAAATTGCCTCCCGCTCTTTCTTTATCCTCCTTGCCACCCCCTCTTACCTTACCTCCCTCGTCTTCCTAACTTCCCGGGATAAGCCGACCGACTATCCAGCCAGGGGGCGCTTTCCGGAGGGACGCGAGCCTGCGGAAGAATCCTTTTACCCTCCTTGAGGATGCAACCCCTTTGGGGGGATCCTACGACGGAGATCGACCGACTTCTGCCGGACTAACCGTTACCGGGGTGGAACTATTGCTCTCCTCGAGGAGGTACGTTTCCCGGGGGTGAAAAAAAACAACCCCTGATGTCTCTCCCTAGGCGATTCCACGGTCCTCGATAATTCCCGCTCGACCCTCGCCTTCCGGTCCCACTTATTCGCCCGTCCTCGCGGCCGGCACTTCCGGCACTTCCGACACGTTCGACCGATCCTTCTACAGGCTCTCGAAGTTGGTTGGCTCTGCCCTCTAACGAAGTTCAACCGCGCGGTTAAGCCGTCGTTACGGAAACGGGGACGCGAAGAAGAGGCGCCTGCCGACGTCGACGGCCACGTCGGCCCCCTCCTCCCCGCGACGCCGACCGCGGGCCCCCGAGGAAACGGCGAATCTAATCGACGGGAAGAAACGGATATTTAGATCGGCTTGATGAATAATGCACGAGCCCCTGTGTATTATATAACGGTGGAGACAGCTCCCCTTGACGGTGCAAAAACACCTAAGGGCGATCCTAAGGCCGATCGATCGATCGGTCGAGGCTCGATTGATTCGCTTTCGAGGCCTATCACGCGATTTTATCGTCTGGCTAAGATTCCTCCGGATCTGGGAGACCCTCTTCGTGGTCTCCCTCGGGGATCTCGGCCCGGGGTGAAAATCGAATCGTCGATTCTCGGCCGATCGAAAATCGAACTTCGTCGACGGGAGGCGCGATATCCAATCTGGCGGGCTCGGTTCCTTCGGTGCGGCCAAATCGGACGGAAATGTCGGTAACCGGAGTACACCGCCGCGGACGGGCTGGCACGATTAATTTGCGAACGACGTACCGATGCCAAGAGCCGGGGAAATAAAAAGGCCGTAATCGGGGCCGAGATCGATGAGCGGCGATGGCAAACTCGGCGAAAAATCAAAGGAGCACTTAGCGCCGCGACGTCGACCTCGGGACGCAACGATCTCCGTCGACGGATATCTAGCTTTTGCTCTCTCTGTCTCCCTTTTTGTTCTTATCTTTTGCCCCGATATTTTGGCCCTTTTTTCTTTTCTTTATATACATAGGACGACGCGCGGTTTGCGCTCCAATTTTTGGGAATTCATTATAAGGACGGAGCTGGGTCGTCGACGGAGATCGACGGACTCGTCTTCGACGGTTTCGGATGGTCGGGGGGACTCTTATTTATGCCCGGCGAAGTGTCTCGGGGAGGATTTCACCTCCATTTGCTTTTCAGACCAGAGTCAGGTCGCAGGCGCATTGAGATGCGAAGTGCACCTGTCTGGCAGCTTTCGACAGAAGGAAGCGAAGTATCCTGAATACGGATGAATGGAATTTTCAGCCCCGGGTTTCCGGCCGTCCGAGGCACGCTCTTCTTTCCCGGCCGCGCGGAAGACGCGGAAACGCCGAGCGGAAGCCGCGGGGCCGCGCTTCGCGGGAGGAAATTAACCCCCTCCCTCCGATTCCTCGGCATCGGTGGTTAGGCACGTCGAGGGGGGTTCCGCCCTCTCGTCGGCGGATTTACCGGGAAAATCGATACCGAGTTACGCCGATAATTGATTACGGCCTGTCGACGGTTCCGTCGGTCGCACCCCAAGGTGCGAAACAACGTTAGATATACCTATCGGAGGTTCCTCTCGCGCTCGTCACCTTTCCGTCAGCTCTCGACCAATAGATGTACCCGTACAGAAAATAGGCTCAGCGGGAAAGGAAGATCGATGCTCGCTGCCGAGTCCGAGTCCCGACCTGGCTGGACCCCCCGCGACGCTGGGGCGACGCCGCTCTTGGGGACGCGCACTCGCGACTCTTTTCCCGGCCAATCGCACACCTCGACCACCCCGATTCTCCGGGATCCCCTTTGATCTCGATTTTCCTATTTCCACCGGGATCTTACTCCGGGAAACGCGGCGAGAACGAACCTACGAAGATGCCGGAGCCCCGAGGTTTTTATTTCATTTGGAGCGTTTAATTCTAGGCCTTCGGTGGGATTTAATGTAATACAATAGAGGTCGCTATCTCCTTTGTTATTTATTTATCGATCTAATCACTCGGATCCACGAGCAAGCGAAATTTTTCCGTGGCTGCTCTCGGAGAGTTCTTACATAAACATACACGGTTTTCGAAGAGAAGTTTCGCAGATTTGTTGGCAGTTTACCTAGAAATTTAAGCTCCTTTAGCGATAAATGTCGCGGACACGGGCCTTAAGGGAGGAGTTAATTTAAATTTTGTACGACGAGCGAGGCCGAGTGCAGGACGCAAAGAGAGGAGATGGGACCGAACGAGGACCCGGGTTCAAAGTAGGGATGAAATTTCGGGTCGCTGGGACGACAATCGACGGAATCCAATATTCGGCCCTGAAGAGGTTAGAACCTCCCCCAATTTAGATTAAGGCTCCGATATAGGGTCGCGGTAGTTCGCGGAGTTTAGGGGGTCTCGAGGTGCGCCTTCGTCATCGGCTTCCTGCCACCCTCCTGTTCCTCGTCGACGTACCGTCGAGTCGTTTAACGCGCCTCTCGCTATTATTCTCCAAAGTGAACCCGATGTACCCGTCGTACTTGAAACACGTACACGCGTACACTTTGGCCACGTTCTTTCAGTCCTAACCCGACATTCGCTCATGACTGATGCATACACAACTAGAGATAAAATCCAGGGGCCGTTCACTCGGGAATCGGTGAACATGACTTCCTTCTTATTGTTAGAGTACCGATTGCCTTTGATTTCATATGACAATGTGACTCGGTGACAAGGTACGGTCGGCCTTAAAATGACGACCTTTCGGCAACTTCCGGTGATGTCCAGGGACTTCCACGTGCTTTCGAGCGCTAGAATTCATAATTTCATAAGCGAATCGCCCCCTCGCGTAAAATCCAGACACGGTTAGGATTTTTCGGAGCACCGCTTGCGACCATTTTTCAAGATGGCCGTTCATCGTCGCGGATCATTCCTTTCTTTTCTTTATTTTATTATTTTTATTCCTCGTTAACCAAAAATGGCCAGGAACCGGGGCCGAGTCGTTTCGCCTCGGCTTGTCTCTCGTACTTTTTGACGCGTATACGCGGTACACGGCGTCGCTCCGTTTTTTTTTCTTTTTTTTTCTCCTGAAAAGTTGTTCACTGCCAGGGCCGCTTCGCGAGGGCGAGTCCCTCCCGATTCGAGGATCGATACTTGCGTGTGCCGCGGCGGAGCTCTGCTTGGGTGCCGTCCAAATATTTACTCGCAAGCTTTTGCTTATCGGACCTTCTGCCCCGCGATTAAGCAGCCCCCTCCGATACTTAGCCGCGCGTTAAACGGCGAATCCGACGAAGTCATCCCTCCCCAGGAAGCCGAGGAAGGGGTGCACCGATGCACCGAGGCCAATCGGCCGAAATCGCCGTACGTGCGTACGATTGCGCAATTTCGCGCCGGCTTGAAATAACAAGGGCCTCTTTGACGATCCGGCCTGCCCGGGCATTTGCATCTCAAAAGGCGTATAATTCGGCCCTGGGACATTTTCCTAATCCAACGCGACTCTACCCCGCCGAATCCGACCCCTTTACTCTCTCTCTCTCTCTTTACCGAGCAGGCGATCTCTGGTTCTTCCCTTTTCTTCAGATTTTTTTCCTTCACACCCCTCTCCTTCTGTCCGTTCCTTTCTTCTCCTCGTAGGGGTTTTTCCTTCCGATCTTTCGCCGGAAATCCCTCTCGTCTCGGCCTCGCTGGGGTTTTCTTCCTTTCTTCCCTTTTTTTTCTTTTCGACCTCCCTCCGCAATTTTCGTAGGAGGGCGGCAAAAATCGTTTCCGGCGTGCCGCGACCTTCGAGGGGGAAAGAAATGCCCCGGGCTCGACGACTGCGTGGGAATTCTCGACGAAAGAGAGAGAGGAAAAAAAAATCAATGATCGCCGCCTCTCTCTCTCTCTCTCTCTCTCTCCCTCTCGCCGAGCCGTATATTGATAATTCGCGACTCGGCCGCGGCCGCGTTACTCATGCGCGAGAACGACCCCCCGCGAACCCGCGGACGGCCTACTCAACGCGTTCGGACTGGAATGTCATCACTTTCACCCTCGAACGAGGCGACGGCGACGCCTCGTTTCGCCTTTACACCCCCCCTCCCTCCACCCCCCGTGACGTCTGATACCGTCTGCTGGACCGTGGTTCTGATAAATATCCCGCCGCTGATATCAATCGTTCCTTCGATCGCCGTTAACCCCATTCCTTCCTAGTCCTCCACCCTGTAATTTAATCAACAATTAACGATACCCCGTGCGAAACGTGTAGACATTAAGTATCACTCGGTCAATTTCCGGCATTTCGACGAGGTGTCGATAAGGTTCCTAAAGGTAATACCGAATGATAGCGCAAGATCGGGAGGAGGCGCGAAAAGGATATATACGTATCACGGGATATTCATGCGTGAGGATCGCACCCTTATTGTTTAAGGGGATGTGAAAGTGCCGGCATAGAGGTCTCGTTTATGAAACCTCTCTCCTAACTGGGTGCACCAAATCTTATCAAACTTGACTCGCGATTACAATTCCTTATAAATTCGTTAATAGGTATCTTGAAGGTTTTTACTTTTCTTATGAAAATTGTAATTGTACATCATCTTTGGGGCGTCTCTCTCCGTGTATCCGATTTCCGGGGTCTCGGCGACTCCACCCGCTGCGGAGAGGCGCGCACTGGAGGCCCCCGCGAGTCGCCGGGTCGTCGCCGCCCCTCGGACACGTTGCACTTTTCTTTGACCGGGCTCCTCTTCGCCCCCCAGACTCGTGGTGGAATCGGCCACGCGCGGCCGCCCTCGAGGTAGCATTGTTCTCCTGGAAGCCGGGGGTTTCTTAACCCCCATCCGGCCGGGTCGGCGTTCAACTACGCGGAATGATTACCATAAAACGGTTCGCTCGTTAAACGAGAAACCGGCTCGGTCGGGGGTGGAACCCACCAGGGGCGGAATCGGAGACGGATAGGTGGCTCGAGGTGGACGATCGGCCGCGTCCCTCGGCCGAAGGCTCGCTTTTGGATTCCCGGCGCTGCTCGGGGGCTTTAATGGCATCTCTGCCGGTGCGCTTTATGGTTACCAGCCGGGGCCGGCGCCGAGTATTTCCAGAGATCGTTAAACGATCCGAGGTGCCGCACCGAGGGTGGGGCGCCGGCTCCCGCCGGGGCTGCGTTTCATCTCGTTTTAATCGTCGCCCGAGGGAAAAAGTAGCTCGCCCGACCCTCTCCCTCTCTCTCTGCCCCAGTGACTGGGAAATCCGCCTGTCGAAACACCCCGCCAAGGAAAACACCCCCGCGGAGACCGCGTCCACGTGGGTTGACCCGGGTCAGCGCCGCCATCGGCCTCGTTCGGTGAAATGCTCTCCGTCGAGGCGTGATTCTCTTGGTCCTCTTCCGGTCTTGCCTAGTCGAGTATCCGCGTTACATGGTCCGTTCTTAACCTCGCAAGCGAGAGGGAGATCGATTTTCCTCGTCACCGGCCATCGTCGACCTGGGTGACACCTCACGCGGTGTCTCCTCGATTCTTGGGAGATCCTCTCCGTAATTCGGCGATTTCGTTATCGGGGATTTTCCGGGCGCCGACAAGGCTCCCCAGGTGGCGTAAACCTCGTGGAGACCACCCTGTCTCGTTCTCTCGTCGGGTCAACGGGGATTACGCGGCCCTCCCTCTCTTCCTCGTTCTTCCTCGCTTTTTCTCCTCTCTTCCGGTCGCGCCGCTCTCCCGGGGGCGGGACGGCCGGAGATAATGAAGAAAAGAGGCTACGGAAAAGGGGAATCGAGGAGGCGCCCGCGCCCCCGAATCCCCGTCCGCGGTTTCCGCTGTTTCCACGGGGAGGCTAGGAAATGTTTAATCAGGCCAAAGCCCGGACGAGCGCGGAACAATGGCCGCGGCGCGCGAGACCGCGGAACACACCCGGTAGAACGTGTCGCGGTGCAAAGGGATATCTCTTTCCCCAGGACCAATATGAGAGATATGCCCCGGCTCGCCGAACACACGCCCTGGACCGGGACACCCCGACACTCGGCAGATATCCAAAAAACGATACAAAGGATCGCCGAGCCGGTGATCGCGGTGCACCGCGTCGATAAGAACCGGGGACGAGACCCTGATCAGCGGGACGTTGATAACGAGGTCCTTGTCACTGATAACGAGCAAAATATCGGCCCGGGTCTTGCGGTCTCGGTATTGGGGAAGAAAATCCCAAGACCAAGGTAATCATCGGAGATTAATGAGAAAACATGCACCGAGGATAAGGATTAGTTGACTCAAAGAAATTGACATTGTTATGTCGCTGCCCGAATCATGTATAATTGCAAGGAACAATTATTTCGTCGAGGAGGAACATTTTATCCTTGCTTTGAACGAATTCTCATGACTCTTGTCGATATTCCTTTGGATGTGCCCGATCGCAGGAGTGTTTTTTTTTTGGTAGCAATGCATCTCTCAGTCAACCATTTTATTCTCTGGGTATTGGTCTTGATCCTGGTCTTGCATTTTACTCGTCACTGTTCGTCGCAGCGATTTTTTTTCTGCTTTTTGGGGGGGTCATTTTGCGAAATCAAGTCTTAGTCTTGGTCTTGCATTTTACTCGTCACTGTTTGTCGCAGCGATTTTTTTTTTGCTTTTTGGGGGGGTCATTTTGCGACATCAAGTTTTGGTCCTGGTCTTGCATTTTACTCGTCACTGTTCGTCGCAGCGATTTTTTTTTCTGTTTTTTTTTGGGGGGTCATTTTGCGAAATCAAGTCTTGGTCCTGGTCTTGCATTTTACTCATCACTGTTCGTCGCAGCGATTCTTTTTCTGCTTTTTGGGGGGGTCATTTTGCGAAATCAACGAGAATATCTATCGGCACGGTTGATTTGGTTTCGATCTCGCGTTTGAGCGTCAACACTCGTCTCGGGGATTCGTCCCCCTTTTTGTAGATATTTCTCGTTAACGCGAGGTCGCCGAATTCGGCCGTCCGCTCTACGGGGGCTCTCGCCTCGAGGTGGCCGACCGAGATTCATGAATAAACGTAATATCGCGAGGTGTCGAGGCGGGCGGCCCGTTAATCGGGACTTCGGCCGGCATGCAAATGAGCCCGACTTTGAGAACGTCGGGGAGTAAAAAATGGCCCCGGGTGCGCGCAGCCGGCCGGGCCGCGCACACGTCCTCCCGGAATTTCCTTCCCGATTCTTTAACGGGGTTTTAACCTCCCCCGCGCGGCCAAACTGCTTTCCAAGAGTCGTCCGCATCTGGCCGCGGAATAATTTTTCGAGTCCGCCTTACCGAAGAGTGATCGATGGATCCGCGGGGAAGTTCGCGGGGCCTCGCCCCGGGCGCACGTGCACCCCGAAGGAGCCCTTCCCTTTCGCTGCCACCTTCTTCTCCGCTCTTTCTGTCGCGTTATCCACGAGATCGATTATTTCGGCTCGCCGAGGTGTAAGGAAGACTCCGCGGTTGAAATTTAATTACTCGTTCTAAGCGTTATCCCTTTAGTTGACGGGTTTCCGGACGACCGGCAGTCGCGCCTCGTCCGTCCGTCGTATTTCGCGCCTCCTCCACGACGGCTCCGATCTTCGGCAAGTATCTCGAGCTCGACTTCTCTCTCGACAGACATATCGAGTATCCCTCAAATTCACGCAATCTGCAGAAATCCCGGTCGCTAAAGAGTCTTCGACGGCGCGAAAAGTTACCCCACCGCGTTCGCGATTTCAATATGGTGGCGGCGCCACCCACTATCAAAGGAAACGCACGCGTTGATCGCGTCTATGCGTCGGTATCGGTGATCTTTTCCTACCATTATCGCGTGTCTTGAAGTTCACGCAACCTGAAAAAATTGCGGTCGTTGCGGCATCTTCGACGACGCGAGAAGTTAGTGCCCCACGGTCGCGATTTCAATATGGTGGCGGCGCCACCCACTATCTAGGGAAACGAACACGTCGATCGCGTCTATGCGACGGTATCGGTGATCTTTTCGTACCATTATCGAATGTCTTGAAGTTCACGCAACCTGAAAAAATGGCGGTCGTTGCGGCATCTTCGACGACGCGAGAAGTTAGTGCCCCACGGTCGCGATTCCAATATGGTGGCGGCGCCACCCACTATCAAAGGAAACGCACGCGTTGATCGCGTCGATTCGATGGAATTCCCGATCATGGGTGGCATTTCTCGAGGCGACATCGGAGCCACGATGGCAGCAGGCGACCCGAATGGGTCCCATCGGTTGGCTGGATTGGCACCGTGCCATCGAGTCGGATAGATAAGGCGCGGTCGGGTCGGCGATTCCGCTCTTCGAGGTCGCGCTCGAGGTCCTCTTCGGGGGTTCCTCTCGCGAGGTCACGGAAGCCGAGCAAGTAGGTTGCTCCTTGGGGGAGACAAAGGCCATCTAGGGCGCGGGAGGCGCAACCTCGTCGCCCGATTAGCCTGAAAAATTGAGAAGGCCCGGGCCGAGGCGATACCACCGCGGTCGTGTGCCGCGTGCTAATTAATAATTGATCCTCATTAGCGGGGAAACACAAACACGAGGCTCGCGAGGCGGTGCGCCGGTGAATGGCCGCGCGATGGAAGGTCGGCCCGAGGGAGGTGCCCCGAGGTGTCCGGAGGTGCCCGAAAGGAAGGTCGACCCGACCTCCTCTCCGCCGACCTTCTTTCCTGCGGTTAATTGGACCTCTCGTCGATCCGCCGATCCGCCGAGGCCTCGCCGGATGCATATCGATCCCCCGCCAGGACGCCCCTAGAGGCGACCCCCCGATAACGACGTCCCCGAGGACACCGTCGCGACCCAATCGCGGATGAAAGGACACCGCGAGGCTTTGGCCTTGTAATTGGTTCGGCCCGTGCCCGGGCCACGTCCGACCGCCGTTGTCGCCGTCGTTATCGCCGGGGGCTGCCCGTTGTCCCGCACCCTCCGGGACCTCGATTTCGGATCAGGGGTGGACGCCCCGCGGACTCTTCTCTCCTTTGGACCTGTCCTTCGTCTTTCCCCTGGATCGATCCAAGGACCTGCATCCTTGCTACCATGTACCACTGGGAACTAAAGGACGAGGTTGGGGGCGCCTACGACCATCTCGTATTCCGTCCTCCCCGCCCTCCTGGCCGTCGCGACGCCGCAATCCCGAATTCGGAGCTCTCAATGCGAGGGGGACTCCTTTTCATATCTTCAGAACCATTCGAAATGGTCCTCGAAGAGGCTCCTCTGTCTTTCGCACTTTGAGGAGAGCCTGTCGCCTTTGGGCCCCGAATCCCCGCGCGCGGAATCCGCGTGTTCGCGCGACGCCCAGGAGAATGCGGCCTTTGGGCGGCGTCTCGTGGTACTCGACTTTTGTTGCCCCGCCGTGGAACTCGCTTGTCGCCGCGCCATTGACGAGCTCCCCGTTTGACACCCTGATATATTATTCAACTTACCTTTGTCTCGACTTTCGAGCTGCCTTCGCTCCTCCGGGAGTCTTCGGGGGTGGTTAAAACGCGCCCACCCCCTTAAACGCTCGACTCCCTCCCTCCGGCGTCGTCGATCGCCCCAGGAGAGACGATTTTTCAGGCTCCCCCGTTTTCGAGATCCCTGAAAAACGCGCCCTCTCCGTCGCCCGGGCTTTTAATGGTGGTTCATTCAAATTCATTTTTCCCTCTGTCGGCGGAAACGGGGTCGAACCGGAGGGTCTTCATTCGGTCGCCCCTCTGGGTGCGGGAAAAACCGGGAAGACGTTTACTCCACATACGTATCGTTTCGTCCCCCATGTTAAAATAACCGAACGTTTCAGGCTGAGGCACCGTTTGTATATTTTTCTTCTTTCCACCCCCTCGATCCTTGGTTTGCATCCCCCAGGGTCGGGGGAAAAATCGTCACCCCTCGTTCGGTCGATCGGGCCGACGACGCCGATTGAACCGAGCTCGAGGGTAACGAGGCGTCCCTACCTCCGAGGACTACATCGATCCTCCTGAGGCTCGCGTAATTATGCACCGTGATCGTAACAAAGCCAATTTCAAGCTCGACTTCTCCCCACGCGATGTCACTTTCGGCCGATACGCCGGCCGGGCGAATCCTCGAGGACTTCCGCGACCGAATTCGAGGGAAACGAGCGGGCACTCTCGCCTCATAAAGCCGATTGGCCTCTTCTTTCTCTCCCTCCTCTCCGGCGATACTTCCTCGGGGGCCAGGGCTCCTTCAGTCTCGGTCTGCCTCGCCCAGCATCCCTGCTCTCTCGGTCCAGAGCTCGGGACGATTGGGCATGCCTCTCCCCCAGCTCTAGTCTTCCGAGGTTTCTTTTCCGGCCTCTGCCCTCCGCAGTTTCCGCGCGTGACGCCGGAAACGAGGATTTGATCTTTCTTAGTTTCTTTTTTTTAATTATTATTTTTTTTTTCTCCATCATCCTTTTTATTCAGTTCCAGACCCTCGAGGTTCCCCTTGGTGCACCATCCCTTGGGGTGCACCGAGGAAAGGGATTAGTCCCCCGAAGCAAATGTAACTTTTTCACATATGTATTGTTCCCTTAATCATGTACAATTGCAAGAAAGAATTATTCTGTCTAGAAATAAGATTTACATCGATTCAAACGAATTTCCTTCACTCAATCCGACATTTCTTCGGACGCATCTGATTGCAGGATTTTGTTATCACGACACGACCTAATTTATTCTCTCAGGATGGGGTTATCAGTCTGCACCGATGGGGTAAAATCTTTAATCAAGGATTAGATAACCCGTGACCGTAGCTAATCGCCTAAATTCAGGTCGGTTAACTGTGAGGCTAATCTCCGGTTAGCGTAGCTTTCGTCGGTGCACTAATCCGAGATTAACCAATCATGGTTAAGAAATTTCCTGGTAATCAGGGCTGATTGGCTCTCGGAGTAGACGCGTTTGGACTTTCAATTCTTCGAGGTTTACTTTGAATTTCGTGGGGATCCTTCTCGAGGGGTTTGGCCGCGGCTCCTGGCACCGTGACAATCCGCAAGTGTCGGGCTTAGCTGTCACCGTGTCTCGGGTTAGTCGGTAGTCTAGCGTCGCCGGCAGACACGGTTCTACCCCGGCACCGAGCCCCTCTACATAATTTACACCAATCTGATCAAAGTCATACACCGCCGCGTCCCCGGGCTCCCGATCTGCCGGCAAGCACGACATAAACGCGGCTTATCTGCAAACTCCTTGAAATTGCACCCTTTGGTGTACACGAGGGGGACGGTGGGGGGGGGGGGGGTCGACGTGCTTGATTTCCCCAAATACGCCGTCATTGAACAACGGGCGCGCTCGCTCGGTCGGATTAATTAGTTGACTCAGAACCGCCAACTATGAAAAACGATTAAGTTTGCCCCCCGGCTTAGGCGATTAACTTTGTCGAGCGGTTACGCCGGCGATTTAAATCACCCCGGGGGATTTATTTCGCGGAACGACCAGGCCGGAAGAGATAAACGCGCGGAGGGACTTTAACGTCCGTCGTCTCGGGCGATCTCTTCCCTCTTTGAGTCTTTGAGGCCGCTCGAGCGAGTACCCGAAGACGCACCGATAATCGGACCTCGGTTACCTCCACGGCACGGAAACCTCGAGGCGATCCTTGGCGCGGTGCTTACCTCGATCCTTGCCTCGATCGTTACCTTGATCCTTGCCGCGCTCCTACCCGATCTAACGACGCGATCGCCCCGGACGCGTCCGAGAGTTTCCTTCGAAAGCTCCTGCCTGGAAGTTGGAAAGCCACCGCGGGTGAACTCTTCCGAGGGTAGTCGAGATTCCGAATGAATTAAAGAGCAGGAGGGACCATGCCCCGGCACCTTTACGAGGAGCCCAGGGATCCCTGGTGGTGGAGGCGACCTCGAGGTCGGCTCCTAAGAGCCAAATCGGCCCGATTCGATCTGCCGTCGCTTTTACGGGGATCAGCGGTTAAACGGGGTTTCCTTAGTTAGGCGTCGCGGGAGAAAGGAGGAGAGGGTGGGAGAGGGCGTCGAGAAATTATCCGCCGTGGGCCTAGCTTCTCCAGCTTCTTTCTCGGAGCCTGCCTGGGGGTGGCGCACCCCGGGGGCGGGGTCGGGTCGACGGGTTAAGGTAGCTAAGCCCTCGTATAAAGTCCTTTGAGAGCCGTGTTTGCCCGCGGAATTTTCCCCGAGACGGCGGCCCGGGGTCGGGGAAGAGTCCGGAGGGGTGCGCCGATCGAGTAGGTCCCTCGAATCGGGCGATCGCGCCTTTGTGGCTACCCGGGACGAGAATGGACGTGCCGTATCGTCCTAGTCGACGGTACGAAAAGGCCGTCGGGATCGATCTTCCTGGTCGCATAATGGGAAGCCGAGTCGGGGCGGGTCGGGTCGCCCCCAACCGCGGAGCGCCTCCATAAACCCCGGGTTACTTAAGCCAGCCCTCTGGTAATTTTAATTCCCAACTACCCTCCGCCGCGGAACGCTGCCTGCGCGGCGACAAGGGAGGAATATTTGTAAAACTATGCGTAGCTCAGGGGTAGTTTGCGCATACCGGCCGACGAGAGGAGACCGACCCGGCCCCGAGGTCGCGCCGAGGCACGGCGAGCTCGCGAGCCGCTCTCGGGACCGAGGCTTCCCAGGAACTCGACCTGGTGCTCTTGTTGTCCGCGAGGTGTTCCCCTTTTTCCAGATCCTCGGAATGATATTTTTTTTTTGAATTTAACAAAACGGCAATTCAACGCCTTGATTTAGTCTTTGGGGTTCGCGAGGTGTTCTTCGTGGTCCAAAGTGATCCTGGAAATTCCCGACGCCACCCCCTGGGACCTCGGCTAGGGGTGGTCGGACCTTGAAGAGGCCACTTCGTGGTTGGACTGCCTTGCGATTTACTCCCGAAAATCGACTCGCCACTTGCTCCAAGAATTCCCGGACTTGACGGAGCTCCTCGGCATCCTCCAGCTCCTTCGGGAAGAGTTAATAGAGACGAGCCTCGCCCGGGGATTAGATCTCGCGTTTTCCGCCCCTCCTCGCCGGGGAACTCCGAAGTCGAGTCCACGACTTCCTAGATTGCGAGTTTCTTATCGAGCACCTCGGATTCCGAGCCGCCCCCTCCGGATCGTCGCGATCCGACCTCGTCAGCCTTGCGGGCCGACCCTTACGTGCCTCGAGACCCAGTTAGTTGACATTTCGGATTAACCCAGTTGTTCATTTCCCGCACCCGAAGAACGCTCCTCCGGCTCCCGGGACGCTTTCACGGGACGATTGCGTTAGAGTGCCAGAAGTCGGCGCGATTTATTCCGAAATTAAATTCCCCGGGGCTGAGTCGCCCTCCCCGGGTCCCCGGGGCGGAAAGTCAAGGTCGGGGGACCGGAAACTGGTGGAATGGTACTTAGGTGCTCCAGGTTGGGGAGAAGGGGACCGAAAAGAGGATAACGATGTCGAGCTTAACGAGGGATATCGAGGAATATCGGGGAGTATCGTGTCGGCGGGTAAACGGAGGTCTTCGGGCTGTTCTTCGGGGTCGTCTCTTTAGGGACGCCTCCAGGATTCTTCTCGAGATGATCCTTGAATTGCCGCCTCCAGTCGCCGCGATTCGGGCCTCCTGAATTTTTCTCTCCACGAGTGGGCCGCCCGGAGGGCGCGGAAAAATCCCTCCGCGCCGTTAAAGTTGGCGCTCAATTTACGGACTACTAAACGTAATCGCGGTAATCACGGCCCGGGAATATCGCCATTGTGGTGCGCCGAACCGTCCCCGGGGAGGGCTTCTCTCTTCCTTTCCAGAATTACCGGGACTCGTTGGACTCCTTCGGGACGCGGAGACGACCGCGTCGTCGAGGCCGGTTTTTTCACCGCTCTCGTTACCCGCACGCGTCGTTTAACGGCGAGCGATTTCCTTCGCGCGATTCCCTCCTTCGCTCCCGGGGAAAATTCGGGAAACGCGTAGATCGCCGATCGCGACCTCCCCTGGACGGCTTTCTCGGGGGAAAAGTTTAACCTCTCCTAGAGCAAACGCCCCTCTTTCGCGCAATTTTCCGAGTAATCCCGAAGAAGGCGTACCCGTCACGCAGAGATCGACCGTGCACCCTCGACACCTTCCGGACGCTAATCGATTCCATTCGATGCATCTCACTGCTTATCCTAAGGTATCAGGCTGACCCATAAATTCCAGATAATTTTTTGCATTAAACAATTTCAAGGAGGAATCCTCACTTTTCCGTCTATCTAATATCATCTTCAGGGATGCTCACCGATGCTCGCCGATTTCCATCGTTCGCATCCCCGGGAATTCGGGTCGCTCTCGGATGTGACTTAGGAAGGGTCGAGGGATATTTCCGCGTTACCATTCGAGGAAGAGCCACCTCAGGATCTCCCTTTTTGCCGAACTTTGCGAATGTTTGCCCGACTTCCGCCCTGAAGAGGGGCGGCACGGGCAGGGGGAAATTGGACGGGACCTTTTATTTTCGCCCCTGTCTCCGTCTCGACCCTCGTGGAGATTTTTCGCCCCGCGAGAGGAAAAAGTCACATGGCTGGGATTTTCGTCGAGGTCGCATGCAAAACTGGCCAGGAAGCCGGTAGAAGCGAGAAGGGTGCTTCGGAGTCCGAATCCGGGTTTCTTGGGTGGAGGCATGTGTATATGTATTTATATATACGCACGGAGGTATATACATATATATATTTATGTGTGCGCAGGTGTAAATATGTGTATGTAGGAGGGTGCGTAAATAAAATCACGGTGCGCCGACGGGAGCCGAGGAGCGTTATGGATTTTATGAAGTGCTTCCGGTAATCGTTGTCCATGAATGTCGCCGTTACGCTCAGCCCTTGGGACGTTGCTGAGACATAACGTCGACGTAAGATACCTTTTCGCCCGTCACCTCGGTAGTTTTCTTCCTCCGCGGATTTTTCGCAGCTTCGACCCCGAGCCAGGCCCTCGTTCGAGAGAGCCGAGGTGTCTTTCCCGAGATTTCCCCCCGAATTTCCATCCCTCGCCCTGTAAAGCGCAGGGCCGGATAAATCGAGCACACCTGCGCCCGAATTCGCCCTCCTTAACGTGGATTTATCATCGCTTTCCTAGAGAATTTCCGGATTTACAGTAATTTCCTCGAGTTCCCGAGACCTCGGTAACTGGACGAGTGGCTCGGTTAAGGGGATGGCTCGCTTAGGATTTATTTCCCCCGTCAGTCGGCGGGCGCAATTTCGGGGACGAGGGGCAGGGAAAAAATGGCAGGCCGATGTGTCGCGTGCAGAAGTACAACCGCGATAAATCGATTTTATTGCCAATTAATGTCGGCGCTGCGCCGCGCCACCACCAGCTGCCGCTTTACAAGCCGTCCAGGGCTCGTTAATTGCCACCCAGGACCCCTCTTATTATTTCACATTTCCCTTTGCGAAAGCAGAAGGTCCACTTTTCGAGGTCCTTCCCTCCTCGCTAGTCGAGAACTAGCTCTGTCGTTTTTATTCTCGACGGGGTCTTCTTCAGGGTACCGAGAGTTACGAGACTCGACGACCTCGGAATTCATTTCTAAATGGTCACTTTCCATTTCATTTGCGATCGAAAGTCGCTCTCGAATGGGTTCCTCCGTATTTTTTCTTCGTTTTTTTTTTCCCACCCTAGATGCATGGCCTTTTGTCAAGGGACACGGGTACCTAGATGCGAGGCGTTCGATATTTGTCGCGAGGTGGCCCCGCCGCGGGGGCGCACCGAGAGCAGGGCGTGTTTGCTCGTCGCAAATTGCATTCTGAAATCTTAGAAGGACCCGGAAGAGTGCACTCGGTGAAATTCCAGAAAGGAAAACGCCCGTTCCGAGGACGCCCCCGCCCGGCGCGGTGTCGCGTTTCTTCCGAAAGATTATTTGCTCTTACCCCTTTTCTCGTTTGCCGATCTTATTATTGCGCCGGCGTAAGAGGTCGGTGCAACGAAGTGAGCTCGCCCGGGTTATCGGGGATGCAGGGCGAGTCGGAGGCACCGGGAAGGGTCGGTTAAGAGAGGGTGAACGATCCCTTTCTTACCTCACTCCGAAGGGAGTAACGTTAATAGTAATAAGTCCTCGGGGAAGCGGTGGGATTCGGCGATCTTCTTTATACGAGAGCTGCCCCCGTTTTCGCTCGTCCTCGCTCGAAGGGGTGGAGACAGGTCGGGGGCGGCGACCCGGGGGGTCCAACTTTCCGGACGTATCCGCCCTTATCGCGGATTCCGGTCCATTCTCCAGGCTGCGCTTTGCTTGCAGAAGAGCCTCGACATCGTGGGTCATGTCCGTATCGGGCTTTCGACCCCCTGGACCGACCTAATGCGAGCCGCGTTTACTACCCCCGCGACCCTTCTCCGGGCACCCCGCGACTTCCGGCGCAATTAGGGTCGCAATAACCGGCCACCGGGTCCTGGGATTAACGAGGCACCCCCGAATAAATCAATCTCCCTGAGCCCTCGGTGACCCCCCGCGAAGGAACCTCTCCTCCCCCTCGGGGGGCGCGGTCGGCCATGTTGGCGACTTCTCGCGGATCGAAGTCCTCGGCCTCCGATCGAGCCGGAAACAATTATCCTCGGCCGAGTGGACGCCGAAAGCGAGGTGAGCTAAAGACCCTCGTTACCTTAAAAAGCCGAAGCAATCGCGCCGCGAACGTGATTAGAGCACGGCTCGAGAGGGGGGTCCTCTTTTTTACGCGACCCCCCTCCGAGTCTAACGAGTCTCGAAGTTCTCCCCCAAGGAAACTGCCAAGGGAAACCATTTTCGCTCTTGCAAAGTCGCCCCTCAAAGTAGGGGGTGCGTTTCGACCGTCGCCTCCACCCCCCGACACCTTGCGACCCCGCGCGATTGGGGTGTCGGAAGAGCCCCCTTTATTAGGGGGAATTATCGAAAACTAGAAGTCCATCTCTAGCGGGGTAAAAGTCGATACCTCGCGACGCATCTTCGGGGGTGGGTCTCTGGGGGCTGCGAGCGCACTTTTCCGCAGCAACGTCCGAGGGCGATCGATCGATTCCCGGTTCTCCTGTAGCGGGCCTCTCCCTCGGGGGGGTGCTCTCTCACCCCCGCCACCCCATCGGCACGCAATCGTCGAATCGTTTGCGGGGTTAAATCCGGTATTTAGCCCGATCGCCCGCTCGCCGAGGGTGGGTCGGCCGAAGGGGTTAACAATGGCGCTCGGCATCTACAATATGTTCTATCGGCCGCGCAACACGCGGATAGGCGCGGGTACACGCGGGTAGATCGCGGCTACACGCGAGTACACGCGGAATACCTATGCCTCGCTAATCAAGCTCAGTGTCTAAGGCTTAATGCTAATATTGATGTTGGAGATTAGCCGAATACCCACTGGCGGTACTTCCGCTGGGTGGAGGCGCCGCCCCGCGGAATCGCTCGCGGAAACGCGCCCCCCGTGGATTCCGTCTGAGCCCCGCGATCGAGGACTCGTCGCGAACGATACTCTTCGACATCGATTTCGACGTCGATCTCGATCTGGAGAGGTGCTCTCGACCGTTTCCACCCTTAACCTCTACCCATTGTCTCCCCGATAATCGCCCAGCGGAGGGTCGCCCTCCGCTGAGGTCGGGCCGAAACCCCATCGGCAAACTTTTCCCTGCTTTGAGCCGGCCAATTAACCGGAGCCCGACTTTAACGCCACTAATACTACCAATCAGCTGATCGACCCCCCCTTCGAGCACTCACCGAGTCGATCTCGATTCTCTATGGCCGGGGGTAATTTCCTATATTTCGCGCCAGAGGTTCGTTCGATCGAACACTTATGGCTCGCCGGTTGCATTTAACCTCCGGTTTAGTTCGAACCGTGGAAATTCATCCCTGGAGGGTGTGGCGTCCCCGGGGGCTTCGAAATCGATCTCCGGTTCCTAAGTCGAGTAATCATTTTTTTTCTCTCTCTCTCTCTCTCTCTCTCTCTCTCTCTTTTTTTTTTTTTCCAACGCAAGGACTGAATTCATTAATCCCGGTACTTGGGTCATGGAGATACCCGGCGGTATGATCGTAACGAGGCGTTTCACTTACATCTTCGGCATGGTAGTCAAGGATCAGGGGGATGCGATTTATGGGGACGTTTATCGGAGGACTCGACGAGGCGCGTCGCGGATAATTGTTTCGATCCTTGGAAAGCCGATTCTCGTTTTCCCGAACACTTCCAGCGCAATCCTTTCCTCTCTCTATCTCCCTCTCTCGAGGAGCGCCTTCGAGGCCGGTATTCGACCATTACGTCGTTATTATCTCCGATGCCGTCGTTTCCCCCGGGTCCGCGCTCGTTAAAAGGTCCGACGAGGCGAAACTCCATTTTTACTCGCAATAATGGTCAACTTCCGGTCGACGGGGCAAGGAAGGTCTTTGCCCGGTCGCGCCAATCTGAGCTTTTAAGAGGGAATTCGACGAGCTCTCTTATTCAGATCGGGCGGTCCTCCCGCAGCCTCGTTCCCTCCCTGCCGTTCCGTTGCCGAAATTTACGAAAAAGAAGGGGGAAAAAAGTAAAGAAAAGGGTTGGCCGATTCCGCGAAACTCCATTTTTACTCGCAATAATGGTCAACTTCCGGTCGACGGGGCAAGGAAAGTCTTTGCCCGGTCGCGCCAATCTGAGCCTTTAAGAGGGAATTCGACGAGATCTCTTATTCAGATCGGGCGGTCCTCCCGCAGCCTCGTTCCCTCCCTGCCGTTCCGTTGCCGAAATTTACGGAAAAGAAGGGGAAAAAAAGTAAAGAAAAGGGTTGGCCGATCCCGCGAAACTCCATTTTTACTCGTAATAATGGTCAACTTCCGGTCGACGGGGCAAGGAAAGTCTTTGCCCGGTCGCGCCAATCTGAGCCTTTAAGAGGGAATTCGACGAGCTCTCTTATTCAGATCGGGCGGTCCTCCCGCAGCCTCGTTCCCTCCCTGCCGTTCCGTTGCCGAAATTTACGAAAAAGAAGGAAGAAAAAATAAAGAAAAGGGTTGGCCGGTCCCGCGAGTTATTTCTCTCCGACGTGGGGTTTTGCATATTTAAAGCTCCACCGGCGATACGTGCGGCCGTCCGCCCGAAAACCCGAGCCGCCTTCTGGCTCCGGTTATATCTCGAGGCACCCGAATCGCCGCAACGACCGCACTGCTACGGCCGCGTTCCTACGGCCGCATTGCCGTTGCCGCGTTACTGTAGCCGCGTTAACACGGTCCTATTGCCATGCCCACCTTGCTATAACTGCGTTTCTATGGCCGCGCTGTCAGGGCCGCCTAGAAATCGCTGCACTGTCACGGCTACCCTGGGGCGCGTTTTCACGGCCGCATCAGGATTACCGCCTCCCTATGACCGCACTGTTATATCTGCATATAGTAACCTGCCCGTAAATATACAAATTATCACACCTCGTAACTGACGTTTCACCCAAAATTACGCTAAGTGCTACGTATGTCCACCGTATCAGGGTATTTGTATCTTGATTTAAATGCCACGTTACGTTATCATTCTCATTAACTTAATTTAGATACCGAATGTGATAGGACGGACGGGGTGGCATTTATTGTGCCACCTGAATAACCAGTAATTATTTACATTGATATGAGTATTTTTATCAGCCCATCGCCGCATTGCCATTACTCCACCGGTACGGTTGCGTTTTTACGGCCGCATTGCCGTTATCGCGTTTCCGTGGTGTCATACTGCCAGGTCGCATCGTGATTACCGCGTTTCTACTGTCATGTATTGTCATAATCGCGCTGTCATAGTCGCAGTGTCTTACTTGCGCTGTCATAGTCACAACGTCATAGACACGCTGTTCTAGTCGCATTGTACTAGTTGCGCTATCATAATCGCACTATCACTGTCTTACTGTCATACTCACCCTGTCATGGCTACAAAGGGCACTGTCGCGTTTCCGCGGCCGCGTTGTCATGGCCGCCTAGCCAGGGTAGCACGGCCGGGACCGGAAAAGCAAAACGAAGTCGCAAACCCTTCCTAGCGAACGTTCCCTGCGGAAAAGCCCTCCGGTTAGCCGTTCTGCCGAGAACTCCGGCGGAGGTAGTGAGCGAGCTTGGGAATTGAAATTGAGCAGGACTCGGGGTAGAATCGCGCGTATGCAGCCCCCGAGCACCGCGGCTGGTTGCTTTTGAGGCCGCATGCGGAATAAGGGGGCGGCTCGGCATTCGTTTAAAATCCGAATTTCGAGCCGGGCACTCTTTTTACGCCGACACTTCTCCCCGGCCCGGACGACGAGCCATGCGCCCGCCGTCGTATAATTATACGGAGCACCCCCGTAAAGTTGATCGCTAATTGGGGCCATCCCTTGCCGGGCGTATAAATGCCGACCGATGATACCAGCTCGGCGGCCACTTTCCTCGGCTTCGCCCCGATTATTTTCACCTCCTCTTTGCCGCCGAGCTCCCTCGAAAACGGAAAACCTCGCCCTGAAGTATCACCGAGTTTTGCAGGAGTGCCCGCGCCCGAGGGCGCGCGAATTCGATACTCGTGAATCTCTCGCTTATCCGCGCCGCCGTCAAAGATCTGCGACTACGGGATCGGCGGAAGTCGTCGCCGGTGAACTCTCGAGAGGGCTTGCGACCAGGATTCGTCGAGGGGTCGGCTGTTGTGACTGGTGATATCGAATCTCGAGGGCTTGCAACCGAATTCCGGGAGTTTTCCCCGCTTTGAGCGCCGCTTCCGGGGAAATCGAGGCAGGAAACGAGGCTGATGTTACCGAGCCGCGGCCGCGCGCCGGTTAAGGGGAAATAATTAAAGGAGAGAGATTCCGCTCCCCGGTCGAATCCCTCGGTTTCTTGCTCCCGGCCTCTCGTTCTCTGGGTAAACTCCGGGTTTTTAGCCGTAAACGAGATTCCGACGATCAAAGACTTAGTTGAAATTGTTTGCGCCCGGCTGCGCGTATTTGCTCTCGCGCCCCCTCGACGGGGTGCGGATCCGCGCAACCTGGGGAGTGCATCCTGGAAGGATGCTCCGGGATTCCTAATTACTCGTATACGTACACGGATCCCCGGTAATTCGAGTGCAGACGATCGGGTACTCGTCCAAACGTTCCGCCTTGGAGAGGGGATGCGAGCGCGTTCTCCGTTCCGCGGCCGACCTCCACCCCTTGACCTCAAATTCCCGATAATCCCGGAAAAATTAAACTTCATACATGTTCTTAAATCTTGCAGAGTGGTTCGTGAGAATTACCCTTGTTGCGTAGTCGGAATAATTAAGTGACGGTAGGGGGAAAAGTCGCGGATGAAAGTCGCCTTAGCATCCCCTCGGAGCTTGGCCGGGCGGGAAATGGCGATTTCCGCGGACAAGCCGTTCCCAGGCGACGCGGCCGGCCCGCTTCGGTTTTTCGTTCGATTTGGTTTATTTATTTACCGGCAACCGAGCGCTTCGCGACGCGCCTCACGCTCCCGTGATTTTTCCTCGCCCCCAGCGCGCCGGATCGAGAGAGGGATGAATGGAAATAAATTCTAACGCGATATCGCCGCCGATATGGGGAACGAAAATAATGGGACGCCGCGGGGCCGGTGCGGAACCGCCGCCCCGCGAACGCGCGAACCACCTCCCTCCCCTCGACCGGACGGCCGACTCGTGACAAAGGGTGAACACCCCTTGTTCCTAGCCGAATCGGCAGAAGAACTCGCACCTCGAGTGCCTGGAAAAGAATCTCTCATCCTGAGATCGGAAAAAAAATTCATTTCCCCCAGATGACGCCGAACATTAATTTTTTTTTTCTTTTTTTTCTTTGCAAAGAAGTCGGCGATCTTGACCGCGGTGGGGCCTCTTCGGGGACCCGATTCTCGAGTTCATCCCTATCAATTTTCGCAGGCGAAATTGACAGTTCCGTATCCTCGAAGTACGGTTCCCTAGCCAACGCGTTACTCCTTGATATTAAATATGATTTTACCTCGGTGACATGAAGATGGGAGAATTATTTAGGGAATTTCTGGGGTCTGTGGTCTCATGGCGATCGCTGCGGAATCGGCAATCTTGGCCGGGGTGGGGCCTCTTCTGGTACCTCACGGTTCCCGGAGGACGACTTTCCGGCGAACACGTCACTCCTTGATATTCCGGCTCTAAATAATGTCGGGACGTGAGGGTCCTACCGAGGTAGTCGCCTCGTCCTCCCTCTTCTGCTTTCATCCCGCCGTCGCGGACCTATTCTTCTTTCCCGCCCCCGGAAGAGATGGCTCGCGATCCCGCAAACTGCCGGCAATCCCCGGTCCCGAAACCGCCATCCACGGGCCGCTTCTTCATTCGGCTCGTATCCCTCGGCTTAAGCTCGGCTTGAATTAACGAACACATCTTCCAGGCCCGATGCCGCACGTACGAGTCGGCCGGGTCTCGGCCGTGATTTACAGGATTTCCTTTACCCCCCGAAGAGGGTGCCCGTCGTGGCCGAGTTTTCCGCACGGAGGAAGCCTCGCCGCGGGATCCGCGAATTCGGTCGAACGGGGGAAAACGTGACTCCATGCACGGAAGACCTCAAAAGCTCCCGCTTTAAAATAAAATCGCCCCTCCCCTCCACGCAGAAGATGGGGTGTGTTTCTCTGCTGGAGGGAAAAAAAAAGGGAAATCGTAACAAAGGGAAAAATATGAGAGGAGCGACGTTCCAAGCCAGAAGGCACGCCGAGAAATCCCGGATTTAATGCCCCCGCGGCTCACCGGGTAATCGAAACTCGAGTATTGCTCGCCATTGCTTGACGCACATAAATAATACATACTGCCTTCCTCTATTTTCTTTTTTCTTTTTCTTCTTTTTCCTTTACGGCGCCCTCCCTAGTGTCGCTAAAGTTTTACGCCGAGGAGGCTCGTACCGGAAGAGCGAGTCCCTTTTTACGAGCCTTATAATTTCATCCATGTATTCCCCCTCGACGGGAGAGCGTCGCCCTGGATTTCGGAAGAGACCTGGAGAACTGGGCTAACCCCAGAGCGGCGGCGCTTATTAATTCCTAATTAATTATCGCCGCCATCTTGGGCCCCTTACTTGCCCGGAACTCGCGAATTGCTACCTCGGGAGGGCGATAACGCGGTTTTTTTTTTCGGACGGCGAGCACCTCGGAGGGGCATTTTCCGATGATCGGGGGCGGCGTAGGTGACTTCCGCTCAGGACGAAGCCACCCTCGGGGTGGAGGCGCGCACCCCCACGTATGGCTGCGGCCGTCGGTGTAAGGAGGGAGCGTGGTTTATCGATGGTTTGAGTAGGCACTCCTGAAAAGCGTTTACGGAGGCCCCGGGATGACGTCGCCGTCGATCCGCACGATCGAGGAATCCGCTCGAGGGGAGCCCGTCGACGGAACGAACGGACGTTTCCGGCCGATCGATCGACCAGGTCGCAGGATGCCCGAGTTATGACCCGTGTATTGCGCCGTATTGCAGTCATTGATTGTCGCGCTTGTATTCCCCGATATCGGTGCATCATACGTAGGAACAGAGATATCACCCTAGGAAAGAGGACGGATTAACAGTCTCGCTTGCGCCCCGCTCCTGGAGCACCCACCAGGATCATATCCTGGATATGCGACGCGCAATCGTAATTTCCCGTCATCGTCTAAATTCAAGTCCTATAAACAGCTGGAAATATTTTTCTTCCCCGAGATAAGCAGTAAGCGCCAATCAGTATGGCCTAAGAAATAAATTCTCAGTCTCCAATTGTTCTCCGTGGAGTCACTTTCTTTTTTCTGGTGGAGAAGAACCCAGTTTTCGGAATTGTTTTGACATGTCGGGAAGGCATGATTCGCGGTGGCTCGATTTTCCCGTCGCGTTAGGCATATTATCCGAGTACCCGCCCTAATCATTCCACCGCGGCCGAGTCGTTGATTAGTTTGTCGGGTAGTTATCGACGAGTGGACCCGACGAGTGGGCGGGTCGATAATTCGATCGCGAGGTTCGGACGTGGTAGGAATAATTGAATTAGACTATGAAACGAGGATCAATTGTTGAATTAAATATTCGAGCGGAGTGGGTAATATCTTCACTTGGGTGGCGTAGGGTCGAAGTGTCGCCGTTACCGGGATTAGCCTCCCTTTTTACTCCCCCTGGTATCGGAGGGCGTAACGCGGGGGGACAGGTAAACGAGACTACGTCGGAGACGATGGTTCGTAAAGGGAGTAACAGGCTCGCGAATGGGACGATTTAGCGAGAGCGAAGTACTCCCAGGTTACTCGTGGACGTCCTCTTCGTAGAGCGATTCCGGGGAAAGAGGGGGAGGGATCTCGAAATCGGCCGAAAGAGAATCGAGAGGACAGAGGGAGGCAGAGGGCTCGTGCATTCGCGATGTCATCGGGTGCATTCGGGGATGTCATCGAGGGCTAGGGGAGTAATTAGTGACTCCGCGGCAACCCTTTCGCCGGGGGCCTTGATAATTAATCAGGAGCTCGTTAGCGCCAAAAGGGGATCCCCCGCGCCTTCCATAAATCTGGAACATCCGGAAGGAAGCCGCGAGGAGCTTCCTCGCGATCTCTCATTGGTGTTTCGCCAAAGCGCGGAGATGCTTGACCGAGAAATGGCCGCGGGTGCGGAATCACGTCCCGGGATTGATGGCGAGCTCCAAGGGATGGACGTTCGCCCACTTTCGGGGCAGATGGGTCTCCTCGACGATAAAGACCCCCCGCGAAGCCGGCGAAGACTCGGACCGCGCGGTAAACGTCAAAGCCGGGGGGAGAGGAAGAAAAAAGAGAACGAGGGGGACGCAAAAAATGGAACGTGCGCGGAATACCGCCGAAAGGGCCGCGCAATGCATACCAAGGATCTCCGGACTTGCAGCTGGAATATTTGAGAGATCGTAGTATCACCTAGGAGAGGTAGAATCGCCGGTGGAGTAATTGATACGAAAAATCTGACCCGGTTTGGCAGGGGGGGCGCGGGTGCCCCTTTTTAGAGAGGGACCAGGATATCCTGGCAGACCTCCCTCTCGCCGTCCGGGTGGAAAAATTTCCGGAAAGTGAAATAAACGACGGCCGGCATAAATCCGGACGCGTTCGTCGATACCCATTTGTAAGGCTCCATTGTGCGCCCCCGGACCTCCTCGAGACCGGTCCAGGGATGCTGGGGATCGCATCCCCACCTCGCGGCGGGACTCCCGGGCGAGGTGTTGCAGCGCCCGGACGGCAGTTTACTCCCTCGGGTGCATCGGGGCAGGGGAGAAATTTAAATGAATACGGATGGACCGACTCGGCCAGTAAGGAAACCGCGGAACCGGGTCGGCCCGGCTTCCGGGGATGCGACCGTGTGACAAAGTGGCAGCGCGTGGTGCACTCGCTATGCACTCGCGCACGTATGGAGAGAGTGCACGGCAGGTACCGAGAGAGTACCCCGCGAGATGCCGAGGTCCTCGGTAAACTCGTTTCGAGAGACTCCCAGGCCGTGATCCGGTTACATGGGGAGCTAATTCGGAAAAGTGCCGACTCGGAGAAATATCCTCGAACGGGGTACAGGGGGTCGGGAATTTATGCACAAGCCGATGACCCCCTTCCGTTCAATTACCCCCCCTCTGGCATCCTCGAGCTCGTCCAGGACCCTGCAATCGACGATCGCCCGACGCGACTGCAATGTCTGGCATAAACCAGACCCTTCCTGGCGCGACACTGACAATTACGAGGAAAGTGACTGCCCCGAGCTGATAATGCACTGCGGCCGCGTCGCATTATCATTGCATCCAGCACCCGGTAATGGGAATGACCGAAATTCGCCCGAACTGGCCCGGATACGTCGTCATTGTTCGGCCAATATTGCCAGTTTCCGGTCTCGCGCTCCGGGTGGCGGCGCGCGAACGGAGAGTCGACCTCGAGAGAGCGGAATCGACCTCTTTAAAGGATCGACCGGCTTCCTGGCCGTCGGGATCTTAAATACGCCAAGTTGCTCCCGGAGGGATTAAATCCCGAACCCATTAATCGCTCTCGCCTCACCGTAGGGCGATATTGCATTTGGCGAGTGTCTTTCCTCGGGTCTCTTTTATTTCCCGTCCTCTCCAATTCCGCGACCGTAGATGACGGCGTAAAAAGAGCACGGGCTCGATCGAGCGGATCGAACCGATCCATCGATCGAGCCGATCGAGTCGTAAGGCAGTCGGAGCTCGGAAAAGGCACCCGGGTCGGATCCAATCGTCGGACTCGGAGACGCGCAGGGGGTGCATAGGTGCATCGGTTGGTGCATGGGTGCATGGGTGCGCGTAGGAGTACACAGGTGGGCGCGATTCCATTACCTCGCGACGGAAGGAGGACGCGAGGAGCGCCGCCCGCGATATCTGCATATCGATGTATCCGACCCGGGCCGAGTCGCCGATAAAAAGGCGAGTGCCACTCCCGGCGATGGAGCGTCACAAGGATATCGGCCGAAGCTCGAGAGAAACACGCGGAAGGGTTCTCGTCAAAGCCAGGATAATTGACTGCCCTGGAGCCCCGGATGCTGCGCGTATCCCGAGATACCCCGAGCTCGATCCGCTCCCACGGGTGCGTTTGCATATCGAGGGCCCGACTCCTATCTATCTCCCGGACTCCTCGGGAGTCCTCCTCCAGGATTCGGGGTGCCCGAGATCTCCTGTATTTCCCGTAACGCGGGAAATTTAACTCGGAATCGAGGGATTTAGGAATTTGTAAATTCGCTCGATCACCGTTGGGCTGGTTGGATCGGTAGATCCTGGTGGGTCTTGGGGTATCTTGGAGTATCTTGGTAGGTCCTGGTGGATCCTGGGGTCCCGGGGCTTCCTCGCGGATCCCGACGAGAACCTTCAGAGTCGCTCCACCGTACTCCGGAGTTCGGTGGAGCGACACGGCAAAGTGGTCCGGAGCTCGCGAGCTGACGGAACAGTGGCATCCGCTGCCAAAGCCGAACTTTGCCAAGTTCTCTCGGGCAGCCGTACTCGACCACGAGGGTTTGCTCGATCGCGACGGGCCTCGGGCTAGCAGGAGCCAGCGAGCGCTCGTCGACGTACCTAGGCGTACCCGGGTGTACCCCGGTGCACGCGCTCCCGTACTTTCTCGACTCGTTCGAGCATCCTCGACCAATATAAATACCCCCTTACGCCTAGGTACCCCCGACGAAGTCGGCGCGACTCGCGGCCTCGGAATTTCGTTCGCAAAACCTTCCCCTCGAGTTCTTCCCCCCAGCTCCCGAGGAAGTCGACGCGACTCGCAAGGTGCCCGCCTCATAAATCGCGTAGCGACCCATTAATACCGGAATTTGGCTACCTCCGGGGCGCTCCGCACCCGGGAGACGCCAGACCGAGTCCATAAAGCTCCGCAAACTAACCCCCGGAGAAAACGCAGCGGCGTCTCCGCCGACTCTAGAGCCGGTCCCTGCTAATCATCGCCCGGAGTTTGTTCGCGGACGTCAAACCAAATTTATGAAGGCACAGGAGCCGGCGCGGAGGAAACGCGACCCCACCCTCCGGATCACCTCCTGGTTCCCCTGGGCCGATCATCCTGGAAGTTAAGTGAGAACTTCCTCCTCCAGCCTCCTCCTAACGAGATTCCTCGCACTCCTGCCTCGAATTCCAGGTTCCTAGGAACTTCTTTCGGCCCCCTCCTGTCAAAATCAGCTGATCGGGACCAGAAGACCGGAATTTCGCGACGAGACGAATTCGAGCCGCTACGCGTTTCCGCTTACCGGGCATAGGGTGGCCGTAGGGTGGCTGTCCGAAATTGGACGAGCTCGCAGCTTGTTCCGGACATCGAATTTCGCGCGGCGAGCCCGTTTCGCTCGGCGATAATTCCGCGCCGCCAATTAATCGGATCATCGCGGACGCGGCCTCGCGAGTGATCGTTATTCCTCCTTTCCGCGACCCCCCCGTCGCGGACGGAATTCGTAGCCGTGATTCCTCCCTACGCGGAAAGGTGAGCACCGCGAAAATCGCGGCTCTCCTCGAGCCGCGATGGATAATTGGGTTAACGAGGCGATGCACTCGCTCGGAGGAAACGAGCTCGCTGGGACGGACGGTCAACGCACACTTTTTATCAGCTTTCAGTTATCGAGCTCATGCGGAGCATTACCCGGATTTTATTCGACAAGTAATCCCGACGCACCCGACGAATCGGAGGACGGTTAGTCGCGGAAATCCACACCTGGTGAACGCGTATTCGAGGACCAGGACGATGTAGGCGAAGGTTATGAGAGATGCGCCGAAGATCCCCCGGTGTAAAAGCATTCTGACTATTATTTCTGGCCGCAATTTGCGGGCAAGTCTGAGAGTCAACCCCCCTGGAAAAAAAAAAAAAGGGGTTGACGACATTTAACTCTAGTCGGGAAGTAACGCGGTAATTGAAGTGTCGCTCTATTTAATGCTCCTGGGACGGTGGCATAGTAATTGAAGTGTCACTTCAACAACGTATCGCCATAATTATCGTGCGCTTTCATAAAGGGGTAAGAAAGGCCTCCAGGATTCGCCAAGGAGGTTTTCGGGAAACGGTCGTGCCTGGGGAGGATTCGCCTCCTTCGACTTACCCCTTTCTCGCAGGGGAGAGCTGCCGACTTTTCCTACTTGAAGACTTCGTTTTTCCTTCGAGGTGGATTTTCTTTTTTATTTTTTAGGCCTTGCGAGCCTCTTGTCCATTTATTTCCCGCAGTTAGCGGTGTAACGGTTGAATACTAGACAAACGCTCCGTCCAGGGGCTTGCCAATTCCCTTTATCGAGCGGAGCACTTCGACACTCCGCCAACATCTATTTACTTGCCACTCGGGAAGTTAACTCATTTATAATGAATTACGGCAAGTTCCACTCGAACTCGCAAGTCCGATAACAAGCAGTTGAGCACACAAGCGCGTAAACAGACCGTGGCGGTCCGTTCCGTCTATCGGATCAGTCAGTTTCGATACTCCCCGTCGAAGTCCTCGGGCGACTCGATTTATCCCGGACTCGAGATGGTTGGGTGGAGGGATGGATATCAAATTCGACCCCTCCGGGGGCCTCTGACCGAGAGCTTATACTTTTGGGAAATTAAATGGACACCCGGCTATCCGGCACGATACTTCTCGAGAGGAGCTTGTACTTTTGGGACACTAAGTAAACCCCTTTACTGGCGAGCATGGTGCTTGATAAGTGGAGCATCGTTTTCGCCGCGCGTCGATTCCGATCGACGGGAACATTCTCTCCCGGAGGCGTGACCCGAGGAAATGAAATCCGTATCGCTGGCTCGTTATTCATTTGCCGAGCACGACGAACACCGGTCGTCGACCGGTCTCGACCTCACCCGACCGAGGTCGGCGCCGGTCTGACCTCTCTCGGCAGTCGATGCTCGTCCTCGCGAGGATCTCTCGACCAATCAGGAAGAGGTCAGGTGGAAAGGTCGGTGGTAGAGTGGGGGAAGCCACGTGGGTGACGAGCCTATCGCGTCGCGGCGATGCCTCAGTCGACTCCGGGCTGCCGATTCGGACGGATCGGGTCGCAAGCCCGGACGAACCGATACAGGAGGACATGGAAGCGTCGCCCCATTTCCCGAGTAAGTCGAGCCGAAGAGCGAAGTAGGCCGACTTCTCTGACGGCGCAATGGCGAACAATGGCCTCGTTAGTCGAGGCCCCCACGGTTCGTCGAAACTTTATTAACCGGCGAATCGACCAGACGGAAACGATTAACCGGCATTCTTGAATCCGGTAATTCGCCCCCACTCGGAGGTCACGGGGAGTACTCCTGGCGCTCTCGAAACCGCCCCTTGTCGCGAGGACTCGCTCGTTAGTTCGGTTCAGAACTCGCGCTCGATAGTCGATGTCTCGAGCCGAGTCCTGGGCACGCCGATCGGTCGATCGTTAGCGTCGCGGTCGGCCGAAAAACCGCGGATACTTATTTTACTCGTTATGCCGGGGAAATCGTCCGACCCGGGGATCGAGATCGGAGAGGAGGCCGTTCGGAACGAAATTGGGGGACCCGATTGGCCGACTCCGAGACCTCCTTCGGAAGGAGGCTAGGGTTATGGAGAGGGTCGAGGTTGATTCGACGTTTCCCGGCACACTCGATAAGAACGACTACGGATACCGGGATAAATATTCCAGGGCGCACCCTCGACCGAGGCCTTTGCCGAAACCCGAACCCGTATCTCCCTTTGCGTTTTAAATATTCAAAATATACACGAAGGCATAAACGATCCCTGCGACATTTCTCGCACCTGTTCCCCCTTAACCCCTTTCTCTTCGCCCACCCTCTTCCCTCAGCTGACGATTCGTCGACCTCGTTTCCATGTTGTCTCGGAATCGTCGCGCGTTTCGATCGACCTCGGTTCGGCAGAACCTCCTCGTCGACTTCTAATCACGTCCCTCTCCGAGAATCCCGGATTTTCGAGATTTTCCTTCTTTTTTTTTTTCCTCTTTCCTTTTTCCTCCCAACTCCACCGAGAGCCCGGTGCCGAGATCTCCGCCCTTAAGCCCCGGCCAGGGTGCATCGTCTCGTTAATTCCGGATTCCCTTATTCCTCGCGATTCCGCCGAGTCCCGAAACTCCCTAAGCCGAGAAGGAAAGGCGACGCCCTGGTTAAAGTCCTTCCCGGCTCAAAGTCCTTTTCACTTTTGTGAAATTTGCGGAGTTTAAAGTTCCGCCAGTCTCTCGAGGGAGGGGGGGAGCCGTGTAGTGCGTCGAGGAGGGCCACCCTCGTAAAACGGAAAGTGTCGTCTAAACGACTTCTTATTAAGCCATCCTTTGTGACGTCTCATTTGTTGACTTTGTCTCTTTCGCGTGCACCCATTTGACACGGTCGTTTCGCGCTTCCTCTCGGCGAATCTCGGCCTGGAGATCGCACGGAAGCTGCGCGATTCCTGGACACTCCGAGAAGCCAGGAATTTTTTGGAAGACGTTAGTGATTGATATTCGACGAAAAGCATCGTCTAAATGACGTCTTATTAAGCCATCCTTTGTGACGTTTCATTTGTTGACTTTTGTCTCTTTCGCGTGCACCCATTTCGTGAGCCTCGGCCTCGAGATCGCACGGAAGCTGCGCGATTCCTGGACATTCCGGGAAGCCAGGAAGTTTTTGGAAGACGTCGTTAACGATTGATATCCGACGACGCGGTCCTCGTTTTTCTCTGACGGAACCGCCGCGCTTCTCGGCCCCTTTTTGTCCGCCCTCCGTCGAGGTCGGCTCCGGAAGGGGTCGCGTCAACGTCGACGTAATTGTTTCCCGACGCGGGCCGAGTCGAGGACCGCGACAAGGTACCCCTTCCGTCGCAGGACGAATTGATGGATCGGCGACGACCCGGCTCGTTTATACCCCCTATTATACTCGCTTCCTTGGGGGGGCGAGAGAGTGCACCGAATCTTGCACCCCTTTTCCCTCTATTCTCAACCGAGTCGTCGAGTCCACTCACTTCATTCCCCTCGATCCGTCAATAAACACCACCAATAAACGAAAAAAAAAAGAAAAAGAACAACCCTCTTGATCTCACAATCTCGATTTTTTACCCCTTTACTCCATCGCATTTCTGCACTTTTGAAAAAGAAAACTGTCGTCCTAGGTCGCTATCTCCCGTATTTGAGGTCCGGGAGCGGAGGTGCATAAATAAATACTCCCGTGCCCGGGAGGAGGTCGCGCGATAACGACCGCCGTGTTTCGCCCGGGGTCGGACACCCTCTCCGAGCTGTCCTCGACCTCGGCGAAGACGACGGTGCGTCGGCTCGCCGCCATTTTCGGCTGGCCACTGCTCGGGATGACGAATAGAACGGGAAAGTCGGGAGAAAATGGCGAGAAATTCCCGCGAGGTACCCGTAACTCGGGATTACGTTTTGGAACGTTGCACCTCCACGGTTCGACCCCCTCTTCCCGGGACCTCACCCCAGGATGGGCTGGCTTTCCTCCTTGCCGCGGGGGTAGTCGTTTAATTATCCGACGATCGACGGGCGCTAATCCTCTCCTCGGTCGGAGTATCCGCGCCGTTTGTTCATCGAGGGCGATCCGGATAAATGGCGCATCCGCGGAACCGCGACTTCCGGTCCGTAGGGGCTTAACGAATATCCACGCGTCGGAGCGAGGTCGGGATTATTAATTTAATTCTCCCTCGTATGATTGACGGTTTTCCGATGTCTTTTCCAGGGGTGGACACGGCGTACGATGCTTAGGGATGCTTGGACGGACGACGCTGGGAAAGGCTGGTGCCGACGGTGGTGGTCCAGGCTGGGCGGACTGTTGGCGATGGCGGCGGCCGTCTCCTGCTTCCTCGCCACGCTTCCGGTTGCGGAGGCCAACCCGGAAGCGAAGCGCCTCTACGACGACCTCCTGTCGAACTACAACCGCCTCATCCGGCCCGTGGGTAACAACAGCGATCGGCTCACCGTCAAGATGGGACTACGCCTCTCCCAGCTCATCGATGTCGTGAGTCGACTTTCCTTTCAACTTGTTCCTACGCTAAAAAGGAGAAATTCATTGATTAAGAAATACGATTCATTGAACAATGCCAAAGGAAGATTTTGTTAATTTTAAGAACTCCACTCAAACCCAAAGAAATAGTTATCGTTACGATGAAACCTCGCATCAGCAATTTATTCGAGTAATATAATTAATTCTTTAGTTGACAGAGGGTTTTTTTTCGGTATTGTTCAAGGAAACATTTTTCTTGCTCGATGGAACTTTCTTCCGGGAGTAGTTTAGAGACCCTCCCAATGTTTCCGTTCTCGCCTCTCGGCCTGTAAGTAGAGACTATGGGGTTGACATTCGAGAAGAGCGGTGTCGCTCCCTGGTTGCACGTACGGCGTCGGCGTTCCCGCCGTAATTCTTGGGATCTCCTATCCAGGGCGACCCCGAAGACGCGTCCATCCTCTTTGAGACGCGACCCGGAGGGTCCGGCAAAGGGGATCCGGGTAAAGAGATCGAGGCTCGCGGACCTCCCGGCGGGGGGGACGGGTTTTCCTGGAGGAAGAGGGGTTCCCCCGGGATTCCTCCGAGGGGATTCCGGAGAGTCCGGGAACGGGCATCGGGCGGGCCATCGGGACTTCCTGCGAGGAATAAACTTCTCTCGTTACGCGTCCCGGGCTACCCTTCTTTCCTTGGCCGTGTCTCTCTCCGGCAGGACGTGCCTTCCTCGGGGGACGAGCGGAGAAAGGAAATGGAGCGCGAGTCGGCTCTTTGCCGAAACGAGAAACGCCCTCCTGGGGGGCGACTCCTTGAACGCGACCGAACCTGGGGGGCGTTTTAATCCGCACATAGGTGGGCGATTCCGTCGCGTTCGGCACCGGCCAACTTCTGACGCGGTTCCTCGTAATTGCGATAGTTGCCCCGGGAGCGGGCATTACTTATGCTCGGTGGGCACACCCCGGACGGTAAGCCCTAATTCATTCGGGGTAGTTTGCCGCGATAATAGGCGGAGCGCTGGATCATCCCGAATGGAAACCCCATCCCCGCTCGTCAGCTACGACGAGGCCACCTTATTCCGGTTAATCCCTTATTATCCTCGGTTGCCTATTAGAGTCCGAGATACGCGAGCACCGATCGGGAGACTCGATCTTCAAAGGACCTCGAAGACCTCCCCGACCTGTCGATGTCTCCTAATTCAGGGTAATTTCAAGTACCTCCACCCTGGCGCGGATCAAAGAGGGGGGTGTTCCATAAATTGCCGGCCCTCTGTCTCCGCGAATATGGACTTAAAGCCAACGACCGCGACATTATCGCGAGTCCACGAGGAACGGCGAAAGTTCCCGGATTCGGGGAATAATTAGGAGCCGAGGGGTCGATTCCCTTACTCGACAGGAATACCCGATTCCGCGTACCAGGAACGGCGGAAGCCGCAACTTCGAGGAGAGCTCCTCGCGGCTTTTGGCGCAGGTTCTGCGGATTCGCGGTGTGGGTTTCTTCTTATTTTTATTCTTTATTCTCTTTTTCATATATTCACTTTTGTTTCGTTTATTTTACCCGAAGGGTCGATTTCCTTTTTTTTCCCCCCGATGTTTTCGAGGGGACAGGATCTTGGAGGATGTCTAGAAGAGCTGGATGAAATTCCGGAAAGCACACCCCCTACCCGGTCGCACTTCCGCCGGGCTTAACGGTCGACCGGCTGTGACGTCTCCGGCGGCCCATGAGGCGACGCCCGACGTCGCCCCACCGGGCGACGGAGACGTCGGCTCGGAAAACGACGGGGATGTCGAATCCCTGTCCGGTCGGTTATTTACAGGATGTTCGCGCTCCTCTTCGATTATTTCGACCCTCCCCAGAAAACGGGGAAATCCGCCCTATCTCGGCGCGACGTCTCGGCTATTTTCTCTCGGCTTTCCTCCTCGGTCACATTAGAAATTTCCCATCGCCGAAGTGGATCGCGAGGTCGAAACTTCGTCTCTCTCTGCCCCCGACCTGGAGGGTTTCGCTTCTTTTCGAGAGGGGCATTTTGAAGGGTCGCCAATCTCGAAGGAATCACTTCGAGGAGGATTCGCGCGATCAACAGGGAGGGAGGATCTATCAGCGTATATCCTGAAACGCTGCCCCCTCCATTAATTCTTCCTTGTAACTTCCTTGTTATTGGATTTAAATTCAAATTCCAATTTATTCCAGGGGGGAGAGCTAACGCGTTGTATAGCTTCGGGCAACTTTTTAATTAAATTACTTTCGACCGTTTCACGTTAATTTCACGCCCCTTTAAAACCCCTCCCCGGAACGGCGTTGCAATAATTTAAGAACCATTCATTAGTTTTATTGGTTACCTGTCGATTTGGGAGGAAAGCGATTTTCCGTCCCACTCTCGTGGATTTCCGAACCGATGGATCTCTCCGTCTCTCTCATTCGATTCTTTCTCTTATGTTCCTTCATTTTTTATTTCTTTTTTTTTTCTTTTTTAGTTACCCCCTTCGAACTTATTTCTAGTTCGCGAGAACGGAGCTCGCAATCGTACTTCCAATCAGACGAAGTCGAAACCTCAACGACTTCGGTTTTCCACTTGCCCCTTGCGCGGAGGGGGGGCAAAAGAAAGAAGGAAAGCCACACCGAGAGCGAAACTTTCGGAAGTTGTTCGCGGGAGATTGCGAGAACGGAAAAAGGGCGCGAAAACGGGGAACGCGGAGCCTCCCCCGGTTTACCCCAATTAAGAAATATTTACTTCCCGCTACTTGGCTTCCGCCTTGCGTGTCCCCTTTTTCCCCCGAGCCCTCGGGCCCGAGGGCGAGATGAATCTCTTATTCGTATTCGCCTCAAAGGGAACGCTCGCGAACGAGAGGCGGAAAATCGGATCGCCTTTGTCGCGACTCGACGTCGCGCAATGACGACCTGCTCGTTCCTTTTCGAGAAAGCCACCCTTAGAGCGTTCAGAAAGTCTCTCAGACCAACGGATCCATCTAGGGCGAAAAATAAATATATATCTTTATGTTTCATTAACGCGTTCCGTGATCGAGGGCGCGCGGAAACGGTGCAACGAAACGAGGGGATTAGACGGGTTCGAAAAGAGCGATGGATCATGATCGATCACTGCTGGTTTCTCAAATGACGTTCATATCGGGCAGAGAAACCGTCAAGACACGAAGATGAAGTTTTTAGAGCTTCCCTAGCTTTTCCCATAGTCGCTGCACCCTATGAGAGGGCTGCACCGCCGATTTTCCGGTAGGGGTTGATTTTTTTGCGGAGTCATTTTAAGCGATCCAGTGATTTCATTCCAGGGGTTGCTTGGACTCGTTCACAGGGGTGCCAGATAGATATTCTAATGTTCTTCTTTAGGGTGCCTTGTGGGGGTGGCGTGTTTCAGAGTGGTTTTCAGCCTGTAGGCGGTCTGGAACGGTCCCGGGGTGGACGCGATTGATGCTCAGGGCTGGAAACGGAGGGTGGAGGGCGGGTTCATAATCGTTTCCTCCCTTGTTTCCGTCTGTCTCGGGTAATTAAGTTTCCGGTGGTTTTCGCACGCCGCTGACCACGAATTCGGATTCCAATTGGCGTAACCACCCACGCTCGACCTCGACACCCCCTCGTCCCTTCCCGCGCCCTGGTTTCCGCGTCTCCCGCGACTTCGCCCACGGGAATCGATACGTCCTAATGGATTCCCCCAGGAACGATTCCCGCCTAGCGGAGGGTGCGAGTCGATCGGTCCTCGACCCCGAAATGCAGGGGGTGCGATACGCCCTGGACCCGGAAGCGAGATTTTTCAAAGTTTACGCAATTCCGCCTGATCCGAGGCACCCCTTGATCGGGCACGTTCCTCCACCCCCTACCCCCTGGTCGTCTCTCTTTTCCTCTCCTCGCCAGCAACCCCCTGTAATAATCTCGCGGATTTACGAGTCACTCCCCCAGGAATTGCTGGTTTACACAGAATTCCATAGTACGCCGGGATTATCGTCACAAAGACGCCGGAAGTGCGTCCTTCGCCCTTTGAGACTCCACCTTTGAGATCCGCCGTATCCTTCCCGGATGGCTCCTGCGGAGGAACGACTTTTTTCCGGAATCGAGCAACCCCTCCTTACCACCCCGGGGTTTTCCGAGTGACAAGAACGCCGGATTTAATCCCGCAAGTACGGAATTAGGGGTGCCAAATATTCGCGGCTGCTTTTCGCTAGAAATCCGCGTGTCCAGTAATTAATTCGGAATTACTTGGCGGCCTGGAAGGGGTGGCGAACTCGGCCGCGATGCGGTCGAACGAGAAGCGTTTTGCCGGTCGAACGGACACGCGTGTCGTCACATCCGATTGGTCCCGGCCGTTCTCCCTCGGGAGTCTTTTTTCTTTATTTACCCGGGACGACACGGTGACTCGAAATATGGGACCGCGAATTACCATCACTTCGTCCCTCCCTCCCCTCCCCCGGGGTCTAGCTTCCCGAAATACCTCATTAAAAGCGCCGTAAAAATAAAAAGGAAATATACGACGCCCCTCAGGGGGACGAGGAAGGGTTCGCCGAGGGGCGGCATCCCCCAAGGTTCAGGGAGGAAGCCGGGGATTTTCAAGATTTAGGGAGTCCCGCGATCTTCCCTCTTTCCCGGTTCTTCCATTATTTCTCCCGACTGCCGGAACGACGTCGGCTGCCTTAAAAGTCCCTCCCTTCAGGGGGAGGGCAGGCCCGATTTCCGGCGATCGCGGAGCCGGCAATAAGGGGAGTTAAGGAAGGCATTAAGGAGGGTCGATCGAGTCGCAGATAGGACCCTTATTAATGGCGACGTTGCGTATTAAGGTGACAAAGGGGATGACGGGGATCGGGAGCCCGGTTCCCCGGGACTTTTCAGGATACCAGCCACGATTGCGTGTACACATTTCGTCGGGAATTGGACTCCCCGGAAACGGTCGTCGGGAAGTAAATTTCACGGGAGTAACCACCCTCTAGTGGGCTCGATAAATCCCGAAATCGTCATCTTGTCCGGGAGAATCGAAACGATTAGCGCAGCGGGCTGAGCCCTTCGGAGCGACTCGTCACCCCCGACGGATGGGGACGTAGGGCGGAATTTTCCTTTTCAATTTAAACGGATCCTCGAAAAGTGGGGGAGAAGAAAGAAGGGGAGGAGCCGCCATCTCGCCGAGAGCCTTTCGTTTCGATTGAAGGGAGGACTCACCCCTATCGGTAATCCCGCGCGGCTCGTTCTCCTCTTAAGGCCGGGTAATCCTCTTGCCCTCGGGAGCGAGCCGAGGAAAAGAGGAAGAGCCGCCGCAGGGAAAAAGGAGCAGAACGGGGGTTACAATAAGGCCGAGGGATCATTCCTTCCATCGGCCCCGGTTTACGGCGTCGCGACGAATACTTACGGGAAACGCGCGTAACTAACCGCATCCCCGGGGCGAGAGCATTCCCGTGTTTATCATTTTATCCCGGCCGAGGCTCGCTTCCGGTAGAAAGAAGGAGGAGGAAACGACTCCCCCCCCCGGACACGACGATCTCGGTTCCCTGGCCTTCGGGAGCCCCCAGAAGCGATTATCGCGCCTCCCGAGGGATACTTCCTGTCTTCGAGGCCCTTCTCGGGGACACTGGGAACGACTCGAGATATCGCTTAATACTCGAAGAGCACTCCTCGGCGAGATTCCCCGGGATCTTCCGAGTCGGCCGTGACGTACGGTATTTAATCTGCATGGTTACGAGCTATTTAACGCGGACTTTTATTACGAGGGGGGTGATATATATTCGGCGGTTCCGGCTCCCTCCGCAATACCGAGTCCGATGCACCCCCGGGTTAATCGCGGGGATTCTCGATTCTCGGAAACGAATTCCAGAAACTGGGGAGAGTGTCCCGCGAGCTGTCGAAGAGGCGCCATTCGAGCTCCAGGAATCCCATTTTTTCGGATCGTCCTCACCCACTTTCCTCCCCCGACGACTGAAGTCCCTCTGATCCCGATCCAATTAAAATTACACCTGGAATTAGTCGCAGTTGATATTAGAACTTTCGGGCCGTCGAAACGCCACTTTGAAATTCCCGCTTCGCGTCCAAGATGGCGGTCGGCGGGGGGAGGGAACCGGAGGTACAAATTCCTCGCGGAGCTGCCGCTTAATTTGCTAATGAATTCCGAAGAGTACCCAAGAGCTGGAACGTGGCGGGTTCTAGGGATGGAAGGTGGGTTGGGTCCAGAGAAACGGGGTAACGATCTCCTGGCGCAATAATTCGGTCTCAACGGGAGACGGACATGATTTTTATTATTTTCCGATCGAGTAGATCGTAGGCTCGTTTTCGACAGATCATCCTCTGTCTTCGACACTCTGGGTGATTCCTTGGATGTTCGTTAAACCCTCGCGTTCGGTCGTGGGGCCTCCTGGGCCTCGGGCCCCGATCGGGCGCGAGGGTATATAAGGGCGCCGGTCAGCGCTCGCGGCAGTCTGCGGCGAGGCGCGGACCCGTGCGCTTCGCGGGAACGGCTTCTGCGGAAGGTAGGTATATTTTCCGGGAAGGGGGGCGGAGAAAAACGAGGGTCTCCACGCCCGACGCAGAGAGAAACGGCGGGGCGTGAAACGAACCGCGTACCGAGAATTACTCCCGGCTTTCAGGGCGGCCTCCCTTTGTCGGGGTGGAAATCCATTGAAAGGCCACGCGAATCGAGGCGCACGCGTCCCTCATGCGCACAAACCGTGCGCAGAGTGCACGCACCGCCGGCCGACCGCGTTTTATGGGATAATGCGCCGGTCGTTTTCGACATCGTTATTCCGCGCGATTCGATTCGAATGAACAATCGACACGTTGAACACTTCTGATTAGCAGGCCGCGGCTTGATTACCGCCCGTTCGATCTGTCCCCCTCCTTTCTTTCGCGATCCGCGGCTGGGTAACGAATCCAAAACCGACACGAGCGGCGCTTGTTCCGGCTTGGGTTTTTCGTTCCGCAGCTGGTATTTGCATTCGAGGGGTCCTTTGAATTTCAAGTGAGCCGCGGATCGCACGCGCTCAGTTTTCGACCGATACCCTCGGCCCCTGGAAAAACCACCCCCGCGCGCATTTTGTCCCCGAGATTTTCGCGAATTTCGTTACGCGGATGAAAGGAATCGCAACGGGTCCGCGAGTCCTTTGTCGTTGAATTTTGGACCGGCGATAAATTGCTCTCACCCCTGCGGCCTCCGTTCGTCGCGCCCCGGCCTCGATGCCGGCAGTTAGGGGCGCGCACGCTCGCCTGCGCGCGTGAAAATTTAAAATTTCAATAACGACTCCGAGCCACGGCGAGCGCCCGATACAGAGACGAGATTAAAGGGCCCCGGCGAGAGGGAAGTGCCGCCGTTATTGCCGCCTTAATATCCTCGACGGGTCCGCGTTTCCCGATATTATTGACGACGTATCGAGGGAATCGCGGCCCCTGGAGACGCGGTCCTTTAACCCTTTACTCCGTTTAAACGGTCGCGAGTCGTAGATCGACAACGAGGTCACTTCCCGCCGTCAAAGCTTGACTCCCTTTCCCGTCTATTTTGTCCGAATTTCTGGAAGCGACGCCCCCTTCCCCTAGAGGGCCCTCTCAGGGGTGCGATCGCCGGGCGGCGGAACCTACGAGGGAAGTAACCCGAAACGAGCTCAATAATTTCGCGAAGGCGAGTAACGGGCGGGCCGGGAAACGTCGATAACGCGGCGCTCTCGGCCGCCCTCAAAGGCTGGGGGAAAAAAAAAGAGAGAGAGAGAGAAAAAAAGAGGGGGACGAGCCGATGTCGAGGGCACGGCGTAATATCGTTATACCTCCATCCACGCGATGAAAAAACTTTGCATAATGACTCCAATATTCGCCCCGGTGACCGCCGTGGGCGGGGGTGGATGATCCGCGACGGCGTCTGGGGGAAGCCGCCCCCGTGATTCGGTCTTTCGAGCCCTAGGCTCTGATTCCCGACCCCTGGATTTTTTCCTGCTTCCATCGACCCGATCCTCGTACTCCTCGGGATGGCACTTCGTACAGAGTTCCGCCACTTTGGTCCAGACGTCCACCCGTCAGCTCGGCTCGAGGGTCGAGGCGTCTCCTGGAGACGTCGAAGACCTCCACCCGGCTGCCTCTCGACTCTCGGCGGTTTCAATCGAGGGCAGTTCGCTCGTCCATCAGGCTCCGCTCGAGTTGACAAACCGAGGAAGAAAGCGCCATCCGTTACAGTGCCTCGGACGCCATTTTTTTTAGCCCCTCAAGGCGATGGACCGATCCACCCGGGGTTTTTTCGATCGACGTCCGGCTTCTTCGATCCTTTGGTCACTCTTTAGTCTCTCGTTAGCCTCTCTTTAGTCTCCCTCCAGTCACGGACATCCTCCTCCATGGGACGCACCCTTTGAGGTACCTGACTTAAAGGGGGATGTACCATCCCTTACGTACGTCGGATCTCAAATCCTTAGTTCCCTAGATTCCGGCGATTTTGCGCAGCCGATTCGCACCCGAATTTAGGGTACCGAATTTGTAGTGCCAGGTTTAATTCATCTGTATAGAGCAATTAGTGCTAACGTAAGAGGTAAAAGAAGTATTCAAAGGGGTGGCTCACCCCTTAAAAATGAATTTTCTTGAAAAATTCCAAACGGATGTTTCATAATTCTTCATTCCCTATAGTTTGACGGCTGTTTCATGAAAATCGATCGAGTGCTTCTATATTCTATAACAGCCAACTCACCCCCTTGCGCGGCCAACTTCGAAGCCTGATTTCACCCCCTAACAGTGTTTATCCGCCGGTAAAAAAAAAACACGGGTCCCTTAGATTTTAGTCCTCTATAACATATTTAAAAATGAAGAAAATCGGAGGGGGACACCTTAGGTACCTTCCTCGTAAGTTAAAGTGCGCGGAATTGTAGCTCCTCTCGAAAGTCCTGCCCGATCAGGGGTGCCCTTTCGCAATTATCGACCCGGTCGCGGAATCCCCGTCGACGGTCTCCGGCGAGGGGTCGCCGGTCAAGCCGGGCGCGTCGGGGGTCATTTTCAGGGGTCAATAAATTGGATCGGAGGTGGGGGGCATCGGAGGCGAGGGCCTCCTCGGATACGGCGTTGTCTAAAAGGGAAATCGGGCGCGGTAAGCTCCGGAAATTCGGACAACCGTGTCAATATCGGTGTCACCCTCCCCGGGCCGAGTCTTCCAGGGGTTGCCCCCGGCAGCCTAGTTTCGCCTAGGTGTATGGGTGTATCGGTGCGCCGCCTCGATCGCTTGATAACGCGGGAACTGGACTATTTCTGCCCTCTCCGGTTAATTTACCTGGCGGCCCCGGTTCGACTCTCTCTCTCTCTCTCCTCCCCGGGATAACTGGAGATAACTCGGGCCCCGATAAGCGCTAATTCTCCCTCGTTCGCCGTTAACGGGGATTAACCGGCTCCCCCGTCGACGGGGTGCGTCGTCTCCGTCGACGGGGAAATATCGACCTTATTGCTCTCCTTCCGCGGATGCACCGCCGACTCGCGCGGAACCGACGCTGACCGATGCCCCCGGGGTCGAGGTGTTATTAATCCCGAGACGAATGCACCCCCGAACCCACCCCCAGGACCAGGTGATCCGCCGAGTCGTTCCCGGAGTCGCATTCCGGCATTCCGGCCGAACCGCGCCGGCCTTGCGGGACCGGGGTACAATTTATTTCGGACAATGCACACTTTACGTCCTCCCCTGGGCCACCCCCTCCCTCCGCTTGGCACCGGATCCGGCGAAAGTAATTACGAATGCAATCCCCCTTGCATTACTTTGCACCCCTCCGTGAGTTACGGCGTTAAAAGCGACTCGTCATGAATTCTTTATCCCGCCTTACCTTTCGACCTCTTCGTTTCCACCCTCGATATTATCCCCTCACTCCTTGCCGATATCCCTTTCCTGTCACTTGTATTTTTATCGCTCTTCCTTTTTTTTTCTTCTTTTTCTCTTTTTTCTCGCGCATCTCCAAGGTGCACCCGGCATCGCGGCGTTAACAAGTGGGGTGGGTGGAGGGAGAGGGGAAAAAGTTTCCGGGGGGTGTAAGGCCGGCTGGGGGGAGGACGAGCCAAGAAAAATCACCCTGACGCAGGCAACTTCTCGCCGGAGTCGGAACTGTCAGAACTCGATCAGGACTTCCGGAGCGGATTTGACGGCGACCGACGAAGGCGGAGATTTCCCGATCCGCGAGTTACGGCCGCGCGTTTTTCCCCCCGCATGCTGATTCGGTATTTACCCCCCCGAGAGAGGTCGCGCCGTAGACGACCGGGTTGGGCATTTTCTTTTCCCCTTTTTATCCCCAGCCTGCCGGGGTGGATTTTTTATTCGGCGATCGCCCGGAGTAATTTACGACTCGCCATTGTTACGTATAAGCCCTCGCGCAATTAGATCGCATTCTGCCGCGTGACAAATCGCCCTGGCAAATATTCCATCCCCTCCCTGGGAGTCCCGGTTTACCGGTGCCTTACCGACAATTACTCCGTCGTTACCCACCCCACTCCGTACAATTAACGGCGGACCGAGTGTCAATTACTCTTTATCCCTCCGAAATGGCATAATGTAAGGGCTCTGTTAGACGGGATATTAAGAATAACTGCTCCGGCTAAGGGAACGGTTATTATGTCAGGGTAGTGCAGGGAATACCTCGCCCCCGTGTCGCATATCTCCTGGTTAATCGGGATTATTATACGTATGTACGTACGTACATATATACGTGGTATTCGACCCCCCAGTGGGTGGGATTTCCGGGGCGAAAATCCGGGACACCTCGGTAGGGTGGTTCGAGGGAATTTTTACCTCCACTCCGAAATGGGGAAGATTCCCTGGGAAGAGTTTCTCTCCCGATCGGGTGGCCACCCCCGATTGGCTGGGGCCAGGGGTCGCGAGGGGGCACCAGGCCGTCCACGGTTCACAGCCAATGGAAACCTCCCTTCCACCGGTTAATCCGGGCCTTTATCAAAGGAGGCTCCGCTTCTTTGCTGGAGGGGTGCAACCCCCTGCGGTGGCCACCTCGCCGATCCGCTGGCCAGCATCCCTCGCGGTCAAACGCCTCCTCTCCTACACGCGTCCTCCATTAGAGCTCGGCGACACCCTTTCCTTCTAGCCGATTCTCGAGGGGGTCGTACACCCCTAAGCGATCGATGCGACCTCGATCTGGCCGTTCGATCGAATCGTCGATCCAGAAAATCGGATACCACGCTTCCTTCGTTTGAACTCGGGCTATACGCTTTCCTTCCAGTGGGGCTGATTTTTTTGGGGGGTTCATCCCTGCATGATCGAGGATTCACCCGTTTGATCGAATCGTCGATCCAGAAAATCGGATACCACGCGTCCTTCTTTGGGACTTGATCGTACGCTTTTTTCTTTTTTCTTTCCGGTGGAGATGATTTTTTACGGATTTTTTATCGTTTTATGATCGACGCGGATCTCGTTCGATCGAACCTCCGATCGGGAAAATCGGAGTCTCTTGGGGATGACTCCAACCCCCGTCGACTCGATCACTCCTGCCTTGGAATTGTACCGTCCGATCGCGTTTTATCGGCCCCTCGATCGGGCATTCTTGCCGCAGAAATTTAATAATAGGCGCGCCCTGCTTAAAGGGGTAGCCCGATCCGGGGCGGAAAAGCTCGGCCGAAGATTAATGCGGTTCTCGCAGCGGGATCCCCGTTGCCCAACCGGAGCTTTCCAGTCCGTTTCAATCCGGATTTCAATGGCGACGTGTCCATTCTCGTCGAAACTGACGGCTCCTCTATCGTAAATTCCACCCCTGGATCGGACAAATTTTTAGAGTGTCCCATTTATGCGACCCGCTGGATATATCGCCCCCTTTGATTGCCAATTGCAATATCGAGCGAGTTCGCGAATCGGGCGAAATGGCGGGCTCGACTTAGCGTTAACTATCCCCGTCGATCGTCGCCTCGTCGCGCCATTGACCGTGGGGTTGGGGTTGCAATTTCGCTCCCTATTTTCTTTTTCGTCCCCCCCTTTCACCCCGATATCTTTATCGAGATTAAGGCGAAGTGAAACCCCCTTCAAATCAGTCGATTCTAATACAACACTTTTTTTTAAGGGTATTAGACAAAACTGTCCGAAACTTTGACACGTCACTCCTGATCATCTAAGAATTGTCCTGACACATTCAAAATTTGGATTTTTGGAAAAAATTTTTTTACTCAGTCCAGACCAGAACTAAAATGCCGTCGAGCTCTCATATTTCGATCAATATACAATTATCGAAGGCTCTGATATGAGAATGGAAAGGGTCAGGACAAATTTACGACAATTTAGAACACTCTGGTAATCGATAAACTCGCATTTGAACGGGATAAAGGCAAAAAAAGTGTTGTATGCGCTTCTATGCTAAAACGATGGGAATACCAGGTCTCGGAATGAAAATTTAATTTAGGGCCCCAGAAAGCATGAATCCAGAGGATTTCTGGAGTTTCACTTCGATTTCTTTATAATTATTGTACGAAAACGACAGGTGGAGTATGCCATTTGGTACAATATCCAATATAATTCGATACAGCTGTCATAACAGCGTCATTTATCGAGGAGTCGAGGTTGCAATTCCGCCCCCTATTCTGTTTCCCCCTTTTACCGCGAAATCTTCATCAGGACTAAACGGGCGGAACGTAAATCGCGGGGAGGGACGTCGCGGCGTCGGCGACCACCCTCGACCGTACCTCATATTTACGTCCGTCTTCCCCAAGACGGTACATCCCCCTCTCGGTTCCCCGGTCACTTTTTCATGGTTTCGGCGACGCCCTCGTAAATAGGACTTAACCGGCCACGGGGAGGTTAACCATTGGCCGGCCACCGTAACTCACGATCCGCGAAAAATTCCGCAGCCTGAGCCGCGGCGTTTCCGCCCTTCCCGAGGCGCGATAAATATACCGCCGAACAAGGGAATCCCTGATTTATCGAGAGACCGATAACGAGGAGACTCCGTCTTAGAGTTGATCTCGATCCGGGAAATTCGCGAGTCGGTGCCGATCGCCAATCGACCCGATTAATCGGTCACGGGGATCGATGTGGGGGGTTTCACATGTCCTTTTTTAAAAGCCCGAGCCGGTCCTCCCGGCGCCGCGACGCTCAGAAATCGCTTAGCTCGGTGCGATAAGCCGGGCGACGCGGAACGTCGGTTCCGCTCCCGTTCAGCCGCCGCCACCCCCGCACTTCCCTTCGAGCCAGACTTTCCGACCTTTGCAAGGCTCTTCCGCCCCCCGATAACCCGGACCGCGGGTTCCTGGTGGAGGTTCGCGGTGAACCACCGTAAAGGAAGTCACCCGCCACATAGTCTCGAGTCTCCCTTCGCGGGGGGTCGCCGGGGGTAACGGGGGAGTTCCCTCCCCTCGGCCCTCTTTCATCTCCTTCATTACTCGAATTGCGTATATTATGTTGCGTATGTTACATTGCACTCTTAATGCCAGCTAATTTTCTTTTTTTAAGTATTAAAGATGTTCCCCGTATACCACCCCTCGAGGATATCTCTGGAACGAGCGTACCCCTTGATTTAAGATCGAGGGATGAAGGCATCGGTAGCTGGAGAAGGGAAGGGCTCAAATTGAAAATAAGGTCCTGGTCACGTACGACTCCAGGGCGTTATCACCCTCCACGGAGGGTGTTCCGTCCCCCGCGCGGGGAGGCCGGGTAAACGCTTCCGGGACAAAGAGGGACGGGGAAACTTATCCGCGGCCGCGTTAATTGAACGTCCTATTTCTCGACTCGGGCACCGGCAATCCCTGTGGCCGGCACGCCTCAATTTGGCCGGCGGGGGTGGCGACGAGATCCTTCCTCGGCCCCCCTCCTGATTCAATTGGAAATAGTTGGAGGAAAGGTTCGTTTAAGCGGAACCCTCGCGCCGGGAATTCCGGCGGAATTGAAATTAATTAAAACACCGGCCCCGGTGGAGTCGCCGAGGACGGACTCCGGTCGCGGAATAGCGTAGAGAGGGTTAGAAGAAGGGCCCCTACGGAGGGGATGAAACTTCCCCCCCAGGGAACGCGCGGTTTTTCTGGCACGGGTCGGCGGTTCCCCGACTTAATTGGATTCGGATCGCTTGGGGAAACGATCGAATCGCGGGTAAGACGCGAGGACGTAAAAGGGGTGCGTAAGGGGGTGGGTTTCGCCGCGTTGGCTCATTTCCCGACTCCGTCCCATCGGGGCTTTGTCTCCTGGTGAGCTCCCGAGTCACGGCCGGGGTGTACTCCTCGGTAAACCCATCTCGGGGTTGCAGGGTACCGAGGGTACACCTATAGGTGCGCAGGAAGAGGGTGGGACACAGGGGTGGAGCGCACGCGGTGGACGAGCGTACCTTCTCTCTCCTCCGAGCGCGACCGATCCGCTCCCCTCTGTTTTCCCTGGATATCCAATTTCCATAGCATTAGACTCCTTAGGCGAGCGTAAACGAATCTCGAGGGGACGCGCACCCCCACCCCCCTCCCCCGTGTCCGAGATTCACGAGATCACCTCGACTCCTCGTAAACGGGCTCGCCCCCCAACTCGCTCCCTGTCGTTGCGCCCGAAATTAATTCGACGTGGACGGAAACCGCCGATGGACTCGTCGACTCGAAGTCGAAGTCGAGTGATGTGACTCCGCGAAACCATCGACAGAGGGTAGAATACGAAGGCACCCCCGGAAGAAAGTCCAGGAAGCGGCGCCGTCGGTAACAAACATCCCGGAGGTGTGCGTTTTGGCGGCGGTCCAGGCGCGGCTTCCGGGCCGCTATCGGAATAAGTCCCTCACGGGGGCACGTCGCCCCGCACCCACCCCTCCGAAGGGGGTGACTTCCTACGAGGGCACTTCCCGGGAACTTTTCTTGTCGATGGCCAATGGTAAAGTCCGTCTCCGACTGCGCACTCCCCCCCCGTGTTTCCTTTTTCCGCCGGTCCGCTCGCATTCCGCCCACGTTTCCTCCCCCAGCCACCCCCCAGCCACCCCCTCCCACCCACTTATCCCTCTGCGAAGACGCCTCGACGCGAGGCAGAGTTCGCGGTATTAACGTCGACGCCGAAGGGGAGGGGCGCGGCCAATTAGGCTCGGTTCCCATGGGACCCCCCTAGTCCTAGGAATTCTGGGGACCCTAGGGGCTCGTCCCGACCCGGAATCCTGGATTTTTGACCCGACTTCCTGGAGTTAAGGAGAACTCGCCCCCCCCGCCCTGCCTCGCGTGACCCTCCTTGGATCGGGCGCATCGATTTCCGGCTTTTCGCCTCGGTACCCTTTAGACCCCGTTCCGATATTTACTATCGACCCGTCGGCACCCTAATGCGCCAACCGGGAAGTCGTCCGTGCGGGCCGCTGCACCTCTTCTGGATCGGAAGCTCCGGATCGAGGAGACCCATCCTGGAAAGATCCTCCCCCGGGACGAGTCGGGACGTTTCCTCGCACTCGGGGCGTGGCTCGGACCCTACGGCTCCGATCTCCACCCGAAACGCATCGACCGGGCACCCCGTCTTCCGGGTCCCCTCCTGAGCCCCTTCCACCTGCGGAAAGACGTCCCGGCGAGAGGTGCGATAACCGACGAACCCTTGATACCGAGTTAAGGGAAAACGTGGTCCATATCTACCTCTACGTATTTTTCTTTCTTTCTTTTTTTTCAACCCCCCAGGCTCTCCATAACCTAGTTTAAGTCGATATAAACTCGGTTTAACGTACACCGTAAGTGTTGCCGATATTTCCGGTGTTTTATGATATGATAATGATGGACTTGGAGCGATTTCAGTATCTACATACCGTTCTACTCTTTATCGCGTATGAAAGTCGCCACTTAGGCCGGAAATCGTGTTCACCCGTTTATGTAATTGCGCGTATGGAAATCACATCGCGTAAATTCTGTCGGTACAGAAAGAAAATAGGAAATATTGGAAATCATTGTGTAATTTATTGCGTAATGAAGAGACTCGCGTAAATTGAGGGAGGAGGGTTTTTAGACGTCGCCGAAGAGTCGGGGCGAGATCGCGGCAACCCAAGATGGCCGCCGCGGCCCGGTCCCGGAAGTTCGGGCAGATCGACCGGAATCTCGGCAGCGTTTTCTTCGTGGCCTCGAGTCGGGTCGGGGGATGGAAGGAGGCTCGCGATTCCGAGTCGTCGGCGCGAGTCTTAAATTGATCTCGAGGGAGAAAGCGGCGTCGCGTAAGCCTCTTAAAAGACGTCGACGCCGGGCCGCGTTAAGGCGCTCTCGCGGTTGTTATTCCTCGAGAAACTCGGAGAGCTGATTTAACGTCGGCCCGTTTGCTCCTACGCGAGCATAGGCACACTCGGCTCCGAGGTTTCCGGAAATAGGGGGCCCCGGGGATAGGAGGGAATCTTAATTCGCTCCATCCGCTCGCTTCCTGTTTCCCCGGAGCCGGATGCGGCCCCTCCGCTCCTCCCTCGTAAACCGCGCGGGACGATCGACCCCCGGAATGTCAGCAAAAGCTTTGACGAGCTTAATGGCCCCGTCATTACGCCTTTCTTCCCGTGTATATCTAGCCGATGAAAGGCGCGCTCGTAACCCGGCAGTAGTAAAGATACCGTAAAACACGGCCACTATCGGCGGCCCGGGATTCTTCCGTCGTCCGAGCCGTTCGATGCCTTCCCGGGGTGGTTCGGCCGATCGGGCCGACCCCGGGGGAGGAGAGACATTGTCCGTCGACGAGACTCGTTCCCTGGAATCACGAGACCCCTGCCTAGATTTATTCCACTTAAGGTGAAGTGAAACCCCCTTCAAATATAACACTTTTTTTTAAGGGTATTAGACCATACTGTCCGAAACTTTGACACGTCACGCCTGATCATCTATGAATTGTCCTGACACATTGAAAATTTGGATTTTTGGAAATAATTTTTTAACTTAACCCAGACCAAAACGAAAGGGTCAGGACAATTTTACGACAATTTAGAACACTCTGGTAATCGATAAACTCGCATTTTAACGGAATAAAGGCAAGAAAAGTGTTGTATGCGCTTCTGTGCTAAAACGATGGGATTACAAGGTCTCGGAGTGAAAATTTAATTTAGGGCCCCAGAAAGCATGAATCCAGAGGATTTCTGGAGTTTCACTTCGATTTCTTGATAATTATTGTACGAAGACGACAGGTGGAGTATGCCATTTGGTACAATACTCAATATAATTCGACACAGCTGTCGATATAAAAATGAACATCGGCAACGTAGGCATTTAGAAAAATCTTCTTTATTGACGTCGATCAAGTTCCTCGACGTGTTTCACTTCACCTTAACCGACCCTGGGAAACATCGAAATCCTGCCTCGCGGCAGCTTCTTTCGTCAACGTCTTTCAGAGATAGACCGACGTTTGCGTCCTTTGACGCTTTTCCGTAAAGCAATCGGCCAATCGACCCGGACGGAGGAGAGCCATTGTTTGTCCGCGGAACTCATTCCGCGGAATTAGGAAGCCCCCGCTCGAATTTATTCCACTTAACCGCCCCTGGGAAAAATTCGAAACCCCCTCTCGCGGCGACTCCGACCCCATAGAGGAAGACTCGACTCCCGGATTGCGGAGCGGCGACATCTCGAGTCGCGATCCCGGACGCGGAATGTAGATTGGTCTACGTGCGGCCCCGATTCCGGGGACGACTCGGAACGAGACGACGGAAACTACTCTCCTGGAAGCTGCGACCGTCGGACGTCGTCGGTCCGTCGAGGTCCCCTATCTCGATAGCCCGGCGTCCCGGCGTCGGTTGACGTCGCCGACTTTCGCGACCGAGGCGGATTATCTTTCGCGCCGTGTTTAGCGAAACCTAAGTGGTATATCTCCTTTCTTTCCCCCTTATCCCGTGGGAGTCCGTAAGGTCATTAGCGGCGAGCTAACGAGCCGCCGCATCATCGGGACGTCGCGCTCCGTTGTAAGCGGACGCGATAGGAGGCGTCGCCGGCGATTTCGGCCGCGTCGGCGATAAGGCTCGAAGACTTCCGCGACGGCGGAAACCGCGAGAGGGACAGAGCCGCGGTTTAATAAGCGGAAGGAGCGATCCGGTAGAAGGCACTAACGAGGACCCTTTCTTTCTGCTTTCAGAACCTGAAGAATCAGATCATGACGACGAACGTTTGGGTGGAGCAGGTGAGCATCCGGCGTCCTTCCCCGCGTTACCGCTGCGGAATTCCAAGAGCGATTCGGTCTCCCTCCGGCCGCGGATCCGCCCCCGCCCCGAAGGGAACATCCGCTGAAAGCAGAAATTCCTGTAGCCCGGCCGAGGGAATTCGTAATCGCGGCGAGAGGGAGGAAGAGAGAGAGAGAGAGAGGGCTCGACGGGGCGAGAGGTGGTTTCGGCTCGGCGACCCCGTCCGCCCGGAGATCACGGGAATCTCCCGTAATCCTTGACTCCCGGGAAACAAGGTGGGAGCTTTCCGTCGACCGATTCCGGACCTCCCTTGGCCGAATGCATTTCCGAGCCCGCCGGAAATCGAGTCCGGCTAGTCCCCTCGGAATTGCGGAGCTCGCGACGTCTCGACGCAGAAGGAGCCCCCGCGATAAACCGCCCCCCCCGGTCGCGGGGGCCGGGATTAACCGGCGGCGGAATTTCCCCGCACAGTCGGTTTGGAATTTCAAAAGAGGCGAATTTCATTCCGCCCTTGTTGACGACGAAATCGGAATCGCGAACGGGTAGGTTGGTCTTTATCGGGGGCACTCTCCGCCCCCGGTCCGCCGGCCGGCGGGCGGCCGCCGCGAGCGGAAAATGGTGTTCGGCTAAAAGGAGCTTTCCACCTCGCCTCCTGGGATTATGCAAGAGTCGGCCGGGCGCGATTGGACGGCGTAGGTCAGGGACTCTTTGACGCTCAATGGGCGCAATAAAAGGGAACGCCGAGGCATCGCTCCTCCCGGCTTTTGTCGCCGGCAAGAGCGGAGGCTTCTCTGTGGGATTCTTTGCCGGGAGGAGCGAGAGGGTGGGCGATCCCCTCCCGGAGGAGGAGGAGTCCGTTTTCCCTCCGGAATACCCGGCGCCGATCGACGGTCCTTCCCTGGATTCGACTTTTCGCGGATATTTCGGGATCGTTTCGGGACCCGCGACCGCCCAGGACTCGTAACGTCGTCTCCTTCGTCTCCTCTCGAGATCTCTCCTCCGAGTCCTCTTCCCCTCCCTACAGGGACCTCGTTTTCCGCATTTTTCGGTACTTCCCTGCCAGGGATCGTTCGTCGACTCCACCCGGTGATGACTCCTGGATGACAATCGGGACGATAAAGGAGGTAGTACCGTCGTCCAGGAAGGGGGCACCCCCCAGGAAATAAGTTTGTTTTTCCTTGTCGACGATCGAGGTCGCCCGACTACTCGACGTTATCTCGTCCCTCGAAACGTCTTTATGGTCGCCGTGACGTAGACGCGGAAGATCGTCCTCGCCGTGCCGTCAGGATCGAGCGATCCTGATCCAGGTCGAGGCTTCTCGATCCTCGACCATCGACCGATCCTCTAGGTCTATCCTCGGTTAAAGGGACTCTCGATATAAGACTCGTCCCAGTCCGGGACTCCAGCTCCCGTGGGCGCGCGCCGCCGCCCTTTTCCCTCGCTCGGCTAACCCCGAACAACCGCCCCCCACCCACCCCCGCTATATACTGGATTCGTATAAACCGGCCGTATTTATTCTCCGTACGACATCCGTTATCGAGGAGATGGCTTCGACGCGTTCCCCCGTGTCCTCGGGAATAAATGTCGAGAGTGGCGAAGAAAAATGCCCCATTGTCGACGGGGGTGCCAACTTGCTCGGGACCCGTCCTGATAAAGGGCGCCTCCAGGACCCCCCCTGCTCGTCCCTGCCTTTGGGAACTTCACTCGACCTATAAAATTGAACTTCGTAATGTCGTAGCGATAAACGCTGCAATTTTCACACCCTATGGTCTTATGGGACGCGAATATGTGGGAATTTATGCAAGGAGGTCGCGTACCCGGTCATTTCGTGTCCCACTCGGCTGTCGACGGGTTTAATTGCCCGGAGAGGGGGGCACTTTGTTAATTTAAACGATCCATTTTTCCTACGCAATTGGGGAAATTCCCTCCCTCCTACGACTGTCGGCCGGGACTTCTTTTAATCTCCGGCAGTTAGTCCGCGGCACCTCGGAAATCCTTTGATCTCTCGGTAGCTGATCCTATTGTTCCTTACCCCTCCGCAGCTTCGGATTCGTACTCTATTTCATTTCCGGGAAATGACGTCGTCGATGCCCCTCCACCCCCGATTCGACTGCGTATCCATTGTTCACTCCATGGCCCTTCTCGACCCTCCACTAGTTTTTCGTGTATCGATGCACGCCGCTATTTATTTTTGCCGTCGAAAGCCCCGGCTTCCACTTTTTTCCCGGTTCGCCGTATTTGCACGGTTATTTACACATTTATCTTCCACGGTAGCTCGGCATATCGATGCGCTAATGCTCCGTTCAAGGCATACTTCAAATACCTACACGAGTGCGTGGACTGATCGCAGATGCAGATTCGGAACCCTCTATAAAAATCGCGACTTTTTGAAAAATCGCCATCTCTCTTTCTCTCCCTCTCTCTCTCGTTACCGAGGAGGTATTCACTCAGGAAATCGTAGATTTTAATACCGGAGATCACGCGGAAATCGGCCGGAAATCATTGAAACACTATTCACATTTTGAGGCCGAACGTCACTCGTTACGGAATCGCGTTATTGTTCATATAAAATCAAAGCCAATCGATTCGCAAAGAAGTAAATCATTTTCCCTGATTTCCAAGTGAATAGCCCCTCGCTCGTTGCTCAAAAATCGAGGTTGGTCCAGCGGAAGTGTTGATAAAAAATGAAAAAAAAAAATAAAAAATGTGTTTCGAGCGCGTTAAAACGCTCCTTCGAAATCCCGAAACCGCGCATGGGTTTACTGTCAGTTATGGCAGAATCAATGAGTTTGGTTTCTGACAGACTCGTTAGTTCTGAGATGCCAGAGGCGAATGGGGGAATGACGACCTAAAGACGTCCTCTCAACCCTCGGGGGTGAATTCCCCGAGTCGAGGATCGACGAGCGTTTACGTCGGCGGAATTACCGGGCGACGTTGCGGGGCGCGACGTCGACGGGGCCGGAGGTCGTTTACAGGATTTTAACGCGGAAAACGGGGGAAATCCTCCGTCGGTCCAATTCTCGTTGTTCCGTCGAACCGGCACCCAGGCGATGGCCACTTCGGACGCGTCCAGGACCGGAATTGCCCCCGCCCCACGCCCTTAATTAATCGAAGCTATATTGACCCGCGAGCTTTCGTTGCCAATACCGGGCGGCGGTGCTCTCGGCGCATTCCGGATATTTGCCGCGGTCGGCTCCCTCTGGCCGATCCGGATGGTCGATCCGCAACGTCCGATGATTTTCTTCGGGCCGGACCGCCGCGTCGAAATTGACTGCGCCGGATTCGAGGGAAAGCCGTTCGCGGCAAATGAAATCGCTCGAAACGCGAGGGGTTGGCCGCGGAACGTCGAGGTTTGTTCTGCCGTCATTTCGAGCGACCATTGCCGCTGTCTGGACCATCGATTAACGCTGGCAGGGACGTGGGTGGAATATCACGGGTTTGACGGGACGTTACTCGCCCTGACGAGCGCTAATTATTCCTGGCATAATTAATAAGCGGGAAGGATCGGCGGCGGCCGGTGCGGGCGGCGCGGGAGATCAGCTGATCGCGACCGCCGACCGCGGATCGCCGAGCGACCGCCTCCGATCGCGCCGCCCTCGATTCCGATTCTCTGAAGAATTCATAACGACCTCGCCTCTCGATTTAAAGCCCCGGCCGCGGTTTCATTTTAAATTCATCAGAATGGCTGATCGAGTTTATCATTCCCCGATGGAGGTCGCCGCGCCAGTGGACCAGGAACGCCGTGAAAAGAAATCCCGGGATAAATATTGAACGATCAAGGGGGAACGGGGGATCCTGTCCATCGGTGATTAGGATTTCTCGCGGAATGTCCGCCACGGGGTCGCGAGGTGGATGGTCGAGGAAAGTCGATACCGGGGAGTGGTCGGGGAATAAATTTGGCGGACCACTATCTCGCCAGGAACAAAGTCCCCGGACGGAGGCCGGCGATCCGATGCAAATTAAATTTCCCGCCAAGCCGGGCCCTCCGCCGCGGGATAACGCCGCAAGGTTTCCGCGCCCCCTCGTCTCCGAGTCTTCTCGCCCGAGTTCCGGAGGGATGAAACTTTAAACCAGCAATTTTTCAATCCCTCGGATCGCCGGCCAGGTAACTGCAACTCGTTGGGGGAATTGCGCCGCGAGGAACCTCCCCCGTCGGCCGCGCCGCAGCGGATCGCCCGATAAATTTCTCCGCGATTGTTCCGATTTGTACCGCCGATCCATGTGCCACGTGGAACCGCTGCCAATGGTTCCCGATGATCTGCCGGAAAATTGGCCGGATCCTCCGGTGGAGATTCGCCGGAGAGGGAATCTCGTGCCGTGATTCCGTCCCGCCTCGTTCCTCCGGCCTGATTGCCGATCATCCGGCAAAGTTTGGCGCGAAATCGCGACCTGGAGAGAACTCCCACCTCGTCGGCGGTTCCGTCAAAGTGTTCCAAGCCGAGGTTACCCTTTGAGTCCGCCCCGGAGCCGCTGATCCGCGAGCGGCGCATATCCGATCAAGGTCAATTTCGGACCTCCCGGGTGCTGGTCGGCTCGACTGGCTGGAAATTGAGAGAGATCCGGATAATTGAGGCGCTGCGATCTAAAACGGTTCCCGACGCGTTGTTCCATCGATCCATTGTTGGCCGAGACCGGCCGTCCGTCGACTTATCGTAACGAGGGTTGACCAACGGCGAGGTTAACCTCGACCGCGGTCGATCCCGACCCGTTCCGAGGGTGGACGTTCCCCAGGACAAGAACTGGAAAAAGTCTCCTCTCGCCTTTATTCGAGGTATATCTCGTCGATCTTTCCAAGGCGCGATCTTTCCTCGTTCCGTAATCCCCAGGTCTCGAGAGCTCGTCGCCCTGAAAAGTGAATCGGGAAAGTGAGATCTCTCGTCGCGGCTTTTTGTCCGCCCGTCGGAGGCTCGGATAAAAGTTTGGAAAAGTAATTAGGAAAGTTGGGAAGGTACCTAGTGGGGGAAGTACCCCCTGGGGGGCGCGATCGAGCCTGACGGGGGGTCGACGGACTCTGAACGAGTCGATCGCGGATCGAATTTCGATGTCTTCTAGGATGAAGTGGTACAAAGATACATAACTCCTATCTCAGATTTTCGCTGATCTAACGATGCGAGGGGTACTTGCGGAAAATGTGGGAACTCCGATCCTACCTGACCGAAACATTACCTACCGACGTGCATTACCTGAAATGCTTTTAATCTTGCAAAGTGAAACGATAATCCGCGGATGACATACAGAACGCGATGTCTTTAACGCGATAAAGATTAGCGGAACCGCTAGCGGGCGATAATTTTTAATTGCAAAATTTCATCGAACCCCTTAAGTGAGGAGGATTTCAATAAATGGGGTTGGAAACTCATTCTACTTAGCGTCTTCTAGGATAAAACGAGCGCCACTCTCTGATGCCTCCGTTCCTCTGTTTTCCAGGAGTGGAACGATTACAAGCTCAAGTGGAACCCCGACGACTACGGGGGAGTCGACACTCTTCACGTGCCGTCGGAACACATATGGCTGCCCGACATCGTCCTGTACAACAAGTAAGTGGTCTCGCATATCGGGTACTCGGTCATGCAGGGTAGTCGGGGGTGGTAGAAAGAGCGAGGGACCCTTTCTTCCGGGCTCCAGGGGTGGTTCTCCCCGCAGTCGCGCCCCGTCCCGGGCACGCTTTCGTTTCGACGGAACGCGCTCCGTCGTCCCGAGGCGACCCCCCGCGAGGCGGTCCATCTCGGGGATAATTGGCCGCAGATGGACCCGGGGGAAGATCCTTCATTCCGCGCGGCGGGTCTTGGAAGAAGAGTCCGTAAAGAGGACGTTTACGATAATATCGGTCCTCTAGGTGGAGGCGCGGACGGAATCGCGGCCGGAGATAATCCGCGACGGGCGATCCGACCGCGAGGGGTTGGCGGGGGGTCGGTAAACGGCAGGGAGGACCGTTTTACAGGAGCCGGCCGAGTGACTGCTCTTACCCGAAAGAGAGGAAACGCGGCCCGGATCTCCGCTAGGCGAGCCCGTAAAACCCGCCCCCTCTTCCGTCTTGGTCGTTTCGCGCCAATGGGTCACACCTGCTTCCAGCATCCCCCTAACGCGCTCTGCAGCTGCAGCCGCGGCGAGCGGACTCCCCGCCGAGTCGTCGTCCGCTTCCGGGCCGCGCGGTCCACCCCGCGTGGGAAAAGTGCACTCGGCAGTTCCTTCCGGTTTATGGCCCGTCCGGCCGCGCGGAAGATCCGGCCGATCCAGGGTGTTTATTCGCGTTCCCACTTACCCCCGAAAGGAAGCCCGGGTGACCCGGCGGTGAACCGCGTCCCCCACGGGGCGGGAAACGCCCGAGGGCCGGGGCGACCCGGGGGTGGCTCGCCTCCCCCGGGCGCCTCGGCAGCGTCCTCGCAAAATGCAAAGTTAAAATATGCACGGAACGTACATGCGAGGGAATCTCGTTACTCCATTATCACCGGATTACCGCGCCTGCAACTCATCCCAGAACCGCGGGTAATCCATTCCCGGCCACTCCCGGGTAACGAAGTAACACCCCCAAGTAGTAGGCGCCTAGGCGCAGGCGCAGGGTCCCGACCGATAACGCTTGGCGAGAGTCTCCGTCGAGCAGAGGGTCGCTTCCTGGGGCGGCGAAGTCGCCACCCGTGCCGATTACCGTATCGCCATTACGGGAGACCGGCGCCGATTTATCGTCCGTTGGTTCCCTCCACCCCCTTACCCTCTTTTACGGCCTCCTCCCCCATCCCACCCTCTTCCGAGTCGCCTCGATCCATGCATGCGCGGTTCCTCCAGGGGATGGCGGCCGCATCGCTCCTCGGGGACCGGGCCGATCGCGCGATCGACACTCGCTTCCCGACCTCGGCCAAGTCCGGACGAACGCGTGCGGATCCGAGCCTCGGCCAGAGGGCTTAACTCGAGGCGGGCTGTGTGCCGAGTACTCGAGGCACCGGCGTCCGGATAGGTCCGGGACTGGTACGTGCTGCCGGCACTCGAGTACTCGCGCAGCGCCGGGACGACGGCGAGGGCGCCGGGTGACCTAAAATATGCCAAGTACATGGCCTCTGTTATATCCGAAGTAACTCGCGGCGCGTACCCTGTACACAGCCGCGCATAAACATACGAGGCGACTCGCCCTCGAAACCGCCCCGCACCCCGTTTTCGCGTTTCCCGTTTCCGCGTTTCTCGAGCGAGACCGACGAGCGAGCGGACGGATTAATCCGCCGCTCCGCCGACCACCCGGAGCCGTACAATTGGCCATTTTGGAATCTCCGGGTCCCTCCACGTACGTCGATGCATCGAACCAGAGGAAAGGGGTACGCACCGCAAGGTTCATAGATTCGCCGCTAGGTTTCTCTTTTCTCCCTAGGAGGGTAACTAGAGCCACCCCCGAGGACTCGAGCACTAGGCTGTGTCAAGGTGCGACGCACGGTCGGCCGCAAATGGGTCAGAAGTCGAGAAAAGTTCCTCGCGAGCACGTTTGCGCCGGGGACGAGGGGTAACCCTTTGTCGTAACGGTTGCAGTTAATTACCGGGCGGCGCGTTATCGCCGGAGGGCCGGAAGGAGGGGGGAGGGGTTCGATCCCGGAGGAAAGAGAGCCGATCCCGAAGGAACGGTAACGTCGCGCCTTGCGTCTTATATCGATCTTCCCTCCCCCGGTCCCCCGGCGCACCCCTCGGCGGTCGGCGCGCACCCCTCGGCCGCGCCATCGGCCCCACCCTGGCGTCCTCCGGAGACCCCACCCTCGCGGGACCGAGGGCCGAAACTACCCCTCTGGGTTTTTCCCTCGGCCCGGTGGGATCTCGCTTTTCGCCGGAAAAGCCGAAGGCCGCGTTTACCCGGGTCCAGGGGGTGGCGGTAGTAGGGGATGACGCGCTTTCGGGGGCGGCGGCGATACCCTCCGGTCGCAGACGATTCCGGATTCCGACGATCCTGGGCTCTCGCGACCGCTTTTCGGTGCGACGCGGCGATCGATCAGGGGTAAACACCCCCTACCAGGGCGCGCAGATAAGGGAGGGTAAAAACTCATTCGGAGGTGCGGCTACGACACGGGGAGGCGAGAGGTAAACGATTTATTTAGCCACTTTGAGTGCGAACGAATCGCGCCCCTCGTCCTCCCCCCGCAGGGGTGCCGCTCGCGGATCCAAAACGGCCGTGTAGGGGATGAACGCGCCGAGCCGAAAACGTCGTCTGCCTCGTCGATCCGCGCACACGCTCGCCTCTGTTTTCCCGTATTTTCCCGTATCGCGTATAATGGCCTTGGAGTACACTTTGAGCGCCGTAATCGGGACGCCCCGGGCACGGAAGCCGGCAAGATGGAAGGCCACGTACTTAAATATGTTTTGCATTATAATCTTCGTATTACGCCGACGGAGGAACGCCCCTTGAAGAAGCAATTACACGGTCTCCGAGGGAGGAGCTAGGTCTGGCCGCGGTGCGAGCACTTCGGAGATGCGGCTCGGGTTGTCCGTGTGGATGAGCCCCGAATCTTTGGGGGCGCAGCCAAAATCCACCTCTGAGTCTTTCACAGGGTGGGTATCTCCGCGACCCACCCCCGGGTGGACTGGGGTCAGGAGTTCCCGGGAAAATCAAGGAAAGTCAATCGCGACGTCCATGGGGCTTCGTCGTTTCCCATAACCCGCGGTTTTGCATACTCTCCCGTGTATACGAGGCGCGGCACGGTTTTTGAAATTGCTCCGGTTTGCAGCCGAGTTGCATCGCCCTCGAAGGCGGTAATACGATCGCCGCCGTTACCGCGGCGGAAGGAGCCATAAAAGGTGAAGAAATTCTCGCCGTGCTGCCGCGGCGGAACGAGTTACCGCTGAATCCACCGACGGGGGCCACCATTCGATATAGTGCGCCGGCTAAATGAACAAGGGGTGGGAAGCGGTGCAACGAACGCGCCGGCAACGGCTGCAACCACCCCGGCGACCTGCATGCAACGGGCGTTATGGAACGGCCCTGTCTTTCCGGGGGTGTAAATTCCGTGGAAAATGCTCCTCCCGCCCCTTCGAGTCGGACCTCGCACCCCGTGGTTTTGAATCCTCCCCCCGTTTTCCGGGTGGAGGCGCCGCCTAATTAGAAGCGCACCCTTAACTCCCCCGAGGGATCTCGTGCGATGCGAAAACCCAAAAGGGCGAGGGACGGCTCGATTGCCCGGGACGGATTCGACCTATTGCTCCAATTTCTGCCCCGGCAATTTCTTTACGCCGAAAATTCCGCTCGCGCTCCAATAAGCGTTCCTTGGCTTCGGCATTTTTCCGGCGAACCGGCAGCCGGGGCTCGAGTGCTTTTACCGCACCACCGCCGCGGGGTATTTGCGGCCAGAGTTTCTTCAAATTTCGGGGATACTTTTCCACCAAGGGTCGTTATCTGCGGTGCAGACGAAATCAGCTGGCGGGGACGCCGGTTCCTCCTTCCCTCGATGTTCTTCTTCTTTTTTTTTTTTTCTTCTTCTTCCTTTATCAGCCGTAACTACTCCCGGGGGACCTGAAAAATTTCCGGGCGACGATACGCGCATAATCATGTATAATTCAGCTCCTATTTCGAGTACGCCAACTTTACCGGGTACCTCCATCATCTCGGTCCCCATGGTGCAGCTTATGTACCGCAAAACTGGGGTACATCGTGTCTCTCGAAGTTGTCGACTTTCTTCCCTCCGTCGAGTCCCCCTCGTCGAGGAAGCTTCCTCCCACGCCTTCGTGCCGATTTTCGCGGATCTGCAATATTCCCACCGTTTAGATAGGGCACGTCGATACGGCGATTAATATTGATGGAAAAGTGTGGACTCACGTGGCGCTCTCGCCGAGGCGGCCTTCGCCGATTTCCAGGCCGCTTTTATTCGCTTCCGTTTATCCCCGAAAGCTTCTCCGCGCTCCTCTCGTCGGCCTAAACCCCTCGCAGTCGCCGCGCGTAATGGCCGAAACAAAAATAGCCGCGAGCGTGCGTGCACAAAGCTGCAAGTGCAGGCTGCATAGCGGGGGTGGCCCGCAAAAAGCATTCCACCCCCGCGTGTTTTCACTCCGGGTGGAATTGGCATCGAAGCATTATCCGGTTCTTCGCGCGCGAACGCCCAATCGAGCTTGCCAGTTTTTCACGTAGGGTGAACTCTCTCGCATCCGGGGGACTCCCCCTGGTCGAAATTAATCAATGCTCCTTCGAGAGCACCCTCGATAAGCGGCCGACCTCGATTGTCTTGTTTCGCCGAAACTCCGGCCAAGTGGTGACCCCCTCGTTCGCGTCGGCGCAACGATGGCCCTCGACTCGGCGATATTTACGCCACCGATAATTCCGCGACGTTTCCGCGAGCTAGAAGTCGTATCCCGCTCGCGGAGACTCGCGACCGGAGTTCATCGAGAGAGCCTCGTCGCTTACCTATAATTAGTATATAAAGACGAACTTACAACTCATGGGAGGTCCTCACGGCGCGCCGCCTGCCCTGCAAATGACTGCTGGCGCGTCCAGCGTGTCCTTTTATACCCCGGGACGGCCACCCCCTCCGCCGCTTCCACCGCGCCCCCACCCACCCGTATATCGCGCTCACAAAAAACCTATTATTTTCGGCTCCATATCGACAAACATTGGAAAACCACGGAGAGTGGTCGCCCCGTTTGAGCGGCGCTCGGCGTGATAAGTTTATCGGGGGGGTGGGAAAAACGGGACGCGGGTTTACGGTGAGACAACACCCCTTACTTAGCGCTAAGGAAGTACGTGACCGGAATAAGTTCGGCCGCGTAATTAATGATAAGGCGCCGGAGAAAAAGTGCGGCCCCGACGCCGGAGGATTTAGCATTCCGCGTGTGAAGGCTTCTTCCTCCCCTCGTCGCATCAGCAAACGGACGAGGGACCGTATCTCTTCGTTAATTACGGTTCCTTCGGGATCGGCATTAGATGTTCGGGGGTAACTCGAACCGCCTCCGTTTCGCGGCCATTTTTAGGAACTCGAATTCGACCGGGCCGCCGCAAAGGTTCCGCGAGAGATCCGCAAGCCCCCGCGTCGGGGCGATACTCGTCCCGCGTAATTGGCCGGTAAATCACTCCTAATTAACCGGAGCTTTCCGCTCGATTCTTCTTCCAGCGCGGACGGGAACTACGAGGTGACCATAATGACCAAGGCGATACTGCATCACACCGGCAAGGTGGTGTGGAAGCCGCCGGCGATCTATAAATCATTTTGCGAGATCGACGTCGAGTACTTCCCCTTCGACCAGCAGACCTGCTTTATGAAGTTCGGCTCGTGGACTTACGACGGATACACGGTAAGACCCCTCCCTCTTCTCTCTCTTTCTCCCCATTCGGCCACTTCGTAAAGCGCAGAGTCTCCATCGGCGATCGTTCGGTGCCGGGAACGTTATTGCGACCCGTCACCCGGAACATTTTTATATCCCTTTGTGAGGGCCGGATGAAAGGGCGGCGGATTTAAAAGGCAAAAATAGAGCCGCCCGACCTGGCTAAAATAGATCGCCGTGTAAGCGATTTCCAAACCCCCGGCCGGTCACTCGCGAACCGCTGGTTTGCATTTCAATTGCATGCGCCGAGACTTTCCTCGTGACGAGCCGTAATCAAAGTTGCCCGGAGCTCTCCGTTCCCCTCATTTTCCGAGCAGTGCTATCGAGTGCATCGAGTCGATCGAATTCCGAGAGACACCGCGCGGAGCGATTTCGATACCTCGATGCACCGGGCTCTGCATCGAAAATTCGGATGCGCGAGGGATCGCAAGATGTATTGTCAATGCTTCAAGGATCGGGAGATGTAAAATTTGTAAGATTTTGAAGAGATCGGGGAAAGAGTCGGTTGGGGAGAGTGGGAACCCGATTCTTCCAACGTTCGCGAATCGAGAGCGGAGATTACCGACTTCCGGTGGAAGGGAAGTCAGGTCGTAGGACTAATCGTCGAATGCCCCTTAGGTGGACCTGAGGCACCTCGCCCAGTCGGAGGACTCGAACCAGATCGACGTGGGGATCGACCTGACGGACTACTACATCTCGGTCGAGTGGGACATCATAAAAGTGCCTGCGGTGAGGAACGAGAAGTTCTACATCTGCTGCGAGGAGCCCTACCCCGACATAATGTTCTACATAACCCTAAGGCGCAAGACCCTCTTCTACACGGTCAACCTGATAATCCCCTGCGTGGGGATCTCCTTCCTCTCGGTGCTGGTGTTCTACCTGCCGAGCGACAGCGGTGAGAAGGTGTCGCTCTCGATCTCGATCCTCCTCTCGCTGACCGTCTTCTTCCTCCTGCTGGCCGAGATCATCCCGCCGACCTCGCTGACGGTCCCTTTGCTGGGCAAGTACCTGCTCTTCACGATGGTCCTGGTGACGCTGTCGGTGGTGGTGACGATCGCGGTGCTGAACGTCAACTTCCGCTCGCCGGTTACCCACCGGATGGCCAAGTGGGTGCGGGTGCTCTTCATCCAGGTGCTGCCGAGGTTCCTGTTCATTGAGCGGCCGAAAAAGGACGACGACGACGGGGACGCCGATGGGAACGGCGAGGACGGCGACGCCGAGGGGGGCGCGGGGGGCGGCGTGGCGGACGAGCCGGAGGTCGAGATCGACGCCGACGAGAGCGACCTAGACGCAAAGCCACCCGAGGCCATCCTGACGGACGTCTTCCACCTGAGGGAGCCGGACAAATACGAGCCCTACTGCCCCAAGAGGTTCGTCGGTCCCGACTACGAGGTCCCGCTCCCGGAGGCCGTGGCGGAGGCCTGCTTCGACGGGGGCCTCCACGCCCTGCCCCTCCCCGGGGCCGACGACGACCTCTTCGGGCCCTCCAGCCCCGGCTTCCCCAGGGACGACGCCAGTCCCACATTCGAGAGGCCCGTCGTGCGCGAGATCGAGAAGACCGTCGAGGACGCCCGCTTCATCGCCCAGCACGCCAAGAACAAGGACAAGTTCGAGAGCGTGAGTCTCTCCCCGGACCGCTGCGGAACCGCATGCGGCCCCGCGTGTTCTTTCCGACAGTCCACTCGGCGATTCCCTTGTCCGATTCGGCCGCAACCGCGAGAGTCGCCTCTCCGATGATGCTTTCCTCGTTCTTCCCCCGAAATTCCGCGCCTCCGCGCGTTGTAGCGGCTCCGACCGGGCGGAAAACGCGACCGTTAGAGGATCGATACAGCGCGAATCTTGCTTTAATCCCCCGTGGGAAAAGTTTCGTCCGTCGCGGGTTGATCGACGATCGGGTCCGAGGTCGCCGGCGAAGAGCCCTCGAGCGGATTTCCCGACGCGGGTGGAGTTCCGTCCGGCGACGGCTTGACCGCCGCCCCGGCGCTGAAAGGGCCGCCGTCAAAGCGACGGCCGCCACGGAAACTCTCTCGACGGAACGGCGGATTAAGGACCACGCTTAAATCTCGGCTTCGATCGAGCTATCACTGAGTGTAAAAAACCGCGCGTCTCGAAACGGAACGGAGGAGGACCTTAATTGGACGACGGCCAATCTTTATCAGGATGGGGCGAGTTACCTCCGCGGCGATTGATACCTCCGACGTCGGGGACGAGTCGCGCGAACTCGAGAACCGATCTCTAAAGCGCGGAATGGCCTCGCGTGCCTGGCCGATAAAACCGAGGAGAAATCCGCGCGAAAGTATCGCGAGGGGGAAATAAGGAGCGGAACGTTCCGCGCGAGAGTTGCGTCGGGTTAAATCGCGGCTGCAAATCTCGAGACTGCAGCCAACGCGGCGCGAAACGAGCGCGGACTCTCGTAAACGCACTCGATGCGTTTACTCGCGGATCCTTCCTCGTTAGCCCGTTTACATCGGCCCGCGAGGAGGGAGGGAACGATTCGGAGCTCGTTACCGCTCGAGTCGACGTTTCGAGTCGTCTTGCCTCGACGATTTGAGTCGACGTTGCGAGCCCTAGGTCTAACGCTGCGAGTCGATCTTTCGAGTCAACGTCGCGGGTCGAAGCGGCATGGCCACGTCCCGAATTAACGCTACGAGTCGAGGTCGCGAGGGTGCAATTACGAGTCGACGACTTGAGTCAACATTTCAAATCGGCGGGGCGAGTCTACTTCTCGAGTAGCAAACCAGGTCGCCGTTTCGAGTGAACGTCTCCGAAACCGCGCGTCGCCCCGTGACATTCCCCATCGACGGAGGAGTCGGACCTCCTCGCCAGGAAGGGGCGGTCTCGCGATCGCGATCTCCTCCTCTGGAAGCCGTCCTCGTTCGATACACCCGGCGCGGGTGCGTGGCCCCCCGGGTCCTTCCGGCGTCCCGGCTGGCGCCCGTCGAACTCGGTAACTTATTCCGCAGGCCGGAGGGGCACAGCCGGTGGCCCGGAGTGAATTATTCGGGCAAACTATCTCTACGAGGAACGCACTGCGGCAGGCACCCTGCTCCTTGCCAAATCTAGCCCATCTTCGTCCTAACGTATATGACGGCCCCAGAGTCGGAGCCAACGCGACGCCGCGGACGAGGCTCTCGGTTCGATAAGGCCGAGTCGTATCTCCCCGAAGCCGTCCTCCAGGACGCAGGATCTCGAGTCCGATCCGTCGCCCCGGGTCGAAATTTCGTTTCCAACAACCCCCGGACGCGTTTTCCGCCCTTTCCGCGCGTGTCAATCATCCCGGGCGAATGAAAACGAAGGGGCTCCCTCTGTTGCAGGTGGAGGAGGACTGGAAGTACGTGGCGATGGTCCTCGACAGGATATTCCTGTGGATCTTCACGGTGGCCTGCGTGATCGGCACGGCGCTGATCATCTTCCAGGCGCCGAGTCTGTACGACACGACGAAGCCGATCGACATCAAGTACAGCAACATCGCGAAGAAGAAGATGATGCTGATGAACATGGGCCCCGAGGAGGATTAGTCGACGATGCCGCGCGGCTCAGGCCGCCAGGACGTACGGTCGCGAGCGGATCGGCTCTCGCAGGGCCCCGGGTGGTCGGCTGAGGGCGAGTCGGGGCCCCCAGGGGGTCGCGCGAGCCGGTTCGGGCCGGGGCTCCCTCAGTCGCGCGCCGACCGCCGCGCGTGACGGACGCGCCGCTCCCGGGGGCGCTCGGAGGGCCCCTGCCGATGGCCGCGAGTGGGTCCTTCGGCGCGGTCCTCCGGGGGGAGGGGGGCCGCGGGAGGGCGACGACGACGGCGACGGATGAAGAGGGAAAAAGTGCCAAATATCCAAAACGCGAACCGTATTTTTGTAAGTCTGGTTTCATATATAAGGCTAATAGTCGTGCGGTGAATCGTCATTTAAAGCTGAACTGCCGATTTTATAAGAAGACGTTTAGCAAGGAAACACGCGAAGAAACACACACACACAAAAAAAAAAAAACTGAGATACGAAGGGAATGAGGAGGTGGAGGAGAAGTTAATAGGTAACAACCACCCATTAATCGCTTGTACAACAACTGCCAATTCGGAGAGCGGCCTCCGCCTCGCCGCCCGGCCGCGACGGAGGAGGGAGGATTGCGAGCATCGAGCGAGAGACAAAGAGGGTGCGCTGGGGGCGAAGGAACCGGCGGGCCGGATAGCGAGCATCTGTGCCAAAACTCGCTCCGTGGAGACCGAGCGAGTAGCCCGCGTGCCAAATGGTTAATCGAGATCTTCGCGGACGAGCGCCGGAGGATTATGCCGCGCTTTTTTGGGAGGGACTCCCTTACCCGAGGGAGCACCGGGAGTGGAGGGGCGGCCGTCGGGCCCACGCCCTGCCGGTGGAGGCGCGCGGGCGAGGACGCGCGCAGGCCACCCTTCCAGGGCCCAGAGGGGCGCCCCCCCGCGAACGGCGCGACCTCGCGCGGCGAGGGTGGCCGCGCGAATGCGGACGCGGGATCGGGAGGTCACGCGGGGAGGGTAGGGGGGACGAGACGACGCGCGCGCGCACACGCCCACGCGACACACACGTACACACGGGATTACGCCGGCGAGGGATGATATGGGCGCCCCAAGGGCGCCTCCGCCCCCTCGGCTCGGCGTAATAATCAATTCGTTTGCTCATATAAAAATAACGGTAATGTTANTAATTTAATTACCTACACCTAACCGTCGAGCGACGTAACGATCACGGTGCCGAGGGCAACCTGAGGACCGATTTCTCGACGGAGCGTTAGTCTCGAAGGGGATCCGAGAAGATGGGGTCGAGGGCGCCGGGTCCAGGGGAAATGCGGCGCGGCGATTGGCCGACAGGCCGCGGATCCAGGGGAAACCCGCCGCGCGCCGTGTCTCGCCCTCCGGCGGAAGGGAGAGCATTAATCGCGGAAGTTCGACTTCGATCCGCGGCCTAAGTACCTCCGTTCGTAACGACGCTAATCTTTCTCCGGGGGAGGAGGGAAGCTCTTCGGAGGGCCGAGAGAGAGAGAGAGAGAGCGTCGGCCCCGCGATCGATCGGCCAACGAAATAAATAAACCGACGACTCCGGGTCGCTCCGCAATTTCGTTCGATCGCGGACGCGAGGACCGCGAATCAATGGCTCTCTCTCTCTCTCTAACCGCGGATGGAATCGAGAGGGTGAATACGCGGATCGGTAGGGGGGAGCGGTCGACCCGGGAGGGAACTCGCGAGGCGCCGCCACTTTGGGTAAAGACGAGATCGCGTCTTTGGTCGGCGATTTTCGAGAATTATCTCTCATTGGGGAGGTGAAGAGACGCGGAAAAAGCGGGGGGGTCGCAGGGTGGAGTGGAAGGGGGGGTCGTCGTTACGCGCACTTTAGCTTAATTTCCGTAGTCGCAGCCTCCTAGAGTGCGTTCGCCGCCGGCATCTAGTAACTTGTAACCGGGGATTTTGCATTTTTCCACAGAGCCAGAGATAAGGGGGAAAAAGATAAAAGTTAAAAAAAAAAACAAGTAACAGAAAAGTATATTGAAACAGAAATTATGAAAGTATTACGCTATCTCGTCCCAGCGCGAGCGTTCGACTGGTCTCGCAGCCGAGCCTTCTCGTCGCGACGGAGAGAGAGGCCTCGTTTCGACGGATTTTCACCTACGGGGGGCAGGTTAGCGGGGCGAGGATCTGTACAAAGGGCAAGCACATCCGTCGTAACGTAATCGTATAACGAGCACTTCCGGCGTCAGTCGATTCCGCTTTTTTTCTCTTTTTTTTTGTTCTACGTCGGTTCTCGCCGGGGGTCGGGGGCGATCGGTCGGCCGACCGCCACGTGGCTGGGTGTGATTTTTTATACTTTTCAGAAGGAATATATATAAATGTATATGTATATATATATATATATTTCTGTAAGCGCGCACATCGGCCCGCGCACTTCGGAGACGGAAAAACGCCGGAATTAAGGAGGGGAGGGAAAATCGGTTCGGTCGTTTCGAGGACTCGAGACGAGCGGACTTTGGATTTTGGCAATCGCAATTGGGGGAAAGAGAGAGAGGTATTAATCGAACGGCTGTCGGACAGGGAGAGGAATATTGGGGCAGGAGGGGGGAGGAATCGATTTCGCGAGTTCTACCTAGGGTCATACCAGTCTCTGTACACGATTAACACACCATAGTCACGCTAACGATCGTTAATCTAATAACTCTAATAACTAACGATAAATAATACCGCTAAATAATAAAGAAAAGTACTAATAAGCGTAACGGGAATAATAACGATACTAATAATACTAACGCTAATAATAAAAGGACGTTAATGGTTGTCGTAACGAGTTGGTGACGGTGTAACGCTTGCATAGATACGTGTTAACCGCGACGAGAGTTACGCGGGGATAGGGGAGGGACGTAACGTGTTATCACGGTTATCGTGGAGTAATCGACGCCGACGAGAAGGACGGGGGGAATCGGGGCGAGATCGAGGGCTCCGTCGAGTCGATCGGGACGGTGACGGCCCTCGATACGTGTTGTTGATAATTCGCCATTATTAATTGACCACGCCGGGCCGGGGCCCGTCGCTCAATTAATCATGCAAGATAATCAAAGGACGTGCTCGTGTGCCGCGGGGAACGGGCGGTTGTTTTTCGAGAGCTTCTCTCGCACCCTGTCGCGCAGCACAGAGTGCACCCAATCACGCGTCTTCCTTGTATACAATTTAATCGAGATACGTCACGACCACGAGAACAGACCCGAAGGAACGGAGGCAGAGCTGGCCGAGCGCCGTCGACGTCGGATCGACGGACATCCGACCGAAGACCAAAGTGGAACTCGCCCGAAAGTGGAACCGCGCTCGGGCGCAGGGGCCTAGCCCACTGCGGCAAGGTGCCGTTTATTTTCCCTCTTTTCTTTCGATTTTTTTTTTCTTTTTATTTTCTTTTCTCTATCTAAGCGAAGCACTCCCGAGTTCTCCGCCGGATGAAGGATCGACGAGGCGCCCTCTGCCTCCTTCCGTACACGCTACGCACGCGCACCCACGTACACACGCATACACACGCGACACAAGCCTCGTATTAGGGAATTAAGGGACGCCGCGAAAAGCGGCGCGTAAGTTTAAATAAGTATCGATTAAGTAGATTAGGTCGGTCCGCGAGTCGCGTGGAAATCCGCGGAGGGGGTTGGGGAGGAAACGGGGCCTCGAGGGAGGTCCCGCTCCCTCTCGACGTCGGAGGTGGACGTCGGCTCGCTCCCGAAATCCTGGAGGCCCCCCCGCGACTCGCACCCTCCGTCTCGCAGCGGGAGACTTTTTTACGAAAGGCGAAAGGGGAAAGTAAAAAAACAATAGTAACGAGTTCCTCCCGCGTCGTTCCCCTTGCTGCCTTACGCGTTCCCCGCGTTTACGACCCCCGTTCCCGTGTAGAGGGCCCGCGTTCTCCGTAGCCCCCTCTTCCGGATCACCTAGGGCTCCCTCGGGGCGACCTTCGACCTCCCCGGGACGTCTTGGCCGCGTCTCCGCGGAATATTGTCGAAAACGTCGAACGCGGCATGAAGGGAGGACTCTGGCGCCCCCGGACGTCCGGCGTCCCCCTGGAATATTGCTCCCCTCGTTGCCTTGAAATTCCGCTCCTTTCAATAAGGACGCAACGGCCCCGTTACGTCGTGGGACGTTCACCGTCCCGTCGTATATTGCTCCCCGGGACATTCCATCTCGCGATCCTCCGAAAATCCTTCCCCTCGCGTCGTCGTCGGTCCAGGGCGGAAGGTGGGGCCGAAAGTACGGTTTCCTCACGTCCATCCGACGCCGTTAACGGGACGTCGGACATGCCCCATTCGTCGGATCGGTCGGGAAAAGAGACGCCCCGCCTTTTCGGGGGTCCGTCAATCCTGGTCTCGATGATGAGTTTGCCTGTCGCCGAGGTTCCGCCGCTGTATCGAGAAATCGAATCGCTCAGGGCGCGCCGTGCAAACTCGGTCGGCTGAAATACGTAGCTTTTTAGATCTGGGTCTTTCGCGACGGTCCATCCGCCGCGGTTCTTCGGCTCCCTCTTCTGGAACACCCTCCACTCGGTGGAGGAGGCGAAGGGAGGGAAGAGGAAGGCCGAGGTACGAGCCGCCGGGGCGCAAACGCGACCGAGTTTCTCCCCCGGAGAGGCCATCGGAGAGACCAGACCCTGAAGAGTCGCCTCCGCGACGGCTTCGTCCGTCGAGAAATCGTTCCTTCCTTCGACCCTCTCGACGCGGCATTGATTCGGTTCGGGCAAAGTTCACCCGGCGCGGCGGCCCGCTCGGATCAGCCATTCGCCGCGAATTGGGTCACTTCTTGAAGAGACCCGGCGAAATTTCTCCCTTGGAATTCCCCCTGAAAAGAGGCTTTTTCAGAGAACCGACGACGTTCGCGGCGACCTCGAGGAGCGGACTCGGTCCCGGAATCGCGAGGGCGCCGAGACGCCGGGCCACGCCCGAGGCGCTCCCGAAGACCCCCTCGACCCTCGCCCCCGCACCCCCTCGTTCCTTCCGCAGGGCCGGGATAGGTGCGGAACAGCTCAGGAATTATAGGTCGAGTGGACGACCGAGATACCAGGGCTCCGCGATTTCGGGCCCCGGGATCGCGTCCCGGAGACCTCCGACCTCTTATCAACTTCCGACCCCTCCGTCGAAACCTTTGACCCCCCCCATCGAGTATTCCCTCAGGAAATCATGGATTTTGACAATTACAATCATGAACTCGCAACCTGAAATCACTGAAAATCACTGGACAACCCCGAGTCACGATTAAGGCCGAGTGTCACCTGTTACCGAATTGCATAGTTCATCATATGAAATCCCCTTTGATTTCCACGATCGACCCTCAGATAAGGAAGTCGATTTCATTGATTTCCAGGTGAAGGAAGCCCCTTGTCTAACCCTCTGTCGAACCTTCGATCCTCCATCTACCTTATCTCTTATCGAACCTCCCCGATCCACCTTCGATCTTCGATCGCGATCTCGATCCGCTTCCTCGCCGGCACACTCGCAGCATCTCACCGCTCCTCGTGGAGTCACGCCTTCGCGACCGTACATGTACATATATATATATATACATACATACATACACACGGTATTTTAATATCTCGAGATTATCGGCCACCGAGAACGGGGCGACCGGAGGGACCCGGGATAAGAGGAGAGATGTACTTCCTCCCAAAGAGATATCGAGGAACTCGCGGAACTCTTCGAGGTGCCGAAGAATCGTGGGGACTGCTCTCGATATAATCGTTTTCATTCGATCGATCCCCTGTGTACCCTCGATGCAACCGGCGTCGTTAAACGTGCGTAACGAGGGGAGCCCACGACCGGAATAACGGATGCGTTATCGCCGTCCCGGAATGGGATACCGCGAGGGTATAAATGAGGTTACGTGTCTTTCCTTGTATGTTAAAAATAAAACAATTGGAGCACTTGAATCTTTAACCGACGATTGAGAGAGGTGAAAGGCGACGGGGGGGATTTTTTATCCGCTCGTTGATTCGTTAAACGATCGAGCGGAATCCAAGGAGTCGCGCCATTTGTGGGAACTCTGACACAGGACGCGTTAATGTCGGTCGTACGTATTGTCACCAGGACACCTCCCGTGATATCCGGGACCTTACCACGGTATCGAATGCCTTATAATCGATAATCCACGTTCACGGTTATTAATTACTTACACTTCGCCAACGACGCGGCGTCAAGGTACGGAGGGAATACCGGATTTCGAAATGTCGCTCTCGACGTACGGCAAACATCCGATCTATTAACCAGTGCATTATTTGCGGGAGATATTAGCCCGCCCGGCAATTTGCAAACGTCAAAACCGGGTTTTCCTGTACCCTGTACGTATCGGGGGAAAGCGCGAGGTGTGCATTTAAATTGGAGGGGGGGAATGCAAATCGGACGTAAAGGGGAATCTCGGAGAGATCGATCGCGAGTTGCTCGCAGCTTCCGGGGATTCGGACAGGAGGACAGGTGAATATTCACGGGCAATCGAGGCGAGGAAAGGGCCAACCGGAGACGATCCTCCTTAACGAGGTAGCGAACGATCCAAAAACGAGCGGAAGGAAGGAAGAGGAGGGGAAAAGGAAAAAGAAAGAGATCGAACCCCGAGGAGAACGACTTAACGATTCCCTCGTAAAAAGGGATTTCTCCCGCGCCGTGAAGGCCCCTCGTAACTCGCGAAAATGGGGGAGAAACGCCGGAAGAAGGATCTACCCTGGATAAGGGAGCGTGGCCGAAGGGAACGACTTGCGCTGGCTTAATTTTCGATTCTCCCCCGGACGTAACTTCCGACTCGGGACGCGGTAACCGGGAATGGAAACTCGAAACAGGTGTCGATCGTAAGGAACGGGCGGCGGGATGAAAGTGGAGGGTGGCGCTCACTTTTGGATTTTCGAGGAGCCGGGCGCAGCGATCTACCCTTCGGGGGATGGGGGAGATCCCGGAAAAATGGGGGTTTACCCTGGATGCGATTTCGAAATCGAGGTCGACGCGATCGACGACACGGGGAGGGGAGGCGAGGTGCGAAGGATCCTCGACTTCGAGGATGGGAGAGGAAGGAGGGGGATGAAAGAGAAAAGAGCAGGATAGAGAGATGGGGGATGGGAGAGAAAAGAGCAGAATAGAAAAATCCTGAATGGGAGGGAACAGTGCAGGGTAGCGAGATCGTTGCGCGATCGTAGCCAGGGTGGAAAGAAGAGGGACGTTCGGGGCCGCAAAGTTCTCGGGATGGAAAAACGGGGAAAACAGAGGCATAAAACGCGAGACGGGGAGATGATTGCGCGGAGGAGCGAAGGAACCGAAGGTTGGGACCATGTGCACCGTCGCCATTTCGAAATCACTTTTCTACGATCTCGCCGCTCGTTCTTCCACTGCCGGGGGGATGTAAAAATCGGAACGTCCCCTTCCAGGGCGCGGTATCGCGATTTTATGAAAATGGAGGAGAAAGAGAGAGAAACCAGCTGTTCGAAGAAAGGCGAGGACTTTATCAAGTCCGAGGGGATAAGAGCGTTGGGTGCCCGCCACTTTTCCGGCACCTCCCGACTTCCGTCCGATTCCTCGGAAGATTTACCGAACATACGTCGAGGCGAGTAGGGAACGGCGGGAGAAAAGAACGACTCGGCCAATCAGGCACGGAGTGGGCCGAAACTCCGGTAAATAGTAAATAAACGCGCCCGGGTAAAACGAGGAGGCAAATATGAGGAGCGAGGGAGCCGAGGCGCCACCTCGACATCTCGAGCCGACATCTCGATCTTCCCTTTGCAAGGGTGGGAAAAAAGAAATGTTTAAAGAGCAACCTCGCCCCGTCGCTCTTTACATCTCTCCTCGCCGTCGGGTCCAAGATGGCGCCCGCGACGCCACCCCTTTCTCGGCGCGGAACCTGGAGCATCCCCTGAGCGACGACTCGAGGAGGTCCCGGAGGTCGCCCCCCAAGGGACCGGAAGGACCCCCTCGAACACTGGTGCCGAAACGAATTTTTTGCTCAACGATTCGGTCCCCTCGCGGTGCCCCTCCACCCCCTGGGGGACGAGGGGGGGGGGGGGGCACCGAGAGACCGGGACGAGACCAGGACGAGGAGTCTCTTCGGACGAAGGAATCCCAGCACGAGCTCGTCGTAACGCCGGTAACCGTACGCTAGCGATTAATTGTTAATGTTATTACGAGGGCTACTGTAAATCCGCGATAAAACTGATAGTATTGTTAAGACAATCAGATGATTATTGCTCCGGCCAGACCGGGGGCCATCCGTGACCGTAGGCGAAGCTCGCAGTCCTCCGGCAAGTCGGCCCTCTTCGCTCATCCGGCGCGGAAGCCTCGCATTATGCATTGACTCTCGCATTCGCCGCCTTCCGACGAAGGCCAGGCACTCCTCAAACTATCTTATAAGAAGGGTGTGTACGAGAGATACGGAGTGCGTGGGTGAGTGCGAGGAAAAAATGAGAGAAAGAGACAGAGAGAGAGAGAAATAGGGGGCAGAGAGTGCCGCCGAACCGTGTGCGAGGGACATTTTTTGTACGCTTCATTTTCTACGATTGTCATCGTCATTGTACTCTCGAGCCAATTTCCCAAGTTTTTCGGGAGAGTCGATGGAAGAGGAGGAGGCCCGATAAAAGCGGACGAAGTTATCGGCGCAAGGGGAGGGGGGGGGGTGAACAAAGAGAGCCCCGTCTGGCGCCATCGCGCTCGTTGCGGAATTTTCCACGATTCTAGGTTTCAAACGAAGGACGGAGAGAGAAAGCGACTCGAGGACAGAGGGAGAGGGAGAGAAAGGGGAAGAGAAACGGCGAGACGTTAGAGGCCCGATCCCTGAATTCGCGAGCGTTTAATCGAATCGCCGATCCTCCGGTCCCCTCCGCTTCCGGTTCCCGGGATCGCCCGAAGGGGAGGGAAAGTGGGAGGGAAAGCGTCGGCCGGGCTTTGCGCCACGCGCCGCAGCTTCCTTCTAATTAAGCGGAACCAGGGAACTCCGGGGGAGGGGGGGGGAGTGGACAATGAAATCTCCATCTTGTTTTATACGAGCCGCGGCGAGGGGACAGGCGAGCAATGCAGTTCGCGCGTTAAGGAAATTTTCAATTGAATATTCAGAACTCGGCTCGACCCTGTTTCTTGCGCCTTTCTCGAAATTCCGCCGCCCCACCGCCCCATTCCGCGTTCCTTCCATTGCGGAGAGATAAAGGGGGCAAGGGCCCCCCGTCCCTCCCCCGACGAATTCGGGAACGCGGATAAACGTCCGCGGTGAAAGAAATTGAAATTCCTCCCACTCCCTCCCCCTCTCGCTTTCTCTCGCCCTCCTTCTTCAGGACACGTCGAGGAGGGGTCCGGAACCGTCTACGGGCAGGACCTCGGATCCTCCAGGAAGGGCGCGAAGGACGAGGTCGGAAAATCCCAGTGCCCCGGAATTGCTCGCAAAGGATCTAGAGGGAAGGTGTCGCAGGAGGCGCTTTGTTATCCTGTATAAATTTAGGCGGCTCACGGGGGAAGAAGAAAGGGGAAACGGGGGTGGGGGGTGGGCAGTCATAAGGTATCGAATCTCTATATAGTTACATTGTTACGATATAAAATTACGGGTAATTAAGAAGATTCTAGACTTTTTCTAACTAACCGATCATACGGCGTACTCGTGCCAATCCTCTAGATTAATATGACCTAACGAGGTGTATAAGGGCGAAGGAGACGAGCTGTTATCCTATTAAGTCGACTCCGATATACTTGATTAACACGTACCACGGGAGAGAGCGAGCGAGCGAGCGAGCGAGTCCGACAGCGGGAAGGAAAGAGCGAGAGAGGGATGGTGGGGCCGGGAGGGGGAGGACGAAACAACAAAATCCAAGACACTCCACTCGCAAAATTAGGATATTATGTACGGGGAGGGGAAGTAGGCTCGCACCGTCGACGGGTCGGTCCCGACGTCGCCGATCGCGATTTCCGTCGCGACGAGGCGTTGGACCCCTTGCCACCCACCCACCCCCANCTCGATCTCCCAAAGGAAACCGACGAGAGCGAAATCGCGTCGCTCCTCTTTGCACCTCTTGATTAACTGCGTTAAGAGCGATTACGTTAAGCCTTACCGATCGTACGGCGCGGGGGGGGGCGGGGGACGTCGGCGTAGTTTTTCCGCGGCGTCTCCCCCGCTGGCTGTGTGTCGCCGGTGTCGCCGCCGTAGACGTTCGCCACTGCCATCGAAGGAGCTCGAGAGGGTCCGCGCGATCGCTTCCTGGGGCGCGGGTGCGTCGGAAAGGAGGGGGTGGATAGAGGGTGGAGGGACGCTCGACGTCGAGGTCGACGCAGCCGCGCCGTCGCGGCTCGTTCCTGCCGCTGCGACTCGGTGCCGATTGCGATACGATTGCGATATCCTTGCTGCGCGAGGAGGAGACCGTGGAGCTTCGCGGGGGGTGGTTAACGCGAGGTGGAGGGTAGGCGGGGATGGAGGAGATTGTTTTAAATAAACAACGAATTACACCGAGAACCGTTCGTTCCCATCGTACCGATCTCATTGTCTATCCGTTTGTCTCCGTCAGTCTGTCGATCCGTCTGTCCGTCTGTGTCCGCGGTGCGTTCCGCGTCTGTCCGCGTCCCGTGAGGGCGTCTCGCGGCTCGGCTTCCGCTTCCGGTCTCCCGGGGGACGCCGGAAGTCGCGCCGAGTCGAGGCAAATGGCGCCCCAAGTCCGCCGCCCCTCGCGCTTCCGGTCGGCCGCCCTCGGCGGTGCGTCGGGACGCGGGACGGCCGGAAGCGGAGCGCGGAGGGGGGAGAAAGAGAGAGAGGAGTGAAAGCGAGAGAGAATGGGCGGGAGAGAAAGAGCGGGAGAGAGCGAGAGAGTGAGAGGCGAGGAGATGACCTGGAGGGAGCCGAGATGGGAGAGGAACACAAATAGACGCTATGTATAAAGTATTAATAACATTAATTAAAAGCCATTACTCTAAAATATTATGTATGGATAAACTAAACTAACCTATTTATAAGCTAACGTCTACGTTCTACACAACTATCAACGTATGTAAAAGAATTAAATAAACGAGCGGTTAAAATTATTGTTTAAAAAATGATAAAGACGCGTTGAAGACTCTCTGAGAGGAGGGGGGGAGGTGGGGGCGGGGCAAGGGGTTCAGGATGGGGGAGTTTCACCCTCCTCGGCGAGGTCGGGGGAAAATTTCATTGTTACTTTCCGGTCCTCAAGGCCGGATCGAAGGGCCCGCCGAATTTGGCTTGAACTCTGACCCGAGAGATTGCGCATTTCCACCGACCTCCGGACCTCGTTGCCCCCGATCTGGGAAACCGTCCCAGGGGAGGGGGCGTCGAATCGACGGAGCAGGGCGCACCTCCCTCGGCATTTTCTTTCAGCCCCTCCGAGGAACGGCCACCCCCGAAATACGGCGACTCCACTTTTTCTCATGGCTCTACCCTGACGACCCGGAAATACCACCTGGGAACGTGATCGACCGTCTCTTCGATTTAGTTCTAACTCTCGTGTTAATTCGCCATTTGTCAATTGTCATTTTTAGCGAACATCCCGGCAGGCGGGGAGCACCCTCCGAAGACCTGGCCGGATGACCCGGTGCATGCTCTACGGTGACGTTCTTTTTATTCGGCTTATTTCCCAGAAGGGGTGCACTGAAAGCTGGAGGGGAAACGCTTTAGAGGGCGAAAAACGAACGGGTCGGTTTTCCGAAATCCCGTTTCATCGGGAACTCATCCCCTCGGCGAGGGGGTCAGTCCCCGCAAAAAGCGCGGCGGGATTAGCGTGCAATAACGCGCCGAGGGTGGTTTGCAGATTACGCGTTTTGCATCGGGTTTTGCGGTAATCTGCGTCAGTACATCCCCCGAAGTAACGAGGGGAAGCGACAAACTTCCGCTTCCGAGCGCAGATCGGGGAATAAGCGGAGTGGAACTTTTCCTCCCGTTTCTTTTCCCTCCGCGGCGTATCGGCGAGGCTGACTTCCAGATTTAGGGGGAGGACTCCCAGGACTCGACTTCCTGGACTGGACTTCCGGGATCCGGGACTTCGTGAGCCCTTGGGGGAGGAATGCCGAGGTAAGTACACCTTGCACGTTTTCCTGGGGACCTCCTCCCCGCGCCTCCACCATTTCGTACGTTTCAATAGGTGGAAATCGAATTTTGGCGGACGGTCGTCGTTAATTATCTGCGCGAAAGCGACCTGGTAAACCGCGTAGGCCTTTCCGGTTGGATCCGCGGGATTTTATGGAAACTGATACCGCGCGCAATCGACGCGTCGAATTTAGAAGGGAATTTTGCGACACGCGCCGCGACGCCTACCCCGGACGAGACGCCCGAATAAGGACGCATTTAAATCCGACGAACGAGGACCCCTCGCTATTTCCCCGACGAGTAGTTTCACCTACCGGAAACTCTAGATTGGACAGTGACGGCAGCACGGCGGTAACCCGATTTATTTCCGCTGCGCAGCGACTGCGGTATTCCGGGTGCATTTCACCGAGGCCCGTGATTGACCGATGAACATCTGGAGCTCCGGTGCAATTGGGTCAGCGCAAGTTACGAGAAATAAGAGCCATCCGATGCGGTTGTCCTCGCGGTCGTTGTCCGCTGAAATATCGGCCCTTCGATTGCCCCGATCGGTCGGTCGCCCGAGGTTTCTTGTGGTTCTTGGTGGTCCTGGGTGGGACGAGGTGGGACACGAAGGGGTACACGAAGTGGTATACAAAATGTTACTCTAAGTGGTACACGAGGTAGTACACGGAATAGTTCCCAATGCTTCTCAATAATTCTTAAGATGACCTGCAAGCTGCAGCAAAGAGGTCTCAATTACGACCCTTTTCCCCGATTTCGGTGTACCGAGTCGTTTGAAGCTTTCCACCGTGAATTTTAAGGCTGCAAGGAAGGTCCTGACCAACCAATTTTCAATTTTTTAAAAAGTTCCTTTATAGACGTTATCAACATTTCTCATAGAAATTAAACTTCGAAGGTGTCGGTACCTTCCCCATAACTTGCATATTCATATTGTCAAATTTCAAGCGATTCGGTATACCCTGGTTAAAGAAGAGCTTCATTAACGATTGACCCCTCGGATGCCACTTTCGCATCCCCTTAACAGTCGTGGGTGGTAGGGGTGATTTCCACTACCACCCACTTTTCAATGATTCTTAGCAATTTTCCGCGGTAATTTTCAGAGGTGGTACCCACTGGTTCCTAGCAGTTCTTAACAATTTATAAAAATCTCACGTGACATAACATCTCACCCGACGTGCTACCCTCTTGTACCTCCTGGTTCATAACGATTCCCAGCAATCCCCGGTAGTACATCAGACGGTACCCTCTGATCCTCATCTTACTCCCTGTCCGTTCGCGACGCATCTCGGACGAACCTCCCAGAAAGCACCCAGACTGATGAATAAATGCATGAAACGCTTTGCACTAGATATTGTTAACGCGTCGCGTTAGATATGCCTGTTGTTCCCGGCTAGCCGATTTCAATCCGGCAGGATGTCCTTTGGCTCGGAATTAATGCGAGCCGCATAAGGAAACTAATTTATGCGCCCGTGAATCTTGGACGTCGAGGACCTCACGAATAATTTGGCGCACTTTCAGATGTTCCGTCCAACCGATTGACGTTTAACCTTCCTGCTCATATTCATTTTTTTTTTATGGATTTCGTTACACGACCGTCATTTCACGTACTTGTCGGGTTTTTCCCTGGGCGGCACTTTGAAAATGGAGCCTCGTTAATTCCGCGGAATTAATTAATACGGCGATTACGCACGGCTCGTTTCCCCGTGGACGCGCCTGCCGGAGGATTGAAATTCGGAAGACGACGTTGAATTAATGCCCATTACGTGTCCCCATAAATCCGCGGAACTTTCGACGTTTCGGTAAACTAACTGACCGGACGTGCATCTCTCTGCCCCCAAACACCCTCGTTTCCAGAAGTTCTGCGTATCTATTTCCGCGAGTGATCTCCCGGCGGTACGAACTAACGCAACCTACATGGACCCAAGATCGGTAAGAACCGCGGCCGGCGACAAAATTCCGCATCTTAGAGGTCCTGCCGATCCGCGCCTTTCCCGGCCGCGAAATGGACTTCCGAGTCCGGGAAAAGTGGTTCCCCTGAAACGTCAGATCCCTGGGAACCTTATCACGTAGGAGCCACCTAACCCCGTAATCCCCGGTTCGACACGGTTAGTCTTTCCCGTTGGAGAACATAAATATCCCCGGAGAATTCGGTAATGGGAAAGCAATGTCGCGGAGAAATCGTCGACGGAATCTCGGCCGCGTCGCGACGTGAGGTCGCCGAGCCCGCCGTCGATTCCGACGCGTTTCGATTCGATTGCTCTCGATTCGCTGCAATTCGAACCCGATCATGGGGTCAAACCATGGTGTGGACGGATCGCTCGTGATTTCTGGGAGGAAAGTGATGCCAGGATCTACCCTTCTTCAGGGGTGTAATCAAAGAAAAAATTAAAAAATAGAAGACAAGGGAATTTTTCTTCGGGATGGTCCAGTCTTCACTCTCTGATCTCAGGAGGTCCTAAGGGTAGACCCCCAAAGAATGGATTATGGTCCCCGAAGAATTCGCTGGTCGGAAGAAAGGCCGTCGATTCCGACGCGTTTCGATTCGATTGCTCCCGATTCGCTGCAATTCGAACCCGATCATGGGGTCAAACCATGGTGTGGACGGATCGCACGTGATTCCTGGGAGGAAAGTGATGCCAGGATCTACCCTTCTTCAGGGGTGTAATAAAAGAAAAAATTAAAAAATAGAAGACAAGGGAATTTTTGGAATTTTTCTTCGGGGCGGTCCAGTCGTCGCTCTCTGATCTCGGGAGGCCCTAAGGGTAGACCCCCAAAGAATGGATCATGGTCCCCGAAGAGCGAAGATCGGAAGGCAGGCCTGCGAATCCGACGCCGATGGACCCCCTGGAGTGCCGAATTGCGGAAATCGCAGGGTTGATCGCGAATCGCTGGGCGCTGTTTCCCAGGGTTAGGTTTCGAAGGTGGCTCGGTTCAACCCCGTCTACTCTGCCGGGAGTCGAGCGGTTTTGCGCAAAGCGAATTACCGTTGTTCGACGTAAAGCGGCCGTGACTACTTCGGTGCGTTTGAACCGTTCCACCCTGTAAACTCTACGAGGGGCACTCAAACGAATTACGCGTGGTAAAACGAGCCCGCGACCGAGAGGGCTTGCTTTCGTTTGAAGGAACCATCCTCGAGACTCGGCGCGTCCGTCGCAATAATTGGATGGGAATTGGCGGACGACTTTCGCGGCCGCGCCTTAAACGAGACCCCGGGGTTCTCCGCGGAAAAGAGAGTGACACAATTAGCGGAAGCGGCCTCGTTTAGAGACTCCTCCAAGACCCGCGTGAATTAATTTGATGGGGCCGAGGGCATAACCCAACAACCCGAAGGAGGCCCTCGATGCCGACCACGTGGGGGACGCCAAAGGTGGACGATGACCGTTCGGAAGATCGATCTAATACGTCCATTTGCTAATGAAACGTTGCCCACGTACCCAAACGCGTCGACGTCGAGCCGGAAACCGACGACGTCCACCCCCACCGGAGATTCGCTCCACGAGATACCCCCGTCCCTTCCGACGTAATCTGGAAATTGATCCGGAGCTTTTTGATACCCCGAAAATCTCGGTCCGGATCGCCCGAGCCGCGGGAACAAAGTGCCGTCCGTCGACGGTTTCGGAACCGGGCCCTCCGTCATTACGACGCCGGTTCCCCCTGCGACGTCCCGCGATGGGATATTCCATCCCTCGTATTAGCATGCATATCCAGGCCCCGAGGATTTCCCTGGAATGTCCTCTCTAACGAAAATGCAAATCAGCTCTGAGCCTCCTATGATGGGGAAAGAAAGGATTTTCGGCAACCTGACGGCGAGGCACCGTCGATCGTCGATTTTTGGATAGACCTCGAGGAGGAGCCTCGATCGAAATTTCGGCTTACGTGCGACGCCCCAGTTTTTTTCCCTTTAAGGGTGAGATACCTCGCGATGACGATCCGCGAACTCATTAGGGATATTCCGACAATGACAACCGCGACGTCTCGGGCGCCGACGGTTCCGTTTCCTCGTATCGGGGGGAAAACCACGCCGTCGTCGAAGAAGAGCTATCGGTCACCGAATCCGTCGGCTTCCCTTTGATCTCCCCCACCACGTCCCCGTTTTTAATCATCCTAACTTCGTGTCGATGGCCCCCTCGCCTCGCAATTGGCCTCTCTCGGTCGAGTCGACGATCGCGTCCCGACGACCCTTGACGGGGATCGTCGGGGTCCCCAGGGACGACCCTTCCCTCCGACGACACCGCGTTTTCCGCATTTTCCTGTTACGCCATATGCCCGCGATCCGGAGAATTTACGATTCGAACGGGAACTCAAAGTCTCGCTTTGTCGTGCCTTTATTCCAAAGAGGATCCTCCCGGGATGCGCCCCGCTCAAAATTCAAAGCACGTACACTGGGGGCAATACCGAATGGGCGTTGAAAGCCGTCTCATTGCTAAGATGCGGTAAATTCCCCTCAACTATCCGTTTCCTCCCCCTCGTTCTCCGCTGCACCCTGCACGTGAAACACGTCCCTGTTTCCATTTAATCGCGCCCCCTCCAATCCCACGATAAAATAAGAGATACTCGTACATCTTATTAATCCTATGAATTAATCTAAATCCCGATTGCTCCGATTAATCCGAGAGATTTAATGAGATTTATCGACTTATCGATTGATTAGACCCGAGAGAGCAGAGTTGCATCTGGCCGAGGTGAGAAAGATGAAAGGGAAAGAAACCCCCCCGTCAATGTGAAGCTATTTCACATAAATATGTATTTCTGAAACTTACATCTACTAGCTTCTATTTCCGAGATTTCTTTTCCTTCGTCCTGTCAGACCTAACGCGTTTTTCATTCGCGTAAAACGGATACGTGGAATCAGTCTGCGGTAATGTTGCAGAAATAGTGCAAAACGTGGGAGGTATTTATCCAAAGTACGGTCGATGTGAATAAAATGGCGTAAGGGATGAAATAACGGTCGAGGGATTTTTGTAAAAATCTGGGGCTGTTCGTCGAGTGAGATGTAAAAATTCCGACAAGTCGAGCTCACACGGCTAAGCCGGTCATGCTCGTTTTCGCGGGTTAATGGAAGGTCTTGGAGCGGCGAGGTAATACTTAAACGTATTCATATCTTTGACGGGATTCCACGTCGGGTCGGCGTCCCTCGGATCAACCGGATGAGTGTCGTCGTAATGGACACGTTTTCACGGGGCATAACAATATCGAGCATACACACCGGGGCTCGTTAACACGGTGGCCAGGAAAAGAGGAGCGCGTAAGCCGCCTCCACCACGCCCGACGGTGACCCGGGGCGTAGCCATCCCCGGTGAATCGATATCCGCTCACCCTTAGTGGATTTTCAATTCGACGGACTGACTCGAAACCGCCGGCTCTCCCGGAGAGGATGCTCAATTTCCGGGATAAATCGGCCGGAATTAATTCTCCGGAATTAATCTCCTCCGATGGAAAACTGGGGACACCTGGAAAAGGGGGCAAGGGGTGCTCGGATTCGAGATTCGTCCCCGGATTCCGGGGCGGAGGTCCCAGGTGGCCCTCGATCTCGACCTGGTGGACGACGGAAAGGGAGCCCTCCGTCTTTTGGCTCGCTCGCGTCATGAAAAAACGATGCCGCATCCGCCGTGCAGAGGCACTCGCGTGGTCTATAAATTAAACAAGCCTCGTTTCACCTAAAAAGATCTCGCGGGGTGGCGTCGCAAAGAGCAGGGCAGTCTCTTTTGAAGTCCGGGAAAACGGCATCCCGAATGGCAGGGGGGAAGGACTCGTTCCGCGGGGGGTAGGTGGGGGTGGGAGGGCGCGAAATCGCGGAGGAGCTGAAACGAGTCCGCGCCGCCACCGAGGTAGGGTAGGTCGGGGTTGCAGGGTAGGTCAGGTCGGAGGGTGGCGGATCTCGCGAACGAAGAATGACCCTGTACCAGGTGGGACCGGCGCGTTTTCATCGCCGAGCGAGAAATCGCGCGGAACTTTGAGGAGAAAGAGGTTTCAAGTGAAAAGACACTTTTAATATTCACCGAGGGGGCGGGAGGGGGTGGCGGCGCATTGTGAGCGATCCGGGCAGGAAGTCAGCCTCGAACTTGAAACGCTTCTCGGCGGAACCTCGTCGAGCCTCGTCCTCTCCTACTTCATGTTGTATCGCGGGGGTGGCGCGGTCTCGCTACCGCCGGAAGTTCCGGTGACCCCCTTCGAAGTTTCCGGATCGCGAGGGGGGCGGTCCGGGGCGTTGTACCTCCCGAGGGCCATGTCTACCAGGGAGAAGCTGCATCCCGGGAACATGGCGACGCAGTTCCGACCCTCCTGGCCGGCTTTATGGGCCCCGGTGTACTCGTGGTGCGAGGAGGGCTCGAAGGAGAACACCCTCTTCAGAGGTAGCCTGCAAAGTACCCTCGATCGATTCATCCTGCCGGCGACAAGAAAAACACTGGCCCCTCCCTTGGAACAGGACGAGGAACCCGTGGAACTTCATTTTCTTGGAGATATTAAAAATGTATTATACTTGAACCAATTTTTAAAAAAGGAAATTTCATTTCACCCGTCACCTCTATTCGAGGTACATCATTTTCTACTTACGAGAAGGCGATCCTCATCATCTCCTCCACCAGTGAGCTGCCTTTCGGCATCAGTCGCTGCGAGGCCTCGCAGAGCGCCCGGAGGATGCAGCTTCTGCCGTCGAACCCCATTCTGGAACGAAGACACGTATCTGAGGAAAGGAATCGGTCTTCGACCGTATTCGTTTCCCCAATTGGGAAAGTTAGGGACGGCCAGAGTTCGCGCCCTCGGCCGGGAGCGACGAGCGGTCCAATTGGCAAAGTGGAGCCGCGATGGCCCGAGGAGACGCCGCGAAAGCCGAGCCCTTTTTCGGGACGGTAACGGAGTGGTTTATGCCCCGACGACTTATCCCGACGTCGGGACGCTCCTCGGTGCTCGTCGCTGCCAGTGGCGTCGGTTATAGCAGCCGTTTAAGGGTAACATGAATCAGAGGGCGGCGCCTCCACCGGCGATGGTTGGGGCTGCTTCCGAACGGGTCTGGCAGACCATTTATCCGCTCTCGAACCAACCATGGGAAATAGTTTCCTCTTTTCTATCCCCCAACCATAACCAGATTTATCCCCAGTGCACTTGTATTTTCGCCTGCTTTTCCCTCTCTAAATGAGCCCGCGTTAAAAGCTCCTGTCTTAAAAAAAAAAAGATAAGAAAAACATGGAAATTCAAGTCCTTTCCCCTCCGCCGCCATTTTGGCTCGTCCCCTTTGAGGACCATATTTTGGATGGTATAGAAGTGCGGTGATTAACGATGGATACCGAAACTCACGCGTTCATGATGACTTCTAGCTTGTTGTACAACTCCCTTCGGTGCCTCCTCTGGTTGTAGTAGTACTCGTGCTTGGTGTACCTCTTCTTCGCGGGGGGTACTCCGTGCTTCCAGCTGGCCCCCTCACTGTTCCACTTATTCCAGCTGGGATAGTCGAAAGGGTTCTTGAAGTCGTGATTTTTATAGTAGTATCCCCCGTATCCTGGGGGAATTTTGAGGCCCCCCTTCGGGGGTTCGATCTTGTCGGACTTGAACTCCAGGAGAGGCTCCAGGGCGGCCTTGCTCTCGTTCGGGAGATCATAGGAGATGCCCCAATTGACGCCCTCCGTGAAGATGTTGTCCGGGGACAGGGTGTGCACGGTCATGCAGAAGGCGACCTGAAATCCCGGAAACGCGTCAGGATGTCGCGTAAGGTCCGCCGAATTAACGACCCCCACGGAGTCTACCCTTGGCCCGAGTTTGCCAAGTTCCTTCTCCATTATCCCCATAGAAAAATCCAACCCCCCCTCGGCCGTAAAACGAGTTTCCAATAACCGGGGCGCGTGTATTCCATCAACCGATAACCGCCGGTTCGCCGGAGCCTCGACTAAACTTCTTTCGGCGCGCTAAAGGTGAATCGCCCAGGAGTAATAAAACCAGCGGGGGCGAAAGCCCCCGCTGGAAATATGGCCCAGAGCCTCAACTTTGGAATCGCTCCCCGGGAGGGAAGCGGAAAGGGATCGTATGGGTCTCCTAGGGATTCCCTGCGGGGAGGGCGAGGGGAACCCTCGGCCGCGACTTCAAGGAGTTCGATTTGAAAGGCGAGTCCGGGAGTTTTTATACACTGGAATTATAACGACAATTTGAAACCTGGTATTCGATCCAGGGGACCGAATTAAAAGGACTTACGGAAAAACTCGAGCCTTCTGGGAAAACCACGTAGCGCTTTCTTCTGGATAACGAGGAGTCCTTCCGGTCGCCACTCGAGGCCACCCCGAAGAAGAGGGCGAGAAGGAGGACAGGGACCAACCATGAGCCGACGTAGATACTCTTCATCTTCGAAGTCGACCTGGAAGAGTTTTTCTATTAGACAACCTTTTAATTTATTTATTACAGAGCCCTCTGAGGGGTTATTCATTCTGGAGATCATAGAAATCACCGAAATACTTGTTACCGAATCTCATTGTTGTTTATCATATGAAATCAAAGTTCTCAATGATGGATGTCACTTTCATTGATTTCCCAGTGAGAATGTCCCTTGGCCCTCAGTTTGGAGGGAAAAGTAGCGCCGTTTCCAGATGCCGCGAGATGCTGAGAGACCCCGAAGAGAGTGTCGCTTTTCCGAATGCGCGAGAGCAGCGGCCGGTGGTAATCCGTTATTGAGGCACTTCGCTTCCACGGGAGTGCAACGGAACGATTAATGGAATCCAGGAGGAGCCCTCCGAGAGGAATTTTCGGGTGTTCGCGTTTCCGCACAGCCGGCGACGAGCGGAACCCTCGGAGCCGATCGCAAGCGGAAAAAGGACCCGCGCTTATCGAGCGCCGAGGGGTTGCTCGATTTTCCTTCCAGATTTTCCGGCCCCGGGCTCTCGAAAGGGGAGGATATTAAAGAGCCGTGATTTATAAGGGGCGGAATAATAAAATAAAAAAACCCCCCCGGGAAAGCAAGTCGCTGCTTTTTACCGCGCCAAATGAAACCGTGTACATTCCGCTTGGTGGGGTCATTTTTCGAAAGTAGTTTTTTACCGGGACTCCCGGCCTGTGCCAGCCGGCTGATAAGCGTGGATCGTTGAAATGACCCTCGAGATTAAAAGCCATCCGTTTGCCGAAACTAAATAAAAACGTCACGAGGTCCAGGTCGAGCCTTCATAAATTCGACTCGAAGGGAGCCCTGACGCGGAAGGCCGTTCCCCGGATCGACGAGTCGATTGTATCGTCGCGGGTCTCCACTTTCGAGATATTCTTAGGGAATGTAAGACTTAGAGATCCTTGGAATATTCATTGGACCTCTTGTAAGGTTATTTTCACCCCGGCACGATTATTGGCAATTTTTCCAACCCGGTGCTCGCAGGACTCTTCGGGATCTCCCTCTCCGCAGGACCTTGGCGCCTCCTCGTCGCTCTTTCCATCGAAATCCGTCGAAACCTGGGAACACCCTTTATCCGTCTTTCGACTCATCCACCCTCGTCTTCCCAAAAAGGATATTGTCGCGTTCCTGCCGATGCTCCTTTGCCGCTCCACGTCTCCAGGAGTCAGAATCCGCTTCCGTGGCCTTCCTGACGGGCGATCGTGTTGCATTAAATTTTCAGGAAGCCGCCCGGTCGGAAGTGATTTTTAAGGCATCCGAAGGCGTGCCGGAAATAGAACGGCGGCGAAAGATGGTACCTCCGATGGTACACCGACTTGCATATACATTTATATGCCATCCTTACACATTTCGAGGGAACTCCGAGGATCGAGCCGCACCGTCGGGGAATTATTAAAAAATATAAAACTGGCTTGAAAGCGTCTTTAACGATTATCGTCCAGTGCGGGATCTTTTTCGGGACCTTTAAACCTCCCGATTAGAAAAGCCTTGCCCGAGGACGCGCGCTATCGGGACCTGGTGAATTGCCAGCAATTGATAAAGTCCAACTTTGCCGGCTCTTGCAAGTGACTCCGAGTGTTCCTTCCCACTTATTGGACTACTTCCCGAAAAAGCCGACGCTTATCGACAGCAATAACGCAAACCGACGGAGATTCGAAAATGATTCCGCGGAACTTTCCTCATCTTAGGCGGTCTCGCGAGATGTCACATTGGTCCGCACCGTCTCGACTCTCGGACATTAAAAAAGTTTTCGCGAACCCTCGTCACAGATCGCTGGAGAGATGATAACGAGAATAACGATAACGTTCGACATTGAGGGGAGCGGTGTTATTCCAGAATTTATTTATTCATGAATGCAGGACGGATGTACATCAACTCCGCGTTCTCCAGCGTTCTCCAGCGTTCTCCACTCCGAAGTGGAGTTGAGAAAGAGATGGAAAGACGCGATTACGTGGAATCGTAGGAACCCAGGGGGTCTATGACAAGGTAGCCAGGAAAAGGAGACACCACGGGAAACTCGACTTCAGGAAGTGGAAGATGAAGGGGCGATCTGCGGCCTTGAAGTACCTCATAACTCGGAGGGACCTTTAGAAATCGGGAATCTGTGGTCCCCGAAAAGAGCGATATGTATCGATACGTGTAAGGTGATATCGAATCCGAAAAGAAACCCGAAGAGAAACCTGAAGAGGGACCCGAAGATCGCGATCCCTTCTCTCCTACTCACCTTAAACGCTGATAGCCGACAAATCCCACCCTGTAGCAACTTCGAGATGTCACAGCTTCTCGCGAAAGGTCCAGCGAAACTGGAGCAAATGCTAGCTCGGAACGAAACCCGGAAAGACTCGTCGCTCGCGTTTGCCGACTCGTTAACATCGTTCTGTTCGGAGTTCGTCGAGACGCCGCGATTTTGGTGCTAATTGGCGGTCGAGCCGTTATCACTTCACGGTCGGAGCTGGTCAGAGCCTTATTGGTTCCCCGAAGAATTCGAGTCGAGTCTTCAGGGACTCTAATTCAAAAGCCGAGCCATCGAGACCTCGACGTCGACGGGGAAAATGTCGCGGGTTATTTTTTATCCAGGAAACGACGTGAAATTAACCCGAATTGGGGCACTCGACGGTCCGTCTGCGATTCGGTTCATTTTGACGCGACACCCCTCATCGAGTATACCATTCCGGGATTAATTATCTCTCGAGTGCATGATATTAGGGAGAAATATCGCACGCATTTGTCTAATGCTAGTCCTGTGCAGTCGCGACGGATTAATTCCCCGAGTCGCCGGATTCAGAGCCGGCCACGGTGACGAGTTTCTACGTCGACGGAAGGACCGCGCCACAAATCCGTCGAGTCCCTTTCCGACGGGAATTTTTCCTTCCTCGGTTATCGGATCGGATCGGCGTCGATTATCGAACCGAGCCGACGTATCGGGACCAACGGCGGAGCGTCGCGACGGACCCCCCGTCGACGCATCCGTCGTGGCTCGCCGTCGACGTCGGATGATTGGCAGATTGGTTCCGCGCGTTCCTTCCCTCGTTTCCCCCGATTTCCTAGTTCCCTCGTTTCCTCATTTTCCCCGGATTCATTTTCCCTCGACATTTCCTGCGCGCTACCTCTGTCCGACCAGCTGATCGCGGAACAGCTGATCGCGGAAATCGAAACGTCCCGTCTCTATATTGGTTCCCCAGACGTCGGAGAATCGAAAGACGCTCATCTACCAAAAAATCTGCAGAGTCTGCCAAATCTGGGAAATCTGTGAGATCTGCCAAGTCGAAGCAGATCCCTAGAAAGATCCTTTCAGTTTCTCTCGTTCGCCAACGCGAGAACCTGGTACCACCCAGCTGAAAACCGAATTTCTGGTCCCCTTCCAATGTCCGGTGTCCCAAACTCAAAGACGTCGAGATCGTCGAAGGAGGCGCCTCAGGGCCAAAAAGGGGGTGGTTCTCCCCCGAGATTCGAAAACCAGCCAGTCGGTCCGAGACAAGGCCAGGCCGTAGATCTCCGACAGGGTGGATCCTTCAGGGCCGATTTCTGGCATCGAGTTAGCCGTAACTCAGAATTACGTCTAACAGGGAGAAGGGGCAAAGGTAGACCGCGTCGCAGCTTCCCTTCCGTCGATACGCGACGTCGTACTCGTCGACCTCGCCCTCCCACTCGGCGACGTTCCTGAGAATAAAGGAAAAATCAAACGTCCGCATTAATCGAATTCTCCCGCTCGAAGGAGCGACACTGTACCTGAAGAGCACTCGAACGAGGTCGTCGACGAGTGACACCCCAGGCGGGGTTAACATCGTCCTGGCCTCGCAGATGGCCCGCAAGATGCAGTCCTTCCCAGGTAATCCCTGTCTGAATGACCATCAGGGTGAGAAAAACTCCCCAGGATATCATCTCGATGCCGAAGAACGAAATTTTCGGGGAGGAAGGAAGGTGACGCGAATAATGGGCGGAAATGTGGGAGGAAAGTTTGGGGGCGCGTCGGCATACTTTTCCGCCGGTAATTCCTGCCTCCCAGGTGGAAATTCCCCGGGCAATTTCCGCAAATTAACCGCGTCAAGTACCTCGACGTTCGCACAAGTGGCAAGACCGGGATTCGTTCGGGTGACGCATTCCGGACACGTTCCCCCCCGTCGGAGATCCGCGCAAACGCGTGCGCGCAAAGTGCAATGAATAATTAACTTAACGGTGCGCACTACATCTCGCGCGGGAACGACCCTGCGGAGACTTCTCCGCAAGGATTCAATCCTCGACTTACGAGGCTACAGGACGTTAACATGTCCCCTGATAATTCCTAGGCAGAAAGTGCACCAGGAGGCAGGAAGGACGATTTTTTATGTCGGACCTGTCGAGGGCGTCTTCCAGATTCGAGTACACCTCCCTCTTGTGGCGCCTTCGATGATGAGGTCTTCGTCTTTTCGGTCCCCGATCAAGGCTCGGGATGGGCCAAATGACGTCGAAGTCCAGGGCGAGGTTCCAACTGGTCGGCAGCTGGATCTGGATCGCCTTGACGATCGCCACGGTGCTCTGGGGGAGACAAGAGATTATGCCATTTATTTCGTTCATCCTCGTCAGGGTCGTCCTTCCGACGAAGGGAGGGCGAGACTTCTTCGCGACGAGGAGCCCTCTTCGGGGGCCATCCTCGTTCCAGGGGCGAGATCGACCCCTGACGAAGTCCCGCGAAGAAGGGCGACACCTCGGACACGGTTTACCAGACCCTGAGGAAACGAGCGTAGACCCGGAGCGGAAAGTACCTTGATCGAATGTCCTGTTTCTCCGGCGGCACGCGGTCAAAATATCAAAGGGAGGAGAAGGGGGCACTCACGGTGAAGCTGCTTCCTTTTGGAAAGCTCAAGTACCTCTTCTTCCTGAGGAGGGTCTTCTGCGTCCTCGAACCCGCAAGTATCCCTCCCGTGACGTTTCCCGGACACTCCAGGAAATTCGGGCCGACTTGCAGGAACTTCTCGGCGACCAGCAGGAGGATCAGGATCCTCATCTGGGAGGAGGAACTCGCGTTCCCTGGCGCGACCCTGAAGACGTCTCCAGCCACCAGCCGAGTCCACTCGTTGTGTCCTCCCAGGTGGACCTCGAAATGTTTAAAGTTCGAGTTATCGACTACGAGTTACCGCCATGCCCGGGATTTGTGACACCCAGGACCATTTTCTCCTTCCTCGTTTTCCCGTCCCCGTCCTCGGCTTGAAGTCCAGGATGACGTCCAGGACATCGAAACATCGAAGGCAAATAACGCCCCTTCCCGGAGGTGGATAAATCTTCGATTAATCTCGCCAGGAGATAATCGAACATAGATTCGGCACCTTGGGGACTTTTACCTTAAAAATGTCCCCTTCTAGAAATGACCTCCTTCCTTCCGTTTGCCTCCCGCTCGGAAGAATCTCGAATTCGAGCTCCTCCTCGCGTCGGCCGAACACTTGGCAAATTAATTATTCTAAAAGGTGGGTTAATTAATCCCTCGACGACCTCGACAAGCTTCGCTTCCGCGGCTCTCCTGCGAGGATGAGGACTGGATGCGAATGCAAATGGAGTTTCGAGCAGGCCCGAAATTTAATCACTTGCGAATTTCTGACCTTGTCGTTTATTATGCAAGGGGGGGGGGGAGGATTTCGAGCGAGAATTTTGGGGATTTTGCGCACAGGAATAATCGTTTTACGGTGGAATTCTATAATGGAATAAGCGGTATCACCTGACATTCGTACGACGTCGAGCAACTTCGAATTATGCGGCAAGAAACGCAGGACACTTTCCACACTTTCCGTAAATTTCCACCGGGAGGTGGGTTTATTTCGATCGTAACTCGAACGTCGGGTTAATGCTCGGCAGGAAATTTTCATCGAGGCGATGTTCGATGGACGATCCGCGCTCGTAAAGCGGCGACAGAAGAAGAGGCCGATCTCGGGGTCTACCGGAAATTGACTTCGTACCTCACCGAAGCAGGATTCCCGAAGAGAACCATACTTTCATAGGCGCGATCGCGTACCGCAAGAAAAACGGAAGAGACTCCGCGATCGATCATCGAGGTCGACTTCGCGGTTGCAATCGACGAGGGGATCATGGGGCCGCAAAAATCCCCCCGCACCCCCCGAATCGAGAAATAACACTTTACAGACAATTTGGATTTTCCGTTTGGAAGGGCATGAATTATTTGAGACCTAGTGCGTCATCTCGTCGATCCGTCCCGTAACGAGGGGAGGTAGGTCGAGGGTGTAGAATGGAGGGTCTTCTTCGGGTCTTCTGCCGGTAGATCGAGGGGGTTTCCCTTCAAAAAGGGAAGTAGTCGTCGGAACAAGCAGGGAAGACCCGCTCGCAGTCCAGGTTGAATCGGTGAGCCCTCTCGTACTCGGTTTCGGGGTCCTCCTCGTGGACACCCGCCGGCAGCCTGGAAATGATCGATACGGCGTTGGGGGACTCTTCCTGGGCTCGGCTCTCTTTTCGTCCTAAACTAATTCCAAGTTGGCCCCCGAGCTGGCTGCGAGTTTACGAATTACCCCGGCGAGTGTGCACCGTAAATCGACTCGAGCCTTCGCGCGTCTCGACCCTCGAGCACCGATCCCTTCCCCTCCCCCTCGCGGTCCTCCCTCAAGGCTCTATCCGTCTCTCCTGGAATTGCGAGAGGAAATTGCCTCTAGGTCACTCTCGCCCTCCCTCCGGTTACTTTCGAAACTATTTCGAGGTGTACGTTGCCATGGACGCGTTTCTCTCCGGTTCCGCTGGTCCTGGACCGGCTCGGTACCGACGTACCCTGTCGACGCCGGTTCAGGATTCAGGATTCCGGATTCCAGGATTCCAGATACCGGATTCTGGATTTCAGGAGTCCGAAATTCCCCGGTACCCCGAAACAACCGAAACTTACGAGAAGACCGAGTGGGCGATCTCCTGCAAGAAGGACCCCCTGCCGACCTCTCGCTGGTCCCTCCTGCCGGCCCTGCAGAGGGCCCTGAAGACGCACTCCTTCCCGTTCCTTCCTTGCCTGGAAAGATAAAATACGTCGGTCACGGATTGATCAACCTGGCTCTAAAATCCGCGGTCGTCCCTCCGGGGGGTCGCGATCGACCTCTCTCCCCGGTGACTCCTGATTGCTCCTGGGGCCGGCGGCCACCCGGGGTGGCAGGCGGAAATGGCAATTTATATTTCGAATCGGAGATAACGAAATTTCCATTCTACCCGGCTGATTTAAATCAACGTCGACTTAAGTCTACGTCGCGGCTGGCACCCACCTCCCCCTGGGGGTGCCTCATCCTGGAGGCAACCTGGTTGCCTCCCGGTACACTAATCGCGCCGAAACTCGCGCGAGAACCTCGCTTAATAAACTTTATCGGGGAATTAGTCGCCGACTTGATTTCATTAGCAACGTCGTTCGAACTTCTTGGCTCTCCGGAGGGTAGGGATGGTCGATCCGAGAAAGCTCCCAGAACCTGGGGGTGAGTTCTTGTTTTTAGCCCCCCCGGTCCCCCCAATTCGGCCAGACCGATACTCACGTTCCCAACATCTTCTCGATCTTCCCGTAGAGCTCTCTCCTGCTGCGTCGGTGGTACACCTCTGCCGGCTTCCGGTGGGGCAATGTCCCCCTGTGGGGCAGCTCGTAGGCCAGACCTGCGGTGACGCCGACGGTGATCGAACCCGGGGTCTTGGCGTACGTGCTGATGGTCAGACAGTAGACGAGCTGCACATTGCTGCCTTGAGGAAACACGAGGAACTTCTTGTACCCCCCGACCTCCCTGGAGTGTCGGAAGGGTTCCTCCCCGCCTCGAAATTCCGCCCTTCCAGACCCTACCACCAAAAACAGCACCGTTGCCCCCAAAACCACGTGGGGTACCATTCCGCCCGAACAGCTGATCAGCTGATCGCCACCAAGTCGAGAATCTCGCTCTTCCGCACACTCAAATGGACCAACGACGTCTCGAATCCCGACCCAGCAGTGTAACGTCCACCCTCCCTCGTTCTTTTTCTCGCTCATTCGCTAAGTGGCCTTAACCAGGGCTTAACCCTTCCTCTTCCCCGCTGCTCTGAGCTGCCGATGGCTCAAACGTCGGGAACAAATACCGACACCGAGCGAAAGGAAGGGTTGGATGTGGAACTTCTTCTTCTAAATACCCTTCACGATGTATCTAATTAACCGAAGGAACATCGCCCTAACCCTGAGGAAAGTAGTTACGGAAATTCAGTACATGGTAGCGGAAAAGGGTGGGTATAAATTGTAATTAGCCACAGATATAGGAGATGTAGCGGGCGTTTCACTTTTCGTTTCACGACAATTTGTCAGTTGCGAGCTTGCGCTACCGTGACGTACGAAGTTTCTCTTGGGCAAACGCATGGATCTGATACATCGTCGACGAAATGTGGGAACTTCACACTTATGCAGAAGGGGAGGTTAGAGGGAGGACCCGGTCGTCGTGGAGCGCCCTTTGAGGGTGTTTGACGGTGTAGGCCAAGTTCTTCTCGATTTTCTTCGGAGTCATGGGGAGGGTACTCGATGTCCAACTCTTCTAAAGGTCCACCTTGTAAATGGAATGCTCGCATGTCCGATATTGCGCCGCACAGTTCTCCTTTGTCTCGTGCGCATAATCGTAAACCCGGTGCTCGGGACTTTCGAACTTCCCTCCGTCCTTCGGCAAGCTGCAACGAGAGTGGAAAAAGAAAGCCGATTCAGAGGGGCCATTAACGTCTTGAAGTTGTAAATTGCTCGGGACCGACACCTGATCTACGAGGTATTAGCTAGAAGATTCGCCGCGAGTTAGCATAATGCCTGGGGTTACTTATCCGAGGTCGCGTCACAGGAAGGGCGCATCCGTTTTGGTAATCCAACGCGTATGCAAATTCGTTTATCGGCGGGCCGAGCTTCCCAAGTTCCCTGGGAATTCCCAGCTTCCTCGAAAACGTCTTCTCGAGGAAATGGTAGGGCGCAGGTCAGGATACAGCGACGTTACAGCTGATCGGATCTGATCTGATCTGACCAGCTCGGGTCTAACCAGAACAGATTCGACCGAGACAAAGGCAATTATGATAATTATATCGGAATTATGATATCTTATTTAAACCGAATTATTCTCTGGATTGACAATATATCTCTTTGGTCCAATGATTTTTTTTTTTTTGAGGGTATGAGAGCTAAGACGGTCTTCGAGGTCCTCTTCGGGTCGACCGAGTCGGCGTCCTCTTTCCCCTGTATCGGACCCGAAGATGCCGGCTCCGGTCTCTTAAATATTGAGCACGGCTAACTCTCAGCCCTGAGCGAAAGTTACGACTTTCGCTGGGGCTCATTTAAGTTACAGCGGGTCTTCGCGGGAAATCGGATGGAGAACCAAGGGGACGTCGACTTACGCGAAGACCGCGTGTAGCAGTTCCTGGAGAAAGGTACCGCTCCCAATTTCCGCCTCGTCTCGGCGGTCTGCTTCACAAAGGGCCTTCATCAGGCAAGACCTTCCGTCGAGGCCGGCTCTGGAAACCAGGGTTAACTTTAAACGCGCCCTAAAGGCGCGGCCGATCGATCGGCCGGAGTAATCTCATTTCCGGGGAGTTAATCTCCCGATAGCGCCGAGAGGACCAGTCCCCGAGGGATCGCGGGGATCCAGGACCAGGGGATCCTTGTCGATCCTCCAGAGGACCTTTTCGGTACTCACGCCTGCAGGAAAGCCTCGATTTTCGGGAACAGGACGCTCCTGCTCCGCCTCTTCAGGGACGTGGGTGACCCGGGGTCGACCTCGGAGGGCAGCTCCCAGGCCAGGGCTGCTGTCAGACCCAGCACCAGGTCGCCGTCCCGTGGGAATGCTGCGATCGTCAGACAGTATACCAGCTGGAAGAGGAATTGAATTCAAGAAGGGAGTTCCATGTTCGAGAGACCCCGAAGAAGGTCCTCGAAAGGGGGACCGCGGAAAACCGCGAGCTCACCTGCACGTTGCTACCTCGAGGGAAGATCAGGTACCTCTTCTGCCTCGACAGCACCCTCGCGATCTCGAGGCTCGTCTTCGAGGAGTTGCCCCAAACTTCTGTCGAGCTCGCCAGAGCCAGGAGGAGGTGCAACCCGGCGACGATCCGAAAATCCGACAGCGTTCCTCGCCTCTTCAGGGAGTCCGCTGCTCGAGAGGAGTCTCTCTAAAAAAGGGCTCGATTAGGGCAAACGTGCATCGCCGAACACGTATACAGAGGGTGATCGAAGGGACCAACTTACGTCCGACATTCTCTAACTAATTACGAGAGCTCACTACCCGGTTCGATAAGAAGTCACCGAGTGCGAGTTTCGACCGCTGCGAGTCCTCGCTAACGAAGAGCGGTTGACGATCTCGTTCGATCTTCTGCCAACGGCACGTGAAGACGTCTCGTGTCGTTGACTTTTCGACGGTAACGACTTGGACAAACGCGACTCCTGGTTACCGTTCCCAGAGCGGTTCCTTGAACCGGAGGAACTCGAGCTAACCTCGGCCCTGAAGAATTCGACGCGAGGATTTCTGCAAATCCTTGAATAAACGGGGGAAATATCTCGACCGAAGGATTCCTCTCTTCGGGTTCGCGTCGTTACGTTTCGAAGCCCTTTTACACGTAACGCGTCCCGGGGAGCACTCGTTCCGCCTTGTATTTATAAGGACTTTATCGTCCTCGCAAAAAGCCCGGCACTTTTAATCTTATTACCCCCAGGAAGCTTTTACCAGTCCGAGGAAGAGCCCCGTCGAACCCTGCCGAGCTGGCAAAGCGAGAACGAAGAGCGCCCTTCGTTTGACCACGTCGATCGACCCTGAAGAGGGACCAACCGAGCTACCCTCGATTTTACAGATATCCGAGCCGACGATTGCCCCCCTTGCTAGGAAAATAAGACCAGTTTATCTTGTTGCAGATTCCGAAGTGCTTTACTGGTGCCCTTCATCTCCATTTACTACTTCTTCATGAAGCTCTTCACTCCCATCAGCTGCAGTGGGCATCGGGCTGAGTACTCGAGGCAGGCGCCGAGACCCCCCGCGAAGGTCTCGTTCCCCACCGGTGATCTGCAATTTAACGGAGCCGAATTAATACCCATATACCTCTTCAAGATATCGAGAAATCCACGGGTGTAAAAAGGGTCTCACCCTGTTAAGAGCCGGAAAATCTTCCCTAAAACACCCCCATTGATCTTGGCGTGCTCCATGGCATCGCAAATCGTCTTCTTCAGACAGGAATCCCCATCGAATCCGTGGCTGAAACAGTTTGGGGTGAATGGGCCAATAAATGTGGTGGGATAGAAAGATTCGGTACCTCTCGTAGACGAGGGCCGCATCTTCGGCGATGTCGCGAGCGGTCCTTCTCATGGCGGGTCCAGGTTCCCACCTGGCTCCAGTAGGGAGCTCCCAAGTGGCCTTGAAACCGGCGCCATAAGCGAAGATCGTCGTCGTCGGCAGGGCCGTCACCTTGCACAGCAATTTGTACTGCGAGCAAATAAGTTTCCCCTTATTGTCGGCGAGCGACGCCTTCAAAAGCTCCCCGAAGAAGTCGCGGGGTCCCGCGAGTGAGGAAATTGCCGGATGAAGCGGTACAGCAGGTGCGGCTCGGAACCGATATTAAACCGTATCGCGGGGGCGTTCCCTCTCGGTCTTCCTCACTTTCCACCCTTTCCACCCTCCCCCTCGCGAAGGTGGAAGGACGTCGCCTGGTTCTGGCAAGCCATTTGTCAGCCGCGCATCCCCGGCGGTCCCTGTATCCCCGGGGGTAAAAATGCGAGCCGGCGATCGGCTTATCCTCGTTTTGCTGCACCCTGAACCCTCGTAGGCTAAACCTCGAAGAGAACCCCTTCGGGTTCGGCGGAATCCCCTCGTGCTTTACCCCAAATTTCCTCCGCCAGGACTCTTTCGAGGGGTTTAAGAGAATAGATGAATGCGCATTTTCCCCGGGAATGGAACCGACTTCTGTTGGGTGAACGACGTGGAACGAGATGTTTCGCGACCCGGCAAAACGCCACCCCCTCGAGGAGGGAACGACTTCCACGAGTCTCGTCCTCCCCCTCTGATCGAACCGTCTCCTGTGGCGACAAGGAAAGCGAGAACCTCGCACCCCTCTCGACGGATGCTTAATTTACTCCAGTTCGGTATTGGAATCTAGACTTGGGGGCTTCGGGGGAACTACTTACGTAGAATGTGCTACCCTTGGGAAAGGAGACCACCCTCTTGCGCCTCCCTGACCGCGCAGCATCCGAAAGTCCCAACGTCTGGACTGTAACTTCCAGCGCGAGGAGACGCAGGGCGACGCTGGCCAACCTCATGATTCCGGAGAGGGTGTAAAATCCCAACCTGGGGTGCCTATCGGCTCGACCTACGGAAATTACCCAAACCCTCCTTCGGGATTCCTAGGAGCGATTTGTCTCGGGGTTACCGGCTTCGCCGATGCCGCCCCTTCGCGGGCCTTTCGCCCCGCCAATTAGTACCCGGTGGTTAACGCTAATTCCAGAAGATACACCGGCTCCTTAATTTAATTGGATGCTGGTAATGCCTAGATTTCCTGGACTCGAAAGAGAATCGCGCCCCTTTTCCGCTTTTCCTCGACCCCGAAGGGGTGCGACCCTCTGTTCCTCCGGAAAGGATGAGGAACAATTAACCGGGACACCCTTTCAGGGAGATCGACCCGATCGATGGGGTTCTAGGATTTGGTTCTAGGGTCCAGAGATGTTCGAAAAGGAATTTAACAAAGAAAGGGGATGAGGCCTTTCGATGACGCGAGTAAACGTCGAGATTTCCCGATCGCGTTCGACTCGACGAGAGCCGAATTATCCCGGGAACATCGAGCCACCTCGTTGACCGCTTCGAGTGAATTAGATTCGCACCAGGGCTCGATTGTCCGATCGCGTCACCTCTCCGGAGTGACGTAATTTGCGTAGAAATTCGGGGATTAACGCCGCGATTAATAGGTCGTTACAAATTAACCGAGCGCCCCGTCGAAGGAGGACGAGCGAATACGAAGAGACGTAGACTTCGCTCACAGGACTCGAAAAGTTCTTTTCAATCATTTTTTTTTCCTTCTCACTTCTCTTCCCCCTTTCGCCCGCAACGGGACTCCTGCGTGTGTTTGTTCACGATTTAGCGAAGAGAGCACTCCTTGGACCGCTTCTTTTTTTAATATGACCCGCACTCGTAGCAGAGCTTCTGCCATTTTGTAATATAACTTTAATTATTCATCGAGCAATATCGGATAATTAAATTTACACCCTCCTGGATATACATTCTCGAGTCATCTTAAATGGGTTTTGGCGTGGGATTAATAAAAATGATGTGATAATTAAAATAAATAGTTGTGACATGCGGTAGATGTTAGGGGGTAGAGAGGTACGTCCGCAGGAGCCTGATTAATTCAAGAGGGATGGCTTATCCATTTCGTGGTATTCCATTTCCACCCTCGAGATGCGATCCAGGATACCTTGGCCCTGGGGGCAAGAGGGGTAGGTTTTTGAGCAGTCCTCTCTTCGTCTTCCGGCATCGGCAGCTTCTCGATAATCGCCCTCCTCGGCGAGGCCACCCCCGTAATCGGGCCTGTCGAATGGAAAATCGTATCGGAGATGTTTTACCAGTCTCCCGTCTAGGGTAACATACGTCAGGAGAACGTGAAGAAACTCCCCGACGAGTCCCTCCTCCTCCAGGGGCGTCTCCGCAGCCTCGCATATGCTCCTCTTCAGGCACTCCCTACCGTCTGCGCCGCGTCTGCGGAAGAGAATTATACCATAATCGCATCACCTACGTCAAACTGCCCCGGATGTCCACCCTCTGGAAGAAAGCGTCGGAATGACGATTCCTGACCTGCGATACTCCTGCTCCAATAAACGATAAGCGACTGATCGCTCATCCCTCGCGAGATCCCTCTTGCGCCTCAGGGACCTCCTGAAGAGGAGATCCATCAGCGAGGACGCATTCTGGGGGAGCGGGTATTGAAACTGCACGTTCAGGTTGTACACCAGAGACCGTCCAGGGATGGCGATCGGTATGCCGAAGCCGATGACGAGCTGAGGAAAAAAAAAATTCATTTTTTACGCTCACGGTCCCGTTCTTCATCTTCAGGGTGGAGGCGAGTCAGTCAACAGGTAGGGCACAGGGTTTGGGTTGTACCCTACGGACTATTAAGGGATGACAACCGATGTGTCGAAGTCGGCGAAGAGCTGCGGAAAAGAAAGGAGATTAAATTGCCCGGGCAAGGTCCTCCACCCTGAAGAGGGGGTGCAAGCGACTGGCCAACAGGTAGGCCCACGTTCCTCCGGAAGATCCCATTGAGGAGCATCTAAGGAACGGTGGGTACAGAAATTCCTTTGACCGAATTCCGCGGAATAATGAAGGAGGACCCTGCCAATAAGGAGATAGACAAATTAGGGATAAAAGACGAGGACCCAACTACGGAATCGAAATTACCCGGCCCGGGGGCAAAAGTTTCCCCGATGAATCCGGCAAATTTTTCGCGGACTCCCAACCTTTGGAATATCGCTCGGCCCTCCCTGGTAACGTCGTTTCCTGGTGGAAGTTTCCCAGCCCCCGTCCCCTCGGAAAAGCCGCGAAAATGGCAATTTTCAATCGGCGGATGAGCAGCGACCGGGGCTCCGGGAAATTTCATTTGAAAATAGACAGGCGCGGAATTTCCTGTTTCGAATAGAGAGGGAGGAGGAGGAGGCGCAGGATCACGAAAGTTCCCCGCCGATTCAATTAAACCTTTCTCTATGAGGAATTCGATGATGAGGAAAAATTAATTATCGGGAATTCCTGTGATCGCTCCATGGATAAGGACTTTCCCCGGGCGACGGGGAGCTTTGGAGAAGAGAGGGCTTAGAAGACTCGGGGAGAGAATGAGAGAGAGAGAGAAAGACCGGCCAGGAAATGGAGCACGGGGCCCCGGAAGACAAAGAAAAAGGAACGCGATTTATTACGCCGAAGGACCAACCCCTTTGAGGGATTACGCTTGAGGAAACAGATTATGAAAATGCACGGCTGACGAATGATTTTCCACCCTGCACCTCCCATAACCCAGAGATGACGCTTTCAATGTCTCTAAAAATTCGATACATCGATCGATGCATGATACCAATCGGCTCCATTCACGAAGCATTTTGCGCTCCATCGATCCTAAAATATGGATCATCGATAAGAAAGAATGCATCCCGAAATCTCTGTCTCCTCTCTCATACGCATCCTCTTCTTGTAATTACTAAACCGCCATTTTGATTCCCAGATTGCACATGCGCGGAAACCCAAACACGGGTATGTCACAAATGCAACGAAGCGATATATTTATCCAAGACTCGACTCGGATTTGAAGAATTCCGCTGCGGAATCGGAGGGGGCTACCAATTTGCCTAAAGTCGCGTCACGGTTCGTATCAAAGTGTCTCGTAGAAATGGAGACGGGATGGGATGGCTTTGAAAGAGGGGAAAGGAAAAAAAGAGGAGCTCTCGAAGGAGCGAGCCAAGGGGGGAAGGGGTTACATCCGGGCTTGGGACCGGATACGGGGATCCTCTTTGGCGGAAATCGGCATCGGCCGCATTGCAGGCGGAAATGACCCGCGGAAAGCGTCCGGGGTTGACCCGGGACTCGGTCAGCTGTTCGCTCTCGCAAGCTCGAGGATGCGCCCTCTCCCTCTCTGGCTTAATAAATCTTGCATCCATCCATCTTTCTCGGGGCTCCCTTTGCTCGCTCGACGGGAACCGGCGGTGATTTAATCAAATGAACACGTCGGGCAGCCTGTCCCCGCGCAGTGGGGCTCGATCTATTATTCGCTTTAAGTAAGACGGAGACGCGGGAAAAAGGAGAGCCTTCCCCTCTATGGTCCCCTTAAATCCCCTTCCCCGGCGAAGGGGTGTCACTCGCGCTCTAATAAGAAAATATCGTCCAGCAGTGGATAACAAAATACACCCTCTATTTATAAACACGCCACATCCCTCCACGATACGTTAAGCTCCTCTTCCGGGATATTCGACCCTAACGAGAAATTTCATACCTTGAAAGTCGCGCCATAGGGATACACAACGGGGGGGTGGAGGACGTCCCTCTTGGTCTTCATCCAGAGTTCCGCATTTCCGGTCCAGAAGAGGAACCCCGGAACAACCACGAGGAGGGCCAGGGCCATCGTCTGCGTGGAAGGTCTTAAAATCCGATCCACCCTTCGATGGAGCTGCTCTCCTTCTCACCCCGAAATCCGGACGGATTCCGCGAGGCTCGTCTTTCCGCCAAGGAAGTTCCGGGAGTTAGTGCGGAACCGTTCGCGCGCGACGCGGCGACCCGAATACCCCGTTTAATTTCCCGTAAGCTTCATCCCCCTGCAGGGATCTTCCTGGGGATATGCAGGGACTCCTCGGTCATAAAAGACAAACACGAGGGACGATACCGTTTGCGGTGCGACTTATCGCCCGGCGTGTTTGCGACGAGCGGTCCCCGGGCCCGGCCGCGCGTGAAACGCCGCGGAATTGCGAGGAAAGATCGATCACAGCATCCGCCAAGTGGCTGCGCGTAATTGCGAGAGGAACCCTTTGTGCACCGAGGAAGATCACCCGGGAGGGTGGCGGTCCATTACGCGGCATCCCAGGGCAGAGTGGATCGCAAGTCTCCGAGACGGAGGATTTTTTGGAGAAAACGCACCCCTTCTGGAAGAGTCGCGTTTTTGGAGAAAACGCACCACTTCCGGAAGGGTCGCAGACACCCCTGGTGCAAGGGATGCTCCACCCTCGACAGGAGACTCCCTGTATCCTCATTCCAAAGGCCCCATCGCGCGGAATTACGTCCATTTGCGAATTTCCAGCTCGGCCCTTTTCCGCACCGAATTCGGGTCCTGGCAAAAGCGGACATCCCGTCCTCGCCTTTGTCCTGGAGAAGACAAAGCGTCCCGCGCGAGTTCGAGCAGCTCCTCGTGTTCGCATTATCGTTCACCTCCGTGGACGCGGGGACATAAGCAGGGAGCAAGGAGCAACGTGTCGGAGGTCCTTCCATGAATGTCCCCCGGGAGGTCCTTCGATGAATTCGGGTCCTTCAATCGTGCACTTGTTCCTGGCGAGTGGTAGGTGATGGACGCTACTCGGGATGTTTGTAACCCCCTCTTCATTTGCCATCCTTATCCTGAATAATAACCAAGGGGTCAGGAAATGCAACGGTTTCGGTTTCTTAATTCCTCAATTTATTACTAGTGCACGGTAACCGGGATTACGGACACGCGTCTCGAACGGGTCCGGACGTTCCTCGGGACTTTTTCAATCCCCTCCTCGTTTATCACGCTGCTCTCGCGATTATTTTCCCAGCCTCCGGCAAGCTCGCCCCCGGACCATTATGCAACGCCGGGGAGATTTTCCCGGCGTTAAGTGTAAAATAACTCGGTTCCCCCCTACTCATTGTAGTATTTACGGGAAACGCGGTGCATTACCGCGCTAGGATGGAAATTAGACGAATGCTCGTCGGTGCGCGATAATGCTCCTCGAGCGGTGCACGGAGTGCTGCACATGAGACCAGGCAACGAGTGCCGAGCTTCGAAATTTGTCATTGCCGGCCTGCGGCCGAACCGCGCCGGAAAAACCTCCCTCCTGACCCAGCGCTTCCATGGAGATTGAAGCTCCGAGGAAATCCCGTGCGCTCGGTACGCATCTCTTAAAAGACCCCGAAGAACACCATGCCAGCTGATTTTCCGCAATCTCCTGGGATTTCGAACAGGACATCCATTACGAAAGGACTCCCCGCAGAAACGGGATGAAGGATAGAACGATCCCTTCGAGTCCTTCAGCGCATGCTCGACCTGACCTAAGGAATCAACGACACCCTGAAGAGTGTTTCTTCATCGTCACATCCCGATGTTTACCCCATAAAATTCCCCTTGGTTCCCATCGGGGTCCTCTTCGAGATTCTCTGCGGGGTTCTCTTCAGGGCCTCCGGCTCTGCCCTAAACAATCCTCCTTTGTGGGGCAATTATGCTTGCAAGGCCGCGCACGTGGGTAACGTCGTTACGTCTGCGCGGCCAAGTCCGGACAAAGGAATTACCCGCGGAAGGAGGCCCAAAAGGGGAGAAACAGGAGGGAATGAATTTCGAGAATGGGGTTTCCTCCCGCACCTTCTACGTGCCCACTGGCCGAGGAAAAACTGCCCCCCATTAAGGGCCCGTCCACGTGGCGCGTTATCAAACGCACTCCCACGCGGAAGGTACATCTCGCGTTTTTCGAAAAGCGCGCCGATAGGCGCGATATGTCTCGATAGATTTTTTTCTCTTATGTGAATCTCACTTAATCATTAATCCACTCTATGGGGCAGGTGTATAAATCGCGGCGGTAAACGGGCCCCAAGGGGTGGAGGGCTATTTCGAGGAGACTCCGACTCTTCCGATCGCTATCGAGCCGGGCTTATCCGGCGCGGCGATTCCGTTCCGGATAAGGAGGCATAACGCTCGTCGTTTCGAGCTGGGCTTCCTGGTCTGCTGGATGGTTGAATGGACCTTGTAACCATTATCGTGGCTTGTAACCCGACGTCGCATGTGCTCCGTCTCGGGTCCTGGAGCACGCCGAGCACGTCGACGGACCGCGTTAACGACGCCACCTGACGGCACCTGCCGGTTCCACTCGGCCTGCAGGTGGGCCGAAATTGCCAGGCCGGACATCCCGAGGGTGTTGGCCGTATTCGGCCCTAAGGAAACACGATGGCCGTGAACGACTCCAGGGGCGACGCCGCGCAGTTCGGGTAGGTCAGGACGCAATCTCCACCGGATCTGCCCAGTAACTCGGCCTCTCGATACAATTTCTTGATGCTCCGCCGGCTCGAATTAGCCGCATCCGGCGAGTCTTCCGATGGCCTGTAGAGAGACGAGATGCGGAATCGGATCGGTCGTCGATACCGGAAGTGATCGATCGCCGCCGCGGCCGGCGCTTCCGAGGGACGATCCTGCCGGAAAGGAGGGGAAACGCCAGGAAATGGCATGAAACGGGCTCGGGTCTTTAAGGTGCGGAATACCTAGAGACGAGCACAATCGCCGATGGTCTTGCAAGGCAAAGAGTGCAAAACTTATAAAAAATGTGATAAACACTAGATCAAGATTAAGGCAGTATGAAAGTGGCGTCAAGGTCTCGTCTATGATACTTGTCCCCAAACTGGGTGCACCGAATCGCTTCAAACATCGTAACGTGAATTAGGAGGCTTTAAGGAAGGTCTTCACCTCCAATAAATTTCAGTTTATTTTTTTCTTCTTTTTAATTTGTCCGTAGGTGTTCTTAACATTTTCTTATAAAAAAATTAAATTTCACGACAGTCGAGATCTTCCTCATCGCCTCTATATTCACGTAGCGAAGTTTGAAACGATTTGGTACCCTCGGTTCGCAGATAAGTTTCTTGAACGATTCACCCCTCGAATGCCACTTTCGCATCCCCTTAAGGCCGGTTTTAATCATCTCTAAGAGTAGACACCTTTCGGACCAGCTGCTCAAGATCGATTTTATCGATAACGTGCTGGATCGATGATCAAAGGTCTGGGGAAACCTGACGGTGTTTCCAGCTCGAGTCCCCTCTTCCGGGTCCTCCTCTTCCAGGTGGAGTCTCGCCTCGAAGGTAGACCCCCCGCGGCCATCGAGAGCGGTGTCTATTGTCCTTCCCACCTCCCCAGGAGAGCAGCTGGTCCTGACGAGGGTAATTAACTTACGTTAGCAGCAGGTGAACGATCTCTTCGACGACGTCCTCGCCGGATCTGTCGAGGGGCGTCGAGCCGAGCTCGCAGATCGTCCTCAGGAGACACTCCCTTCCGTTTCGCCAGCCGTGTCTGAAAGTAACGCATACCAACTTATTAATCCTACCTCGAGGTCGGAATTAAAAAGGATCCCCTGGGCCTTAAGGGCCCATTCACGTGACACGTTTCCAAACGCGCGTTGCCACATGAAATGAGATATCGATGTCGCGGTCGCAAACATTTTCCGATATTTTCCCAAACGAAGCTGTTGCCCTTAGAAACCTACGTTCGAAAATGTGAAAGTGCGAAAATGTGAAAATGTGAAAATGTGAAAATGTGAAAATGTGAAAGTGTGAAAATGTGAAAGTGTGAAAATGTGAAAATGTGAAAGTGTGAAAGATCGAAAATGCGAAAATGTGAATAAAAGCGAGGACCAAGGCGCATTTCCATAAACGTATCGGGCACATCTCGAGTCCCCTGAAATTCATTATTTCCAGGACCGAAGGTGGGCGGGTCGGCGCGGAAGTTTCTTAATTTTCAAAGAGATCCTTCGCCGTCTCCGTCGTCGACTCCGTTGCCCGTCGTCGGCCCGGCTCGCAACCTGATTGCCTTATATGCCAATTAATTTATCTCGACTTGGCGTTTCCGCCGCGCGGTCCTTTGACGCTCTCGTCGCTCGCCTATATTTGCTCGAATAATAGACACCGGGGCCGCCTCTAAAATAAATAACTCCGGCCTGTCGACCTGGACTTTAATCCCCGATCGCTCGAAATATCAACATCGGCCCTGTCCCGGCTGATTGAGAATTTAATAAGCGACGAGTCGGCGGCGGACCCGGCCCCGAATTCAATTATTCGACCGCTCTCCTGCGCCCCGTCGAGCCTATATTTACCGTTCCATTAAACCGACCATTTTCCGACTCGAATCGCTCCTATGCGGTCCTATAGTCATTTAGACCGGGTCTATGCCTCGCGGAAACGGGCCTTACTCTTCCAGGGCGGATTCGATCGCCAGGTAGACGTCCTGCAGCTCGGAATCCTCGAAACTCCTGCCCTCGAGGACGATGGGCTCGATCTGGCTCGCGTTCCACGGCAGGGCGTAATTGAATTGAAATCCTGAGGAGAAGACGACGTTGCCTCTCTTGCTGCTGGCTACGGGAACGGATGCGCCCACTGTGAACTAAGAGCCAAGAGTCAGGACGCGTTCAGGGCGTGATCTTGAACATGCGTCGCTTAAACGTCATTCTAGAGGCAACAGTGGCGAAAATTAGCCAATGAAATTTCCAATGATTTAACACTATTTCTACCGAAGGTGTCAAAAGACACCTTTTAAAATTTTAACTTGAAATTATTTATTATACATTATTATAGTAAGAGTCAGGACGCGTTCAGGGCGTGATCTTGAACATGCGTCGCTTAAACGTCATTCTAGAGGCAACAGTGGCGAAAATTAGCCAATGAAATTTCCAATGATTTAACACTATTTTTCTACCAAAGGTGTCAAAAGACACCTCTTAAAATTTTAACTTGAAATTATTTATTATACATTAATATTATAAGAGTGAGGACGCGTTCAGGGCGTGATCTTGAACACGCGTCGCTTAAATGTCATTCTAGAGGCAACAGTGGCGAAAATTAGCCGATGAAATTTCCAATGATTTAACACTATTTTTCTACCAAAGGTGTCAACAGACACCTCTTAAAATTTTAACTTGAAATTATTTTCAACGTTTAATAATTTTTTCTCAATTAATGTTTCGAGTTTTCGTATAATAATTGTTAAATTTATTTACCGGTATCATTTTCCTCCAGCTCATATAAACCTTTTGGTCGAAAAATGGTACACCCAGTTCGGAGAAAATATACATTTGGTACACCCAGTTCGGAGAAAAGCATCATGAACAATTACCCCTCGAGTGCCACTTTCAGGTCCCCTTAATGCGAGGTGCGCGTAACGAGCCTTAATACGACATACCTGTGTTCCGTTTGATCTAACTCCCGCTTGAAATTGCGATATACGAAGAGACCCTTAGGGAAGGTGCGGTAATCGCATTCCAATAATTCGAGCATACCGCTCACCTGAAAGACGGTCTTCTCGGGGAAGAGCAGAACCTCGCCGGTCGCCAGGTGGATGGTCCAGGAGATGAGGATCCAAAGCCAGGGGAAAGTACCCATCCAGCTTCGCTGCTTCATGGTCAAGAGCCGGTACCCGGCTTACACCTAGACCTATCTCCGCCGCGGAGACGCGGCGTTTTCCGCATTTGCCGAAGCAATTAGATCCTGGGTGTGGAAGGAAGAGTGCTCGCGAGTGTCGCGAGTTTCTTTGTCATTCCTCTTATCATTTGTATCGCTCATATCGCTTGTATCGCTTGTATCGTTTGTATCGCTCGTATCGCTTGTATCGCTCGTATCGTTGAAACCGCGAGAGCAACGACTCCTAGGGCCTTTCCCCCGTTTCGGCAGTTATCGACCCGCGGTCTTCTGCCGAGGATTCGCTTTGCGGGGGGTCGAGAAACGGGCAGGGCGCCAGTATTCGCGGCCGGTCTGGAGGATCCCCCGGGAAGCCGGGGACTCCTTCTAGAGACAGCCAAGGGATCGAGATCCGAACCGCCTCGAATCCGGGGAAATCCTTAATGCGCCGTTTCCACGCGAGGAAAGTGCCGAGGCACGTTCCGCCCCTCTTCAGGTGGGGGGCCGAGGGGGCCGAAGGAGGGAATCCACCTCGCGGAGGAGACGCTTCCGCGGCGAAGCGTCGAACCACCGTCGCGGTCGACCCTGAAGAGGGTGGATGGAAAGCGATTTCCGGGCCCGTGCTAAAAGGCCACCCTTCTCCCGGGGGCTGCCACTAGTCGGGACGCTCCCCGTGAGTAATCGTCGCGGGGATTATATTCCCCGGAGTTTATTATTGCCGCGCCGTTAACGCCTCTCGCGCCCCTTAACGCGAGTCTAGCGGGCTTTTAAGCTCCTCTTGCACCTGGTACCGACGCCCAAGGTAATGGCCTACACTTTTCGGAGTGCCTTAATGCCGCGGCCGAACGGTCTCGCCGGTAATCAGAGTGCCGACACTTCCGGGCCTGGATCCCCTTCGTATGATCGGTTATCGAGCCCTCCTCTTCGCGGATATATCCCCAAGAGTGATCCTGACAAGAGGAACCTCATCCTCGTGGCTTTTAGTGTGTCGCGAAAATTCCAATGCTTTTTCACCCGGAAGAATCGGTAGTATCGTCGAAATGAGCCCTGTGAACGGGGCGTGGGGTAGGTCAGGAATGACCAATGGAGATTGCATTGGAAATATGGACGCGTTATCGGGTTAAGTGCGAGGTTGGTGGTTTCTTGTTCGCGCTTCGATATATGGGACCTTCGATCGGTCGGCTTACCCGGCCAGATTTCAGGTGCGCGATTTTAAACCCGCCCCGGGAGCCGGCTCTAATCCGCGATCCGGATGCGCACCGGAAGTCGATTTCGGATACCCGTGGAAAAAGCGCCGACCGGGTCGACTAATTTTCCGCGGGAACCCCCGGGGAAATATTTGTCCGGACGAGAATCGCCGCTCTCGCATTCACCCGTCGGACCCGCCGCGACGTTTACGCCGCGGCCTGTGTTTGTCCGCGTAATTGGGGCATTAATGCGCCGAGCGACGTCGGCTCGGAAACGCGTCCGCGGAATTCCATCCAAGATCCCGCAGGGGGTCGAATAAATTAGGCTTTGACCGCTCGGCTGTTCCCCTTCTTCAACTTTCAGCCCAGGATGGCGAACTCCAGACTTGGGAAATGTTATGCATGGGGGGCCGAAAGTTCTACGAGGAGGCCGCCAAGTTCTCCGGGCGAGCTCGAACGGTCCGATCCGGTGGACGCTGAAAGTCCAGGACGAAATCGGCAGGAACTTTAAACCGGGTTATCTCTTATGCAGCGCCACTTATTTCTTTGTCGAGGAAACATCGCGGAGGTCTCGCTAATAGAAGGAAAGAGGGAATCGGCGATCGGTTGCTCGCTAGATTTCCAGGAGAACGAGAAAGGGCTTGATTTCTTACTCTTGTGCAACGCCACTTTTTCTCGAGGAAACATCGCGGGGTCTCGCTAATAGAAGGAAAAAGGGAATCGGCGATCGGTTGCTCGCTAGATTTCCAGGAGAACCAGAAAGGGCTTGATTTCTTACTCTTGTGCAACGCCACTTTTACTCGAGGAAACATCGCGGGGTCTCGCTAATAGAAGGAAAGAGGGAATCGACGATCGGTTGCTCGCTAGATTTCCAGGAGAACGAGAAAGGGCTTGATTTCTTACTCTTGTGCAACGCCACTTTTACTCGAGGAAACATCGCGGGGTCTCGCTAATGGAAGGGAAAAGGGAATCGGCGATCGGTTGCTCGCTAGATTTCCAGGAGAACGAGAAAGGGTTTGATTTCTTACTCTTGTACAACGCCACTTTTTCTCAAGGAAAAATCGCTGGGTCTCGCTAATAGGAGGAAAGAGGGAATCGGCGATCGTTTGCTCGCTAGATTTCCAGGAGAACCAGAAAGGGTTTGATTTCTTACTCTTGTGCAACGCCACTTTTTCTCAAGGAAACATCGCGGAGGTCTCGCTAATGGGAGGGAAGAGAAGAGGAAATCGGTCGGTCGCAGATGCCAAGCAGGGCGAGAGACGCCTTGCTCTCCCGATTTATCTTCAAGCCGGTAATTACGGAGTGTCTCGCCGTTTCCCAGCTTTGCGGCTCAAATCCAAATTGAACGTCCACCGCGCTAATTTCCCAGTCGACGTTTCCCCTAGCGAAATCTTGGGAGTTTCCCCGCCCTGGAAGGCGCGCCCTCGGATGGGGAAAAAATCGAAACTCGCTCCGCGGCTTCTCCAGGGAAACGTTTCCGTGGCTTTAAGATAAATAAGAAGAAAAAAGAAAAAGAAAAACAACCGGAACGATCGAGCGATCGGGCAGAAATCGCAGCTCGTCGAGGCGTCGCTCATAATCGAGGCCCCGCAAGAAAGACCACGAAGAGGGCCGCGAAATGTCCACCCCATCGCGCCGAGAATGGGAAAACTACTCTGGAGACGCTTTAATTCCGAATTCCAGGTCGTCGTCGACGATCCCGCGACACTCTTATTTCGAGTCCTGGCCAAATGGAAACTCTCGGGGGCCGTGGAATTCCGACCCCTTAAATCGGGGGTCGAGTGGAGTCCCTCCGCATCTCGGAGTCATCCACCCTCTTCCGCCCGGGGGGTTGTAATTTTCGCCCAGCGAGCTACCCTCGTCATTGGTCCACGTGGGTCGATTCAAGAAATGCATACCGACCGACTGATTTATTCAGGCCGGACCCGCAACCCCGAGGAGCTGCCCCGAAGATCCACCCCGAGGAACTACCAAACGCTCGGCAATAATCAGAGTCTCGTCACGCTCCATTTGCAGGTTAAAATCCTTCACCACTAATTTCCCCGCCTTCGTTTTACTCGTAATTAGCTGGCAACGCGGAGTGGTCCAGCGCCCGGGGAAGTCGCTGGGAACTCGAGGCGGAACTTTCGGAAGCCGTGGGAGCCTCGGATGCGGCGGATGCTGCGGAAGGGCCTCTGCGTCTACCTCGAGTCACGGCCCCGTCGTGGAGAATACGTCGAGGATGCTCCTGCGGCATTCCGGGTAAAGGGCGTGGCAGCTCCGACCAGGGTGCTTGCCCAAACGCTCCGCCGCGTGGTACTCGCGATCTCCGTACTCCTCGTAACTCTCCCCCGTGCTGGACGGCCTGAAACGTTTCTAGAAATTTATCGATGCCCGATACGGCCGCCGCCTTAAACCTAAGCGTTTCCGGGGGCGTGAGAGATTCGACTTACGACCCGCTTTACGAGCCCCGGCCGAGGATTTCCGCCGAGCCGTCGACGTCACCGGTAACGATACTCGACGGGCGATCTCTCATATAGGAGAAATGCGAAGCCTCTCGAGTCATCGCAAAATCCCGGGAGAAATTCCACAAATCGTCCGAGATAGTCTGACTATCGCGTCTTACTCTAGGGCGGTATAATCCGAGTACGCCTTCGAGTCTCTCGGTGGGGCTCGTCCGTCGAGGGCCGCCATCTTGAAAGTGGTTAAAAAGGGCATTACGTGAAGAAGGCCTGCACCAGTTGGCCGAACAGCCCGTGGTCCACGTCGAACGGTGCATGGGTTGCCTCGCAAATGGCTCGTAGGAGGCACCCCTTGCCGCCGAATCCATAAATCTCCCCGGCGGTTTCCAATACTTTGTAAATACTCCACCGACTTCTGCCAGTCCTCGAGTAGTATACTCCGGGCTCGGTGAAATCCGAGGCATTCCCCGGCAAGGCGTAGAGCAATTTCGTAAACACACCCACGATCACGCTCTCGCGATCCAACTGCAACGGCGTTCCCATGCCGATGGTAAGCTGCAAAACAATCCAGAAGAACACACATCGGATCCAGGACCTCGCCGAAGAGTGCGCTTCCAGACGCACTGGGCGATCCCCCAGGACTTTCGCGTAGCGAAGAAATAAGATTCTTATATAGTGATCCTTCTAGATAGGAATATGACGATTATTAACTCGAGAGAATCGCTCACCACGACGTTGGGCGACTTATAGAAGACCAAGGTCCTCCTTTCGCGCGATAGGGCCTCCTCGGATCGATTGTCGCGTTTCTTGGCGAGGTCATGGTCCTCCGATGGCGTCGGTTCGTTCTTTTGGCACATGCCGTGATCGTTCCTCGAAAATCCCCACCAGAGGACGAGGCAAAGGGCCGTCATCGAGGTCTTCATCGTCTTCAGGGATGGTACCGCTCGAATTTCGCGGACCTTCTCGGAACGGCTGCGAACCCGCTACGGTGGACTGACTTTTAGAAAAAGTGGAAAAGAGAAAAATAATACCAGCCAGGGTATTCAAAGAAAAGTGCTCGGTTAGCACCTCCCCGAGGTGATAATCTATACGTCTCGAGAAATAACGGCCCCGGAGGAGTTCAGTTACCTCGGAGGATGGCTCTTCGAGGAGCTTCTAAAAAGTCTGATGGGCCAATCTCTGCCGTTCATGGCGATGCCCCTGTCCTCTCTGTCGGTAGCGGAGGAGGGATACTCAGGCGGAAATTCAAGAATAAATGTTATCCAGGGCATGATTTCTTTCTCCTAAAATAAACGTGCCTACCCAGGTTCTCCCGAACGTTCCCCAATCACTCGGCCCTTCGGAGAAGGTCTTGGAAGGACCCGCGGATTTTCGGAAAGGAATCGAGCTCCGTTTTACAGTTCTTTGCCCGCCGACCGCTATAAATTCCATCCGGCGTATTTTCCTTTATTTTCCACCTGATATTGAACGAGGAAAGTACCAATAACCTCGGAAAACTGCGTCACGTTCTGTCGCACACACCCGGTATATGATTTCCCTTTATTCCTTGTTTTTTTTTCTCCTTTTCTATTCTTCTTCCGCCCAACTTCCAATGCCTTCCATTATTAGTTCCCCGGTGCACTTGAGAATCCGTAAAATATTCCCACTGGGAATCCCGGGGGAGAGAAACAGGGCGTGGATTCTCAGGATAAAGGCCTCGGATGAACCTATTTCATTTTCTTTTTTTTTCTTTTTTTTTTTCACAGCGAAACTTATGATCGAGACTGCCAATCTTTAATGATAACCGCTATCATGCCCGGTCTAGGTATTCCAACTTCGGCGTAAATTATCCTGCGATTTCCTGTCAAGGGCTAAGAAGAGCGTCTTCAGAAGACCTCGGAGAAGTACTCCAGCAAGGAGCTGTCGCAGTCCGAAAATATCCTCCCACACTGTCCAGGATGTTCTCGTCCAAGGATTTCCGCGGCGCGGTACTCCTGGTCGTCGACGTTTTCCTGCCCGTCGCTCGTGCTGGATGGCCTGGAAAGATAATAAATATATTAATGTTTCCAGGAGTCGGTTCCATAATTCAGCCGAACGGGGCCATGCGAATTAACGGAGTCCATGTCTCACGTGAGAAGAACCTGAAGGAGCTCCCCAAGGACCCCATGGTTCCCGTTAAAGGGCACGTCGGCAGCTTCGCAGACAGCCTTCAGGAGACAAGGACGACCTGGTTGAAAAAGCCCGATGGTTCTCTCGAGCGTTTTATAAATGTCCCAACGAGACATAAATTCCTCCGGCCCTGGAACGTGTGAATCCCGGACGCGGGGAAATTAGAGGACGTCGCTGTATGCGCAAAAGAGGGTACTTTGCACCGTGATTAACGGGGTGCACCAGGAACGAGCCCAACCCCTCACAAAGGGAGAGGTTTTCGCTCATCGGATTATGATCTGACTCAAACCATAGGCACAGGATGTACCGGGAGGAAGTACAGCGGAAATATTTCAAGGGATTTGTCACTCCCCCTCGTCCCGCTCCGAATCTTGGGCAAGAGAGGAGAGGGCCCGAATTCATCGAAATTAAACATTGAAATTACTGACAGGGGGATGCTATCTCACCGCCATGTTTAATTCCTGAAGGACACCGAGGTTCCCATAAGACCCGAAAATCGCTCGTTTTCCTACTTTGGCAAGTGCCTCTTTCCCTAAAAGTTGTAAAGCCTGGAGGATTTCTGAGTGATAATTTTATTAATTAAGTCTTTACGGTCATTAGCCCTTGACGGGGCCATCACTGGGACGTCATTAAGGATCTTACCTTCCCGTGGTTGGAAGGAACTTCCTGGACCCTCCACGGGCGATCTCTCGTGTCGAACGTACGGATCCGTTAAGGTCGAGGCGTTATACGGCAAGTTGTAATTAAACTTCACCACGTATCCCATAATTGTGCTGACGTCGACCTCCATCGGTAATCCGATCCCAAGAATCAGCTGAAACCATTATCGAGGCGCGGAGGAGCTGACTTATCCTTGCCGCGATTATCGACGATCTCGTTGGAATTACCGGCATTGAAATTACCAGAGCTTAGCTAACAACTAGGATAGGTCTAGGACGCGTCAGGATTTAAGGTGGTATGCAAATAGCATCTGAGAGGTCAATCTTTCATGAGAGTATTCCCCGTATTGGGTGTACCAATTTCTTTCGGACATTAACCCATGATTAAGGAGGTCCTAACTCGCCCTTAAACTCGCGAAATTTCATATTATATATACAACGTTTCGAAAAGTTCTATGAACAAATGTCCTTAAATTGTTGAATTTTTGCACGGATGTAAAGACCTTCTTTATAGCCTTCCTAATTACTTCGTCGAGTTTGAAACTCCTCGGTACGTCCAGTTTTGAGAAAAGTTTCGCGAACAAGACCTCTGACGTCACTTTCATGTCACCTTAAAGACTCTTTAAGCAACATGCCTGAGTTTATAATATTTAATTTCTGGACATCTCGAATATATCAAAGTGGTTCAATTCGACGCGCCCTAGATCCTTTCCTTGTGCACCCTATTGATACGCGTTTCCTCGAGTCTCCTCCAAGTACCTGAACTTTCGTCGGGGTGTACGAGCCAGGTCGTGGGAACACCAAATACCTCTTGGCCCGAAGAGGTCCGGAACTTCCGGACATCCCGACTTGTCCGGGAACGAAGTCACCGAGCACGGTTATCGAGACTATTGAGAGAAGAGAGGCCACTCGGGAGGAAGACGGTCGCAGCATCCTCGCGATCGAATCGATGGACCCTCTAGGAGATTTCGAGGTCCGACTTCTCCGGAAGTTAAGACGGACTAATCGGTTCCTCGTTACCGACGTTAATACCGCTAACGAGTTGATTAGCGCGAGCCCGGGAAGAAAAGATACACGACCCCTGAGTGGGAGTTCCTCCTTTTGTTATTAAAAAATGTTTTTTAAACCGGAGCAAATTATGAAAGGACAAGAGTCCTCCGGATATGCGTTGCGATTGTCGAGTCTTTCTACTTTCTGGTGGAATTTCAATTACTGTCTGTGCGAGGGGAAGAGGAACACGAAGCATCCACTGTCGCGAGTTGACGAGTAATGTGACTCAGGCGACTATTAATTAATAATCAGTACTGATAACTCGAGGTACAGGGAAAATTTGGGCTGGCAAGGTTCTCGAATTCTAATATAATTCGAGTTGTTACAGTATCCGACTCGTCGCATCACCAGTCATCGTCGAAGGATCCTGGGAATCGCGTGGCCTTGCTGCAGATCCTGCGAAGGGACGCGGTCGCTATGGCAACCGGCGGTATCCCCGATGACTAAAAGGAAGGGACAATTTCCACCCCTGTTGGAGGGAGCCCTCGGCTCCTCGCCCTCGAATCGTGCCAAAAGGGCGAGAAGTTCTCGGCCAAAAGGTGCACCGTCTGGCCTCCTCGTTCCCGATCCCTATCGGAGGGTCGACGACGACCTACTTTTCCCTCGATCCACTCAACTTTTTCACCGTCATCTGCAATGGGAATATATAACTCATGATCCCACCCCTTCGTAGATCTTCGCGGCTCACCCGGGGCCTGAGAAAATAATTACGCCAGGGAATAATTGCGTTCCTACGTGGGAGAAAAGTGCCCTCGATAACTCTGCCCCCTCCCTTACGGAGTTGCGATAATAATTTTCCGATATTTTTCCCAGGATAACCCCCGACGTCTGCACCCTCCCCAGGGTGAGTTCGATTGTTGATACCCGATCGGTTTAAAAATTAACGAGGAACCCTTGAAGGGACTTTTGTCGGGGGTCCACGACGACGTCCTCTCCCTGTCGCGGGGAACGCCGAGGAAGAAGAACTCCCTTAAGAAGTTACATCCTCAGACGTTCCCTCTTCCTGTCTTCGCCCGAATAGCAGGGTCTGTCCTCGAGGAAACTTCCGGCAAAGTGGATTAACTACGGACGACGGAATAAATAGAGGCACCGTTACCGGCTCGAAACAGACTTTTCAACTACATGGGTCGCGGTTGGATAGCTGGTATTAAGTTTTTAATAGAAATTACGCAGCCGCGTTTACACCCTCGGTCTTACACCGGAGGCACAAATTGCGAGGAAGATGCGTCTCGTATCCGAAGAAGATGGCGAACGACGAGAGTTGGTCGGACTAAGTGGAGCTTTACGTATTGGTCAGACTGGAGTAGATGGAATGAGTCGGGCTGAGTAGAGTACCAAGTACCGATCAGACAGAAACAGTAGAATGATTTTCGAAGTGTCGCAAAATCAAAGTACATTTTATATACATATATAAAAAGTGTATATAATACATGTCGCTGTCTTCGGCTAAGACCTTTCTCAGTGACCCAGCCCCAGGATGGCAGAAAGGTGGACGAGGAGCGTCGTGATCCTCGGCGAAGCCAAGGATCCCTCGAATGAGTAATCTGGAGATAACTCAGATTAATGACCCAAAGGATCGGTCCTCTTCAGGGTCTTCCGATCCACCGTGGGAGAGCCGAGAAGGGAGAAAATTGCCCAAAGCGAGTACTTGTCCGAGAGAGGATTCTATTTGAGGAGTCGATTTTTCACGGCGAAGCTTCGGTCCCGGATCCACGAGGACTGCACCGGGACAGGATAGATCCTTCCTAGTCGTGAAGCTCTGAGAAGGACCTCGCGGAAAGGAACCGATCGAGGGGAATTATTTCCTGCGACAAATTAATCACCACCCGGCTGACCCTCTCCTGTGAGCCTCTTTATCCGAGACGGATCAGGGGGATGAACCGTAGGAAATAGGAAGTAGGAAGGAGATTACTCGAGGCGGCTCGCAGGCAGGAAAGGATTTTTCATCGGACTACTCCTTTCAGGGGAGCCTTTCCGATGCCAGGAAAAGGGGGAAAGAGATCTACTTTATTTCCATGCCGGGGGTAAATATCGCCGTTAGGGTTGCTCGTTGGTTCGAGGGACTCCCTGGAAGGTGCACTTCAGGGTCCTCGGTGCAGGATACACGGAGGTGCTCTCATTTCGGTAGGTAGGATTTCTTTTTTAACCGTGCTATGCCCGGCATTATCGGCATTTCCTCTTTGGCCGATCGCTCCTCGAAGGGCGAAGCCTTTTCCACCCTTTTATACGATTCTCTCCCCCGGCGCCGGCGCCACTTTGAGAAGTCACTTCGAGGGCAATCAGGGACTCGATGAGACGGCTCAAAGAGCTGCAAGAAAGTTTATTTTGCCCGCGTTACCTTTATTAGACGTCTGCCTCTTCTTTCGCGAGTCGTCGCCGCCGGCGAAGCTTTCCCAGCCCTCTGTGAAGACCGTTGCATTATAGGGTAGCTCGTAATTGCATTTCAAAATGTATCCCAGCGTCATGGAAACTTCGCCCTCCATGGGTAGTCCGAGAGCGAACAGCACCTTTCCGCATTAAACGATGGGCGTTAAAGTATCTCCCTTTAGCGCGCCTTTTCCTACGAGCTATGCGAAAGAGACGGATTTACAAAGAAGCTTGTAAAAGCCGCAAAAACGGAGATTTTTCAGATCGGAGTAAACGACCTGCCGGTAGAAACAAATGCCCGACTTTTGGACCCGGCTTTCCGGGGAAGGGTGGAAACTTCTTCGCGTCCGGAAGAAGCGGCAAAGCGGCGGTAATTATTTCGAAACTCGGGGAGACGTCATCTTGGAAAGACGAGGTTTTTCAAAGCTCTCCCCCTGGACGCCTCCAGTCGCATTGTCTACGACGTTCGCCAACCGCGTCGCAGGAAACTTACCTGAACTTTCGTCTCGCTGGCTCCGGGATCAGGGAAGAGTAAATGTCTCTTCCTCCTGAAAAGATCTCCAATCTCTTCCGCTGTTCCACGGCCCCAAATCCAGGCAATTATGGTGTAAAGGAACAGCATAAAGTTGTCCATGATCGCCTTCTTTCGGGGTACTTCCGGTACTGGACCTATGCACGATCTCCAGGCTCCCGGTGCTCGATCCGTGCACGATTCCTTTTTTTTTTTTCCCAAGTTATCCTTGATGCCGAATCCGAGGAGGATTTTTTTCCTGATTATTCTCGACGGTGGACATGCGCACGATTTTTTTTTTCGGGCTATCCTTAAAGCCGGAACTGTGGAAGATTTTTTTCTTCACACTATTCTTGAGGCTGGGTCCGAGGAGGATTTTTGTCCAGGCTGCGGAATCGATCCCACGGTCGATGCTCTCGACGAAACACTCCCGGTAAATATGGTGGAAAAAAATTCCGTGTACTCGTCACTTAACGTCACCATTCTCTAACTGTACATCTAAAGTCGAGATCTCGGGAAGAAGCAGCCGAGGGATAGTCGCCTCGTGGAAATTTCGACGTCTTCGATACTTCGTTTCCTCCAAGGACCATGCCAGACTTGCTGAAGACGACAGCGTAAGCTTTAATAATTCCCCCGGTTCTCTCGTTCCATTCGCCCCCTCGTCCTCTTTCCACGATTCGAGCCCAGTTTTCTCCCGCAACCGGTCGCACGTCCTGCAAAAAGTCTCGCAGAATTATCCTCGCCGTTCGCGCCACCTCGAAAAAGTGAAAACCGAGGAAGGGGTCGCGACGAAGGGGCGCCCACTTTCCATAAAACCGGAAGACGTCCTAGTTAAACAACGGAGACGAAATGGGGCGAGAAGGGTATAAAATTTAACGGCGTTAGTATCTTCTCTTTGGCGGAGTTTAAGCTCCCCAAGAATTGCGGTCCTTAACTGGAAATTTCGTTAATACGAGTCCCCCGAACACCCGCGCTAGGATCAAGGATAACAATGGGATCGGTAATTTGCAGGCTATTTATCCTGAGCTCGACTTTCCGGTGGGGAGATTCGGTCAGGGTGGAGAACTCGGAAATTGCGAAAATCCTCCATCGGCCGATCAGAGCTCTCTCGTTTCCGGAAAACAGCGGCATGGGCGTGAGTACGATGTCAGCCATCTTCACCGAAACCGGACTTGGCGATAGAAATGAATAAATAATTACCCAAATTCACCGGCTCGCAGATCTTCTTCGCCCTGGCCGTGCCCCTCGAGGAGCCTCTAAACCAGGTCTCCCTCTCGTACTTCTTCGAGGCGACGTACCAGTTGCCTCCAAATTCCACGGATTTCGGTCCATGGCTCAACCCTGACGAGTACAGAAGGAAAAAGCGAAGCCTAGACAGAACCACCACCTACGGAATCATCGAAAATAAATTCGAAAGGTGAATGGACGACGTAGAGACGCACAAGAATAAACATGAAACGTTACTTGCTACCCTTGCTTTGCAGGATTACTTGCAGAGTCGTTTAACCGAATTACCTCCTTTCCAGTTTCGGATATCCGGGCAGGGAGTGTCTCCTGAGATCGATCTGCGAGGCCTCGCAGCATCCCTTGGAGCACAATGGAGTTTTGGGCGACATCCTCCGTGTCATCTTCGCGTAAGCTCTGAAATCAACTTCCATATCTAGTCAAAGTCGACTCGGACTATCCTTAGAGAAAAATTCGTACGTGCATTTCGACGATACCGTCCACCCTATCCGACTCGAATCCTCCGATTATCGGTGTCGAACATCGTGAACAGTGTCATGAAAATACGTGTTATCACCGCTGAGAAAAAATTTCCCCGGGTCAGTCCGTGCCGGATAGCGCGAATCGTCGTCGACCCGACTTTCGGAAAGGAACTCCTCAGGATGTCGACAAAATTGTCCCATTGCCCCCGTTAAAGGAAACTCAGGTATTTGAAGAGAGGAGTTTCGCGTAGCACTCTCACGGATATCAGCTTGGCGGATGGCAAGCTTTTTATCGGAAAGCAGGTGAACGCCGGGCTAATCGGGTCCGCGATTAGGAGGAACGTCCCTCCCGAGGGTGTCCCTGAAATATGCAGGGACCACTCGGGAGCAGGTCGGATTAGGTTCCTCCAGGAACGTCGATCTCACGCAGCGCGTCTCGTGGCTCGCGGGACAAAAGGAACGCCCGGGGCCCTCGAAGGGGGAGGCGGAGGAAAAGTAAATTCGGTTAGTGTGCCCCCCTCGCGGCCGGATACTCTCGAGCCAGGGTCGCATGAATAAAGGAGGGGCCCGCCGGCAAAAGTGCATTGTCGTCGAGGAACCCGAGTTTCCCAGGGAAAATGGGAAAATGGTAAAAGCGGGCCACCCTTGGCCAGGAACCCGTCTAAGGAGGCCGCGTGTTCCAGGCCGTCGACTTCCCGCCCGGAGGACCTGCCCGAAGAGGTCCTGAAGGCTGAGCACCATGGTAAGGATGGGTCCTGCGAGGGATACGAGAAGATCTGCCCCCTAGGACTCCTCGACCTGGTCGGGACCCTTCTTTAACTCGTCCAGAACGTCCCTCGTAAGAACCGTTCTTCAAGATCTTGGGTAACGTCTCGAACCTCGAGTACCATCTTCGGTACCTTCCATGGAGACACTGAACGAGACATATGGGAATGAAGAGAAATTCATAAATTATTATTCCTGGTCCTTGTTAATCTCCTTCCCACCGGAAGCTGCAATAGGATGTACAGAAGAGCGTCGGAACGGCATCACGCCCCTCCACGAGGGGTTGTACGAAAAGGAAAAAATAAAGAAAAATAAAGAGAAAGAAAACGGCGCATTCGAAACGAGAGGAGGGCTTATCTGCCGAAGAAATTGCCTTAATTCCCGCCGATCCGTTTTGCCCTTTCGGACAATGGCACGGACGGCGCGGAGGAGCGAACAAAGATACCGCTCCCCTGACGCGGGCTTCCAGGACAGAACTTTGCCGAGATAAGCGGAATAAAAGAGTAAAGGGGAGTAAGTTATTAACACCGCGGAACAAAGTCAAACGCAATAATAATAATCCCATTTTCCCCGCGGTAATCAAGGCGATTATACAGCGTCAGACCCACAGGGGGGGGAGGAAAAATTCCAAGTTCGGAGTCGCCGGGCGGAAACTTCGTTCTCGCTCCCATTACCGGTATCTCTGTCGCGACGGGACCAAAGCGGATTCCGCGGACTTAAAGCAACGAAGGATCTAATAGTAAAAAGGACTGGATTCGACGCTCTTTTAAAAGCGAGCCGAGTCCGCAAGTGGCGGGACATAAAACGCGGGCGAAACGCAGAGGCCAGGTAGAAGGTTGCCGAGAGAGGTCAAGGGCGGAATCGCGAAAGAGGAATCGACGCTTCCGGGCGGAGAAAAATCGATCACGGGTGCAACCATCGGAATGCCTCCCAGGATCCAAATGCATCCTCGGGAGCATAACTGCACTCGGTGCGCCGAGGTAACGCAGTGAACGAATTTGCATCCGCGAATCTCGCATCCGCATAAACCGCGTCTCGCGTTTCCGGGATTCCCGCTAACGAGGGTTAACGATAGACAGTCAAAATCTGGAGCGATCCGTCATTGGGAGGAGCAAGGATGCTGCCAAGGGTGGTATCCAAATCTTGACCCGCCATGTTCGGTTCTTCACTCGTGCACCTCGGTGATGTAGTCGTAAATTCCGAAGGGGCAGAGGGGGTAGGTCGCAAAACAGCCCTCCGTCGAGTCCACTCGTTCTGCCAGGGTGTACTCCAGGGGTAAACCCTCGTCGGCGGAGGAAGAAGGCCTGAAAGGAATCCTCGATTACCCCCGTGGACTTTTAATCACCGCCAAACGAGATAAGAAATTAATTCCCGGCAGGCAACTTGCGTTACGCTGCAAGGGTGCAGAGGGGGTGCCCAAGAGGGGTGGTAATTCGAAGCGTGTAGCGTTGCATATCGATGCGAAGTAGCGCGAGGGGTCCTATATTATCCCGTATTATCGGTACCATCGGGCCAGAGCAGAGGAGGGGGCGGAATAAAGGGGTGTTGCCGCGCTCTCCTCCACCCTCCCGCGGGAAGATGACTTACGTGAAGACAATTCGCATAATGTCGCCCAGGACGCCGTTGCGAAGATGCACCGGATAATGCGCCGTCTCGCATATGGATCGCAGGAGGCATTGTCGTCCCGGGAATCCGATCCTGGAAGCGGTAAAGGATCGATTATCGGGTCATCCCGTAAACGACGAGCCAGGAGACAAATAGCTCCCCTCCTGGCTGGGGAGACAGAAGGTGTCGCGCTATTTATCCGAAGGTGGAGGCTTCCTTCCGGTACGAGACACGTTGTCGAAGGAGTGACGAACGATGAAGAAATGGAATTGCCTTTCACGGGGGAGCGATACTCCGGGAGGAGTGCTTTTCATGGATTCCTCGTACGAGGACGAGGCGTTCCCTTCCCTTCGGGATCCCGTCGGCGATCCCGGCGTTCCCGGCGTCTCCGGAACGGAAAAGCATCGACCGATCCCGGTACGTTCGACGTCGACGAATGAATTATCTCGCCTGATATCGAGGTGACCGATACACTATGGGTCACCATAATCCATGAGATCCTTGGTAAGAAGGACGTGGCACTCCCGATTCCTTTAATCTCGTTTCGGATTTGACCGACAGCATTCCTTCCCAGGATTTCGGTTCTGAATAAGGTATCTATTTCATGAATTATTCCGGGCGTTGATCTCTTAGAGGAGCTCGGTCGATATCTGCGGAGATAGCGTTCGCGTCCCTGGGTGCGATCAGCTGATCGGTCCGTCGCGATCAGCTGATCGGTCGGCCACGATCAGCTGATAGCGAGAAATCGCTACCCATGCGTCGGACCGTATTCCGAAGACCGGAAATACGAAGACCAGGGTCCCGGCATGGGTGTCCACTTTATTTGCGTAATACCTTCGACAGGGATTTCCTTCTCCGAGGGAAGGACGTTCGTTCCCCGGGAGCGGATCGATGGTAAATTCGGCTCGAATCGAGGGAGGCAGGGTTCAACCAGCCTTGGTAATATTTCAATCGAATCAAGGGATGATCCGACTCCTCCGTGTAATTCGAGCATCTCTAGTTCTCAGTCCACCTCCACCAGCTTGGATTCCCAGTCGCTTAGTCCAAGGATCCAAGAAGCAGGAACTCACGATTCGAACTTGGCCTCCAGCAGGTTGTAGATCGTCCTGCGATCGATGGATCGCCTCCCCCTTCTTCGTCCTTCCAGATGCCATTCCGTGACGTTGCTCGGCAGCTCGTAATTCGCCTCGAAGAAGAAAGCGACGGAAATGGACTTCCTAGGATCGTCCAGTGGAATGGCGAGGGCGAAGAACAACTGCAAAAGGACGCAACGTTAAAGCTCCTGCAAGGACGAATTCCTGCCACGACACGAGACGGGAAAAAAAGGGTAGAAATCGCGTCTCCGCCGTTTGTCCCTGAACGAGTGAAAAGACCTCGCATCGAAAGCCAGCTCCCATATCGCGGATATCCAGGGAACGACGGACAGGGGACATTTAACCCTTCACTTGTTGCTTCCTCGGCCATTAACGAAACCGAGCCGGTCGAGAGGGAAGAACAGGGAGAAAGAAAACCCAGGGAGAAACGGCGGAAAATGTGAAAAGAGGGCGATAGAGGAAAGCCGTGTCGACGTCAAGGAAAGCTCGGACAAGGTCCTGCCAGGAATGCATTCCCATGCCAGGATGCATGCGTATGGATAAACGATGAAACATCTGCCAGGGACAAACCCTTTGCTCCTGGAGATGCGCGCTTAATGAGGCCGACTTTCTATTACGACTCCGTGGAAAAGACCGGGTCTAGTCGGTAATTACGACGGGACGATGCGATGGAAACTTGCTCCCTCGACCCGCCGTTGCAACTGCATTCTTTCCCGCAACCGGTCCCGTTTCATCGATAATGGACCCGCGATTACTTCGCGGGGTATTGCAATTTTCCGCCCCCCGGGTGATCCCTTTTCCAAGCACCCAATGTCTTCGAGAAGACGTCAGAGATTAAGCCGTCTCGAAGGGAATTCCCTGGCAGGTGCAGGTGCATGCCTACCCCCATCTCGCTCTCTTCAGGGTAGGTCAGGGCTCTGATGTGACGACGCGCTGCGTCGACCACGTGGTTCCCTGCATCGACTGCAGATACCACGCATACAAGCACGGCGATCCAAGGGTGGAACATCGTCCTCTCGACCTGGGGGGGAGAAAATGATCGTTCGTTAAACCAGAATGTCCAGAATTCATGACCTAGGCCGCGCCTTCCTTTCACGTCCCTTAATTCTTCCTCCCGGAATAAGAGGTGAGACCTCCCTGCATAAATTCAGCAAGGGGGGTGGAGGGGCGGCCGGTCTCTTAGGCGACGCTTTTTCATACACCCCTCGGAGGTATATTTCATTCTAAAGTTACGCCGGGGAAGGACGAGCGGATCCTTACTCTTCGCTCCTTTTATCCCCACTGCGAACGGCGCCGACTGGTATCGGGTCCTCCTGGATCTGAAATCCGAATATTATTAATTACAACCATCAAGACGTTATTATTAGCCGCAGCCCCCCTCTCTCTATCTCTCCCTCTCTCGAAGCAGGGAGCTTGTGGAAGGATATTTCAATTTTCATCCCCTTCGTTTTTTCAACAGAGAGCGCCCCGTCCGGACGGACAGCGGGGAGTCGGCGACAATTGGTCGAGCCGACCGGAGAGAAATTGCATTCTCCCTCGCACCGTTGACCCTCGCGTCATTTGATTTAAACAAACCGTCCACCCTCGCGGTCCCGAACTCGTTTCAACCCCTGGACGCTCAAAGCGTAATGCACTTTGAATATAATCCCGGAACCGCCGCCGCGACAGCCGGACTGGAGACTTCGGCTCCAGGGCTTGCGAGTGGTTTTTGCAGCCGACCTCCCAGGACGATTCGTCCAGGATGATTGCCAGACCCACCCTGACCAGGAATGGTTCTTCCCAAGGCATCGAGACTCCTGTGAGCCCTTCATCCCCCATTTTGTACCGAGGTGCCATTCCCTCGGAAATCAGTGAAATCGACTTCCTTCGTTGATAACCGATTGCCTTTGACATCAAATGATAAGCAACAATGCGATTCGGTAACAGGTGACTTTAAAATTGTGCCAATGTTCTTGCGATTTTATTTAAATCCATGACTTCCCGAGTGAACAACCCCTCCTTTTGTACAGATCCCGAGATGCCTCCTGGTGAAGAGGACGCAAAAATGCATCTCGCCAATTTCCTCGGCTCTTCCGCTTTCCTTATCCGGCCTTAGGCTAATTCTAATAAGTGATCCGCTCGCTGTTTCCTTTCTCCGTCTTCGAGGGGCTCGTATAAAACACGGCGCACAAACGGCATCCGAGGCTCGCTTTTGAGTCGGCACGGTAAAGAGAGATCGTACGTAAAACTTCCTACTTCGCCGTTGGTAAAGGCCGGCCTTCGGGACCAAAGAAATCTACGTGTTTTTAATCTTTCTTCGGATCCCTCCCCCGAGTTTCAACCGGAAGGAGGGAAAGAACGAGTTACTCGGGTCGTTACTCTACGGCTCTTCGGTTATTGCGGTTGGACGGGCAAAGTCGTACCTGCAGGATTCGACTCTCGGACACTCCGAGTCCTTGGCCACGAGAGGATTCACTGGTTACTGGGAAAAATCCTAAGGATACCAGGATCCCTCTCGGAAGTGTAAATTCCATCGCACACTGAGTTGATCCTTTTTTTCTTTTTCTTTTTTAAGTACCCGTGCTTGGCGAACCAATCAGCGCCAGTTCTGTAATCGCTTCTAAGTAAAGAGAGACGTTCCTGGTGACGGTCAAAATGCCGGGTCCTGACTCTGTTAATTTCCATCGTCAATTTCCCCCCGAGCAATATTAGCCAAGGATCACTCTCCCGCTAGGAAGGAAGAAACGGAGCCAGTGAGTTCTCGCAAAATTGCCGGTGATTAATAGAATATCTAGGTATATCTATTTACATTTAGGAAAAACGATGGCCGGTCATCGGACGCTACCAGTGTTACATATGGACGACTTAGTACATATCGACTTCCTCGCGTAATCCCGGACTTTTTCTGGAAGCTCCAGTAAACGAGGGATTCGCGGCACGTCCTATCGATAACGATAACGCGAATCTGGAGGAGGACTAACGAGTCGCCAGAGTGGAATTTCCGCGGTCCATTTCGAGGAAAGGAATTCATCCCCCGGGACCGAGGAATACCAATGGGCTGTCCTTAATGACCGTTCGGTTCCTCCGCAAGTTCTCCCCAGGTTCTGCCGAAGGTTGTCGCGCGATCCCGCAGTTCCCGAGGAGAGGACTCCTCTCCCGGGTGGTCTTTAATAGCACCTGATCTCGTTGGAAAAAAAAAAGTTCCTCTTCCATCTTAGAAAAAGTTCCCTCCGCTTAACACGCCAGATAGGCGCATCCCCTGTTCCCCGGTGTTCCAACAAAGCTCTCTTCGATACCCGCAACCAGGGGGTTCTCCAAGCGAGTTGGGGTCTTCATTCGACAGCAAATAATCCCATAAGGTCGTAAATATGTCCTGCGAGGCTCGCACCCTTTTCACCCCGACGAAGGAGAGTTCTCGGCTAGCTGGAACGCCAGCTGAATAGCGGAGAGACGGTACATGGGAAGATGAGATCCTGAGACGTCGTTTGAGACCGTCTCGAGGCTGAGGTTCTTCCGCACGTACACGCAGAGTGGTCAATAGGATGATTTCCTTAAAAACGCGCGAGCAAGCGTGCTCGTCCTTTGCATAGAAAGAGGTCTTCTCTTCAGGATCAGGGATGGTCCTCGCGTTGGACCGAAGCGTCGCCGCGGCTCGCCAGGGTCCTCTTCGGATTCCCTCTCGATTGGAATCGTTCCTTACGACGGTCGCCCGTCGTAGCCCGGCCACTGGCTGACAAAGCCAATTTTGTAAAGTGCGCCTCCGGAGCCGGACGTCTCGAATGGGGCACGTGGGACGAGGAAGGAGGCTGGCCAAGAAATATGAGAGGGAGCCCCTACGACCGGAACTCCAGCTGCACAGAAATGCCCAATGGTCGTTAATTATCTCCAAAACGAAAAATCCATTTAACGCCAATTGCTCCTTTGCTAATTACCTACCGTTAATTAGCGGGCTAGAAGGGGTACTTAAACTTCTGGCTTGTCCAACGCACTTGGAACTACGTGACCAATGAGAGTTCATAGAGTTACCAAATTTGATGTACTCCAAATGCATGTCGTGGATTACTTGGTCAGTTATGGATTTCTGGCCAGTTTGGTCCTTTTATCCAGCGACTTGTGTTGTGGCTCCGGATCCAGGGCGAGAAATATTACCTCGACTGTTGCCAGACAGATCCGTTCGATTGGGTTCCCAGATGGAAGTGCAGCGGGGGTAATTATCTTCGGTTAGGCTAAAACTCTCGTCGACTGTGTGGGAATAATAAGGATTAATATTCACAGATATTCTTCGCTATTGGCATTCCGCTTGAGATTCCGGACAAGTCTGTGACTTTTTCCTTTTACTTCGAGGCGAACTACGGCTTACCCAACTCGAGCGATTACTACTATTACGGTGATTACTGGAAGAAGAGACGCTTGGACAGAAGTTTGACTTACGAGATCGTCGAAAGTAAATTTAAGAGGTAATTTATATTTAGTCATTTCTCCTATCAGTGCTTGTGATTACACATCTTAAGGCGTAATGATGAATTATATCAGTGCAGGATTCCCGGGAAGGTCGTGCTTACTCCGAACTATTTGCGAAATTACCAAAAACCCCATTTTGGAAAATGGTTTGGTCGGCGACATTCTGCGTATCATTTTCACGTACGTTTATAAATATTTAACGTAGACTAGGTTCCTTTAAGTCGTTGTATTAGTCCATAGTTTATTTATTAGACGTCGTAGCAGGTACTATTTACAATGTGCGCAATTTATTTTTTCCGTAGTCCGTCTTCTTCCAAGGATGAAAATCTGCCGTCAGATATAAACGAGGCAGAACATACGGAAGATTGTCTCGATCGTTTCCAGGGATGTCCCATAAATCTTCTTGACCACATAAGCATTTGATAATGAAAAGTAATATCAGCGGATGAGAGAATAATTTCTATAAACTTAATTGTATGTACAATTAGTAATACAAGGTGTGTATTAATATGCATAACAAATAATATTCTATATTCACTGGTTAATAATGTATATACAAATAAGGTGATACTTGAAATACTGGCTAACTCGTGCTGAACCAATCGGACCCCATGGCACCAAAAAACGCTGCTGCTCCAGATTTTATCGTCGTTCCAGTTGGGTCACTCTTTGGAGGGACTTTAATGAGTGCCTTCTTGCGCTGTATGCACATATTAATTAATTATCAATAAATATTCAAGCTCGATGGCTCTCAACGCCTGATTAAAAGAATAATAGGCAAACACGAATAGGGTTCAAGTAAAAAAAGTAATTAAAATAATTAACACTCAGCATGCTTCGTTCAGACATTGAAAAGCAAGGAAAAAGATAGAGCTGCAACGTTGTAATAATTACGCGATAATTCATGATTATTAAAAAAAAAAACCTGTTTATTTTTCGTTATGTAAGTAAACATAGGCAGACACTTCTAAAATTGTTACAAAAGATACTTTGCCAGCTTACCGATATCCACGCGCATACTTATCTGCCTACCTTAAGCAAGCACCGATCTAAAGATATACATTGAATCGTGAAAAAGAAAAACTGTAACCGAAGGAACTCATTCATCTCCATTTCATTCAATAATTGTACATAAAATCAGTGTACGAAAATGTCTTCTGCGAATAAAACTCTAATAACCTCGATGGTGAAAATATTTGTGCAAATACCTGAATTTTGTCGGGTATCGAAACCGATGACAGAGGCAGATTTCTTGCAGGTGCAGTTACTGCTAGCGGAGGCAACCAAGGAGCTCCGGTGCATAATGCAAGTACTCCTGGAGGATTCGATATAGGTTTTGTGGAATCACTTACATTGTACTCACTACGTGCACCTAATATAGAATGGAGTTGTTCGGCATGAGGTACTAAGGTTCCATATATCAACTGAAATAGTTAAGTTAATTTACACTATCGCAGAGTACAGTACATTTAAAAAAACTGATAATTGGCTAGATTACGATAATAAAATGTTATCGTACCAAAGACCTCTGGACACTCTTCTTAACATTTCCATGTATGAAAGGATAAAACACATCCAAGTCGAAAGGATCGATCTTCAACAGGACTTTATCACAGACTTCCGCTGACTTTTCCATCAGTACTTTATTCTCTCTGGCTACCATTAATAACGTGACATATTTTACATCAAAAAGAACTTGAAAGGCTTGCTTTTGTCGAAGTCCTGTACACTCAGACATTTTTTGGTAGTAATCGAAAACAATTAAGACTACGTCTTCGATAATTTTATAGAGGATTTTTCTGCAAAAATTGAATCAGTTACTAACCTGAATAAAAATCTAAGCTGCCGTTAATCATAATAGGAACACTTACTTTGGAATAGTATGAGGTATGATTAAGTTCAGGTCTCTGCACACATCTGCCAAAAGTTTTTGTAAAGGAACCGATGGCTGATACGGCACAAGAATTTCAGACTTGATTCTCTTTCCCTCCTCGGCTTCTTCTTCGATCATTATTTTTTCCCATTCTGAGATCGTCAGATGAATACGAAATTCATCGACGGATAACTTTAAATGTCTGTCCCTCTGTTCACACAATTTCACTTTATACAAATTTTCCCAAATTGTCCATGTAAAGATACTTTCTTCTTTCAAACTATCACAAATTGACTGCCACTTGACGTTTATCATGGTCAAGCTGGACATCTTAGAAAGCGCAAAACATTTATTTAAATTAGGGCATAAAGATGTCAGGGCTTGAAGAAATCGAGCCATTACTATAGCATTTGTCTCTCGTCTTCCAAATTTCGGTTTTTCAGGGATGCATTCTTCTCTAATAAATGTTTTAATGTCTTGGATCTTACTAGTACTAACATTCTGCAAATCTTCCTGCAGTTCTTCACGATCAGCAAATTTATTAGACACCACTGAAATATCTATCGTAAGTAAATTGTTCTTCGCTGACATAACTTTATTCGTCTCATACAAATACTGTTCTAAATCCAAAAGAAGATCCAACAAGCTCTTGTCAAAGTCTTGACAGAGCTTGACTAGACTGGGTGAAAATCCTTTACTCTTTATAAGCAAGGACCTTTTGTTATCGGCATAACTATTTTTTGTTAACTGTTGAGGAATATCGGCTGGCGAATCTTTCCAAACATACCAGCGCAGGTCATGTTCAGGAAATTCATGCTGTTCTCGAGATACTTTGCTCAACAAATCTGAAACCGCTACCTTCAAGTTGGTCAAAGCATTGTTCCATTTGTCGACAATGATACCTGTTACAATGTAATACGACAATCATCATTAGCAATATTACAAAATCATAAATAAATGCTACAAAAGTTACTTTGTTTTATTACGCCGTTCACGTACCCTTTATTCTTTTTGTAAGAAGAGGTTTAAAAAATTCCGCCCAGAAATTTAAAACTGGCAATGATAATCCTTTCCACATTGAAACCCAATTTTCTGGAATGTGGACTGTAAGAACCTCCTCACGGACATTATATATTCCACGAACAGATGTTATCAAATTCAATAGTTTGGTCATTTCAATATCTATTAATTCTCTAACCCACTTAAGCCAAGTATTTATACTTTCCTGAATTTCTGATAATGACAGATCCTTAAACTGAATACCAAAGAAAGGTTTATGATTTGTTGCAATTGTTGGCAGCAACTTGTTTAACAACTCACTGCTCAAATTTAGATGTAAGAGCATGGAATGTGCTTCCAGATGTACCATAGATTTAATGTGTTGGGAGATGAGGCCATCATTTTTGTCATTAGCTTCTTAAACAAATAAAATTAATTCACATATCATATTAGGATTTCTAAAAAACTTTAACCTTATTACTTATTCAAAATTAAATGAACTCACTCACGAAGCAGGTATAGATCAATGTGACGGTATCATTTAACAACTTAATGCACGATTTCACCCTGAACTTTACGGTATGATCGCAATCACCTTTAACAATTTCTTCAATGGTACGACTTCTTTGAACTATCAACTTTTCCAATAAAGCTGGAGCTGAAATTTTCTCTAAAATCACTAATGAAGCCAGAACATTTGCAGCAGACTATAACAAAACAATTACATAACAATATGTAATTACATACGAAGGATGTCAGTTTTAAATCTGATTTACAAACCTCAGGCAACAAATCCGATGACAATAGTATTCTATTACATTCTTTCGGAATAACTGTTTTAAATTGACTTATCGATTTCCATTGCTCAGTGACTATTGGATATTTATTTAAGAGCTCCTCGTCTCCGACCTCTAATTTCAAACTATACTGCAAGTGCTGAGCAAGTATGAAGAGCTGTGTAGCTAACAGAATATTTTTACTATCTATAGCGGTCCAAATCTTTTCTGGCACATCCATTAAAATCTTTAATTGCATCACTACAGAATCCCGCTTTTCTTGAAATTCTCTGGAAACAGTTTAAGCATATGTTATAAAAACAATCATAGAAGCAATAATAACCAACTCTTGATCGACCCTTGCAAGTGACAATGACTCACCTTTCTGATTTCGTTTCAATAGGCACTATTTTGAAACCTATTAAGTACTTTTGTTGCAAAAGGTGAAACGTCTCTTCCAGCTTAGCCATCCTCTCGATAACCTGCTCTGATGTTTCTTTCATTTCTGTTATCGCATCTGCAGCTTGTATCAAATCTCTGTACCTCTCACTTACAAGAAAATAATAATGTCATTATTTAATAGGAAAAATTAAGACGTTCCTCAATATGTAATGTAAATAAAACTAACCTAATCAAAGTTCGAAGCTCAATTTTCTTACGCTCGCTTTCGATTTCAATTTTCTTTTGAATTTGCTCAATCTCCTTTATTGTGTGCTCTTCGAAAAGCTTGTCAATATCCAAGTTTAAATAATTTGTCACCGGCATTTTCTTCGATAACTTGTTTTTGACAGATCGAGCTAATTACCACACTTCACTGACTTGAAGGATTCAAACGATTCAAAAATTCCCATAGAAGCCCAGAAGGATACGAATATTTGATGCTCAATAATTAGTACGTTGGTCAGAAGATGGCGGCGCTGTGGTCATCTCTCTCTATCTCTTTTTATCTTATAGCAATACCTAGCAGTCTCTGTATCTAGCAGGTTACACGCACTTTCTTTATCTTATTTGCAGTACCTGTCTATATTCATCGCAAGTGTGCTGCGTGTACACTTTGACTATAAACTTTTGTAGTCAAAGATGCATGTATTATGTCCATACATACATACATACATCATACATATGCATGAAAGATAAAATGTGAAGAAACAAGAACGTTCGACAGTGATAGATGCTGCCGAGTGTTCTTTTAGCTAAAGAAATGAAGATGAGATTAACACAATATAAGTACCTTGCCAGTTAAATTATATTTATCATAACATGTAAGGTGCTGTAAAAAAGCTCGAACTATACAAAATAGCAGGAAATGACTAATGTACGAAGGCTTAAATAATCCACCACTCGCTCTAAATTCAAAAGGTCAATCGAAAATTGTAACATTTATATTATTAGTACATGATTTCTACAATGTTAATACCAATTCTGATCGATTGTGAACATGTATGTCATTGATACACCTATTATTCATGAATGTGCGTTAACGCCAACACTTTCATCCTCAAAACAAAAAAGAAGAGTCATATGATCGTGAGAATTATTGCATGTAGACCTCAAAGATTCTCCTTCACGCCGACAAGAATCTCCGGTAGCTGGAAAGTTATGCGCGCCTTACTATTCTCAGAAACGTCTTGATTATCGGCATGATTCTTATAAAGAGAATTACCTGTAACGAGACTAGAGGGTGTCGGTTGATTTCAGAGGTCGAACCGAAGCGCAGATGAAAACTTTCTGAAATCACTTCGTCACTATCCTTACCCATTAGTGAGAAACTGGGCAACGACAGCTCGATTGAGAAGGACTATTCTTCGATAACTCCTAAGTCGTTTCTCACCGAAAAATCGCGTTTTGGAGCCACTGCAAGAAGACGAAAACAGTTCTCTCGACATTTGCAACATGAGATCCTTCGTATCTTTGCGCGAGGTTTAAACGAACAGTTTTCGCAGTCAACTCTGATTGAGACACAGCCTAAGAACTTGTGTAAATCGTATTACGATCAACGTAAAATACCGATTGCTATGGTAAATCACGACTGACGCTGCGCTTAAACGTCATCGACCGAACTTCAGTGTTCGATTTTCCTGTTTTCGAGGCATTGGATGTTGCTGAGCTAGGAGTTGGGCTCTGGGAAAGAGAAGCACGCTCGTCGTTACTAGATTTCTCCCGCTCTAACCGTTGCTTACTAAACTTCCCCATTCCAGGACGATAGATTTCCATTGCAGGTCGGTCCTAAAATATATATAAATTACAACGTTAGCTTATAATGAATCAGCAAGCATTAATCTCTTCCTCAACGTTACCTTATTTCTGATTCTGCGTTCCAATCGTGGATCTTTCTTGTCCTTTTCTTTATCGTCGCTCTCGTTCTTCTTCAAATTATTTTGGTCGCCACCATCTAATGATTTGTGACGACGAAGACACCCTCCATCGCCACCTCCGCCTTCTCCTCCACTTTCCAACGAGCTTCTTCTCTTGGTAATTTTCACGTCGATCATCGCATCGCGTCCATCGTTACTCGTCTCTTTATCTATTTCCTCGATAGACCTTGATTTTGCTACTTCAGAAGATTCACCTTCCTCTTGCGTCCCTGTTAATGCATCCGTATCTGCAAACAAAATTTAACGTTAGATGAAACATACTTTGGATAACAGGATCTGACCTAAATACCAAAAATAAGCAAAAACGGATCGATGTAAGCATATTCAACATTTTGTAATTTTGTCGCGAAAGAATTGCGCGTAATTGCATGTCAAACATACCCCGAGCATTCGGTTCTTTTATTGCTTCATCAGTTTCCACCTGTTCTTCTCTCATACTATCCTCTCCTGGTTCTACATCATCGTCCTCTGCTTTGACTCTTGACTTATCGTTACTTTTCTTAACATCGTCCTTAGTAACTTGACATTTTTCTACTCGTTTCGGCACAGGCACCACCTCGACCTTCTTCTCCTTCCTTTGCACCAGGTCTCGGTCATCTTTCTTTGGTTTTGTACCATTATTGCCTTCTGCAACAGTTTCAACACTTTGCTTCTTCGTTTCGGCTAGTCTTTTCTTCTCCTGTCTCATTTTCTCGTAACTCTTACCACGTTTTTCCTCCACTCGTCTTTCCTTAAATTCCTTATTCTCATCTTTCGGTTCAACCTTTCGTTCCTCCTTCAACTCCATTTTCCTGTCGTCTCTAAGATTGTCTCTCTCTTCCTTCCTTCCATACGGTTTCTTTTCGTCGTGTTTCCGGTGTTGTTTCATTTCTCTCTCTTTATTCCTGTCGTCCCTTTCTCTGTAACCTTTCACCAGTGGTTTAATATCTCGGTCTCTTGGCAATTTCTCCCGCACTTTATCTTCCCTCTTGTTACGAATTTTCGTGTCTTTAGGAGAGACCTTCTCATCTTTATCTTCCTTACTCTCTTTCATGCTCGTATCTTTTTCTTGGTCTGGATTCTTTAACACCTGTAACAGAAAAATAGTTGTACCTCAGTAATGTGTAGAAAAGCAGTATTTAAATACAAACTTACTCGATATTCAGTTGTATTTCCATAGAAAAAATATTTATCATGTCCCAAATAGAAAATTCACAAATGTCGCTATGTTTTAACATCGGTAAATAATCTATAATAGTTCTGTCAATTGTATTAACCATGTTGAGGCAAAACTTTATTATATACAAGACGAGTGACAATAAATTTCGTATACTTGTATAAATCCTTATAAGGTTCGTGTACAACGTAATCGAAGATGCCTTAGACTTAATAAAAGTATCAAAAACGTTCAATGGTCATACATTGAAAAAGAAGATGGTGACTTGCCAGGATTGTTATTACAAATTGTTAATATAAGAAATAAAAGCAACATGAATTTTTCCCTTATTTTGCTGCTGTTAATTCTTTCATGAATTTTTACGAAATCCTAGCAGCCCTGTTTTAGTGACTGTCATAAAAGGACATATCTTGCTGCCTTCGAGTACGGCACTGCAGCTCTTTGATTTCAACAAATTACTTAACATCTTGTATTCCCATATTGTGTGCACATTTGTTAAGTCACTTTTTTGTGGACATGGTAAGAACTCATAACTACCAGAGGACTGAACGACTCGGACATTGCATTTCTTATTAAGATTTTTACTCTTCACTTTAACACTATAACGATCTTGTCTATTTCTTCTCCAAGCACTATCTTCGCTGGAATTATCTATTTCACGAGAATCGAACAATTTCCTAAGAGTCGATTTCTTTGTATCATTATTTCCGTACCTCTCAATGTGTACTGCGGTAAAGTTTTTTGCACAGTTTTCATTTAATTCTGAACTTTCATGAGATTGAAAGGGAATATCAGAACTATCATTTGTTTTCAATGTAATGTTAAAACTGACAAAAGGAACATCTATTCTGGATTTAGTATAGGACAAGAAAATTTCATCTTCATCTTCATTATGATTTTCCAAAAGACCAGCTTTGAGTTTGGGAATTGAAGAAACAGTATGGAGAGGATACTCAGTTTGAGCAAGTTCGTTTCCACACATGGACTGTAGGAGGAAGCTTAATGTCAGCGATGTAACAATGTAAAAACTATTAATATTATTAAAAAAATCATCTACAGGTTAATCTTTTGTATTATAATTTCATGCCATGGACCTAGCAATGTAGTGATGTAGAAACAGAAAATCAATTAAATCTGTGATTTCACTGTATACTACTATTTTAAAGTAAAACTTAGCAGTAATGACACATTTATTACCTTAGATATAGTTGGTTCCTCTTTGGCTCTTCGTCTTTCCATATCCCTGCGTCTTCTTTCTTCACGTTTCTCATCCCTGAGTCGCTGTTTCTCTTGCTTCCGTTGTTTCAAATATTCTAAAAGCGGTGTACTCGTAACCTTTTTCGGTGTGTCTGGAAACAAAAAATGACAAAACTAAAATGTAAATGTTAATAGTACAATATTTATCTCACTAGTGGCTATGCAATGCCAAACAAAAATTATATGTATAAAATACGCACTGTCAGGTGGTTGATACGAATATTCTGTCTTTGGCTGACTCACTCCAGAATCAGCCTCTTGATTCTTAAGGCTTTCCAAGAAACTGACATAATAAGGATCTGACTCTATCGTGCCACATTTAAGATCCTTTTTTTTCCCAACTCTTTTCTTAGGTAGCCGTTGAAAAGGTGCAAATTCCACAACCGCCGGATATTCAGTACCTTTGCCGTCAACGAACACATAATTGTCAAACTTCTCTCGAAAAATGAAGATATCTTGTTGTTCAACGAAGTTAATATAAGCACGTGAAAATGCGAACTGGCCCATAGACATATCAGCCTTGACAAAGTACAGATAATCATGCTCAGGTAATGGAGAAATCTGCTCAAGGAACTGATCCTGTGTCATTGACGGGGGCAATCGTCGCACTACAACCTATAAAATAAATATCAAGAATGAATAATTCAATGATGATTTCTTATTCAATGATCGAAAGGCTAATGTTAACGTGTTGCAGCAAACCACATTTTCATGATCAAATGTCATAACCTAACCAAACTTTAAGAAAATTTGATATATTCTTTTAGTAACCGATGCATGGGTTTTTTAGGGTCATTTTAACGGTAAATGGAGCTGTTACCTTTGTCATAGGTCGGCATTTCTCTTTCTTATCGCGAAGTTTAGCTGCATCCGGATTAATGGAATGTGACTCTGTTTGCGCGGGTGCCTCCGGCTGCTGTGTTTCCTCGGTCATTTTCACTATAAACCGTCTAATTTCTCTTGAATTACAGCGTCTTCTGATATCATTCGATTCACAGCTTCTGCGGAACTAAATACTGTGGGCGAACAATTTTCAAACGAGTCAACAAAACAAACGTCTTCCGTTTACTACCCGCAAAGAATTCAGAAGTCTCCATAGAAGATCAGAAGGATACGGACGTTTGATGCTCGATAAATAATATGTTAGCCAACAGATGGCGACGCTATAGTCATCTTTCTATCTCTCTTAATCTTGAGTTTGCAATTAAAGTATTGGATTTACTAATATCATACAATTTCGATGTGCAAAATTATTATGCCCTTTAATAAATTTTGCAACCGTATGAAGTGAAAAGGTCGTATTGATTAAGGGAAGCAGATATGAGTTGGGAGATTGCTGATGAAGGACGCGAACGGCTAATGCACTTGCCACCTGATACCCCCCAATGACGGTCCAATTCGGGATCCCTCTCATCTCTGCTCCCAACTCATCTCTGTGATAACAAACATCGTTTGAACGATGGATAAGTACCTCCAGGATCTCCCCCCATCCTCGTCCAATCCGGGATCCGGCTTCCGGATTGGGCCCAGCCTCGCCCAATCCGAGAGCTGGATCGCGATCAGGTGTTGATTCCGCGCGGGCTCCGCGTATATGAAAATGAAGCATTATCAGGCGTTATCTAACATATGTAGATAAACAATTAGTTGTGTAGGAATTTTATCATTGAACATTTTTTAAATAAAAATGGCAGCAACAGCAGTACTGAGTAAAGACGTGCCAGATATCGAGGTAAGCTTGCCAGTATACATAAAAGGGAAATTAAATTAACCATGGATAAAAAAACGCAATTGACTTTTCTTTCAGAACCTTCTAAATATCAGGCCAAAAGTTAAGGCTTATACAAATTTTACGCCTACGGTGGAAACTAAACAAAATAAGTTGCATTGGAAAAGAAACAAGAATAAAAATTGCGCAGTAAGTTTAGTGAATTTTTTTCGTTGCCTAAATTTTATATATTAATGCGTTACGTGTGTCAATAGTTTCTTGCTTTTCAGGCTTGTACACCTTTGACAAAAAATTTTGATGACATCAAACATACTACTTTAAGCGAGCGTGGTGCATTACGTGAAGCTGCACGGTGTCTGAAATGTGTCGATCCACCATGTCAGAAATCTTGCCCTACTCAACTCGATATCAAAACCTTCATCACCTCTATTTCCAACAAAAATTACTATGGAGCCGCAAAAGCTATTTTCTCGGACAATCCACTGGGCTTGACTTGTGGAATGGTTTGTCCAACTAGTGATCTTTGCGTTGGTGGATGCAATTTGTTCGCTTGTGAAGAAGGTCCAATTAATATTGGTGGTCTCCAGCAGTTTGCTACCGAGGTTAAAAGCTTATTTTACTTGCGCTAAAGATTTAAATGACTACTTAGAATTAGTTATTTTATGAAAAATTATCACAGTACAAAAATCAAGGATAATTGACATTGCTGCAATTTTATTTTCAGATTTTCAAAAAAATGAAAATATCTCAAATGAGAATTCCTGGCCAAACCGTTCCACATTCAGACACTAAGATTGCTTTAATAGGTTGTGGTCCAGCTTCCCTATCTTGCGCTACTTTCTTGGCTCGATTAGGATACGATGATGTCACTATTTTCGAAAAAGAAAAATACATTGGAGGTTTGAGTTCAACGGAAATTCCTCAGTATCGACTTCCCTATGATGTTGTCAACTTTGAGATTGATCTTGTGAAAGATTTAGGTGTTAAGATTGAATTAGGCAGAGCATTATCAGAAAATGATCTTACCATTATAGTGAGTATTTACTGAAGGACTTATACGTAAAAAAAGTAATTCGACTTTGCAATGATCTCTATGTATGGCCAACGAAACTATTGTGATTGCAGAGTCTAAAAAATAATGGATACAAAGCAATCTTTCTAGGCATTGGCTTGCCAGAACCAAAAACAATTTCTGTCTTCAAAGGCCTTACAGAAAAAATGGGTTTCTTCACATCAAAATCTTTTCTCCCAGCAGTTTCAAAAGGAAGCAAACCAGGGATGTGCCCTTGCAAGAATGCTTCTTTACCAGCTCTTCATGGGAATATAATAGTTCTCGGTGCGGGAGACACAGCTTTTGATTGCGCAACTTCTGCATTAAGATGCGGAGCTAAAAAGGTGTTTGTCGTATTTAGAAAAGGGTTCAGCAACATCCGAGCAGTTCCTGAAGAGGTGATTTTTTTCTCTAGCATTTATTCATGGAATAATTCTTTTAAAAAAATTATATTAATTTAAATTGATTATTTAAATTTATTCTTCCATTATAAAAACATTACTGAATGGTACATAGGTACAATTAGCACAGGAAGAAAAATGTGAATTCATTCCATTTCAAAGCCCGAAAGAGGTAAAAGTTCGTAATGGTAAAATAGTAGCAGTTGAATTCTACCGAACAGATCTTAATGATAACGGTGAATGGATTGAAGACAAGGACCAAGTAACACAACTTAAAGCTGATTTTCTCATATCAGCATGTGGATCAGGACTGTATGAATCAAGTGGTAAGGTATATTTTAAAACTGAACTCATTGGGTATAAATATCTACTAAAGAATGAAAGCAATAGAAGCCATTATAATCGTTTAAATTTATGAATACTTTTGTGCAGTGAAAAACGCAATGGCACCTGTCAAAATGAACAGCTGGGGTTTACCTGATGTCGACCGAAGTACAATGTCAACTTCTGTGCCTGGAGTGTTCTGTGGTGGCGATCTTGCAGGAGTTTCAGACACCACAGTTGAATCCGTAAACGATGGGAAAACAGCCGCCTGGTTCATGCACAAGTACATACAAGTACAGATGTTATTTCAGTCAACTACATACGTAACAATTATTCACATCGTTTTAAAATTACCGTTGAATTTTCTTTCATAAGGAATCCTACGGCTTATCCGTGCCAAAGGAACCACGATTGCCTCAATTTTATACAGCCATCGATGACGTCGATTTGAGCGTCGAGTTCTGTGGCCTCAAATTTGAAAACCCCTTCGGATTAGCTTCGGCACCACCAGCAACAACCAGTGCAATGATCCGAAGAGCTTTCGAAGCTGGATGGGCTTTCGCAGTGACAAAAACGTTTTCTCTGGACAAGGTTTTCTAATTGTGCACTCAATCTGAATAACACATATTCTTACACCTTTCCTTTGCAGATTTTGAGATAAATATTACTTTTAGGATTTGGTAACCAACGTGTCTCCTCGCATCGTGAGAGGCCCTCCCTCCAGGAATTTCTATGGACCGGAGCAGAGCAGTTTTTTGAATATTGAATTGATATCGGAGAAGACTCAAGCCTACTGGTGTCAAAGTATTACCGAACTGAAGAGAGATTTCCCAACAAAAGTTGGTAGTTCGAAACATTAGAAAAGGAATACTTGTCTCGAGACGTCATTGATGCCACTGATATGTTTTAGATCGTTATTGCTAGTATTATGTGTGCATACAGTCAAGAAGATTGGGTTGAACTTGCTCAAAGTGCCGAATCAGCTGGTGCCGATGCTCTGGAATTGAATATGTCCTGTCCCCATGGAATGGGAGAGTCTGGAATGGGACTGGCCTGTGGTCAAGTTGGTCTACTTTCCATCAAATTTTTTTTCTATTATTCGTATTCGGAATTTTGCAGTATTTTCCTTTCAGGATCCTACTTTGGTGAGAATGATTTCAAAGTTCGTACGAGAAGCGGTAAAAATACCATTTTTTGTGAAAGTAACACCGAATATTACAGACATTTGTATAATATCAAGGGCAGCTTTTGAAGGCAAGTGCTTCTGAAAATTAACTGTCCTGGCTATTTCATTAATGATTTAAATCGTATGTCTATAAAATGGTAGGTGGAGCTGATGGAGTGTCTGCAATTAACACAGTACAGGGATTAATGGGTCTTCATGCGGATGGAACTCCTTGGCCTGCTGTTGGCAGTGCCAAAAGTACTACTTATGGAGGAGTGTCAGGAAATGCCATAAGACCGCAAGCTCTAAAAGCCATTTCTTCCATTGCTCAAAATCTTCCCGGATTCCCAATAATGGGTATCGGTGGCATAGATTCTGCTGATGTTGCCTTACAATTCTTACAGAGTGGCGCAACGTTATTACAGGTATAATTCACAAAAGATTTGCGAGACCGCTGATTATTTTTAATTGATTAAATCCAATCTCGCTCCCAGGTTGGAAGTGCCATTCAAAATCAAGATTTCACCCTTATCGAAGATTACGTCACAGGATTGAAAGCATTGCTTTATTTAAAGAGCCTAGAACAGGTCAATGATTGGGATGGACAGAGTCCGCCTACAATTAAACATCAAAAAGGCAAACCTGTCACACTTGCCCATGCTTTGGGAAAGGTAGAGATTTAACTAGACCGATAACCTAAATCCATGAAATTTTACTGTCTTAAACATTTTCCTTGACAAGCATATTCTACCTATGGTTATATTTCAGAATGTACCCTACTTTGGAGAATATCAAATACTTCGTGAGAAGGCTATAGCAAAAATGAAAGAGCAAGAGGACCTTCTCGCTGCTGATTTAAACTCTACGAGACCAGTTCCTGCTCCTGTTAGACCAGTTCCATCGATAAACAGTATCATAGGAGCTGCTCTACCAAACATTAACAAATATAAACAATTGGACAATACACAACAAATTGTTGTACTCATCGATGATGTTAGTGTCATATGCCACAACCTCTATCGAGAAAATGCGTAACGCACTGTACTATTATATTTCCTTTTTCGCAGGATTTATGTATAAACTGCGGAAAATGTTACATGGCATGTGCTGACTCTGGATATCAGGCTATCAAATTTGACGCGCAAACTCACATTCCTGTTGTCACCGATGATTGCACAGGTTGCGCACTCTGTTTATCAGTGTGTCCCATCATCGATTGCATTACGTAAGTGAAATATTGAGATATAATCTTTCTTACGTTCATAACTAATATTCCGTTAAGATTCAATAGAAAATATTTATCTAATTTCTTGCTTGTAGAGTGGTTCCCAAAAATATCCCTCATGTCATAAAAAGAGGAGTGCCACCAAAAGCAGCAGCAACATGATTATTTTATATAATAGTACAATGGGCTATATTTTCGTGCAATCTTGTTACCTTTTATAAACACCTTTTATAAATATAATGTTTTATAGGTGTGGTATTTTTCAATTAAAAAAGTCGTACAAAATAATTACTTTCATGCGAACAAAAAACCAATATTATTAGTGGTTGTAATACTATGAATCTTTTATTCACATTATTACGGCTATGTACAAGTATTTGAGAATTGTAATCCAGAGCTTTCGAAAGCAGTTCGCTCGATCAAAGTACATCGACGGATTAAATTGAAGTGCACCTACAATATGCACTCATTAATGCCTCATCGGAACAGCGAACGATACGTAGAGCTGGATAATCATCAAACTTATCGCATTTATAAAATACGTATTTAAAATGGAAAATAGTATTTATCACTCTTAAACTAGGCTAGATACAATTTCTATATATCATCTCTGCAATATACAAATTTCTACCCTAGGTGATCGAGATAAAAATCTTTAACTAGATCTTGACATAATTGTCTAACTTCAAAGAGATCTCATCGATTCGGTTGGTTTTGCCAGGTGCTGAATATTTACATAAATAAAGAAATAAAATTACACGAATCGAAGGGATCTCCGTGATTGATCTGCCTGATTCCTAAATGGATTTTGCTTGAAACTTCTTTTAACACTTTCAGCATTTACTAGACACAACAATATCCGCCATTTACACCTGTTAATGATTAGACTAACATCAAACCAGTGTTAAAAAGTAGGTTCTTAACGGTATATCTACAAGATATCAGTTACCAAAATATTAAGAAAAATCAGGCACGATGCGAAATGATAGGCGCAGATAACAAAATTAAAAATTATTATAATGTGCACAATATAATTGTGATAACAAAACTTCTATTTCATTATATTCGCAACAACGATAAACAATGAGAAATATTCACAAATGTTAGTAATCCCAAATCATTGCCAGGATTTTGAGAGCCCTCGTTACATCGCTGGAATGGCGACTGAAAAGGAATGAAACTGGACATTTTTTTGACAGAGATTACTCTCCGAAGCGTAATTCACCTCTGGTTTAACAAAATTACCTATCTTGAGTTTCCGAAATAACCACCTGGTGACACACACAAGACCTAAACACTTTACGTTAATGAGAGGAAGCATATTCTCATATTCCATTTTACACCCAGCTTTATGAAAATATCTTCATCTTTCCTATTATAAATGCTTTACTTCCAATGTTCCGTTCAGATTTGATGTCGTGAGACCCTGTGACACTATTTGAATATACTTGTACCAAATGTTAGTGAGCAAGCGATACGTTTGCCATCACCTTGAAAAAATAAACTTTGATGCAATATATTGTACACAATTAAGCACAAAGGCTTAGACATGTGGGAATTTTGCATTTCCATAAAGATGCAGTATCTTTGCCATGAGCTCTTATATTACACATTTTTGTATACTCATTAGCTCTTAGGTGAAAGTAAGCTATTTTGTTTATAATTTACATATTTCAGGTCTCCACAGTCCAACGTAAATCATAAACTTAACACTTTGACATTTGTCGAATTCTATCACATATCTTCAGACCTTGTGGCAGAAGAGATTAGGTTTAATTAAGAGGTGGTAAATATTTTGGTACCTTCAGGCAGAATAACTTCTTCTCCGACATCTGTCAGAGTTACCGTCAGTGGTAGAATAAGAGGCATCAATATTTCTTGATGCTGCATGATGCCTTGTTGCGTTAATTGGTCGGTTGGTCGTGTTATTGTGATGGTCTTTATATTCTGCGATTTAATCACCTGTGCTTGTGTAATTGTCTGGTGGATACGACCTTGTATCTGTGTTTGAGGAGGATTCATATTTTGTGCTCTGGTCTGATTTTGCAGTAAGTTTTGCTTGCACCGCTTGCTGTGGGCGTAACGACTGCCGTTGTTGTTAAATCGACGATCACAGGTTGGACATGCGTAAGGTCTCTGACCAGTATGTATAAATACGTGTTCTTTCAAGGATTTCAAACGTCGGAAGTTCTTTGGACAATACTTACAATGATATTTCGCCTCGCCAGTATGAGAGGTTAGGTGATTGGCCAGGGTATCGGCTCGAGCAAAGGCTCTCGAGCAGTATTGGCATATGTACGGTCGCTCCTGCGTATGCGTTCTCATATGCATTTTCAAGTAAGCATTAGTCGTGAACGGCCTTGAACATACCTCGCAAACGTAGGGCTTGATTCCCTTGTGCGCTCTCAGATGAGCAATAAGGGTAGTCGATTGGGTGAAGCTCTTGGAACAAATTTCACATAAGAAACGCTTCGAACTGTCCGTTTCCTTATTTTTCTTAAAAGTTCTGTCATGCTTAGACAGATGATTCGTTAGCTGTTCTTCCTTAATAAATCGCTTGGTACAACGATTGCACTTATATGGCTTTATCATGTTATGCTTGGCTACATGAATCTTGAGGTGTTCTCTCCTGTAGAACTTTTTCGGGCAAATATCACAAAGGTACTTTTTACCTTCGTGAACTTGTATGTGACGCAGCAAACCTTTTCTTGAGGTGTACCTTTTATTGCACTCGGTGCATTCTAAGCCAACAATATCCGTTCTCCGTTTTCTAGCAACTTTTTCTCCCTGCTTCCTCTCTTCGGGCCTTGGCTCGATTTCTCTCAAATCTTCTTCCGTTAGTATACCCTCTGTTACGTGTTTTGCTCTATGCTCTCGAAGAATCTCGTTATTCTCAAAACTGTCACCGCAGATGTTGCACTTCCTTACCTGATCTGGATTCTTTTCGGAGCACTTATCATAATGGGCTTTTAATTTATCCTTACGGTAGAATTTTACATTACAGATGTCACATTCAAAGTTTGGTTCTTCATGCAGTAGTTGATGTCGAAGCAAAGATTTCTTGGTGCTGTATCTTTTTTTACAAGTTGTACACTCATGGTTGTCCATTGGCCAATCGAGACCACTTTCGAAATCGGAATGGTCATCGTCATCGTCATCAACATCTCCTGTGTCAGCACCGATACCAACATCCATACCCATACCTAAATTACCCCTTTGTACATCTTTCCTTTCCAATAATTTCTTTGCTTTCTCTAGTTTTTCTACTTTCTCTGTAGCTTCTTCCTTGACGTGTTGTTCCATATGTTTCGTTAATGACTGTTTTGAACTGCACTTTTTGTTGCATGTTGCACACTCTAATTCTTTCCTATTTATCTGTTTCTTTAGTGCTCCTCTACCCATGTACCTCTGTCTGTCAAAATCTTGGTAATCACCTTCATAATCATCGTGGTTGTCATCTTCGTCTTCATCTTCAAGGCCATCCTCCGTTTTAATCTTGTCGATGATCTTTTGAGCAGCTTTTGCAGCAACTCGTTTAATCCGCTTATTTGGATCATATTCCTGTCCATGTATAATTGTCCTGTGATTTGTTGCAATCAAATGATTTCGTAGCGTCAATTCGTTTCCAAACGTTTTATTGCATTGCGTGCACTTGTATGATTTAAGTCTTCCATGCTGCTCGGCATGTCTTCGTAAATGGTCCTTCCGTGAGAATTGTTGGCAGCAGAGCTTGCAACCATATTTGGTCCCTACGTGCGTTTCCAGATGCCTTGATAAAGATTTTTTGTGAGAGTACATCATCGGACAATTGGGACACTTAAGATCCTTTTCTTCACTAGATCCATCATTAGCATGCACATAATCTTCCTGACTACTCTCCATGTAGGGTTCATCTCCTTCTCCGTCATCCACACCTGCTTCTTCCTCTTGTTCTAATTCCTCTTCTTCTGCTTCCTTGCCGACTACATTCTTTATATCTTCTAAATCTTGCTCCAATAAAACACCTTCCATGACATGTTTAGTCCGATGATTTCGCAATTTCTCCAAGGCATCGAATTCTTCTTCACAAACTGTACATTTAAGAGGGGTATGTTGTATCGTATGTTTACACAAGCCACGTTTTGTTTTGAATTTCTCAGAGCATTCGGTGCAAGAGTATTGTTCGGCGTTTCTGCTCTTCCTTCGTTTTCTTTTTTCATTTTCTTGATCATCGTCATTGCTTCCTTTGGTATCGGCCTCTTCGCTTCTTTCCACTCTTGGGCACTCTACATCAGAATGTTGTTTATTATTGTAGCCAGGATAATCAATTGTATTGTTGTCTTCCTGGAAAGATACCTCAAGCGGCATTGGTTCTTCCTTTGTCCTATCCTTCTCCTTTTCGTGTTGCTTCAAATGTTTACTAAATGAAATGATATAAAGATATTCCTTGCCACAATAAGGACACTTGTTTGCTCGTTTTCCTGATGGAGGCATTTTAGTTGAAACAGGTGCTACTTTCTGAGGTTTCTCTGGTACTTTCTTCAGAGATAGTGCCCTTCTAACCTCTTCATGCGAATGCATGTGTTCCTTCAGAACACCTTTTGAAAGGAACTGTTTGTCGCAGAGGTAACACACGAAAAATACTTTTTCACCTTTGTCTGCTTGAGCTTTTTTCAATCGAGAGCTAAGGTTTAAATTTTCGAAATAGTTTTCTTCATCTGAATCGCGATTTATGGTTGCTCTCCGTGTCAATTTGCGCTTGCTTCGTCGTGTCTCAACTTGAGATGCATCTTGTTCAACTGGTATTTGTGTTTCTAGATTTGAGGGCGTTTCTTCAAGATCATTGTCACTTCTGGTTACACTTTCTTCCACCTCGAGTCTACTCTCAAATTGAGAGATCTCTTGATTACTGGAATCAGTTGGTTGAGAACTAAATTCCTTATCGTTCGAAATCGTGTAGCCTTGCTGTACAACATAATTGTGCTCATCAATAGTAATTGCTTCCATGTCATGAAAACTCTCTGCTTTGATATTTTCCTGGCTCCTTGAAATGGTAATAGACTGACCTTCTTGCACTTCTTCAGAGGAAAACCCTTGTTCAGGATCTTCTAATCTCTCTTCGATGTGCTCTCCGTTACTTTGCATTAGATTCTCTTCTGCATAAAAGAAAAACTAACTTACCAAATTATTCAAGCCAATACATAAGATAAAATTCAAGCAAACGTACCATGATGTAAAACTCTTTCTTGCTCTGCAAGCTTCTCAACTTGTAAAAGAGCCAAATGATCTTTCAAAAGCGTCGACTGAGAATTATGTGAGCTATGACATATCGTATCTGAATCATCCTGATAAGAAATTTCCACATGCATTTCCTCTCCTTCATCTGTTCGATCCGCCTCCAGATGAACCTCGACTTCATTGAAGAAAAGTTCCTCCTTAATGTTAACATTATCAAATCTCTCTCGTAGAACACTATCGGCCTGTTCCACTTGGAGTTTGAACTCATATGCCGATTCCAATTTCTCAGCACACGTGCAACATACTTGTGCCGGTAATCCATCCCCTGGTAGCATCTATTCGGTGCGAAACAAGTACAACCATTAATACAACGCAATCACAATTTTCCTAAATAAAATAACCAACTGTCGAATAAAAATGGTAGCCCTCGTATAATCACTCTATTTTCTAATCCCTTCAGATTTCTTTACTCGATACTCCTTAAATGTTGCGAACAATATGTGTAGTAAACAAACAAGGGGGCACCAGGAGTGTAGCAGAAAGGTACGAAAACAGAAACGAGGCCTCCTAAAAACAATAGGTAACCTCGCAGTTACGTGTCTAACCTTAACGCTGGCGAAGCTCATCGCTTTCGCGGACAGGGGTACTACCTCGGTTTCGTGGAAAAGGCTCCTCATCACCAGATTACCCATCAGACAGACTCGACATATCTCCACCGCGGAGACGATCGCCTCCTCGTTCCGAGGCTCCTCGGACGTATTTATCTCCTCGGCGTCCATGTTTTGTTTAGCGGCTGCGGAACCTGTTAGTGCCTGTTAGTAGCTACGGGCCTGGCAGGACCTGCCACTCTCGAGCCCTCTTATCGCAGGGCCGCGCGATTTTTGGGACTCCTAGGGACTCTTCGAGACTTGCACCACCCCGAACCGCACAGTTCGGGATTCTTCCCGCTCCGACTGTTTCGACTGGTGCGAAACATGCGGGCGTACACCTCTTTCCTTCCCGAAGACCTTGCAAAACCCCGATCGGTCACTCTCGGCCCGCGAATCCGTGCACCTACGTGCCACATACACCCGTCGGCTTTTAACCCTTTTCCTCCCGTACGCTCATAGACGTAGCTCTCAATAGTCGACGAGTGGTGCCATCTCATCAACGCACAATTATTTACTTTACTGGGCACATTAGGACGATTATGTCATTAAACATCAGAGATCAGTTGGGAGATTGCTAACGGGCAGGGTTGCGCGATCGCGTCCTGTGCTGCCTCCTGGTGGGGGAGTGGATGATGAGAGAAGAGTTGCGCCGCCACTGAGGGTAACAGATGGCAAGTACGTCAGCCGCCAAACACCAGGGGGCAACACAGGACACGATCGCGCGACCCTACCCAAGAGCAGAAATGACATCCAGGATGGTGATGATAAAGTTTGAGTTCTCTAAAGTGTCCGTTGTATACTGCAGGCCAGAGTAGGCACGGAAAAGCGCCGCCACCATCCACCCACCATCAATACATTTTTCGTAATAAGTAAAGAAATAAAATGTAATGGGAAAACTTATAACCATGTGAAATAAAAGTTTTAAAATAAATAGAAGACCAAGAGTCTAAAGTGGCAAGCAATAAAATTCTATTCCCTCGCAATCTTGTCTCTCTTCATTGTCCAGATATACTTACGCGAGACTTTCAAAAGAGATCTTCGTTATAATTTTAAAATCTAGCAAGAAAGATTAATTCAAACAACCTCGTGGTGAATAGCCATCTTCAGGTTTCTTCATTCACTCATTAAGAGATGAGGGTCACGTTATGAGTGTTTAAATACACCTCGCATCATCTTAGAGTTAATCTCGAAACGGCGAAAATTTCTTTGAGTACCTGACTCGTTCTTATCTCGACTCTCGTAACCCCGCTTCTCTCGCAGTAGCTTCTTCCATATGTGGGTCGTCTAACGGTTCCTTGCACTTACCGTTTCGTCGCAGCCGATCCGTCCATTAGCTTTTTCTCCCACCCTGAAGAGCCACCTCGCCCAAGGTTGATCACCGTCCTCTTGGGCTCCAGTCGCTCTCTTCGACCCTCAATCGAGTCCGAGTTCACGTAAGAAGCGGTCGGTCGCGAGTTATGCGAGATACCGGAAGTAACCCGGTACCGAATGTTCTCTGATCGCCCCGCGCCCCGAATCTTCGCTTCTACTTCCGCCCGCGCTTACTAACGCGCCTTAAGAAGGAAAAGGGTTCTCACGCTGGACCGATCGCACCAAAGAAGATGCGAGAGTGAAAGCCCGATAGAGTTCTCGTCACGGCGTTCTCCACATACGTGCTTTGTTCAAGATTAACACTTCTGTCCCTGCAGTGAACGTCACAACTGTGATTACACTTGAGATTTCAGGAATTTCCGCGAATTTGAGGTATATTGCCCCTGTTCTCTCTCGCATTACGGTTTATTATAAATATTTGTCGCGAGAACATCTTTTTTTTTTTTCATTGCAAATTTAATTTTAACATTTCATGTAAAAAAAGTGCGACGACATAATTGGAATGTTCTTTTAACTAGGAAGGAGTTGCTTGATCGAAAATATATAAGACTTCCACATAAATATATATGTAGTACCAGCTTATGTACCACTTAAGAATTCGGAATGACATTACCGCCAAAAAGCATATAGTGAGTTTTATTTTATCGACGTTCGTTTTTATATCGACAGCTGTGTCTAATTGACTTGGGTATAGGACTAAATGGCATACTCGACCTGTCGTTTTCGAACAATAATTATAAAGAAATCGAAGTAAAACCCCAGAAATCCCTGGATTCATGGATTTTAATGGCTTAATTGACTGCAGAGTGTTAGACTGCGCCATCTGTGATTTCAGGGGCAACTAAAAATCTTCTCCGAGATATCGTATTACCATCCTTTTAGCATAGCAGTGCATAAGACACTTTTTTGCCTTTATCCCGTTCGAATACAAGTTTCTCGATTACTAGAGTGTTCTAAATAGTTGTACAATTGTCCTGACATTTTCGTTTCTTATATCGTAGCCTATAATAATATTACATTGATTTAAATATGAGAGTTCGACGCCGTTTTGCTTCTGGTCTAGGCTGGGTTAAAAAACTTTTTTGCCGAAAATGTCAATTTTAAGTGTCAGAATAATTCATAGTTGGTTACGAGCCACGTGTCAAAGTTTTAGACAGTTCGGTCCAATATCCTTAAAAAAAGTGTCTTATTCCAATCAACTGTTTTAAGGGCGTCATTTCACCTTAAATACCTCTGAAAGAAAGAAACATAAATGGATCATGAATAAGAAAACGGATTTGACTTTAAAAAATGGTTAATGACTTTCGCGCCATCTTGTGGAAAAGTTGATTTATCAACAATTATATGCACGAGCCTTTATTGATTTTATATATAGTTGAGCGATTATGTATAAACAACCCCGATAAGAATAAACTTTAAGTCGTCCTTAAGATTATTGAATCAATATTCCTCGCCAAGAGGTATCAAGCGGTAGTTGAATGCAAAAATATACAGACAGGAATTATCGAAGCCGTTGACCCACTAAAAAACGGGAAGCTGACCGAGTGATGTAATGATTCTGTATATAACGGTGCCTTTTCCTCCACTGAAGCCGATCTTGGCCTTTGATCGAGTCGAAGCTTCAAGGCCATCCAGTCAACATCCTGAGACATCTTGTCTTTCTCTTGGCCGAGTTCTGCCCCATCCAAGAGTCTTCCAAATTTTTCACCTCGAGACTCCTTTCAACTCCATGAACCGATTTTTAATTGCAAATTACGTTCGTAATTAATTTCTCCCTTTTTAATGTTTGCATTAAGCCATTAGAAAGTTTATACGAATACAGCTATGTTCTTTTATATTGGGTTAATGCTATAGCTGTTTCAATTTCGAAGACGTATATGAAATAATAATGAATCATACATGCATTGCCATTACAATACACATAAAATGAATTAAGTAATGAAAGTAACTCGTTCCTTAAAAACAATGTTAAGTTGGGTATTTTTACTGTTTCTTCTTTCACTTCAGTCGATACTTTGTTCTAAAATCTGTAGTATTTGTTGAATTAAAATATGTTTATTCCATTTAATTCATGTTAGTCCAATTATGTTGGTCAAATAGTGTGTGTTTCATTTAAATCGTCTCCTAAAGTCTTTAATGTTTCTGTCCCACAGACAAATAAAAACACAGAGAGCACGCTATGACATCAAAGTTCATCTTAACATCGGTATCGACTCTAGTCCTACTGAAATGCATTTCTGGGGATTTCCTGATGGGTGGATATCTGGATAACAGTAAGGAGACCACGTTTCGTCAGAACCCGGCAATGGAGGAGTCCCGACAAATGGAGAGCAACACCGATCACGAGGACACTATTGCTGAAGAAAGTATCCCGGGAGGCCCTCTCTCCGGTTTCAGGATACCAACCCCGTTTGCCTTTAACGGTGGGAAACCTTTTTCCCTAGAAAAAGATCCACTTACCGGTAACATCGACTTTGCAAAAGCTCCTCCCTTAAAAGCCCTCAACTACACGGAGTACGTCGACGAGAACGAAGAGAATCATAATCCCCAAATTGAAAATGAATATCTCGACTCTAACGACAAACCCAAAAGCGGCGTTAACAATAACATGCTGGGCACTAATTCTCAAAATCCAATATACAGTACCATGGATATTAATTCCAGCGGGACCAACAATGGCGCCAATACTCTCAATAATACCAAGAGTAGCAGGAGCGATAACGTGGGGGAGTTTAATAGCGCCAAGGAGAAGATGGGTATCAGAAATAGCGATAACTCTACCAAAGGAGGCAACACTAAGAAACACGATAACTACAGTGCCAACGAGATCAATGTCTCTTCGCCAAGCTTTCATGACTTCCTGAATTTACCAGTCCGCTATTCATCGGATAAGTACAGCAGGAATAAATTCCCGCTAATCTCGAACTCGTACGCCAACACGAAGGTGCAAGGCGGATCGAACGGTCTCCGAGGAAGCATGTATAATCATAAACCATATTCCGAGATGGATCTTAAAGTGACGATCTACACCGCTAAAGACAGAACGGTGATGACCTCTTCGCCTCACCCACCAACGACAGTTAGAGCTACCTCGAAACCTGAATCTACTTTTACGACCATGAAATCGACGCCCACCTCGAAACCTTCTTTGCCTCCGATGTCATCTACTTCTTCGACCTTGTCTTCCACATCTAGCTGGGTGAAAGATGACGAGGCCACACGTTCAGAGTCGAAGCGAGAAAAGAACCCACCAGGAAAAAATCCTTCCTTCGTTTCTTCCCCTCCGACGAGGGATCCCGTAACTTCCACGCTTGAAAACGAGAACGATCACAAAGATGATGGGATTTTTGATGAATTCTACGATTACGATATGCCTGAGTCGCTGGAGAATGATAGGGATTACCTTTTGGTTGAGGAGGACAATAGTGGAAACTTAACGAAACCTCCTCCTGGGGTGCAGACCACCGTGAACGTGCCGAAGATTATGACGACCACTCAGGGTACCTCGACGGTGGTGACGACGACGACGACGAAACCTAGCACATCGATTACTGATGCAACGACATCGACGACCTCGAAAACGAGGGCGATGACAACAGCGACTCCTATGACTTCGTCTACGACCGTGTCCGCCATGAATATGGATACAGAGATGGAGAAGGACGAAGTTGTCTCCTCTACCGAAGAAATTTTGACGACCAGTGAGATGAAGGATCCCGGGCAAAAGCTTCCGAGCTTCGGGCTCGAGCAGGTTCCCAATAGAGCAACGAATCCGGGGAACCTTGGAAATGTAGGATATATAAAGGGCGTGGAAAATTTGCCGAACCAGGAAGCACATTTCCGAAGACCGGTTCCGGAGAGTACCAGCAACATTATTGTGCCTCCGTATCAGGATTCCGTATCCTTCATCCTTGGGAACCATCAGAATATGGATGTAGGGTACTACGTGGCGTCAGCGACCAAGGACACGCCTCCTGGTATTAAAAACGAAGGGTCTTTCAGACCGATGTTCTTCACCGGTCCGACGAAACCTTACCGAGAACCTGCGGAAGCAAATCGGATTAATAGCCTTGGCCCGTTTGCGAATCACCCTATAATCAACCAACCATCTAATATATTTAATACCGATATCAAGCCGGCATCCCCTCAGCGATTCTGGTCTTCATCAACCCTTTCATCCGATCCTCATCACCAGACGATCGTGAACGAAATAGAGCAGCCCTCGTTGAGTGCAAATCCCTTCTCTTTGCCCAGTAAGTATTCCCAGGAGAATAATCGACCTCAGGTGGAAGAAAATAGCACGAATCCTAGAGTGGGCGAAAATCCAGCCTCAGCAGGACCTGAGAAGAATAGCGACTTTGTCGTCTTTCCAGGAGGTCATAACGAGGATGGTACCCATGGAGATCGAGTAATAATTGGAAATCCTGTAGAACAATCTGCACAGAAATGGCCGACTTCTACCCTTGTACCATCTACGGTCTCGGCGTCATCGCCGGCGACTACGATGACGAATATCAGGGAACAGAGCCCAGCCCAAGAAAACGGGCTTCTTGTGCTGTCAGAAAGTCTCACTCCTCCTGCAGAGAGGCCCAGGCTACCTTATGAGTCTCCCATAAGGCAGAAACCTCCTGGAAATTATGTCAGAAACGATCATCATAGAGTGAGGCCTCCTCTTCCCCATTCGAAACCATCGACTCATTTTGGGCCAACGGAGGTGATCTTCAAGAGAAGATACACTTCGGGGGCTGATACTAAACTACTTCCTAATATTCTTCCCCAATTCCGACCTAATGCTAAAACATCTCTGGGACACAGAGGAGCGGAACTCATTGGAACTTTGCCGGCTCCTGGTCCAGGACTGATGGGTCCTGGCGGAATATCTGGGGCGACTAGAGGAAGACCTCCGGCAAGTTTACACGGGCCCCTGCACTCGCAGAGGAGGCCTCCGTTCCCGAATCTTCAAAGATTATATCCGCCGCCCCCACCGGCGTTGATCTCTCTTCCGCTACAAACGACCTCGCCTACGCAGGTATCGCCGTCGATGTCTCCGCATTCGCACCCCGGGAACTTTCCACCTGGCTTCGACAAGCCTGAGGAACTTGCCCCGATAATAAGGCACGAACGATATCAGGCTAATAACAGACTGTTAGGTCAAAAGGTGAGAAGAGAAGAGCTTTCGGACACGTTTTCTGCGGAACCTCCGCAGGTTCCTTCCAGGCCGCTTCCGGCGTTCCCCTCGAAGAGAACTGTCTTATCGCTTGCGCCCTCGGGGAATCGTGTCGCTACTTTGCAGATGATCCAACAGCGAGCTAGTGGGTTGGAAGGTGATTCCGTAGTTAGAAACGTTCCGCCTCCTTTCAAGGTCACCATGGAGGAGAGGATTATTAAGAAAAAGGACGACGTCGATGACGAGATGGAGGAGGATAAAAAGGATAGCCCGGATGCGGTTAAGGACTCAGTCTTCGTGGTGTATCCGGTCAATTCTGCTGTCAACGTTCTACAAGATGGAGTCAGGGAGAAAGATGAGACCGTGGTTGTAGGGACTCGAGGGCCCCACAGGCCACTACCGCCAGACAATCTTTTGGCCAACGAAAATGAGAGCGGAGAAAATGACGAGGAAGGTGATAATGAAACAGACGAGAAAATCTTACCGATTAGGAGGGATGAAGGCAAGCCTCAATCCGTTTCTTCGCTTCATGACTTCCCGTATCCTCTGGAACGACCGGACATCTCCTTTTTAACTGGAGTCAAGGAAAAGCCTCTTCTGGTGCCGACCGACTCCGACACAACGAACAATCAACGATATCCCGTCCTCCAGCTAGATATTGGCTCCGAAGAGAATACTCATGATAGTAGAGTTAATGTTATCCCATATCTGCAAGATTACATGCCTTTTGCCGCAAAAGAAAACGAAGCCGTCACCATATCAACGACTTTGCATCGGCTTTCCAATGGAGCTGCTACCGTAACGCCGATTGCTTATGCTTACACTCCCAGCTCTCAACGTCGAACTGACCTTGATCTCGAAAGTCACGAACAAAGTCAGGATCACTTCGACCCGGGAATTAAACAAAAGCCAATTTTGCCATCTCAACAGCCGTCAAGTTCCTCCAGCTCGGCACCTTCTCCGCAGAGCTTTATGGCACCGTTCATGGCTAGCGTCAGTGCAGAAGAACCGACCAAAAATGGATGGAGCGTTATTAATCATGACGTCAATCCTGAAAATACTCATGAACCGACCACCCCAAAGGAGAAGGATATGAATACCGAAGATGCAGAAAATGGGGAATTCGACGCGGAAAACTTTAAGCCACTTCTATTTGGAGGGTTCAAGCCGATTTATGAATTTCCTGGGGACACATCCAATGAGGAGGAAAAAACTGTCCCCCATGATTCCGAGGTCAGTAGTCATGCATTTGTGGAAACCTAACATCACGGTTAATAAGAACGAATAAGATAGAGTTCTGTTAGCCGTACCTTCTATGAGAGACGTACACTGGCGGACGTGAATGCCTCCCCTGCAGATACGGCATCGCCTGTGCAGGATGGAAGGGCATTGATGTCTCCCAGTGTACACGTGGTCTCTTAATGTCAATAAGTTTCTTCGTTTCTTCTTCTGCGAACATGGCAAGATCCTGGAAACATTGCGGGGAGAATTAAGGTTTCTTTGGATACTACCTTTTTGTTCAGAGAGCATCTATGTCTACAAAAAGAAAACATGACAAAACGCAAGATATTAGTAAAATAATGCGTGTTTGATAAGATTGATTCTTTAATTATTTATAAGAAAACGTGGTTTTTCGATAGAAAAGGTTTTTCAATTTATGGTTATTGTATTTATCGTGATTCTAAACAAATGCGAAATCCTATTCGCTTACAAGCGTTGCGTAAATATAGCATAGTTGCATAAATTGCATAAATGTAATAGACTCACGAAGTTTCTTTTGTTCTGACGGAGCAGACCTCTTCCGACAGGAACCCATACAACATCGTAAACTAATTGTAGTACATTGAACAAATTGTAATAAAAACCGGAGTATTACAGTTTTATTGCATGTTGTTGCGAGAATGTATAACAATATATTAGAGGTATCCATAAGTAATCAATTATTTTGAAAGAAGTGTTTTAGACGTCAAAAAAATTGATTACGTATGGGTACCTCTAATACTATGTTCTACACCACAGCAATCCTTTATAAGGTTAAGCTGTAGTCTGCATCAAGGAGAATCTTGGAGCAATGTTACTGCAATACTTTCTGTTGTATGGAAATCTTTGTTTCGTCGGAATTGGTATAGGTTTAGTATATGGAGATACGGTACACTCCGGAAATAGTAATTTTTACTCATAATAATTCAATGGATGATATTTCATCACTATAATTATCTGTATGTTTACATATATCTTTATAATAGTTTAATGGTATATATCTTTAGTCGTGTCATTTCTAATCACTGATATTAATTATCACTGTTTAACAACTTTATTCCTATGCGTTATTTCACTTTTCAGCTATATCTTATTGTGTATGTTTTACATTATTCGTATCAGCGACTGTCTCTTGTTTCGCGCCTATGTATTTATTTATTTATTTATTTATTACACAAACTCTTCCCAGTGAGGTATCGTCATTGCCTTACACGAAATATTACTTGCCCGCAGGGGGTACGTAAGCATAAGTGTACACATACATATGTATCTTATTCATTTATTTATTTATATATTTATCCATTTGTTTAACCATAGAATTGTTTTTGTGTATCCTGAACAGCGACATTTTATCGATGTACATAAACGGACTTTAAATGGACCCAACTAAGGTTGACTTGAATAAAATTACAACTACGGGGAACTAAAACTCGGTTGTTTCTGAAGATGTAATGGGTAACCGGAATTTTCAACTAGTATGTAATTACGCTAACTCTTACGTTATAAACAAATGAAAATGTAACGTCCTTACATTATGCGGCTTCTGAAACGTCGTATGTAAGACTGAATCTTTCTCGAAACTCCAAAGAATGTACGTACACACGTTGTCCTGTAAAATGGAATAAAAAGTCCCTCTAAACATGAGTAAAAAAATCGTCTAAACTAACATCGAATATAACACGTAATAATACTTCTATCTTTTCTAGCGAGTACTTCTTCAAGCGTACAGGAACACAATGATATAGCTCAGTAGATTCGATGACGATCATCTCTGCAAGTAGTTTTACCACTTGTCAACGAATTAACTCGTAATGCGAGAATATGGAATGTATAGAAGTGGTGAGTACACTGGGAGACATCAATGCCCTCCCGTCCTGCACAGGCGATGTCGTATCTGCAGGGGAGGCATTCATGTCCGCAGGGTATACTGGGAGACATCAATGCCCTCCCGTCCTGCACAGGCGATGTCGTATCTGCAGGGGAGGCATTCATGTCCGCCATTGTACATACTCAGTATTAGGGTATCTCTTGTTCTTCGTAATCTGACCTCTAAAAACGACACGTAATAATACCGCGGCAGTAAATGTTTCAATTCATGCAGTAAAAACAACTTAATCGATTGACTTATTTGGCAAGCGTATTTTCGGTGACTGGTCGCGAAAACATTCGTATTCGACGCTGAAGAGTTAAAATACTTGCTTAGTTAAGTTCAACATTAAATTTCAAGGCACCCTTTTTTTCTATTTTCAATCCTCCCACTCGAACATAGACTGTAAGGGGGGGAAAAAAAACAAAGCCTTCCATCTTACAGTCTAAACCTTCTCTTTTTGACTTCCTCGAGGAACCTGATCTCTACGAGTCCATCAATAAGTAAATATAAAATAGACGATTGAAACCTCTTCACTCGTAAAATGTTACGAGTAAAGTTCAAGCCTCTTGAAAGCCGCTTATCCGCTCCCGAAGAGACGAAGATCCAGCTTGAGGACGACATCACCCTTTTCAACTTCGTGGAGCTTGATGCGCTTCTGAATAGGACCACAAGCATCTTTGCTGTCCCGGTTGATATCCGCGACTCGTATCTCGGCTCGGCCGAGGAATTCTAAAAGATGTTAAACATCCCAGATATTTACATGTAATATAAAAATAGGAATAAAAGTATATCTTAGTCAGAACGAGGTTTCTTTTTATATAGTAATATTACCGTCGGGGCTGTAATAACCCTTATCGAAGACTGTTATACACAAAGTGTCTTCCTGCAAATCTTTAACTTGAAACTGCATTGGAGAATCCCATCGCGGGCAATCCGTCCCAGATACGACACCGGTTCGTTCTTCTTGAGACCCCATTGATACTTTGCAAAACGCGTTGCATTTGCCTGGACAGAAAGTTCATAGATAAATATCAACAACCATGTCATTTAACAGGGATATAACACATTCATGAACTTAGTTAACACTGTCTATGCACTACCAAATTTCAATACACTTTAAATATATTTCATATAGAGGAATAGAAGAGAAAAGAATGTTAGTATGCTGAGGGTGCCTGTATGCGTGCATATAAATTAATAAGGTACATTAGAAGCTCCGAGCTCGATAAACATTTTACTTCGTTGTAACTTAAAAGATTTACACGTTACCACTGACTTTTAAGTAAATTTAATCCCGTCACTTCATGGATTATTCAGACTTTCCTAAAACTGTAATATTTATCTGGTAACAATTGAAAGTATGAAAAAGTTGCATTTTCCTAGGGTTTTGTTACCTTGCTTAACTAATATAAGATCTTCAGCTCCCTCGACAACTAGTTGAAGTCGGCCCTTGGGAGGTCTTCTGCGAACTATAATAGGTGCGAACCTCTAAATTAGTATTCATTTCCTCGTTATCAACAACCACGTACCATGTGTGACCATAATGTGTTGACCGTCTCGATGATTCACGTAATTATCACACCGAGCAATGCTTTATTATTAATCCTAACTAAAAAACATGTCTGAGAAATGATGACGTTGTTCATGATACTTGATAAGTTAACTGTAAAGTTGTCCGACACGGCAGTATTAAAATTGGTTCATCTTGCATGGTGTGTATAATGATATATAATATGAGGATATAATTTCCCTATCCATCATCACGTTACAAACGGTACTTCAAAAAAGAAGCAACAACGTACAAGTATGCAGGCAACATTTTGGAAAAAGTGAGGGAATGCAGGGTGGCTAGAAAAAGGCAAAGCAAGCAAGGAAATCATCAACAGATAGATTAGATAGAAGAAAAAAAAAAAAGTAGATGCAGTAACGGGATGCATCTCTTACCGGATGTAGTCTTGAGGCTGGAGCCTTCCAGCACCTTAACGAGAATGCGACCACATGCTCCGAATTGAGCCTGCTCTGCTTGGACCCACACAGAACATTGCGTTAAATTTTGTTTTTGGTGAATGCATGATTGTACTGCTAAGACACTTATCATATACGTTTAAACGTATGTATAATATGTAAACGAAAAATTGATTAAGCGAAAGCGGACATTCTAAGAGTTTCATTTGATTATAAAATGATGAGAGATAATTTAGACTCCAAAGTAATTTGCCTTTGTTTGATCAGGCTCCGTAGTACGAGGAAGACATGATACACGCTTACAAGTGTTTTTGTATAACACAAAGTAATAACAAAAAGAAAATATCCACCCAAGAACTGTCGAATGTCTTCTCAAAAGGGGATAAGGATACTCACTGGACCGCTGGCGCTGTAAAAGATTCTTTTCGTTCTCCAAAAACGTCTTACGAGCCTCGGTCAACCTTTTAGTCCACAGACAGCACTCACTAGTGGATAAAGCTAACAAAACTATACATTTCTTTGACTCTTTTATCCTAATAGTCAGTGCATTGTCAGCAGTTTCGTTGTTGTTACCACTTCCGCTACAGGTTCCGCTGCCAGCCGCATGTTCAGATTCCCCAAGAATAAGCTCGTTTAGGAATATGGGCTAAAAAGAAGAATTATATAAAAAATCGAAGTTGGATATCAGAATTCATAAAAGATATCATTTGTAAGGCATACCTTTCGATACATCTTAAACCTGTAATGATCGCAACGGTCGAATGAGAATTGCTGACCGCTTGGAAGAGGTTTCGTTGGTTGAGCAAGAAGCAGAAAGTCGTTCGTTAAGAAGCCTACTAGTTCCTTACCACTCTTAGCCTGACAGAAACGTTATTACATAAATTAATTTCCATACTTCACGCGTTAATATAAATAATACATTAATATAATTGTCCCGTCCTTAACGATATTTTAGGTTTTTTCTTAAATAATGTACCACCAAATGGCGTAAGACTGTCATGAAAAAGTATGACAACGATCTCAAATTCACCTTGTGCAGGATGCCATAATGCAAGAATTTCCGGGGACCCAATGAGTTGGTCAAGGAGTTAAAAACGAGCTGCTCTTCGAGGCCATCACAAGCTACGTGAGTTTGAAGCCACTCCAATCTGTCGCTGTTTTCTTTTTCTCTAACACCTTCGTTTACCTGTTCAAAATACAATACATTATTCCTTATCGATATAACAATTATCTCCAAGTTTATTTCGGCCATACCTGGGTGCAAAATTCCTCGGCTTTAGCCAAAGCTTCCTGGAGATATTGCCTGTCCGGGTGTGTTGCCGGAGTATGCTCTAAAATCTGAAGGAAAGAAATGGTATATTTTTCTTTAATCCATTAAATAGGAGTGGACTGCCACGAGAATGGACAACGTACCTTGCCGATCATAAGAGGATACTTCGTGATTCTTTGCATAGGTTTAATTAGAAAAGAGCTCAACGGCATTCCCTTCGTCCGTGGGTCTTGTTGGCAAGCATGAGCAACTTCGACAAATTCTGCCGAAGTCTCTGTAAGCCTTTGAAGATAAGCTGCCGCGGATATCTGGCAACTGCAAAATCGGACGTATGCTGACATCCTGGGTATCTAGAAACATATAATTATTAAACACTTAAAAGTTACTCCTATCATTTCATTCTGAATGCTAATTGGCTCTTACGTACGTTTTCGCACAAAATATCTCCGATCATCCTTACGATGCCGCCCTCGCTGTTGTCTCTTCTTATTCTCAGGGTTCTGAAGGAGAACAAATATTTTGGATAATTATTTATCATATGAAAATATTATATTATATCTAAATTCTTCATAGGAAGTATAATGCCTTTGAGGAAGTCCATCTTAACATGGAAAAAATCAAATACCCTGTCTTCTACACCACGACACCGGAAAAGCTTAACTACAAACCTTAAGAAATTGTCATTGCAGGCAATGATATCTCTCCAATTGATAAATATCCGTTCTACTTCATCGACAGTCAACACCAAGCTCGCCAATAAGGGTTTCTCAAACACCTGGAAAAATCAATTACAACTCAAGTATAACATATTACTAGAGAAGTTGAAAATTTTTCATATTTTCAAACTGCCTCGATTACAATAAACTTAACTATGAAAAGTTCATTTAATGTTATAAATTTATACATATTTTTAAAAAATATCATAAATGACATTTATTTTACGATCGTCCGATAAGCACGATTTTAAACATTCAATGAATTTCATCGTGCACCTACATACATTTATTATTAATTCTCTTTCATAACAGGGTCGTGCTGCACCCTATTTTTTTCATGTTAGAAATAGAAGATATCTTTGAAGTACCTCATGTACAAGTCGCATGTCCTCAATGTACGCCTGTTCAGTAACAATGAGCTCCTTGATATACTCTTGTCGCTTCCTTTCCATGGACCCGATGCGCGTCAAGGTAGGGTCGCAGTTTCTCTCGGTGGCTGCACACAAAACGCATACACAAGTTTTTTCCTCCAGTTTTCCGAGGACTCGCCCTCCACCCGTGGTCTCGGCGCATCAGCACCTGACGGTAAACTACGATTACAACCAGACTAAAAAAGGAAAAATCTGGCACTGAGACACTTCACTGTTTTTTTACCTCGAGGTCCCAGGCACGTTCTTCAGCTCGATGAGTCCGTTCAACAGGGACAAACTTCTTGAGGGAAATCGAATCGTTCCCTCATATTAATTCCCGATTTCGTACCAAGAATTACCACAAGGTGTACATTTAAACGCTAAGAAAGAAACGGAGAACGCAGTAAAGTCGGACGATTGAAAGATGGTCCTTTTTCAATGTAAGATATACGGAAGGAAATCGCTAGGACGTACCTCTAAGTGAATCTCTATGCAACATGAATCATGAAATAGATTACAATTTATGTTAATAATCATTCTTAATTATTTTGTTCATATAGCCAAGAAGGTGTGTTTCAGGTGGAGGACCCACGTAAAAACATAGAAGATCTGCAAGGGCACTAGCTAGGATATCCACTTGTGTACGTAGAGCCTAACTAGGATATTCTAAACGGGTCCAATAATGGAAGGATCAGTAAAAGTTATATTTAAGTACCCCTCAATTTTAAGTAGGCCCTGGCTAGGCGCTAAATAGGAAAGCCGATAAAAAAATGTCTTGGGTACTAAATGAAATCCCAGCTAGGTCTTAGTTTGACGTTACCCAGGACGAGTTGTTTTCAATGGAGGACCGAGTCTTAAAATGAAGTGAAAGACGAGAAATTTGATCGACGTCAGTAAAAAAGACTTTTTTTCAAATACCCATATTACCGACGTTAGTATTTATATCGACAGCTTTGTCGAATTACATTATGCAAAGAAATCAAAGTAAAACCCCAAAAATCCCCTGAATTCATGGATTTTGATGCCTTAATTGAGTGCAGAGTGCCACAGTGCGCCATCTGTGATCTCAGTGCCAACTAAATTTTCTCTCCGAGACCATTGTTACCATTGTCTCAGCATAGAAGCAGATAAGACACTTTCTTTGCCTTTATTCCGTTCAAATGCGAGTCTCTCGATTACCCAGAGGGCTCTAAATTCTTGTACAATTGTCCTGACATATTCGTTGATTATATCGTAGCCTATAGTAACAGTACATTGATTTAAATATGAGAGTCCGATGCCATTTTGATTCTAGTCTAGGCTGGATTAAGACCCGGGTTTGCAAGAACGGAAGTGATGCACTTTGGAACGTTATTAGGGCTGTAGCAGCGGGAGAAGAGATTACAACAGATACATACTTTATTTTTCGGCCGTTGCATGTGTTTACGTGTGCATAAGGTATCGACCAGATAAGATATTCAAGGCGCGAGCGACAATCTCGCATAACGTGGGTAAAATCCGCGAGATAACCCCTTGCGAAACGGCCAGATCAATATGCGCAATTTTTTTCTTTCTCTTTTTTAATTTTTTTCCCCGATAAGCGATCTTCTGCGATCGTCCCCGCAATTACTTCGAGAGACGTAGATATTGGTCCTCTTAGGGGAGCCAATCGAGATCGGGATAGCACCGATTGAAATTCATCGAAAATTTCGGAATTCGAGCTTGAGCTCGAACCCGAAATCGCCCATGAGCTCGAGTCTACATTTTCTCTCAAAAGTGGCTGGACATTTTTTTCCTCAACCCTATTTCATTTTGCTTTCTTTTTCAGGGTCAACAAAGTCGGCTTAATTTCGGCTTCAAGCTGACGGGTCTAAGGGCGATACAATAGGAAACGGTTTAGTTAATGTAGTTAGCAAAGCGTCGGTGCAAAAACTACCACAGTCAAAACGATTCGTCGGGAATCGGTTCTGGGGGAGAAAGCGCTGGAATAAAGCGCCCTTATTGCTTCCGCGCATTTTCGGTCATTTCGGAATTAAACCTCGGCTCGAGCTCGGTACACCGGGAGACATCAATGCCCTCCCATCCTGCACAGGCGATAGCGTATCTGCAGGGGAGGCATTCATATCTGCCACTATACATTTTCCGTTTTTACGATTCAGCTCGAACTCGACTCGAGGTAGGTCAGTTTCCGTTTCATCGAAACGATTGGATTCGCGACTGCTCGACGACAAAGCTAGCGACTGTGTTCCCCTCGCAGATCCTATACACACTGTTTTTTACTCTTTTTCTTTTTTATCATTTTTATCTACGCCATCAACTTGCACGTGCACCAAATTATACCGATAATTAAAAACGCATTGAACTTATTAACGGGATTTCTTTCATTTAATTTGGTACACGTCCACGTTCACATCACAAAAACGTTTCACAGAGTACGCTGAGAAGTTCCTATCAGGGTAAGGCTTAACTCTGCTTTAAGTAATGAGTACAAAGATCGAAGAGTACTGAATAATTCCAGCAACCATTTTCGTCAAAAAACCATAGTAAAAAAAGAAAAAAAAAACGTCCCGCGGTTTTATGAGCAAACTCGAGGATCTCATGCAGTTCCTGGCGGTTAAAGGCTACCAATAGAAATCCACAATCCCAAATAGTAAATCGTAAATGAAAATTGCAAACGGACGAGTTAGTTAATCGGAGAAGTCTCGAAAATAATGAGATCCTGAAAGGCCAGATACATCTTCCGGAAAGATACTCCAATAGCGTAATTAGTTGCTCCTTTCACAGCTTATTACGCTCAAGGATGTGTACTCAGTGAAAGGGTTTCCATCGGGCACAATTAGCCGATAGTATGTATGTACTTGCATCTTTTCTTATCTTCGTTTCCCACGTACAACATTAAACAGTACTAATTCATTAGAAATCCACGATTGCTCGAATCTGCTCGAGATAATTAGCAGCGATTCTGAGATTCGGATGTCGGAGGCGCGCAGCAACAATACGTGAGATACGTATCTAATTGCGCAATTAGTTACGTATTTAATACCTAGGAGTTTACAGATCGCGATATTAACGAACGAGTAGAATTCTAAGTAGAGTTCAGAAGGAACTTTGTTGCAACCGGCTCTAAACCGCGAACTAGTCATCTGTAACAATAGGACTAAAGTATAAAAAACATTTCCCGGGCATATTTTCTTGGGATGTCCTTTTAATTCCCATCCTGGCCTCTCTCGTTTGTTCTCTCGTAAATCATATGCATTGACGACAACGAATGCAAATGATGGCCGTTAAACCTGGCTATGAAGTTCATTCAACTCTGTAAATCTCTTCAACGGAACGCCAGGAATGATAAATATTCGCACATTTTAGATATGAATTCATTTAACAACTATACTGCAAAACTATACCGTGTATTGCACATATATATATATATGTATATAATTGTCCCTTACAACTTGAGTATTATCATTTTTTTCGTCCACAGTGTTCAGTTGAATATGGCTTAATGAAATATTTTAATACAGCCGATATATCCTTACAGCGAGAACGATACGTTGATATTATAGCTTTTGTCACGAGAGCATCATGTTACATTTTTAATATTAATTGTTATTACACGTCTTACGTATTGATGATAGAAGGTAATCGACAGGGTGCTCCAAACGAGGGCGTACGCTCTATAAATAACGACTATCGCTAACGATTAATCCATTACTTGATTTTAAACAAATTCATAGCAACGCAACTGTTCACGAATTATTTTCTTTGAATAGTAGATTAATCGCCGAAATTAATTGTCCGTCTCGGTGTGCCAATCGGCGCATCGATATAAATATTCGATAAATTGGGGATATCGATTGAGAACTGTACGCCCTGGTCGCAAATGAACAATCTACGATGGTTGTTTCATCAAGACAAACGTTTCTAAAACGTGCGTTTATATTCCCTTTATAAATACTAAAAAGATTCCCTCTCTCGAAAATAATTTCTCGTACCTGTACGCAATTTTATTAAATAATTAATACCGGTCCAACGCATTAGACTCGGTACATCCGGCACATATGATACGAGAGAACAACTGTTGGTATAAATATCCTATCTCTTCTTCCCTCTAGATCTAAACTTGCAACGAAAATACCTCATTCCGCGATTTTCAGGTGCGTACGCAGAAGTTTACGTTATTGTATAAATTGAAGATTATAATTAATATATATAAATTGAAGATCACACAAAATCGACGCGAGTAAAACTCGAGGTGCCATCTAACGGATCAAGTAGGATCTAACGGGTCATAAATTAATAGTATTTCCGAAATTTCCCAGCTCTGAGATTCCCAACTCCTTTCTTTTCATCCCAAACAGCATTAGATATCCAATAGATATTTAAGGAATATTAAAACAACAAAAAAAAACAAAATTGAATACGTCCAGAACATTTGTTAATAAAAATCAATCAATTAAAATGCTTACTGACATTATGAAGGATGTTTTAAAGATAAACTAGACATTTTTATACCAAAAGATTCTCTTAAAATAGTTTATACCTTAATTAGAGAGAATCGTAATACTTTTAAGTAACCTTAGTATCAATAATAAAATAAGATACAAGAAAACGTAAGGACATCTGTAAAATTCATCCTCACTGCTGCATGCGATGAGAGCAATTTTATTGTCTAGTAGAGATTCATCGACCTTTTGCCATACACCGACCCTAAATAAAATTAAAAAAAACTAAATTTACTCATTCAATATTTCCACATTTCTTTGGTTTACAGAGTACTCCATTAGACGGCACATCATAGCGATGGCTCGACAGAAAGTCCGAAGCCTTGCGTTCTGAATTAAAGAGTTTTCACCGAAACTTTAGACCGAATTAAGCAGAGTAATTCGCCTGGACGTAACAGCGTATATCAACCAGTAGTATAACATCGATGTAAGTAGTTTTATTAGTTCAACTCGGTCGAAATGAATGGGAAAGCTGCTTAACCGAGACATACACAGGACCTCTCCGTACGCACCGTACGCGCAACATCAAAGCTTCGGCCGAAGGTATAGATGACAAAGAATAGTTAAAACAATAACGAACACGTAACGACTGATTTAGGCTTTAATCGCCCGATATCAGAGAGCTATTCGATGATGTCGACTTTTAACCGATATTATCCTTGTATGTGATAACAGGCGCGACGACGAGCAGGCATTTCAACGGCTACCTAAGTAAGTATTACGTCTTTATCGGGCACGGCGTCGATCAGCTGATTTTGACATTAGCCATCCGCCAGCCACGTGGTCCTCTTCTCTGTCGCGGTCTCTTCGCCATTCGCGTAAAGAGGGGCGACAAAACGTGTTTATTTATCGTCGTTCCTGTCGTCGTTGCTTCGTGCTCGTCTTGAGCATGTAGCTCGAGATGGAACGACTGATGTCGCACACGCGTGGCGTGTATACGCACGGGCGTACCAGAGGATCGTTATTAGAATATTCCATACAGGATTCGTCTTCCAGGATGTCTACGTGCTATCGGTGTATCATATAAATAATCTCACCGCATCGTGAGGAGCGGTTTTTTTTTTTTTATATTTTTATCGTTACAGGACCGTTGCAAGAGATTGGCAAAAAAGTTTTTCAGCCAATCTTCATGGTATTCTTAATACAAGTCGTAAATTATCCTACTTAATAGTTTTCTTGAAAATAAATAATCAGAAATGATAGTATCGTGGAAATATATTACTGGTGTATCTTAATCGGTTCCCTGAAGGGAATTACCAATTATCATGTCATAAAATTATATTACTGTTCTAGATTTAGCCGACTACACTTTAAAACGATCGAAAAAAGATTCTTGGGAAATTCCGATAACCGTAGACAGCCTGGTTTTTTTTAGGGATTAATATAATCGTCATTGTGACCCGAAAGAGCATTTCCTCTAACAATAAACACGATTTCGGGAGATAAAAGCGAATCGTATGCGATCCGTAGTAACGAACGGATGAAGAATTCATGCGAAGATAAACTGGAGCAAATAAGAAAAATCGATAAACCGAATAATTAGTTATTTTGGCAATATCTTAAGGGAATAAATAAATAATCTGGTGGAGGACGTCGTAACGGTGGACCAGAGGAAGCATCGATATTCGAGAAGACAAGCAGAAAGCGGAATAGAATTATACATAGTGAACTATAACGAGCCGAGATAGAGTAAAATTATACAAAAAGCTTACTCGATAGGCATCGAGAAATTCTGTAGAGAGGATGCAGAAATCTGAAGCTGAAGTTCAAACGTGCACCCTGTTTCACGTACATGCAATGAGTCAACAGCAAGTACACAGATACACAAAAAGTCAGATAGAAATCGGCATTTCAGTAGAAACGTTTCAAACTTCAGCTATACAAGATATAGTAAAAGGAGCGGAAACAGGGGACTGTTTTTGCGATGATGCACCCGTACTAATTGCGTATACATATGCAAGCGCGTGTGCGCACATGTACTCTGTCACGGAAAATCAAAGTCATTACACATCCTTCGTCAGAGATCATACCTGCAGCCTAAATAAAAAAAATTCAGGACAGCGTCAATGCTCTACACTGTTAAATCAGAACGACTTGATTAATGATCTATAATATTGCTGATTACTCGTAATCGGTTGCGATTCCTGGATATACGAGCCCGCAGGTTCAGCTACCACGTATCAATGAATTCGTTTTTCCGTGCAAAGAAACATTAATTGCGGGCAAGCAAGTGCTCCTTCGAAAGCGCCGCAGTCCCAGCGAGGCTACTCGAAGGATAAGCTCGCATTGGCGGACGCAAACGTCTATTGTCTCTTCATCGACAGCCGTTGAAATCTCTTCTTTCTCGGGGGATATCGTCGCGCAGCGACGGGGTCGCAATAATTCCGATTACACACGAATAGTGGATATCTTAACCTGCGGCCAGATGCTGCGCTGCTATCCTTAAGCTGCGTGTCAACCAGAGAGGCGAGACAATTCAATTAGTAAAACTGGTCGATGAAGGGCAATTAAGGATTCTTTCGCAACTCTTCGGGTTGCTCTAGCTATACGTGAGGTGCGGTGTCACCGAGAGAATGCAACCGAAACGTTCGACGTGACCGAGGAGGCGTCGCGCTTCTACATGTGCACCGTCACGCACAAACGATCCGATTGCCTTATTTAATCTTAAACAATTCACATTAACACCCCGGGGACCGCTGCAACATATTCGCGGTCACCGTCACGATCATTCTCCACATTTCTGCCGGTCAATGATAACGGCGACGACAGCGATGGCCGCAATATTAAAGACACACGCTCATGGGTCGAATACTACGGAGCAATTCCTAAACATCTCTTCAGCCGCTAGTTATTACAAAATGGTGTATAGCACTTTCGATCGAATCGGTTGAGAGCAACGAGAAGAATTTCAACTACGTGGTCAAATACGTGGATGTTACTTACACATGGGGGATGTGTAGTTGCTAGGAAATACTCCGGAAACTCCGTTGAGTTCGCCTCGCCACCAAGATGCCTCCTCCTTGGCAAGCACGGTGATCACGTCGGCCTTCTCGAAGCTGAGCTCGTCTTCGTTTTGTGCTTGATAGGGGTACAGGGCCATCACGCGTTCTGGGAAAAGGTCAAATAGTTTTTAGAACTCGATTATAATATTTTACACCTTTGTTTTTGGAAGCCAACACTTACCAACGTTTGGATCCGTAGGGGAGTCTTGATATCTGTGAGATATTGGAGTACTTCGATTGCTGCTGCTTGTCAAGGGTTTTACGTAAGACGCCGGAAACCACCCAATCTGTCTCTTCCTACCGCGAGCCTGTAATGCAAGAATTAATTATTCATTCCTGCGAAATAAGGAAGAATTAATATCCGACCACAATTAATGTATCCGGAGCAGGTTTGTGAAAATTATAGTTAAAAGAATAAGGCATTGCCCATTATTTGAATAATGTATAGTGGATTATAGTTTAAATTACCAAATAATATATCATCATCGCCCCCCGGGCCTCAATAAAAATTGTATACTTCACATAAAGAAATAAAAACTTTGTTAATAAGAAATTCAATAGAAAAAAGATATCTATTCTACTACACAACAAAAGAACTTGACATTTATAAGTTTTGTGCGTTTTCGCGATGCATGTACGTATTGTATCGAATGGAAAATTCTACAAGAGCTCCGATAAGTGCGGTGATGAAGTTGACTGTTTCTGTTAGTCGTCCACTGCGCATCTTCTACAGCGCATGACGTCAAGGCATACAACTAGCGCTCGGGGTGGAAATTTACTCAAGTTTTATGCGAGGGAAATGTCCTCGTTGACAGCTACCCTTACACTCTTATCACTCCAAGAATATTAGAATATAAGAAGTTGGCAGTATTACTGCCGGTTGGAGTGAAAGGGTTAATAATGAAGATTGTGAAATCAGAAAAAATGTTCATTAATGAATTATTGTTAACTGAAATCGTTAATGCGTAGTTTACAATCCTGATCCAGAATTAGCCCGTTAAAAATGAGGATTTCGATTAAAATCAAACTAAATTGCTGTTCAGTCATAGCTGCATAATTCAAGAATATCACTTACCTGCAGTTCACCTTCCCACCAGCCAGACTCTGTCTTCTTGCGAATCATTATGAGCTGTCCCCTTTGTAAGTCCAATTGTTCAGAACTGGTCGCTTGGTATGGTGCGATTACTTGCACTATCTCCGGCTTCTTTCCTCTGCCCTGTAGAATACATGAACATAAACATTCGTATATTACTTAGTCAATAAGCAATTTAGCTTGTAGTGAGAATAAAAAAAAAATGTTTGAAAGCTTTAATGGTCTGAGTTAATCACCAAGGATGAACACAATGTGTAAACGACATCCGAAAAAATTGTCCAACTGGAAGGATTACCTTGGTGTACTGAAATATTGCATGGACACAATCGACGTCACCAGGGAACGAATTTTAAGACACCAGCGGTCATCGAGGTAGTAGCGGTGGTATCAGCGACGATAACAGCGACACCGTCAGTGGTATTATTTTAGAGAGAAAACACATGATCACACGTGAATTAGAGTGCGCATAAAGTTACACAATTAGTAATGTTAAAGCCATAGTCAATTTGTGAGGAGCAGCGGTAAGATATCACGTAACCATTGCATTATCGCGGCACAGTAGATCAAGGAGAATGGACGAAGCGAAATCATGCACTAAAGTAACAAGATATTGAAGTCCTGTCTTTCAGAAGTGAAAATATAAAACCAATAAAGACTTAAGCCTTAGACTTAAGATTAATATAAAATGCTACCTGCTGCGTGGACATTGCAGCGAAATCGGGTAGCTCGGCTTTGTCCTCGGCTGCTGCTCTTTCATCTTCGAGTTGTTCTTTTGTTTTTTCAATAGTCTAAAAATATATTGATATTAACTATGACTTTTTAACAATGTTCACTTGAATGTTCTGGGGTATATTGCACAACTAAACGATACACACTGGTGACCTTTGGATGATATTCGATGCATCCGATACCTCGGTCTGCTGTAATTCTGACTGTTCGGCAGATGTAGGGGCAGATGTAATGCTTCCCTCGTTAACGTTGGTCGTTTCTAGTGCGTCCTGATAACGTAAAAGGACAAAATCCTAATTCCTATAAAACGTATAAGAAATTATTAGATAAGAGGAGAAGTTATAACATACCTTATTTGGTTCTTCGCACAATTCGACATAGTTCGAGGGGAATATCCCAGTTCTATCTCCGATGATACCAGTCCACCAATCGCCTTCTTTTCTTGTAACGAGGATGATCTCTCCCTGATTGAAGCTGAGATCCCCTGATTCATTCGACGAATATGGATAAAGAGCTACGTATTGCTCGTTCAGGCCGTTTGCAGGAGCGGAGACATCTTTGTCTTCTTGAGACGTGACTCTGACGTACGATCTAGGAAACCAGCCCTTATTGCCACCTGATTCACCGTACCACCAGTCTTCCTGTAAATTAATTCAATGAAAAATGTATACGTTTAGACATAAGGCCCTAGTAACCGTAGCCAGAAAGCCATGAATGATTTGTACGCCGCTTGCGTGAAATATATGAAGCTTACTCTGTACGTTCTACGATGAACAATATGTTAGGCATTAGGTTGTGTCATTCACGGGAGACCAAATATTTGATAATTTTATATGGCGTACGTTACATTTTTAAAGCTGATTTTTCAGTCTTTGCTGAAAAATGTCATTCGTTTCGAAAAATAACGACTGGGAAATTTATGCGATTTCCTCGCTTCTGACGTGATTAATTAAAAATTCCCAGCTCACGGTTACTAAGGCCATAAAAATAAATATTCAAACTTCTATAAATAGTATACGGAACCTGCTGCTCGGTGACGTCGATGATATCTCCTTTGGCAAAACTAAGATGTTCTTGTGTGACGGGGCGATACTGGTAAATGGCAATGGCACGCACGTTGCAAACATATCCCAGCCCTGAGGTTGGTATAATCGGCTCCACTGTAGGACCTTCACCTCCTAGGGATCCAGCATCGGATACGTTTTCAGGGACTTCGGCAATTTCTCTGGAAAATGGAAATAAAAATATAAAACAAAAAAAACAGTCATTAAATTCCTGATATACAATATGCATTCATGCTTACTCTAGTGGTCTCTTTTCTACGCTGTCCTGTTGGATAAACGCATTATTCGCTATCTTTGCATCAGAACCAGCGGTGTCCACAGGTTCAACATAGGACTCTGGAAACCATCCAGTTCGACCACGAATTTCACCTGCCATCCATCCAGGTTCTGCATTTTGCACAGGTGGCACCTATTAAAATCGGAACCATGAAACTGAAGGATTATAACTAAAAGACAACGGCAGCATAGACAATATTAAACCTACCAAAATGATATCCCCAGGCTGGAAAGAGATTTCGTCTTGGTTTCTAGCTATGAATTCATAAAGAGCCCTGTATTTAACTACTCCGGGAACGTCAGCATCAGTACTGGGAGCAGAAGTATCTTCAATGGGCCACTCATCTTTGTCCATGGAACCGGTGTCGTTCCAGCCTGAATCACCCCAAGCTGACGTGGCGTAATTATTTGTCGTTGTACCAGCTGATCGTAATTCAAGAACCATTGTCCTTTTATCATTGAATGTTATGTGGAGGTTTTTACAATCCGAAATAAGATTCTTCATTTGAGTTTTAATATCTTCAAGCTGGCCATTGTTGTTTTCAATATCGGTCATTTTCTCGTCAATCTGAAATACAACGTGAACGATCATGACCTACTGGATCTTAACAAAATTCCCTCGGCACCAACCAATATATTATATATATAATTAAAAATAAAATAAAATTCAATTTGGGGTATATGAAGAATCAAGAAAATTGTACATTATCTACCTGTCGTTGTAAGTCTGCGATCTTGTCCTTCATCTGCTTCAGAGTAATTTGTTTATTAGCAAATGCCATCTTAACCGCCTCTTGACCGGCGGCATCTTGAGCAGCATTCAATTTGTTTTTCGCCTCGATTCTTGCTTTTTCCTGGGTGACATTAAGTAGCCGCTGATTTTGTTCACGAAGCCTATTTCTCAGGGCGGACATCTCTTGTAATTGCGTATCACGAGTCGATCGCATGCCATCAATGGTTGATTTGACGCTGGAAACTCCAACACGGGTATCGCATATTTTCTGCGATAGTTCCTTCACCTTGTCATTCTGCGAAAAACACGTGTCATTGTTATGTCCACGAATTAAATTTCATTAATACTGACTTACCAAAGTGCCCAACTCTATGGTTAAAGTCTGATTTTTTGCTTTCAACTTAAGTAATATGTCCTGTTCCTTCTGCCGTTGTGCTTGTAGTTCTTGTGACTTCTGCTTCTCCCATTCCAACTGACGCTGCCTTTCCATTTCCCTGAAAATGTTGAATAATATAAATAAAATTAATATCAAGACACCGATGGAGCTTATATTGTTACATGAACCGCTACGTTTCCGCTTACTTTCGTGCAGCTTCCCTTTGTTCCTGAACTCTTTTCCGTTGTTCCTCTTTCTCCTGCTCGATTTCCTTCTGCCTTTGTATTTGCATTTCTATTTCAACTTGACGACGTCTTTCTTGGTCCAATCTGAACGATGACATGATTGCATTAACAAGGGCGGTCGGTAGTTTGAAATGGAAAATTAATTTTTGCTATAACTTTTTAATAAAGCATTTCTGAGACTAAGGATATAAATTTTTTTTCTGTTTCTACTCATAGAACGTATTAGCAGTGTTTGATTGTTTCGTTTGGAAGCGCCACATATATAAAGTAATGATACCTTATTTTTTCTTGTTTTTCTGCTTCTTCTCTCTCTTTACGCTCTCGTTCCTCTTGCTCCTTTCGTTGGATCTCTAACAAAGCTTTGCGCCGACGTTCTAATTCCGCCTGGCCTTTTTCATAGTTTTCTTTCCGCTTATCCTCGAATGAACTCTACATAACAGCATTTGACATGCATTAACACGGGAAAAAAAAAAAGAAAAAAACTTCAAATATACGATGGCATCCATATTTATAATTTCTTAGTTAGACTTACAAATTTATTGTAATTATGTAAAATAAAGCAACATTACCTGTGGCATTCCAGCCAAGGGATCGATTACTTCTGAAGCACCTTGAGAGGAGATCGAAGCTACACTTCCTTGACGTTGTCGTCTAAAACTTGGAGGTATGAGCTCCAGTGGTAGGGTAGTTGGAATTTTTTCACCACTCTTGGCCATATCGCACAAGTACATAGCAAGAACGAATTCGTCGCAACTTAATCGACCGTCTGAATCCATGTCTGCTAAGGACCTATCAACATTTTAAGTGGTTGATAACATCGTTTATCAAAAATTTCATTCACATTTTTAGAATAAATCAACACAATCTCGTGATCAATAGTAGAACATTCGTAAGCTATCACTTGCCAGATTTGGGCGAGTATCTTCTGAGGTAATTGCGAATGAACCATCCCGTTTCTGGCCTGCACTCCTGTTAAGTAGCCAGATCTTGCCTTGTCCCACGTATTAAACAACAGAGTATATTTCAATTTTGTTTGATGAGGCACTGCCCATTCAACTCCTTGGGGTGAACTCATCGACTGTTGACTGATTTGGGAATGCTGCGAATCCATAGAGCCCATTCTGTCTAAACTGGGGGGTCGTGCCGTCGTGCTTAAAGGTGTGTTTGTAGAAACTGGAGTTTGTACCCCGTTTACAGGAACAATTCCTGGGAGACTTGGTACAGAAGCCATGGGTGGTATGCCTCCTGCACCTGGAAAGAAAAACAATATTAAGGACTCAGTAAAACCAGCCAGGAAGTCGTGAATGATCTTTGCGCCACTTGTACAAAATATACGAAGCTTAATTGATTCTGACTATTCCTACAGATGGCGATATACTAGCAACGTTGTTTTACCCAATTTTGCCCACATGCGTTTTATTGCTTCTTACCGTGCAATGGACGCGGGATTTAAACATATATTTGGCACGTCTTTGTGTTCGATGTGTGTGAGAATATTTAACAAAAGTGAAGACAAGCGTACTCTGGATGAAATTGCAATTCTCAACACAGATAATGCATTGTTTGAATCATTTCAAATTTAGTTATTCCCTGTTGTATACGACTAATTTTTAATTTAAAAATTAATACGTAATCAAACGTTACAGCCATAAACGTACACGTCATAGGAGCGGCAGACGTTAAGGATGGAACAGTCGCTGTCATTGGTTGTATCAAGCCAGACATTACAGGCTGCATCGGAGCCATCATGCCAGGCATAACTGGTTGCTGATATGCTTGCATTGGTGCTGTTTGAGTCATGCCAAAAGCAGCAATTGGAGCTGGCTGAGTATTAAGTGGAACAATCGGTGCCACTGGAGCCGTCAAAGGTTGAATTGGTATTCCACCTGTTAAAGAAATTACAATAAAGGGTTATCGACAAGCATTGTATATGGTTTATTATATAGTCACGGTATATAAAGATAATTGTTTATGCAAAATAAGGAATGATAGAAAAGAAAAATCTAATTCTTAATATTTTTAAGTTTTATCTATAAACAAAAAATAAGCTAATGTATATAAGTTTAGGCGAATAATATACCTGCGACAACTGTCGATACCATGTTTTGAACTGGAATTATGGGTGTAATACTCTGTGGTATTGACTGCGCTCCAGGTGGAGGTGTTGGTTGAGTTCTAACAGAAGGGGGTACCGTCGGAGCTCCTACTGGACTGTTTGGAAACGACGGTGGTGCTGGTTTCGGAGGAGGACCAACCAATGGTGGAGTCGTACCTATTGATTAACAAATAAGTAATTAAATACATAAACAGCTGATTACCACTTAATTGAATAACCGGTTTTTGCATTAAATGCATGTTAATTGATCGCCAGTTGCAATAAATGAATATCCCAAAAAATCATTATATATTTGACTACTAATATTTTTGAAAAGGCAAGACTAAATTTTGCCAGATATTGTCATCTTTATGATTTTTCTTTCGACTCACCCATTCACATGTATCAGCTATTTTTTAATTGAGCCAATTTTCTAATTCAGAGTAAATATGCTACATAGTAATCAATTCTTGCAAAGCCAAATCCTCTACAAACTTAACATGACATTGGATTATAGATTTAAGTTGACGAAAAATAAAATGAGCAAATATAATTGTTGAAACTAGCCACTCTATTTAATAAAATATACCATTCTTTTTTAGAACGTACCAATACTCGAAGGCGGAGCAGGCCTTTGTGGTACGGCACCGGTTGTAGACGAGGTACTTCCAGGTCCTTTCAGGCAACGAAGTAAAAAGATGGAAGAGCACCGAATTAAAGGACATGAATTATAGATATTTAACATACAAGAAAAAGACACCAACTCGTGAGATACCGTGGATTAGTTAGGATGCTTCAAAGCATTTGGCAGTATAATAGAGAGACTCTTCTCTTAAAGTAGTGTATCGGAGTCGTACGGAACAAAAAATCCATGCATTAATAAAGCAGAATGGTAGCGAGGCAGAGTCTCCTTATGCGAAAGTTGCATGCTGTCTGGAGAGCAGTCAGTTTAGTCAGAGTTTATTTTACTTGACTAAAAGACTACGAACATGCAAACGGGATAATATAACGACCGTTATGTGAAGTCAAGTAACGTTTATTACAGTATCGATGACATGACGTACTGATACTAGGAGGCATTGGCCGAGCAGGCGGCTTTGGTGCAGAAGAAATCGTACCGTGGTACGTACTGGAAGCCACATTTTGTCGACTATCTTGTTGCGACACTGTGCAGTGGTATGAACGATATGCACAAGGAAGAAAGCATGTCTAATTAATAGTGCTGCAACTAGATATGTGATAATAGTTCCTTTATAATCACTGCTGTACCAATATCAATGTCTAGGTTAATGTTGACAGTGTTCTTTATGCGTATACAGTAAAAATTAAATAGCTTTGTAATTACACCGTACGATGTATGAGTAATGATTATGACTGTTTCATGTATTCAAACAACACTGTGAGTTTATTTGTCTTAGTAACCAATTTCATTTCAGAAAGTAAGTCCAATCATAATGTTTTAGACGCAGTGTTTCGATTCTCGCGACTTACCGACTGGTATTGTCATCGTCGGTGGCATAGGTCTCATTGGCGGTTGATTATGTGACACATTTGGTCCAACCGGTCGCGAAGGTAAGCTTGTGGGTACGTTAACCATCCCCATTGAAGAATGTACAGATGAATACCCATTGAGATTAGCCAGAGGTGGAACCGCAGCTCCCATGAGATTCATAGTATTACCTATAGGCCCATCTTTGCTATGCAATGTACATTATATAACACCGAGCACGTTTCGTGCAGTTTCAATGGAGTTAGTAAAGGACTCCCAGGACCTTGCATATGTTGTTTTATATTAGACTATTGCTACAGGATGCAAGTGTTATGCTAAGTAAACTTGAGTATTTGTACACAACAAAAGGCATGATTAATGTTACTTTTACGATCTACTACAGTTATTTGGTTATTAATTGTGTACAGTGACAAGCACTCTCTAATTATCAATGGGCAATATGCATAAGGAGAAAATCTTTACACGTTTGCCCTCCTGCTAGTACCTTGTGGTAGTAATGAGGAATGAATGAACTACAAGCATTATAAAGTTATTTTTCTCTTTCTACCCAAAGTACTAGAAGAAATAATTAACTGCATCGAATCTCTAGAAGACTCGTCGATCAAAGGAACAACCATTGTCTGTGCTGGAAACCACTTGCATTACAGACCACAAAGCACCAGAAATAATTTTAATACTCTTACCACTGGCAATATCCTTCAAGCTCTGTACCAGTGATGGGGGTAGTGTTTTTGGGATCTCAAATCCACGCAGCTTAAGATTGATCAGTTTGCATGCTATACTGAACTCGTTCAGATCCATTTTCCCATCTGCATTCGTGTCGGATAATCCCCTGAATTTTTGATGCATCAGTGTTTCATATATAGCACGAGCATCGATAAGTTACCACTTAGTCTGATTTTTGAGAAAAAGAACGGTGTGCATCAAGCGCAATAGCAACAAACATACCATATTTGTCCAAGGATAGCCGGAGAAAGCTGCGACTGAAGAAGGAATCCTTTTGCTTGCTCTCCTGTTACAATTCCATTCACCGGTTTCAGAGAATTAAATTGTTCCTGATATCGTGCTCTTTCCCGTGGTTGAATCACCCAAGGATCCACTGCACCTATTTACAAGAACATTTTCATTTAAGAAATGACAACAAACTGTTAACAATACATATTAAAATACCTTTATGCAGGAATTTTCATAGAAAACAGTGGTAATTATAGGAGGATCAATTTATACTTGACATATCTAAATAGAAACTTACCCATTGCCTGAGGAACAGCCATGTCTGTCGTGCGTTATTCAACAAAAGTCTAAAATAGTAATTAATTGAAAATTAATCCACATAGAGGTATGTATCATCAAACAACATAACTCGAGTAAAGTAAAACAAGCAATCGATTCTTTCATTTGCTCGATTAAGTACTTTGAAATGCTACACAGTACATTCAAGTCTTCCTTGATCATTCTTTTCTATTTTATATATAAAAAGTATATTTAAACTATGACAATTGAAACGATTCCACCCAAATTAAGAAGTAACGTCTAAAAAATATATCAGTGCATTATATCGGAAATATACCTAACCGTGCCTAATTAAATCAATATGACAAAACTCAGTGACTATTCCCTTAAATGACAGTTTCAATAAATGAAAACGATAAACCTGTTTGATTGATTTTTATTCAATAAATCACTTGAATTAATGAAACCGGTCAATTAATATATGTCTCCTTTTTTTTTCTTCTCTTATAAACAACACATTTGAAAGAAGCAGAGGCTCTACCGAGAAAACGCCTGCAAAGTGGTCGCACATATTCTAGGTTAGGAGGGCAAGATTTGGCTCGCGTGCGATCGATCACGTCAAGTGAGATGGCCACCCTAAGGTGACTCTTCTCCGAAATATAAGATAGAAATCTCTCGAAGCGGTCGGTGAGATCATAATAAAAAGGAATCTAACAGAATAAGTGACTGAAAACCCGGAACTATGTAAGGAAACCTACGGGAGTAAACGGAGCAACGTTTTCACGCCTTCGTGACGTGTCGGTGCGCTCTTTAAATCCGCTAGCGGAACGGAATCCTTACAGGAGCACGCAATGCGACCTTTTCTTGGAGATGCAGGGAGACCATCGCTGACGTCTAAGAATTGACTAAACTGAGAGACACCGAAGTAATTGGAGAAACGCACGACGCTGCCACTGGCACCGAACCGCCCACGATATGCCACCACGAGCCCACGGCTGTCACACGACCTCGTGTGCGTGCCTTTCCTCTCTGCACGTTCACGCAGGCTCAATATTAATGACCCACACGCCCATCTATACGTGTGTGGCACCTTTCATTCGGATTTCGTACGGTTCGTGGAATCTCGGCAAGATTCGGGTCGAATCGATAATAGCCATATATATATAATATTCCTATATCGCGAGTCGGGCCTTCCAAGCAAGCCATCGTAACAGCGGGCCAGGTGTGAGTGTTGCGTTGCGCATGCGTACCCATCCCCACTATACCCAGTTCGCGATTTCTAAATCAAAGAATTCAGTTACAAGTAATATCATTTTCAATTACCCTAGAAAATCACTTGTTGGGGTACAACGGCAAAGAATTCCGAAGTTTCCATAGAAGTCCAGGAGGGTATTGACGTTTGATACTCGATAAATAGTATGTTAGTCAATGTCTTTCTAAGTATTTTTTTGCTTGGAAAGTTCGGTCAAACTTTTCAAGGAAAAAAATAGAGATTTACAGTTGCTAGTGGATAAGTAGCTTGTACGTGATTATTTTTTACTTTGTGGTTTTTTTCTTTATGTCGGTCTTTTATTGAAAAGTTTTTATTTCATTTCCTTTTTATTTGACAGAAAACTTTCTTTTGCCTTAAAGTGAATAAGGGTGAGGGGTTAAAATAGTAGTTTATGTGCGTTACATTAATAGGAACGAGTTGTTTCAAATTTAAAACTGACATCGAAGCTCCGAAAAATAGTTCGAGTCGTAATCCCGCACTACGTGAATCCATTCTGTACCAAGCTTAAGGTGATGTGAAAGCGGCGTAAAGGGACCTCTACCGGTTTTCTGACTGTATTTAGTAAGCCATCTAGGGAATTCTCTACTTCATGCGTTGGCAACACTAGATATCGAGAGCTACATAATTGCAGGGTTGCCACTGCGCTTAAATCAGAGTAGATCTACTACTATTAATGTGATCCTACTACTCTACTCCAACTTCTACGTTTGCTACTCCGTTTTATTCCTGAAATACTACGTATATAGCTGACTATAAGACAATGAATTTAATTAGTTTACAATGAAGAAATCTGTCTAGTTCACACGGTATAGAAATGTGCTTCTAGTCACGTTTGCATTCATCGGTTAATCCATCCGATGACAGAAGGTTTAAGAATGAAAAAGAATATTTCAAATATCCCGCCGTATCCGCCATATTAGATTAGAGTTTAAAAGTTCGGCCATTTTCACTATGGTGGCGGTAACGTTAATTTCTACTCCGCTGATAATGAATCTACTCCTATTTCTGATGATTTCTCCTATCCTTAGAGGGCCTATTACGTAAAGCAAATTGGGCGAAAATGTGAAAAATGAGTAGCTCACGGTACTACGGAACGTTTTTGGTGGTGAAAATGCGAGACCTTTCGCGTGAATTGGCTCGACACAAATTTTTCAGCTATATGGTGAAGCATACAAGGGAAGATAGAAAAATAAGCGCCGTTAACGCCATCTTTCACGGATTGTGACACCGAAATTCAAAATGGAAAACTTCTTCCTACAAATTCTTAAAGATGTTCTTGCTGCAGAATAAGGATAAGAAATATATTCTGGCCCGAGTCATAAACACGTGCCAGCGATATTTGATGCCCGACACCGGATAGTTTGACCATAACCGCGAACCGAGCGTGCTACGTAAGCACGTTTTCACAGTAGATTATTATTAATACGAGACCCACGATTTTCGGATCGGTAGTAATCGCCATAGAGGTGATTCGCAGGAAGTGAGGGAGTCAACCGATTGTAGTGTCGTCCTTGACAACTTGCATGTAAGTATGCGACTCGATTAGAAATTGCTACCTATATTTAGCATTGCGATGACTACGTAGCGTACACAGATATCCATACAATTTATATTTTGTATATACATCGTGACCATCATTAGCTGAGACGCACACACTATGCAGCGGTACATGTAAACGCGTATTTGCTCGATAAGAAATATCCTGAAAATATTTTTAAAAAGTACGCAATACATCCGTGGAAAATCATAATAATAATTTTATTACCGTTGTCAATGAGTTGAATTGCACAAAGAGAAATACTCATAAGGAAATAGATATTCAAGTTTCCGTAACATTTTACTGATTTTTAAGGTAAAGTGAAACACGTCGAGGAACTTGCTCGACGTCGGTAAAACAGGCTTTTCTAAATACCAATGCTGCCGACGTTTGTTTTGATATTGACAGCTGTGTCTAATTATATTGAGTATTGTACTAAAAGGCATGCTCCATCTGTCGTTATCGTACGATAATTATAAAAAAATCGAAGTAAAACTCCAGAAATCCCCTGCATTCATGGTTCCTGACGCCCTAATTGAGTGCAGAGGGACTCCCTGCGCCATCTGTAATTTCCATGTCAACTAAATTTTCACTCCAGGACCTCATATTATCATCGTTTAAGCATAGAAACGCATAAGACACCTTTTTGCCTTTATCCCGTTCAAATGCGAGTTTCTCGATTACCAGAATGTTCAAAATTGCTGTACAATTGTCCTTACACTTTCGTTTCTCATATTAAGACCTTTCTTTGCAAAAATCCAAATTTCAAGAGTGTCAAGATAATTCCTAGGTGCTCACGAATTATGTGTCAAAGTTTCAGACAGTTCTGTTCAATACCCTTAAAAAAAAAGTGTCTTATTCAAATCGACTGGTTTGAGAGGGCTTTCATTTCATCTTAAGATCTTGAATAAAGGAATCATGATGTAAGGGAGACAAGGTGTGCTATGGCACAGTTCCTTTGACAGGCTAGCTATAGCATACTTCCAAAAGATAACGAACATACATAACTAATGACATTTTTAATGTATTGAAATTAGGCGGCGTTTTGGAAGATGTAAAGCGAATGAAAAATAAGACCTCCGCGGGAGCCCACCCTGTTTTCTTTGCATCATGAAAGGAATGAAGTTTGACGAGTTTTGAGGATTGAAAACGCGCGGATAGATCGTCATCAAAGAATGCAACAAATCCTGCACGCGAGGTTTCAGCTGGAAGAGATATCCATAAACGCATGTTTCTGCGCGACTATACATTAACGAATGTATCGTTGGATCAATGGCCCATTTAAAAGGGTGCGAGCAGTTAACCCCTTCTCTGCGTCATTCCCCCGTACTTATCTTGTTCCATTCATTGTCAATATCTTATCATTTAACACTAGAACGACCGGCAGATATTTTTTTTTCATAGGATGAGCCGTTTGAAACAAGTCATTTTGACTCGTCTTGGTAGTTCTACTGTTAAACGTACAAACGAAAAAGTTATCTTTAGTATATTAAATTTACCGAAGCCGCTCACCGTGTCCATATGTTTAACACTTAATCATTATTTGGTAGAGGAAATTTTCATTAATTTCAATAATTAGTTCTAGAAGTACATTCTATTATCGTTACTTGTTGAAAGATTTCATTTCGGTTTCAGATTATTTACCGATTAAACATGGATAAGCGCTACGTGACGTTCAAGTTCTCGTTCAGTCGATTACCCGCACTTATGTAGAAACTATATACAAGTGATTGTATTGTACACACACACAACAGAAGTATTAATAGCTACCCGTGTGGCGGTAAAAATGTGTAACAAGAATATTTCAATGGGTATTCCTAGTATTGATTTGTTTTTTACCAATTTAGTTTAGGATATTACCCTATCTCAAGATAGGGACAACAATATAAACGAGTTATGTAATTATGGTATAAGAATGTATTCCCAGGACATAATGAGCTGTTTTACGCACCGCTAACGATCATTTACGTTAATTTCCTAGAACACTAAAAGTAGTTTATGTAATGTATCTTCTTTTCTTACCGTCTTATATAATTGTAGCGATAAGATGATTACATCGTCTAGCGGCCGATGGTATCCCGATTGCCATTCATAAACATGGTGTAACGAGCACGTAAACTTATTCTGTGCATAAGGACCTGCGTCAACGATATTAGAACTCGGTCTGAGATCTCGGATCGAAATCGTCAAGTGTACAACGTGAAATCAAAAGTAATATGGTCCGCGATACGGTTTGGAAGTTTGCAGCTATTATAGAAAAAAGGATGCATTTTAATCCGAGATATCTCAAACCGAGATTTGCCATCGTGGACAGAGGCTCTAACGTCGGACAATATGCAAAAGCTTCGCCTTTTAATCTAAACTAGACGTAAACAAATATCTTAATCCTACGATTAATTATATTCTGCACGAGATCCATGTATCCTCGCGATGCATCACCTGTTTAAATAATAACTCTTACAAGGAAGGTATCCCAGGTCGATCTCTCCGATTTGATTTCTTTTATAATATGTTATAGTAGACTAAAAACTAAGCGACACGTATTTTTTTTCATCCGCCATTAAACACTTTAAGGAGGTGAAACCACCATCCAAAGTAAGGCACGTCCAGGGGCGCTTTGGCAGTTTCACCCACAAGAGCATAACATTTTTTAAACCAATCCACCTGGAAAAACTTTCTCATAACGAGAAATGAAAAATATAATTTTCTCAATTAAAAAAAATAGTTAAGGGTTGAGCCACCCCTCACAGGCGTTACTTTGGATGGCGGTTTCACCCCCTTAAAGTGTTTAATGGCAGGTAAAAAAAAATACCCGTCGCTTAGGTTTTAGTCTACTATACATATTATAAAAGAAATAAAATCGGAGAGATCGACCTGGGACACCTTCTCGTTAGTATCGAAATCAATGAATTCGATTCGGAGTACTCCTTTGTAGCGAAGGCAAGGAATTTTCACGGTTGCGAAAGCGGCGCAGTTCGGCTGCATTCTCAAAGGGCCGCGCGGCCGAACGGTCGAGCTCAGCGCCATCTTTGATCGTCCCGTAGAAACAACCGAGAGCCTACACCCATGCAAACCCATACTATGGAGCGGCGACGCCACGCCGCTGTGGGAATCGCTGCCTCGTGCCGTGCATGCCGTCTCTTTGCCGGTGCGGTCGCCTTGACGTTTTTCTCGGCTAGCCGTCAGACTCCTGGCGAAGGACGGCCGTCTCGACGCCTGGAAAACCGGTCCTCTTTCGGCGGATATATCTCAGGAAGGAGAATGGTGCGTACGAATCCTCCCGGTCGGCGAATCCTTCTCTCCCTACAAATTGTTAGATTCTCGTGCATGTGCTAAACACGCACGAACGTTTACCGGCTACTGCTTTCCTCGTGTCCTGACATGCGCTTATACGAGCTTGGACGTCCTTTTACTCCGCTAAGCACTTCTCCATATCGTCAGCGACTCGGCTGGCATAATTCTTGTATTACTGCAGGATGCAATTTCTGCAAAATATGGAATATACAAGCCATAGAAACATTACCGTATACGTACACGGCGTGACCTAGTGTGGGTGATCACGCGATTGGGCTAGGTATTCAAAACGGCGCCGCCACCACTAGACGCTGCGTTGCGCCCGTCGATACTCGCCCTCCTACCCCTCGTTGGTTCGCGGCCAATCGTTGGCGGATGCGCGCGCACGCGCGCAAGCGCACTGCCCGACGCGCTTGCATGAACGTTCATATATATAATATTCATCAGCTATATAGTTTCTATACTTATGGAGTTCTTTTTTTCTGCTATAATTTTTATAATACTGTAATATAGAAAGCCATAAGACTATATGTTTGTTTATTCCCGGTAACTTCGGCATCTACTGAGCCGGTTTTGGTCAGATCTTTTATCGATACGTTACTTTTTATCTTGGAAAGAGGTAAACTCTGTTTTATTACTCTATCGCATGAGGAAACTTATCGGAATGCAATGATGTTAATTAATTCCGTTGTCTTGATCGTCGTAAATTTTTACTGTTTTTTTATGTCAAAGGAAGTGTCCAATTATAACTGTAAAATGAAAAATGAATTTTTATACTTGATTATTTTAACACTTGATTTCATCATTTTAATGAGGTGAATATTTTTGCCCTTTTTTTGGAAAAGTAACATTTTTTGCTACTTCTGAAGGTTTGTTGTAGTTTTTTCAAACACAGAAGATAATGACAGATCATTGTTTCGAAGAATGTTCGTAGTGTTTTTTGAAGATGAAATGACATCAGGCTATGCACTTGTCTTTCTTTTACACCAAAGGTGTTTTTTATTGTAATGTATAAGCGTATCTCCAACCTCGCATTGTCATTTGTTTGGAATCTCACAAAACTATACGAACGGGCTGATGACCAATCGCGAGCGTGCGTGAGCTGACCAGAGAGGAGCCGTAAAGTAGTTAAAGACTGTAAGTGCATCTGGAGGAGCGCGACGATTTTTTGCTCGCTGGAAACCAGTCGAGAATTTTTCGTACGGAACGCGCGAGCATGGCTGTTTATAAATAGACGCCGAGATGGAGGTTTCTTGTGAACTGAAAGGCTCGACAATAAGTCCGTATCGGTAGCCGGCGTCCTTTAGGATCGTCCCTCTAGATCTGGAAGGAGAGACGACCTGAGGAATTAGACAAAGATATTATAAATGTCCAGATAACGAATATACATTATATAACAATTAGACAAAGATATTATAAATGTCCAGATAACGAATATACACCTTCAGGGATTGTTACACAAAACAGAAAGTTACAAAAAATTAAAATTGAAAAATAACAATTAGACTTAACGTAGTAATATACGGATATTGTACTTAGTGCGGTGTCTGGGTATAACAACCATATTCAATAGTTGAATCATTAAAAGTTATATTAACTCAAATATATTTCTGGACGTATGTACCGAATTCTAATTAGTAAAGGAGCCCGAGGGTCTCGATAACGAGAGCTAATCTTGAATTTCTCAGGTTCCTCCTGGTGTTTTTACTGATTAGGAATAGTACAATGATGACAATATTCATTTCGTCATCGATAAGGTACAAGGACGAGAAAAGAGTGGCACGAGATCATCCAAGGCAGGGGAAAAAATTATCCGAAAATTGAGAAAAAAGGCTCATCTTCCATGACGTACAATCTGCACGATTAGTTTGAAGAATAGCCAGCCGATTGCCAAGCCATGTCCTTTCCCACGTTTGTCATCTTAGGCAGCGGCAAAGATGCAAGGACGAGGACATGGCGGCAGGAGAGTGTTCGGCAGGTATAGTTAAGAGGAGCAGCTCTAAGCTGAAAGGAAAGACAAGGATACAGAGCCAGCACCGGACCCAAGGGCTGTCCGAAAATATCCACCCAATTATCCCATTCTCATCTTTGTCATCCTGGGGAGTGGCGGAGGCGCAAGGACCATGGTGATGGACGCAGGGTATACAGAACCCACGAGTCCAACCATTACCTTGATATTTTTTTGAAGACAACCAAATTGAATGGGAAAAAAAAATCAATTTCCATAAGAAAACGAATTCCTCTGGCAAACGGAACTTCACATCCTATCATCAACAAAATTAGTTGTAGGGTTGATCGGATGGAATTAATACAAATTTGAAGTGATATTCCATTTTCTTGCGCTTGGTTTAACCAAGCTTTTATTATTCATTATTATTTGACTTTCCGTAAATAAACGTCTTGGAATTAAAAATTGATCACTTCAAAATGTGAAAGACTTGGGAAGAGTTAATAACAATCTCGTGTTAAAGTTAATTATTTTATGGATTTTACAGTCATTCTGATGTTTACTCCCAAAATTCTCCCACTTATTGGTTATTGCAATTTTGAAGGATATTCATATGCAATTGATTATTTGTAACATCACGTATTATGTTGTTTAACTTAAATGCATTTTCTTGCAAGTTTGTAACAATTTTATCGAACAATAATAATTCCACGTTATATGATATTAATGTATCTTTCGAACAACATGATATATTACGAATGTTATTCGTAATATAATAAATTATATATATATAAAATAAAAAAAATATATATCCTGCGTCCACAGTAAGGACTGGGTTCTAGTGTCTGCCAGAGGTGGAGTTACGCCCGTGGGAGAAGCTAAGAACGTATCCTTTGGCCGAATCGAAGACGGGGATTCAGGATAGGAGTCAAGGGCCCAGGACCGAGAAAAGGGCGGGGACTTGGGCGTATTTTAAAGCCACTGGAAGGAACGGAGAGATTAGGTAGATCGGTGGAAGCGGTCATTCCGAAAGTACATGGGCACGTATATGTGGGCCTTATCGGGAAGCACCTAACGAACGGGCGTGCAGGAGGCGAGTCGATCAGCGACGACACCGGGCCAAGGGATGTCGGTGTCGGTGGGAACTCGAGTATAGGTGCACCTTGGGAAACCTCGGGGCCCGAAGATGCAAATCGTGCTCGGCAGTCGGCGCTAGTCGCTCGCTCGCGCTCGCCCGAGGAAGGGACCGGCTCCGCGCTCGACTCTTTGCCAGTCTAGGAGCGGAGGTGCACCCAGCCACGCGCCGCGGCGGTTCTCTCTCTTTCCTTTGGGTTCGCATACCTCGACGCAGCGACCATCAGGTATACTTTTGCGAACGACCCGAGGCCCTTTTCGGACTAGGGTGGAAATGGTTCAGGGTTCGTTTCCTCGTTTCGCTCGTACTGAGTCCCACGCGCTGTTCTCGGTTCGCGTACCTCGACGCAGCGACCATCAGGTATACTTTTACGAACGACTCGAGGCCCTTTTCGGACTAGGGTGGAAATGGTCCAGGGTTTGTCTCCTAGTTTCGCTCGTACTTAATCGTTTGGGTCCCACGCGCTGTTTTCGGTTCGCGTACCTCGACGCAGCGACCATCAGGTATACTTTTGCGAACGACCCGAGGCCCTTTTCGGACTAGGGTGGAAATGGTCCAGGGTTCGTTTCCTCGTTTCGCTCGTACTTAATCGTTTGGGTCCCATGCGCCACTTTCGGTTCGCGTGCCTCGATGCAGCGACCATCAGGTATACTTTTGCGAACGACTCGATGCCCTTTTCGGACTAGGGTGGAAATAGTTCAGGGTTCGTTTCCTCGTTTCGCTCGTACTTAATCGTTTGGGTCCCATGCGCCGCTTTCGGTTCGCGTGCCTCGATGCAGCGACCATCGGGTATACTTTTGCGAACGACCCGAGGCCCTTTTCGGATTAGGGTGGAAATGGTCCAGGGTTCTTTTCCTCGTTTCGCGTACCTCGATGCAGCGACCATCAGGTATATTTTTGCGAACGACCCGAGGCCCTTTTTGGACTAGGGTGCAAATGGTCCAGGGTTCGTTTTCCTCCTTTCGCTCGTACTGAGTCCCACGCGCTGTTCTCGGTTCGCGTACCACGACGCAGCGACCATCAGGTATACTTTTCCGAACGACCCAAGGCCCTTTTTGGACTAGGGTGGAAATGGCCCAGGGTTCGTTTCCTCGTTTCGCTCGTACTTAACCGTTTGAGGTTCCACGCGCCGCTTTCGCGCTCTTCAGACCTTATGTAGAAAAAATCCAGGACATCCGAACGATACGGACAATTGACCGCGCCACTCACAATCTGACGAAACGCGCTCAAATTTTCAGGCAAATATTTCGATCCAGAATGAAAGGAGCGCTATTGCGCAGCGCGGCTTTTTTCGACCGTGGTTTTTTAAAAAGCCTGTGGTACTCAAACGATTAAGAAAGTCAGCCGCTTGGAGAAGTGATCGGAGCTGAGCCACGCGATCATTCGGGGCAATGGTTATTTCATTAATCGGCGATTCATTCTAATCAACGCAATGTTTCTCTCGTGCGTGTGTGAATATTAGTAGCTCACATCTTTTTCTTTCTCAAAGGGTTAAGGTGAAGTGAAACGCGTTGAGAGATTTCATCGACGTCGGTAAAAGGTCTTCTTCTAAACGCCTACCTTGCCGACGTTCGTACTTATATCGAGATCCGTGTCGAATTATATTGGGTATTGTGCTAAATGGCACACTCCATATGTCGTTTCCGTACAATAATTATAAACAAATCGCAGTAAAACCCCAGAAATCTCCTGGATTCATGGTTTTTTTATGCCTTAATTGACTGCTTCGTTGTTTTTTTTTTATGCCTGTGATTGGTTTCGGTGCGTATCCGTTTAACAGATGTTCCCTTTGTCCTCTTTTGGGAGTCTCTCTCATGTACGGACCGTAGTACCGCTCGGCCAAGCTTGGGTCAATTGTTTCGAGTTCATGGCAATTGACCATCCTCATCTGAGGCCCTGGTGTAAAGGAATGTATGCTCTGTTGACTGGAAGTCGTCGTTCTAACTAGGAATGGAAAGAGACACATTAGTTTCGAGGTCTACTCCGATAACGTGGCTGTAATGCTATCATCACACATTGTGAAATTGCTAATTATTTATTTCTTCCACGTGTCGGGTTTATTGACATTTTAATACTACTCTGAAACTTATCCTAGTAGCATATAAAATGATCTAAATATCTTCGTAGACTGTGCTAATTGTCCCAAACGACACATGTCTTTTTCCTGGGTGCTCACTAGTCACGTGTAAAAGTTCCAGACAGTTCGATCCAGTATCCTTAAAAAAAAAAGTGTCTTATTAGAATTTACTGATTTGAGGGGGGTTACACTTCACCTTAAGGCTCTTATTTTTCTCTCTGCACGGATTATTCCTTTCCCAAGATTCGCGCCAAGCCAACTAATTTTCTCTTTATTATTCAAGGGGCCAAGCCGATCCCACATCCTGATTTGAAAGGCTCCAACGACGTGTCCCCAATCCCGGAATAATCGAAAGGATCCGAGGAAGTTGTAACCAAGAGCCGAAAATACGTAGCAGAATTACTTATTCATCGCGACCGAGGGTCGAGGGTTCTTAATCGCATCACCAGAGACTTTAAAGAGGTCTCGACGGAGTCCAGGGTCTCTAACTGACCGTCAGAAGATCTTGAACAGAGGCCGAAGAATCTAAATCATGGCTTACGACGATGTCATCCTACGAATGGGGGAGTTTGGTCGCTATCAACGTAGGATTTACTTGCTCTTGTGTTTGCCGGCGATCTCTTGCGCCTTTCACAAACTCGCCGGGGTATTTTTGGGCGCTAAGATGGATTCTAGGTGCCTCTTGCCGAATGAAAACCCGGAGAATGCTAGCTACTGGTTGCCAATGGATGTCATTAACGCGAGCTACCCGTGGGATCCGGAGCTGAACGAATGGTCCCGGTGTAAGAGATGGGACCACATCAACTCGACGAGCTATTCTTTAGAGGACATCGATCTAAATCGACGGGTCGAATCGTGTACCGAGTTCGTCTATGATAGAAGTACATACCGGAGTAGCACGACATCGGAGGTAAGCCATCCAATATGAAGGAAACGACCATTACATTCATGGTATTAAATTATGATACACCTAGCTTCGAAATGCGGAGACTGCAATTTAAATTCATTGAAAAGGGGTCTTATCAATGGTGATTCAACTTCATTTGGTCTAGCCGAAGTAATTTTAACATGTCACAGTTGCAACTCGTCTTTAGTCTTCTGATAGATGCTTCGCATAACAGGAACCTTATATGGTATATATGATGAATATGTATGGGAAACGATCAACCATTATATTCATGGTTTTAAATTATGATACACCTAGCTTCGAAATGCGGAGACTGCAATTTAAATGCATTATAAAACGGTCTTATCAATGGTGATTCAATGATGATGTTATCGAAATTGGGACCGAGGTTGACGATGACGATAACTATAACGGTAACGACAATGTACGTAGGCCAATGCCCACTTACGTTCCATAAAACTACTGCGTCAGCCGCAACTCTCGGTACGCCATACACGTGACCGCAATGTGATTCTTAGTATATACCGTTGTTCTCGCCATTTTGTTGCCATAATAGTGGCCCTCACCGATATATTCACATAAAACATATATCTTCCTCCAGAGTAATAAATGAGAACCTCCCAAACGATTATTTCGAATAACATTGTCTAAGATTAATCAGGTGAATGGTTTTATATTAAAAAGTAAAATGAACGTTAGTATGAAAATAAGGAATATTCAAAGGACCAATCGGAGGTGACAGAGACGTAACATTTTAGTCGTATGAGTTAAAGTCATTATTGTGGGTTAAAATTATTACTGTAAGTATTAATTGTTTGCAATTGTGTTTCAGTGGAACTTGGTGTGCGACAAGGAGTGGCTGCGAGCTACGGGGGACTCGTTGTTCATGGTAGGAGTCATGCTTGGCTCGATGATTTTCGGTGGTTTGTCCGATAAATTTGGACGTAGACCAATTTTCTTCCTGTCTTTAGTCATCCAGCTGGTCGGCGGAATACTAGTGGCAGTCTCGCCCGAGTTTATTTCCTACGTAATCTTCAGGTTGATCGTCGGCTCGACTACCAGCGGTGTCTTCCTGGTAGCTTATGTCATTGGTAATCATGCTTTTTAAAAAGACTCCCTTCCCGAGTTTACAGGGTCTCCTTAGAATCGGAACTGGATGTTCCTTTGTTAACGATTTACGCAAACTTTGCCTCAAAGAAATGTAAAAGCTCGATTAAGTTTCGCGAGATGTTAATCAAAGGACTTTAAATGATCATTCCAAATAATTTCACAGGACACGGTGCTTAGCTGATGCTTTTATAATCTTTATAAATAATTTTACGTGGGCTTGTTTAAATTGCATATACAAATCAGATTGTACTCCTTTATTAGAAGCTATCTAGGGAGAAAGGTTTATAGTACAAATTTCCATACGCATGTTAAATTCATGATTTATACTTTTAGTTTGACATAAACATTCTGCATTGTGATAAAAAAGATGCGACGTGCTTCTGCTGATGCTTCTTCTAAATTTAAGGATAGCAACTCGATATGGCTCAAAGACCGGATATTAAATGTATGAGCCAAGACTACAGGACTTAGAATTTTCTTTTACTGTGAATTCTTTTTCTTGGACGATCGGAAAGATCCTAGATTTCCCTTTTTTTAATTCTGCATCGTTCTTATGTATTATTCTCAGCTCTCGAAATGGTCGGCCCGAAGAAGCGGTTAGTTGCCGGAGTTGGATGTCAATTATTTTTTACCACCGGCTACATCATGACTGCCGGGTTTGCGTACTTCTTTACTGATTGGCGGATGCTACAAATTGCGATTACCGTTCCAAGTGTGGCTTTCCTGATATATTGGTGGTAAGTTTTTATATCTCGTCTCCCCTGTCTTCCCAACCATTATTTTCTATAATTCCATCTGAGGCTTTTTCTCTCATTTCTACATTCTCAGTTTACATATCTCTCCACGCGTTAGCTTACATTGGATATCATACCTTGGAATGAAAATTTATCTCATTGTAAAACGACATTCGAGATTTAAACGGTTTGTATACATTTAATAGGTCTGTTTAGTACCACAAAAATAATCGGGTAAGGTTCCGGAAGTTTCTATAAATGATCTTAGATGTTAAGCTTCTTTTAATCCCACGTTCTTGTGAATTTCGTATTCGGCTTTCCCCTAGATTTTACAGATATATGCTATTAATGAATCTTGCTAGTAACAATTAATACATTTTTTACGCTTTCGCAGGTTTATTCCCGAGTCAGCTAGGTGGCTCTTGACGAATCACCGGATTAACGAAGCAAAGGACTTGCTCCAAAGTGCTTCGCTGGAAAACGGTGTGGATATACCACGTGAGACGTTAGACGCACTTCTAGATAATGACGCGGACAGTACCCCGGACAAGAAAAAGGCGACGCTCTTAGACTTGTTCAGATACCCGCACCTGAGGCGGAAGACTATTCTCCTATTTTTCAACTGGTAAGCCGAATATCCCTGGTAATGCGCATTGATCCATATCACAGCCAATTCTTCAGATAGCAGTGACAAGAACATTGTCGCACACTATACGTACGCACTCCTGTTTTCTAAAGGCTGGTGAACAGCGGTACGTATTACGGGCTCTCTTGGAACTCCTCGGACCTGGGAGGTAACACGCACTTGAACTTCGTCATTTCGGGGATAGTTGAGGTGCCTGCGTACACGTTTCTGATCTTCACCTTAAACCGATGGGGGAGAAAGAGCATACTCGCTGGATGCATGCTAGTCGCGGGATTATGTCTACTAGGCACTCAGTTTGTACCTGCAGGTAAGTCGGAACAAGTTACGGCGACCAGTACTTCTCTTTTTGCGGCTGTAGAACTTGAGTGATAGAGAAGTCCCGGCAAAACGTTCTCCAACGTGTGATCAGGTTCTGCCGGAATTTCTATCCAGAGTCCAGGGTAATCACTGATTTCGTCTTGTTACATTCTTCCTTTCTTTTTTTCCTTTTCGCAGACATGCCGTGGCTCTTGACGGCGTTAGCCATGCTAGCAAAGCTAGCGATCACTTCGTCTTACGGTGCAATCTACGTATTTACTGCCGAGCAGTTCCCTACCGTGATTAGAAATGTTGGATTGGGCGCGTGTTCGACATTCGCCCGCATCGGGGGAGTGATTGCGCCCTACGTTAACTACTTGGTGAGAGAGCCTCTCAAGCGATAATCCCTACGACGTGCGTCGACCAAGACGGATAATAAACTCAAAATGCTTCCATCTGATGCACAGTCTAAAATCTGGATGCCGATGCCGCTGGTCATTTTCGGTGCCTGCGCCTTCGTCGGTGGATTCTTATCCCTGCAACTGCCGGAAACGTTAAATAAGAAACTGCCCGAGACCATTCAGGATGGCGAGAGGTTTGGCAAGTGAGTAACAAAGTCTCAGTTGTATAAATGATGGGTGGCGGGGGAGTAATTGCGCCCTAGGATATGATTCGTAATCCGTGGGTCAATGTACGTGGGTATACTAAGTTTAAAATTAATCGGAGGTATGCGCTTTTCGGAACTTTCTCCAAAATGACTCTGAGGAAAGGTCCTTTACGAAAACTTAGGTCTATTTGTAATTTCTTGCGCCTTTGTCCGCTCCAGGAAATGTACTTTCGATATTCAATACGGTCGTTATATGTTACCATAATTAATTGATTTAACGAAAACTCCTGCATTTTAGGAAAATTAAGAAGACGAAGAAAAGCCACCAGCAGCAACAGGACAATGAGCAGCTGAACGATATCGAAGTGATAAAGCCGCTCAAACCGCGAGAAAACGGCGTTCTAGAGAAACAGAACGGATGATATCTATTTTCGGATTAAATCTTTCGATAATTGATTACGCTACGATCGTTAGCCGAGTTCCTGTGTTGACAATGTCGAGCGAGGTGGTCAGAAATAAAACACCAGACAGCAGACGCTAATTGCGCGCACAAGCTTTCAAAATTACACGATGGATAAATGTGCTCTACTATAACGCGTGGCAACAACATAACTATAGTCTTAGGATGGTTCGGATTTGAGTGATTCAGAAATTGCACGATTAAGTTCACTATATTAACAGATCCGCTGACACTTTTGACACCTTTGCGTGACCTCATCCCGTGCAACGCGCGAATAAGACTCTTTTGTAATCTTTTTGTATTTCCTAATCTGTAAACGTTTTATGCACATATGTATTTTATTATGACCAAACATGGCCCAATAATTTTTGACATATACCTTGCGTATGCGTATACAGATTCTACACATGTACTTGTAATTCGCGCTCTCTTTTATAGATGCATAAGAAAGGCGTCACACTTCTTTGCATTCAAATGCCAATTGATGCTTTCTATGCTTTGTTTATGCATATATTTTGTTCAAAGTGTATAAGACGAGATGTTTCTTCTCGACTGATCTCTTCGTAAAACAAACAAATTGCATAAGATTGGCACATTATAAATTTATACAGGGTGCACACTTTTCTATAAGCACCTTCGACTATACACAGCATCATCATAAATCAGGTTACTAAGATAATTTGTTAATGATCCACACGAGTATTTAAAACTGAATCGTGAAGTTCATTATTGCAAAAAGGAATTATACACTTCTTGAATATAATAAAATTTAAATGACATTGAGTTTCTTGTTTGCCTCGACAAAATAAACAGAGGGAAGGTATAAGCTATGAACCAGAACATGCAACTAGGAAGTTTATGGTATTAACAGTCTTTTGCGGAATTCAATGTGTACCTTTAAGAAAGCTATAGGGATCGCAAGGCATTCATAAAATAACTTATCGGACAGAGGTTATTCCTAAGTTGCGTTTTTAAAAAAAAACTTTAATAAAAAAGATCAACTTAAAAAAGGCACTACGTAGTAATAACGAATTATGTATAAACTACCTATCTGCTAACTACTGTAAATGTTTAAGTATTTATTGCTCGGAAAGTTAGTAGTTGGCGCAAAAAAGAAACGAAGTGTATCGCATATGTACTAATAGCGTTTTCAATTGGGCTCACTGAAGTATATAACAAACTGAAACGCTCACCACGTTTAAGAATACACGGCGAGCTTGATTCAGAGAGAGATAGATTTGGATGTCCATGCATCATTGTCGTACGAAGTTCGTTAAGCATTTGTCCGAGAAAGATGAAACGATGAATGGCTCTTCGTCTCAGTTCCACTTCCAGATTAACCAATGCGTGTGCACCGTTGTATGTATAAACGGTGCACACGCATTGAGCGCACACCGTCCAAAAGGAAAATTTATTATCATTCACAATTGGTATTGGTAGTGTACCATAGATTTATATACCTAACCTAGATCGCGAACAGTTGCCGTATAAAATGGAGGAAAATGTGTCAGGGCTTCCTTCCGCTTCACCTCACTTAAGATTCCATCAGCTGCCGCTTGGGGGCACTGGCGCGCATTGTATAGGGATATTCTAGTCTAGTTGCGCTGCCGTCTCCCCACCCTATCAGTGGATAAATTCTGATGCATTTCGGAGCATTTCGGAGTCAGCACACGCAGTGATTAAGGTGTCTTTTATCATTGTTCTAAGAGCTGTGATAATTTCCTAATATCGTGACTGCTTACATTTCTGCGCAGAGAGTGCCTTAACGTTTCAGCCATAAACGATTTTATTGTTCGGCACTTTGTCGCGTGCATTTGGTAGAAATATAAGATTAGAAAGATTGGACCATGCTTCCAGCAATGAGTAATGGTGGTTTTGATCCTACTAAGGGTGACAGTGATACAGGAGATGCATTTGGATGTGGCAGGTATGGCAATGCAGCATATGTTATCAATTTTAGGCTTTTGCGATTACCGCAAAGAATTAAACAACGATGTTACATTCCTTATGGCACAGAAATGTGTGCCTCCTTTTTACCTATAAACTATGTTTTTATGGCTTAACAAATTTTCAAATACTATCAATTATTGCAGAAATAGCACTGCTCCACTTGTGGGACCATTGCAGACAGCACCGACGCTTCGTTATGATACATATTACAATATGAATCATTCAAAACGTGGCTTAGCAATAATTTTTAATCATGAATTCTTTACTATAAGTCACCTGAAGCAGCGATGTGGCACAAATGTTGACTGTGAGAATCTAATTATGACTTTGAAAGATCTTGGCTTTGAAGTAAGAGATTTCCATAATTCGACACATCGGGATATTATAAAAAACTTGGAAAGAAGTAAGTATAAGCTGTTATCAAGACTAGTGTCATGTCAATGCATATTGAGAGTTTTAGTTTATTTTATCATATGCATAGTTTTGCGTTCATGAAAAATAATGAATTATTATAGTTGCGGAAATGGATCACTCTGATCATGACTGCTTGGTCGTTGCTGTACTGAGTCATGGCGAACTTGGATTACTATATGCTCATGATACACCTTACAAGATAGAGGCTATATGGAGTCATTTTACTGCTGATAAATGTCCTACTTTGGCTGGCAAGCCAAAAATGTTTTTCATTCAAGCTTGTCAAGGTGATAAACTTGATGGTGGAACAACACTTAAAGATCGTACAGAGACTGATGGTCAACCTACTACAACGTTTCGTATACCTACACATGCAGATTTCTTAATTGCATATTCCACAATACCAGGTAATTTAAGACATAATCTAGTCACAAAGTAGTATAAGGAGCATCCACTTCCTTATAAAAGTAATCATATATTTCGTTGCCAATTTTGCTGATAGTGACATTAGCAACTCTGGCAGAAAAAAACCATTCAAATTCTCATGAATGGTCACCACAATGTTGTCTAAAACAATTCATGATAGTCGCAAAGATGTTTATTACTTAACATCTTATACATATTAATAAATGAAAACAAGACCAAAGGCATAAGCCACCTCTTTAAATCTGTACAGCATGTGGTACTACATTTGGCTCATATTCTAAACGCCATATTTTACAATCGAATTACACTTTTCTCATCATGATCGTTAGTGTTACTATCTACTATCATGGCAAAAAATCTAAACTCAGAATTTTCTGGAAGGACCCTTATACTACTTCATAAATAATGCCAAATTATTTTATTGACATTTTCCTAAAATTTGATCAATTAGGTTACTATTCTTGGAGAAATACTACGCGTGGCTCATGGTTCATGCAGGCCTTATGCATGGAGTTACGTGAACATGGAACAAGATATGATATTTTGACTTTGCTTACATTTGTTTCTCAGCGAGTTGCCATCGATTTTGAATCTAACACTCCTGATAATATTGCCATGCATCAGCAAAAACAAATTCCATGTATCACTTCGATGCTCACACGCCTTCTACGATTTACACCTCCTACCAATGGACTAGTGTAGTTCATGCAGATGCATCGATGATATGACTACCATTTTACCACCATCATGGTTCAGAAGTAGAGCTTAAATTGCGAAAAGGTTCAATACCATGTGTTGAACACATTCTACACGGGTCCTACATATTCTTATTCTGTACATTGAGTATGTTATATTATTTTTCTTTTTAAAGAATGCATTTATTATATTTTTAATATAACATCGAAGACGTTTGCCATCCTTGGTGAATGATTAATCGTATGGCTATCACTGCCAAATTCAGAAAAACTTTTCGCAAGTTTTAGTATTGAAGTCAATCCTAAAATTCAACCAACTGTTCCAACTTTACACTTTGTTGAAAAGTGTTGATATCAATTTTTTTTGCCTGTTAAGTATGCTGCAGAATATTTTTACCTTAGTCAAGTAAGTGCTCAATGTGAAAGCTTTCATTTGAATTGTAGTACTATTGCACTTGCATTTCAGCACTATTTTTTCATCAAATAAAAATTATAAGGGAGAACAAAACATGTGAAGCATACAACTGTGATAAGTAGCATTACAATTTGACATCTCTTCGTTTGAAATTTCTGATCAACCGAAAAGCACATTTTTTATTCTTCATTTCATTGTTAAAAGTACTGATATGCAAGAATAATAAAAATACAGAGATCTCCGTTTACGTTCTGTGGCCCAAAAGTACTACATAAATATGTATATTTAATGTTGGGGAGTTTCATAAGTAATGTGATAATCTTTATGGGAGCACGATCAGTCGCTCATATCTATCGTAGCATTTTTATATTCTTTTACTTTAATTAATTTGTTGGAAACGTCTTTTTTTATATTTCTCGCTTATTTTTTAAAACAATAAATGCCTGTAGGTATTAAGAAGTTTAAAAGTAAAATCATTTAAAACATTTCGTTGAATTTCTATGTGGAATAATTATCCCATATTATTGTATGATATAAAAAGTATTAAGTCCCAGTGATTTTTGTAGTGGTCGCTATTGTCAAGTAATGATTTTTCTCATTTTCACTCCAAAATAATTTGTCCTATAACATACTTTTTTACTTGTAGAGCAATCCCTTGTATTTAGCGAAGATGCGATGGTAGCAATTATTAAATAAGTTATGTAAAATTTCTAAAGTGACTGGTCCAATAAGAAACTTGTCTCTCTGCAATGTTACGAGGTTGTAACAACGTGAAAATGACTGTCTTTCAAACGTCTTTCATGACTCAAATGTTTATATAAAACTTGAGCTTTGAAGCAGCAATATAGAGACGCTGAAAAGCTGCAAGAATGCGAAAAATGTTTTATAATATTCATGCATTTCATAAGCATTTATTTGTATAAGGTGTTCTTACTGGAAATATTTGTATCCTGTTTTGCTATCTGAAATTGTGATAATGTTTTTTACACAGATTTGTATGAAATCTTACGCAATGTAATAAATATATTGTAATGAAAAATAAAGTGACGTTTTTGATAATACTTTTGTTTAGCTCTATCTCTGCCGTGGATGAAGTTTAATAAATGATGTAAACTAACTCCTGGATAATGAGTTTTATCATTTATTATTTATTAAAGGCATTTGTTTATAAACTGACTAGAAAAACTTCATGAGATTTAACAATCAGTTCCCACTCTGAATTCGTACACAGTAGTCAACAAGATATGGAATGTTTTTATCCTATTGATCGAACACTGAACTTTCAGGAAGTATGGTAAAACCATTTGGTTGGTGATTGACTTACAGTAGCTACTATTACGTATAAAATCATTACTTTGTACATTATGAGACAGTTTGCAGCTGAATGTAGTCACATTATCGTTGTCATTGAGATACTTGACCAGGTATCTGAATTGGTAAATGATGAATATCATGCTGAGAAACGACAGGAGCAGTAAATGGTCTTTGTGGTCTTGACCTGTTAACAATTTGCTGTGTGTCTAATTTTAGTGGCTCTAATACAATTCCATTTTTAATACCGTGGTTCTGCACTTCAAAAATTCGTTCATCATGATCTGTACTAAGAAGTGCATCTTGTGATATGCTTCCATTATGTCCAAGACCAATAGGAGCAGTTTTGTTTTTAGATCCGAACAGGAACCTTTTAAAAAGCTCTTTTCTTTTAACTCCTGGAAGAATCGGTAATATCAATGAATTTAAGAAACTTAAGTACTAACATTCATGCGCCTATTTACATTTTTTGGAAGCATTAACATTTGTTACATGACACGTACCATTTTTTGCGTTTACGATGGAACTAGTACCAGCCTGCAAGACAAACATAAGTATATGTAAATATAAGTAATGTTGAACGAAAATTACTGATTGCATTGATAAAAAATAATACTTGTTCTTTGAACAGTTCATGAATTGGCTTAAAGGGATTTGAATGTATGGAAGATTCTGGTGAGTCTGCAGACTCCGTCACTCTATCGGGTAGTCTTTCATTCCGTAAGGACTGATCATCTTTGATTCGTTCATTCAGAACTGTATAATTTTTCAGTATCGTATCCAGCAACCATCTAAATAATTGAATTAAATTCATACAGCGTTATAAATATTACAACTTCCTCGTTAAAAGTTAAGTTAAATAACTTATAATGGTCCAGATAACAAGAGAATATTCTTAATATTTGTCCTTTACATAATAATTGTCAAATATCTTTATCATAAAACATAACTTACTTGTAGCCATTAATAATACCAAGTATACCGTTTCTAGATTTTGAATGGGGATAACGGCAGGAGCAAATTTCCACTCTTGTAGGACATCGCATCATATTTGCTATACGTTCAACATCTAAATTCTCTACTAAATCAAGTTCGTCAATCGCTCCACCCAAATCCTGCTTATTCGCCAATCTACAAATAACATAGGTTTATTACTCACAAATCTTGCTGTGTAAAATGATATACAATGATTAATTCCATACGCAATGATGAGAAACAACAAGAAACGTTACATTTGACATTGACCACAAAAACGCCCAGAGGTATATAAGTGTGCAAAAAAGCTAAAGGTGCGAATGTAACAGTATTTAAATAGACATTTGATATTCTCACAATAATAATGGTTTTCCTGAAATGTTTTCGTGCGAAATTAATTCTCCAAGTGTAACTTTATTTTCTGTAAGACGTGAAATGTCACTAGCATCCACCACATATATAAGGCCATGTACCTAAAAGTTTTTAGATAATTGAATGCGGAAAGCATTAAATTCTCTTAATGTCTTACTTTGACAGATACACAAGTGACATTATGTTTATTCCTCATAAATATTTTGACTACTCATTAAATCACTTCTATACATATTTAATTAAAAAATATGAACATTCTCTTACATCATTGTAATACTTAGGCCATAATGCTCTGATTTGTGGACTTCCGCCAACATCATAAATTTTTATACCATACGACTTATACTTTAAAGAGATGGTATGAAATCCTATCGTGGGCAATACATTTTGATCAGGATCTGCGATGGAAAAATATATTACAGACAGACTGGTATCGATGAGAACTTTAACGGGAAATTTTATTGTATGTACATTGACCATTTGTTGTAAATATATTATCCTGTGCTTACCTCCAGCAATGCGGTTTAGGACTAATGTTTTTCCTGCATTGTCGAGGCCGACCATAAGTAAAACAATGTTTCTAAAAAGGGCAACATTCACTTGTTAGGTTAAGAATAATTATTTACTTTGAAAAATGTAATGCACCTTACTTCTGAACATCGCGTTTCCGGCGTAACTTCTTCACCAAAGTTCGAGCACAATTGCCCATATTTTTAAACGTTTGTTTTATTTAGTAACATTAAATTCAGCCCAGCACGTTCCTCCGCACCTGTCAATACACGCTGATAGTCTTATATCGCCATAGTGTATACAAAAGGTGCGTTCCGAAAACAAAGTTCTAAAGTGAAGGATGGTAGTTCTGTCGCACTCAAACGTAGTTAGAACTCGCTCACTCGGTCTCTTTTCAAGTTTATTCTTGACTAATATCTCCCGATATTTTGGTTATGATACACAAAAGTTTTACTACTTGGCCCACGTTTGGAAATAAAATTGATAACCAAAAAGAAATAGAATTTAACTAACCCAAAGGTTAAATGCTTAACTGTTATTTTCTTATTAAGCATAAATGTTAATCCGAGTTTTTTAAAAAATCGTTATTTCATAAAATTACCGTGTATTATATAAAAATGAGAAGTTTCTTTTCATTGATAACTATGGATTGCATGATGAATGTCACATGATTGGTGTTCAATCGCAGCATTGACGAGACACTTATTTGACATATATTTGATAGATAGGTTTGACGGGAAGATTTCTTATATTTTACACAATTTCTCTGATTGGTAACATCAAAAATACGTCCGAATGGATCTGCAATCAATTAAAGTTGGTTTCATCGGAGGAGGAAACATGGCGAGTGCAATTGGAGCAGGTTTAATTCGGAAAGGTATTAATAAGCTTAAACATGAATTTTGTTTGACGTTGAATTCCTAACTATAGTATCTTCCAGGTATTTTAAAACCAGCCAATGTTTGGGTTTCTGGAAGAACGGAAAAAACACTATCTTTTTGGAGAGACTTGGGAGCTAATGCGACACTGAGAAATGGAGATGTTGTCTTAAATTGTGAAGTTATATTCTTAGCAGTTAAGCCTCACATGTTGGATGATGCATTAACTGGTATTAAAGAAACCTTGAAAGGAAATATCGAGAGCAAGCTTTACGTATCCGTTCTTGTTGGTATTAGTCTAGATACTTTAATGTTTGTAAGTATATAGATTGTTTCATAACTGAGTATAATGACATATAATTAATGTTTATGTGCCCTTTAAAGTGGCACACGTAATTTGGAATGGAACTTAATAGTAGGTTGTGCACTATACTTTCAGAAACTCGGTAACATTGTACCAAAACCTAGAGTTATCAGATCAATGCCTAATACCCCTATGATGGTCGGCGAAGGCATAACAGGTAACAGAAAATGCAACAAAGCATTAATTACATGTTTATTTTCATTGCATCTCTTTCAGTGTATTGCTCAAGAAATACAACTACTAAAGACACTGATCTAGTGACCACGTTATTTTCACATATTGGTGTATGTGAGATCGTGCCGGAAGCACTGATGAATGCTGTTGGTGGTCTTTCAGGCTCTGGTCCCGCATATGTATGTTTTTTCTGTACATCTCTTCTTTTTACAAATAAAATTTATATAATAAATATCATATAATATAATAGGAATTATTGTAGGCATATTTAATGATAGAAGCTCTTGCTGACGGTGCTGTGAGAATGGGTGTACCACGTCCAATGGCAACCAAGTTTGCAGCTCAAGTTTTAGTAGGTGCTGGTAAAATGGTATTGGAAACTAATCGACACCCAGGTCAGCTGAAAGATGAAGTATGTTCTCCAGCAGGCACTACAATTACAGGGATTCATGAAATGGAACGAGGTTCTGTTCGGTAAAAACTAAACCTTCTTTCATTATCCTATAATAAAAAGTACATATATTAAACTAAAAAAATTCTTTTTATTTCAGAGGGTCCTTGATGAATGCTGTTGAAGCAGCAGTGAATCGATCGGAAGAGCTGGCCTCAAAATTTAGTAAATAATATAAACTATTTTTGATCATTTTGCAATATGAACATGATTGAATATTGAAAATTACATGAAGCATATGATAATTAGAAAATGAGATATTCTGAGTTAGATGAAACTGTCATTATATCCATAATAAATTATGTAAACCATTTGAAATTTTATTCCTAATAAATAATATAGTATTTAGCATGCATGTTGTTACGTAATCACTTCTACTCCCTCAAAACAGAGGGACGCATTAATCTAAGTCACGGCGGAGACCGGACGGAGAATACCGGATTCAGGGGCACGATAACGTGACATGATAAGAACGAGAAACGGAGGAAGTCGTAAGGACACCACGTGGAAGTGCCACGTGCCCGTAGTGCTAAAATATTAAGAAAAAACACGACCTGCTATGCCGCCTGACAGAATGAATGTCATCACACCCAGAAGCGCATGATGTCTAGATGTAGAGTCTTAGGCCTCCTCTTGGCCAAAATTCCAGAGATAGGACACTTAAGGTGGTATGAAAGAGTCAGCTTGTATGTATCTGAGAAGTCAAATTGTTGGTAAAAGTATTTTCTGAATTGGGTGTACCAGAGATGAGCATCTCTGGGTGTACCGATTTGTTTTAAATTTTACCACGTGAAGACGGACGCCGTAAAGTACGTCCTAAAACTCATGAAATTGCATTTTTCATAAAAAATTTATTTATTTACGATGGACTAGAACGAACATGGCGTGGTTCGAGCACTTTTTCGTTGTTTTTCGCTTTTTGGGAGCTTAGTATAATTCTCAACGTAGAGTGTAACGGACTGCAATATAAATATAAATGTCGGTAACGGGACGCGCCAGCTTATGTTACCACTTGAGTATTCCAAACGACGTTACCACCAAAAATGGTATAGATGAATTTTAATTTATCGACCCCGAGTAAATTTCTCAGCGCCTTTCATATCATCTTAATAAATACCCTTAATTACTTTATTTGTAAATAAAAACTTAATAAGTACACTGGTGGTCATGAATGGGATCCCTTTAGATTGAGAATAAACGTGGCGTTGCCTCAGATTGGTCCATGGACGTCATTTGTTACATTTAGCTGTTTGTTTGAGCACTCAAGTTCAGTGCTCGGGTGTTTTTTTTATAAACATCAACTTTATTAACAATAGTTAAGAACGGAGTACATGAAGGTTGAGATGCTTTCCGGGTGGATGTTCGAGACTAAAAATTTCTGTTGGGCCCGTTCGGAAAATCACATCGGAAAAAATATTGGAAAATGTACGATGGTGCGAGAAATTCGCCACATTTACACATTTTATTTTACGGTGTTGTATGTACGTGTGTTTCAGATCATTGAGAGGAATTGTACATTTATTCTGGAATTAATTACGGGAAGGAGGAAACTGAAGAATATTCACAGATGATTACAACAATTTTCGGAAAAGTATTGGAACCTCGTCATTACCATGAAATATCGGAAGTGATTATATGCACTAATGTTCGAAGATGTCGAAATTAATTTCACGCAATTCAGTTTCCTATGAAGTCGTATAACTATTGGTATGATGAAGTCGCATCACTGTGGTTTGATGCTTTTAATCCTCTGATGATGATGGCTTTTTGTATCGGTACTCTGGCTTCAGTCTGTTGAATGAAAAAATAGATCATTTTTATTCCTAGTGAAATTACAAAAGGAACGCTCGTGCGTTAATATCATAAACCATGAAGAATAACTTGAAGAAAGAGAAGCATAGGACGCTTTGCCCCAACAAATTTTGATTATCAGTGAATGTGCACGAATAAAAATGGGAAACGAATTCTGAGAAAGTCCATAAAATTCCTAGTATAACGTGTGAAGCCCCTGAATTGGATCCGGCAATTCTCCATTCCTAAGTTATTAAAAAATCCACGGTGGACCTTAAAAATTCAATTGATGTGCACAAATGATATCCAAAAACATTTACAACTCGTTTCTCCTACCACTATAGGCAGATAGTACTGCGAGAACTTATTCCTCTATAACGACTATATTTTCTCGCGTATAGTACCCAATAGGCTCTTCATCCCGAATAACCCTTCACAGTTTCCGGCAAGTTTTTCACATTGACATAAGCTCTCAAGTGAAAGTTAACTTGAAATGTAAGAGAAATTGAATATAACTTTTTATGGCATATATGTACGCTTAAGAATACATTTGGTAAACGGTTTGTCTCGACTTACAGCTCTTCGATGCTAGGCCCTTCGCCGGATTCTTCGCTGCTGTCGGTCGACTGACCTTCGGGCTTCAGTTGCTGGTACAGTTCCTTAGCAATATCTTTAATAGATTTTTTTACTTCGATACCCTTTTGCTCGTCCTGTGGGCGCGGCAATGCGTGGGCCAATGCAAGGAGCGCCCATAGTGCAACTAGAAGGATCAACTGGAACTTCATGGTGAGGAGTGTTTAGCGGTAGCTTGTCGAGTCCATCGTGTAGTCGCTGTTTATATATCGATTTCGACAATAGACCTCGTTACGTCATCCAATCGCCGAAGGAGGGAATCCGCGTGTCTCTGACAATTTCCGGTAAAGGGGAATTTCTAATTTGTGACTTGCAAACAATTCCACATGGAAAAGTTGATTTGCCAAAACCCCCTAAAAGAACACTCGACGGATTCTCTAATGTGTTGGGACATCGGAAGCATCCGGGATGTGAGACGTCAAACATTGATCAAAGAAAAGAGGGAATGAAAGCGATAAACGTCCTGTCGATTCGAAGTTTACCTATACTTCAATCATCGACTTGGAAAATAAATTTCCCGTCCCGTAGATTCTCCCCAATTGGCAAACAAGACGCACAATTGCTTTGCGATTTTATTCTCATTTTTTAATATCATACTTATTTTCTTAATAGCATATTATTCGATGAGAATAACGTTCTGGGCAGCTATTGAACACGTTTAGTTTAACTTTTGTTATGTATTCATTTACTACTCATTATTGTATCAACATGTCTATCTACACCGAGGAAAAAGATTGGTTGACTGAAACAAATATATATATATATATATTGCTGCCTGAATCATGTATGATTTAAAGAAATGATTTCGTTCGAATGTGCAGTTCTAACAATCGACTGTGTGATTGTCTCAAATAAGAAAAAGTTGAGTTAATTGCATACGCTTTTGGTAGAAATGAGACGCTGATGTCATTAATTGTACAAAATAAGGGAGTAAATGAAACATTCGCATTGCATGTCTATAAATAAAACGCATGCTTCATTAAAATATTTCATTGAATGAAAAATAGAATCCACGGCAGTTTTGAAAGACGTCTAAATCAACATTTGTTCAAGTGGTAAAGCATGGTACATTTGATGCGTAAATTGCTGGGAAGTAAAGTGTATTGTCTCGCATAAAATATCCGGAGACCCTGTATATTTTGTATGACGAGGAAGTCATAAATCTCATTGAAGTGAGTTTACGTCAGCCCAGGAAAACTATATAAAACGGTAAGAAAATTAAAGTCATTTGGAGTAGACGGTGAAGTTTCAACGGACTACATTCATTTATTAGGATTAATTTTTCCTATGATACCAGTTAGCTGTATGATTCAAGATTACCGAACTAATGATAGGATAGATATATTCATTCTGCAATTCTTAAATTCAGCATCCGCGTATTGCTTCCATATTTGTTATTACAATACACTGTAAGAACATCAGTACTTAATGGTATCATATAAAAATGCAATATTAATAACATAACGTACAAAACTATAATATATATAAAAATAATTGAAAATAACAACGTTTTATTTTTGAACAAATTTTTACACATCTTTTCCGAGGAACGAAGGTGTTAGGACAATTGTACAAGAATTTAGAACACTCTAGTAATCGAGAAACTTGCACTTGAACGGGAAAACGGCAAAAAAAGTGTCTTATACGCTTCTATGCTAAAATGATGGTAACACTAGGTCTCGAAGAAAATTTAGTTGCCACTGAAATCACAGATGGCGCAGGGTGGCATTCTGTCAATTAGGCCATCAGAAATCATGAATCCAGGGGATTTCTGGAGTTTTACTTCGATTTCTTTATAATTATTGTAAAGAAACATGGAGAACATGTTTCGCGTTACGATTCACGTCAGATGAGAATCGGTCCAATAGATTTCGAGGTCACTGCGATTATACAATCTTCCGTCTCTATATGTTTGTATAGATTATACATATATTAACATCCACACAACCGCCTCTTCATGAACAAACCACAATTACAGCCGTATAGAATAATTAATGGAAGAAAATGTGCTTATACAAAATTGCGCGTTGCAGAAAAGTGGTGACCCTTTATTACAAGATACACGAAATACGTGAAGATAGGAGGTAATACAATTATGGGGATATATTTAACCGCTAATTGTAAGTCAGATGTTCAATTTTAATCCTGTGGCAGTCATGGGGTTGAAAGGAAAGACGCACATCCACCAGTGGCCTAATTCCTCGTCTGAGTGGTTGGTCGAAAAAATAGAGCTTTTCAATGTAACAATGCGTCTTCCGATAATGGCGTTGACTACCACTTATTAATCTTTGTCGTAAGGTACAGGATTGTGCTTCTTTTCTGCGTCTAATTCGCCGTTGGGATTGATCGAACCTCCGAAGACGTCTTCCTGTTCAACGTACTGGGAAGTGTAACCAGTTGGGGCTATCTTCTCGACTTCCTTAAATTCCTTGATAAGCTCTTGGGTGAACTGGTTAATAAGAACGAGATCATCCTCCTTATTGGACTCCTCGAAAGGTTTGGCCCAAGCCATAGCCATCAAAAGGGTTATTGTGATCACCGCTATTGTAATGGTCTTCATGATCGATTTTCGTCAGAGTATCCAATTGCCGATGTTCCGCAAGATTGCTTTCTTTTATTCTGATTTCTGTTGACAGTTGATTAACGTTATCATTAAGTCAACCTGGAGGAAAATGTTCTCCTCGAATGTAGCTTGATCGGCGACACCGAACTCCCCACAAAAAAGTGCAAACACGTGAGCCAGATTCGCCAATACAGGAGGTGGTAGAAATGTTTCTAGTACCTAATGACGTACTTATTAAAGAGTTCAAGCAATATTTATAATAATATTTTAAGCTTAATAGTAGGTAAAATGATTTCAACGCATTAATGCCAAGCTGATTAAATGTATTCAAATTTAATGGGTTCCATTAAATATGTACTCAAGTGTGAACTCTTCTATCGGGCACACAAGTGTCACATGTCTAATTACGTGAGACCTGTGGTTATTGGATAATTACTCTCTTTCACTGCTTTATTTCGTTACTTTCCCTCGCTACTCCTCGAAATTCCATGTCATTTATACTTAATTATATGAATCGTATTACTTAAAAAATTAATTTTCTTTTCAATTAATTTCGGATGGTATTTGCTTCTTTTTTCCCTCCTTACGAAAATCCCTTATCACGTGTTCTGTTTCAGTAAATTCTTGAAAAAAATCATGGTCTTTTATATAATGAGTGAATAAATGTCCATGATCACGGGAATCGATTTTTTATGCACGAGTAGTCGATATTTTGTCCAAGAAATGGGGACAGAAGACGATGATGAAGACGTTGAGTACGCAAAACGTGGCCTTCAATATTTTCATATTAGCGTACCGTGTAGCGAATGACACGGAAAAATATGAAAAAAATGACAGGCTCTATAAAAGGAAATGTACTTTCATGATGCCAAACGCGGGTCCATGATAAGTTCTCTTAAATGAGAAATAAATATTTATCAAATCGAAGGGCCGAACTTTGGCGTTAAGTATTACATGTCGCTCGCCCATGCTTTCTAATGCCATTTGCGCGAAATTACCGAGTTTCCTGATAGGGGGGTGTAAATACGCATGTAATTAAAATAAACCGAAAGGAAATTTAATATATTTTCAGATTAATAGGTACAAAATATCCCTATTATTGTCCCTCATTTCATATTTATTTGAATTGTGAAGTACCGCCTAATTATAAATCAAAGAAGGGAATGATTCATAATACGTTTCGCGAACATTTTCCTAGTTTTCCTCGCCATAAAAAAGAAACCAGGTTCTCTCTGGATTATTATTTGGTTACTTCGTCCGCATACTTTTCTTTAAGACTCTTGATGTGTTCTAAAATCGCCTGAAGATGAGAGTCGTCGACTAATTCTGCCGGATGCTGTTTGGTGTAGAGGTCTTTCTGCTGATTTTCCGTCCAGTCTACGGTTCCCGTTTTCTGATATCTTAACAATTGTTCGTCTAATAAAGCCAGTGCTCTTCTGGCAGCATGTTCAATCAGTACTATCACACTCTCCTCGGGAGTTAACTCATCGGCTTTGACGAAACTAACCGATGAAAACACCAGTACAGTTGCAATGATGATCACCAGAGACTTCATTGTGTCTACCAAACGTCCGGGAATAATGTCCGTTCACTACTCACTCACTGCTTAAATATCAGACAAAATAGTAATAAAGATATTATTGCGAACATCCTGTTCAAAAAGTCACGATAAACGTGGACAGCCCATAAGGAACTTGTTATCACTATCACTAACGTCAAAAATCAATACACAATACACATATCAATACACTGTGAGAAAAGCCTAGTTAAATTAACTATTTAGTAAAAAGTTTTAACCGTTGAAAAAGAACTGGAATTCTTTTCATAATAAAATTAATTTATTCTCTTAACTACAAGGCGTAAGAGCTATTATATTTTTCTTACTTTTTCAAATAAAATCAACAATTCTATTTTACGTATAACTACATCTTTCCCGTCGTGTGTAGCTAGACGTGGGATGTACAATGGGGAATTGAATGGTAGAAAAAGTGCGAATCTCATAAAAATGAACAAATGTCACGAAAAAGCATTGCTATACATCGATTTCTATGGCCTAAGAAGTTTATATGACATGCCATATAGCCGCCATGTATCGTACATTTTATATCATCGTCCTATGCATCATGTGTTTGATCCCAGCAAATTTGCAGCGGGACATGATTTGTAATTCTATTAATGATGATTGCGTAAATAATCACATTTTATTTCTCATACCATTTGGTTGTAATTCTACGTCGATATGTGCAGCATAGCAGTAAAGCTATGGTGTATTGAATACTTTTTATTATAACCAAAATCCCAAATGACCTGAATGGGAATTCCATGTTAATGACAATAAATAAAATATTTCAATTAACTGTGCCGTTAGAGTAAGAAGTAACAGATGTCTGACTGATATTAAGAACAGTAGGTGATAAGATAAAGACAATTTATTAAGACGTTGGAAAATCATCATTTATTTCATTAAATTTAAAGTGTTTGATTTATTAGAGTTTCGTTCCTCGATAACATACATTACGTCCTTTATGTCAAATTTCTGTAAATTACAATTTCCCTGCCCATTCTCCGGAGTCAAATATTTGAGATTCGAACAAGTGTTGAATAAATTGTATGGCTGGGATATATCCAGATTAGGAATCGGAATCCTCCAGGATGATATGCCTTATCAACAGTGCAGGGGGTTCAAAATTCGATTCCTGAGGTAAGGTCGGTTGATTCTTCGCCTCCTTAATTCCATCTCGAACCTCTTGAATGACTTCCTTTACGGCTTCTTCAACTGCAGCAGAAATTACGGCACCAACAACAACTTCTCCAAATTGAGGCCTAGCCATGCTTGCAGTAGAAAGCATCAGGGCCATTGCAATGGTGACCAGAGCGAGCTTCATGGTTGACTCTTCCTCTATTTTTCAAGATTCCTTCAAGATCTCTTCTGGAGTTAGAACATGCTCCTCATCTAATCTTTTATAAGAGGAAAACTTCCATCCAACACGCATGCGCCTTCGTTTTGGCAATTACGTCAAACAAGTGATTTCCATCTTAATGGAGTACAGCGGATGTCATTTGTTCCCAACTTCTGGCATTATACTCCGTCGGAAGACCTAATGACGCATTTCTAAGTAAACAATGTTTTGACAGCATCAGCTTAGTTTTACTAACACTTGGAAGCGGCGATACGAAAATTGTGAAATTATTTTCATACATGAAACTTAATTATTGGTATCGTTCAAGCAATGTGAGAAGAGGGGTATAAAATATGAATCAAACGTTTGGATAAATGACAAAAGGAAGGAATAAATGTGGGAACCACAAGTACATTTTCAACTGATTTATTCGTAAATCTCGTTCCTTCGACAGAATATTCCTGGTCTCCTTAAGGTGAAACCGATAAATTGAAATTCTATGAACTTCGGTACAGCCATCATGAGTTGTATTCATCAAAAGCCATATGCATCAATGCCGCGGGGGGTATAAATTCACGTGGAGGTGGTTGGGTAGATGTGGAATCCTCGACTGCCTGTTTTATGCCTCGGTATGCTAATTTTCCTAGTTGTATAACCCCTTCCGCAAGAACTGCACTACCTAGTGCGACTGAAACCGTAAAGAAAGTATTTATGCTTGTACGATATTCAGCCAATGTGTAACCTTCCTCACCGAAATCAAAACTTTATAGATTGCAGGTTTTTCTTTAATTCATTTTGTACTTGTACGTCAAACGGGTATTTTATAACAATTTGAGTAAAAACCCTGGTTAGTGACCATCTTACTAGCGAACACATTCTTTACTATAGTAGTAATGATTGCATTATCAGTGATTATAAATATCCACTGAATAAATTCGGTAAAGTTGTACGAAATCAGAAATTACAAGATGGATATTTTTCATTTTTCTGCGATACTTCTTTGCATGTAGTTAAAGGAAAATGTTATGTTATGTACCCACGAAAGGATCGGCGAAAGCTGCGCTCACAAACATTAATAATAACGGAATCGAGACTATAAAGATAGAAAACTTCATGACTAAGGTCGTCCTTAAATACTTCCTTAATTTTCACCCGTAGGCTTAGAATTGTACTGAACACGGCACTCTTTGTTCCTACGTATTTAGAAAAAACCAGGCGTGACAAGTTCCCAAAGTTTAAGACCGGTAATCGTATAGTTAACGACTCAATAAATATGTTGGATGGCACTTGCGTTTATTTAGCAATTCCATGCATTCGATAGGCGGAAGCGCTGAGCTTTTCATATAATTTAATGTCTCCTATTGATAAAGAATATTACCGACAGTAAACGCCTATCACTCTTTCCAGTAACAAATTAATTTCTGCTGCGTGTCGTTATGCAGAAGTTAGAAATAAATTTTAATGGCCGTAAAATGCCTAATCTTTTGCAGTCATGAGACCGAGAATTCCATAAAACTAAATCAATGGCTAAATCAGATCATGCGTGACTCTTTTTCAAATAAAAGGTACGAAGAAGGGAATAGTTTGTACAGAATCAACTACAGTGAGAATTGACCGAGCGTTGAAAAACAAGTTGCATCCATGAAGCTCCAAGTGATTTTTGTAGGGGCATTATTGATGCTCTCGGCCGTGACCAGAGCAAATCCCATATTTGAAGCATTGATTGCTGCCGGAGTCATAGAATTGGCCAAATATGTTATTGAAGAAATCCATGATCACCTTACCCAACCTGCACCGACTCTACCACCAAGGGAATTTAAACCTCCCGCGCTATTGATGCGCGAAGCGATGCTTGAATCGCAGGACCTCTAATGGACTCGAACATTAGTGCACTTACATGTCTAAGAAGGGAGGCAATAAACAAATAAACATGTTAATTTTATTCTGTTTTCTTTTAAACTCTCTAATTTAAACCATGCATCTTTTGTACTTTTTAATCTTTCAAATGCGTTGTAACGTCTTAACAATATGTGATTCGTTAAAACACAACTCAGGGTCTGTAAATAAATATTAAAAAGTTCCCGATTTTTTCCTTGAGTTTTGACTCGGTCGAAAGATTATGTCTTTTCCTATAGTAACGAAGGAATTATATTTCTATTTCCCCCATTCCTGTATTCTTGATCCTTACTGTATACTGGATGTAAATGGTAGGCACGGTTTATACAGCACTATACTTGTTGAAAAAGGAGTCGAAAAGTCCTGTACTATTTCTCCCTACAGTGCATAAATTTCCTGTAATAATTAATTGCAGCATAGCCAATCAATCGCGCACCGTGTAGGAAGAAATACTATACGAAAATAGTATACATAGAATAGTACACAGAAAAATGTTAAGTCACTAACGACACCGGAACTCTTATTTAAATAGTTGTTTGCAATACAGTTTAAACAGAGATGGGGATTGAAAAAACTATGACCAGTAGAGATTGTGTAAATTTTATTAGCACGTTTCACAGTTTAGACTACAGTTTCATTAAAGTGCACTGTTAAAAATGTCATTCCGACGTAACGTGCTGATGAACAATTTGTTTGGGGTGTCAATACTCCAAAAAATTATATTCCAAGTGGACTTGCTGTCGGTATTTGTTGGTTTGATTTACTTATACCTTCAGTTAGTATTTGGTACAAGCGCTTGGCTACTTCAACGACGAAGCCGTCGAAAACGAGCTTTTTTAATTCACGATTCGCCGAAACAATGCTCGAAAGCATTAACAACGTCGCAACGATAATCAATTGCGCCTTCATGGTAAAGTTGTTCTTATTTCCAAAACGTGTCCGAAATCCGATGAGATACGTGGAAGAAAATCAAAGCGACCAGAAAATGACTCTGACTTTTGGTTCGGAAAAGCCGAAGCGATCAGAAAGTTACTCTGACTTTTTCTTATTTTCTACAAAAAGTGTCGGGCACCACGAGTTTTATGCACTCGTCTTTAGTTCCGTTAGTACTATCGGTACAAAACCCTGATAAGATACTTAATCCGTCATTTATGTCCAACTGGAATTACCGAACATTTCGGATAGAAAGAGAATAGAATTTGCCATATCATAAAAAGTACACATGATTTTCCTGATGCATTATCAAGTCTAGTTTACGACTTAGAAGGAATATGGCAAGCCGGAAATGATGAGTTTTATATATTCGGTCGTAGATGTTGAAAATGGAGCTTCTCTTTAAATCACTGGTAGTAAAAAAGCCAGGATGAAGTTTTATCTCATTTTTACAGTAGCCCTCGTTATTGTTGGACCATTGTTTATGGTGGTAAATGCTAGGATGAGCAGCCAGGATTTAAAAGACGACTTTATTACGAAGGTTCAGAATCAGAAATCATTCGGAGACAAAGTCGACGTATCCCTCCAAATTATTAAAAGAATTTGCAAATTTGTGGAACCGGTAAGAAACGGATGAATTTTACTGTCAAAGGAAATGGCGGATCATGGTTTTTATTTTGACATAAATATATTTGTTTATGTTGTAGTTACATCCTTTCTTCCCATAGATGAAGAACATCTGCGAAATAGGGATTGACCTGGTATCTTTCAACATTTTGTCTGCGGAAATAGCATCAATCTATTCTCGAAAATTATGTATTTAATGTATATAATAGATATGTACACGATATGTAATTTTGTTATTCCATATGCAATTTATAGCCGTTGACTAATGAATGAATAGCGAATCTAACTTTGCACTGCTTTTTATATCCACCTCAATCATTTTATTCTATTTCCTAAATGAAAACCACTGAAAAACATTAATATTAGTAATTAATCTTAAAACTATAATAGTAATCTTCGTCCTGTATCGCTCATTTTTTTTTTTATGAAAAATTCTATGTGACAATAAGAACAGTTCGTGACTAGAAAAGTAATCTTAAAGCGAACATCGACTCGGGTATAATTTGTTGAATTATAATAAAACTCGTGCACCTTTTATCACTCGAAAATTCAATGTTCATGACTTTATCTCGTGATTACTAAGTGACTTCCGGGAGTCGAACTTTTAAACCGAGATTCCATATCAGGACTAAAGGCATTTCGTACAATCTACCCGAACAAGCAACATCGACAATGAATTTTTATGTGTTTCTTTCATGTGCGATGATAGTTCTTTTCATTTCCTGTGTCAATTCAGCAGGCAAAGGCCATCATGAAATAGACAATGATGATTTTCTGTCCATTATGTTGCGCACTAAGTCGTTATGCCAATCACTCAGAGATGTAAGTTATTAAAAATGCAACAAATTTACCTATTTACCTCTTAGAAAAGTAGGAATATTTACGGCAAAAAGACGTTAAAAATATTCCATTTCGCAAAAAATAGTCATTCGGCCTTACAAATCCATGAAAAATTAATGCATTTCCTTTTCTTTTACAGGTGTACAATAAAGTCGATGATGGTCCCTTAAATCTGATACTCCCTAAATAAAATAAGAGTCGAAGGTACCAATGATAAATGATAACAAAGGTTTATAGATCAGTACTGAAAAGGAGGAAAATGTATTTATTTGATTAAACTTTTAATTAAATAAAGAGTATTAATCCATAGTTTACGATTTAATACCTCTTGATTTTTTTAATAAATCATCTATCCTATTAAAAGAAATTTTTCGGAAGTATCGATACCATTGCGTCCATTACCTAAAATGTAATGGTAGAATAATTTCTGCGTAAATATGTCTAAACTTTGGCAATCTAGTTTAAGAAATCTGTAATGACGGGTTTATTTATCCACTTTCTTATTAAAAGTCAAAGTTAAATGCTATATGCTACATATGCACATTTGGAATAATGACGGTCGTTAATACAAGAAACTTTATAAAATTTCGATCCTTGCATATGTAGATCACAGGGATAGTTTTTTAACTATGCATAATTTCTGATGCGACATGAACAGAAATGAAAACATCCGATTATATAGAAACAATAAGTAGGAATATGCGCATAAATTATTTTACTAAATGTCGATCATTTGAATGCGTTTTTTAATTTCATTGGACCAAAGATATGTGTCAATATCTCAGATAAATCCGTCATCGATATTGAAGAATACTGAGAAATTAAAATGTCAGTAAGCTTACCCTATAACAAAAAATAGTCTTTTCAAAGCTATTGACTTGGTTCGTTTGGAGCTCCCACAGTCATTTTTCATGTAATAAAAAAATACGTCAGTAAATTTCGTGATTGTCTTATCAAGTGTATTTTACGCTCCTCAATGTAGCCGGCAAGCCGGACATAAGGAGTTTTAAATACGGAGAATTGTTTTCAATTTATAGCTTTTGTTAAATATCCTTGACATCGACGAAGCGAACATGAGATTTTCTTTAATCTTTACACTGATTCTAGTCATTGTTGGTCTAACATTCATGGAAGTAAACGCGGTACAGAGTAAGGTGCACAGGGATGTGAATCCCCAGCGTTTGCTCAAAGCGATAAACACCTTCTCCGATAGAGTCGAAATAGTGTTGCCAAATATAAAAAGAATGTGCCAGTATTTAGAATCGGTAAGAAAAGTTTGTAAAATGACTCCCCATTGTTACTGAACTTAACTTAATTTATTTATGTTGCAGGTCCAAGTACGGTAAATGAAGGATATTCGCAAAACCTGATCTGGCGTCATCAATCAATTTTAGATTTAGTGTTTCATGGAGACAATTTTAAGAAACATACTCTTAATATTTAGAAAATACTTATCAAAATAATGTTTGATTCACTAAACCCGATGACACCAATGTTCGATTAATTTTACTTGTATTTTATTAATAAAGAAAACACGAGGTTGATTATCAAAAATTGTTCTAAGTCTATTTGTACTTCGTACACTAATCCCTTCAATTATAATTACAATAGAGGTAACGGTATCAAGAATATAATAGCTTTGCAAAATTTTAAGTTTTAAGTTTTATTAGATTATATGAAAATAGAAAACTGTAGGTTTTCATAGACACATGATTTTAATTGATAATATCATTTTTACAATAGATGTACTTGTATTATGTGGAACAAAATGTACAATAGTTTGGCAATAATATCTGATTTGAGTATTTGATAAAATGAAGGTACTAACATATTTGGCAAAAGTAGTTGATTTCCATTTGTTATTAGAAAGAAAAAAACGGTTTGAATTATTTTTGCAATTCAAGAAAGAAACAAGAATGTATTTTTACACCTAAGGTGTCTTTTGAGGAGATCATATAAGCATGCGTGAAGAATTCTGAAATATGACGTTTATTATTTCTCTATATAATAAAATATTGATATATAAGTTGAAGTTATAATTTGCGGGTAGAAATAACTTACATAACAAGAAAGAATTCGTGAATCCTAAATTGTTCTCGTGCTAGTCAACGTGGTGATTATCGCTATTCTTAACTGTACAAAAGTTCGTGCAATTTTTATCATTAGACCATTTGACAGTCGTGTGGAAATTTCGTGATCTCGAGGCGATTTCTAGGTCTAAAGATTTTAAATAGAAATTTTACATTGAGCCATCGGGTATTTTGAATAATCAGTGCCAACAAGTCTCATCCAAAATGAAGTTTCAGGCATTCCATTTCTACGCAATGGTAGTTCTTCTACTTATTTCTGCCTACCTCGTAGCTGGCAGTCTCAACAATAATGAAAAATTTCGATCAATAATACGTGCCAAATCATTCTGCGAGTCACTAAAACCGGTGAGTTGTTTAACAAAGCAAACAGACGGCGAATTTACAAAATAATTAACATTCTTCCCGTTTATGCTTTAGTTGTTGGCTAAAGTGAAGGACGGTGACCTAAACTTATTCTAAATCAAAACCAGTAAGTAGATCAATAAAGCAAAAGGATCGCAAATTTACAAAATAATTCATAAGTTTCTTTTAAATTTCAGTTATCCTATAAAGTGAAAAATAGTAATACCTACCCTTAGTCAAAACGTCTCGGAGCAAAAATACGTCAATCTTAGCTCTTAATAATGAAATAGCCAGTACATTTTACGATTATGTGAAATAAAAATGTACCAGTAATTTATCAGAGAGAAGAGTTGTGTCGTTCACTTTTTTCCTCTAGTACCCGTTGCTACCCTAGATACGGCGAAATATTTTGTGGAAATGTGCAACATATCTACAACTCTTGATTCAGCCTTAACATCGAGATACTCGGTGGAGTTTCTAGCTAAATACATTTTTGAGCGAGATACATATATATCTGAGAAGTGAAATCGTTGGTGAAAGTATTTTCCGAATTGGGTGTAGGCAGCTAGTCAACAGCTCTGTCTGAGGTTAGCGAATTGATATTATAAATATATAAGATTTCAAAAAAAATAGGGCCTACTTCCGTAACAGAGATAATGTACGAAAGTAAGGGATGGCTCACCAGCGTCGTGGAACTGCTTTCAAAGGGGCGAAACGTTCTCTATCGGTAAAGAAAAACGTCTCTGCAGATTTCAAATACCACACGGACAATTTTTATAGAAGTGTAAAAAGAAAGCTGTGGCGTCGGCAGTTAGGTAAACGGTACCCGCGTTGCCGACATATGTACATAGTTCAAGCAAACGCCGCAAGCGACGCTCCGATAGGGCATCGCGGGATTACATGTCGATTCTCCGTGTAGTTCAATATACAGGACAAGATAGAACTAAGAATAAGAAGAACGTACCAAAAAGCGCGGTCTATTAAGTTTGTAATAAAGTTCTCGTATGCCAAATAGGCTTAATAATAATAGGTATCGTATTTATATCAAAACAGTGTTTCAATTATCACCAATTAAAAATAGATAATTGGCGACCGAGTCAGATAAAAGATTACTAACACGTATATGGCTAAACGCGCAAATAAAGCAAACGCTTGAGGCGACATCTCGGGCGCGGGTCTGCACTATGTCCAGAAACATAGCTTGGACATGCACTCCACCTTGGATCCGTCGGAATCCCCCATCAAATCACCGGGGATATCTCTAATCCAGGTGATTCTTCTAGTTCATTATATGTTTATAGCGAGTGAGCAGCTGGGTATTATCCGAATACAGTTTCCTAAGGGCAAAACTTTGAATTCCGGTGGTAGGCGCATTACATGTTAATTACATTTCAATTTTCGGCTGCCTACCCAGTATGTAAGTTCCATGCAACATTTTATTCTTGATAAAGAGGAACTAATGTACAACATTCCATTTTTATTGATCCTACATTTTAGTATTTCGTCACAGGGTAAATTGTTTCCTAGGAGCTCAACAATTCAAATATTTGCAACTCTACGCCCGTGGGGTTCCGCGTCGCGCGCACTGCATTGTTTAAATTGCGCCAACTCGATAATTATGAATACTTTTGACACGCAGCCGGGTGGAACAAGCTCGCAAACGGTTTATCGAGCGGTCTACTCGGTTGGGAGATAGTGAATCAACTAAAACACCTCTATGTTGCGATGTGGTTTTCGTCACAATCTAAGTCGCTTACTATCATTTTTCTCAACGAAACAATCATACCATCGCTAATACATTCGTTGGGCGTCAGCCCAAAAGATTTACACATATATTCACGGGATATTTTTATTACGCATACCATAGATAATATAAGTTTTCTAAATTTATGTCCTAATTTGTACGTCCACTACAAGTATATTAAACATCATACAATGCCTGGTAATATATGATAATATACACAGTGGTAAAAAATCATAATGCATGGTCATCAGCCAAAGAGGAAGTAAAAACTCAGAGTATGGGCGAAATTAACAGTTTTATCATGTTAGAATTTTTATATAAACATTAAGTATGTATGAATAATGTTAGGATACATGAGGTGTCTTTTTATTTATCTAAACGTACTTTCAACGACGTTGATTAACCTTTGGTAGATGTCTACTAGAGCTATTATATATTTTGTATAATATATGCAAGAGATTTTTCAAAACATGTTTATGTATTTTAAAAAGTTGCATTAAAAAATTATCCACTGCTTACGCACGAGGCGCACCTTGGGCTCTCGTAGGGAGGTTAAGTCCGGGCACCGGTCTAGTCCCCGGCGCGTCGCGCCCGCAGCTCTGCGCATCCCTGCATCCCGTAGCGTCTCGTGGCGCCTCTGCGGTCAAAATCGGAATCTGCGGGCGGCGGTGGTCCGGCGATCCGCCAGTAGTCGGCCGGTCGCTGTCTCGGGCGTAGCTGGATGCTGGAGAGCACGCGCGGTCTGAGCGTCAGAGAGAGACGGACAGAGAGGGAGAGAGCGAGACAGATCGAGCGGGCGCCGTGGGTGGGAGAGAGACCGACGACAGCTTCCGGGATCCCGGCGCGAGGGTGGAGCCGGTGAATGGCGAGCGCGCAACCCTAGTGGAAGCGAGTCGCGGGGTGCAGTGTGCCGTGTGTGGTGCAGTGCAGTGTGAACCTCGGGGATGTCGATGAGGAAGCGACGGAGTAGGCGCGGGCGCTGCGACGAGCTGAGGTAAGAATTCTCGCCCTAGGAAACCGGAGCTCCGGTGCCCGGCGGACGACGCGAAGGGGGCGACGACAAGCGCGCGTCCTGGAACTAGGGGACGAGCGTGGACTCGTGAGGTTATGTGCCACCCCCGGACCGTCAGCCGCGATCGAACCTCGACGCAGCCTCCGCCGCCGTAGAGCTCGCCGATGAGACGCGACTCTCTCCGGAACCATATCTTTAAGCTAGACGTCCACGGGAAATGTGTCCTCCATCTGAGAGCGGCCTTCGGGAGTTTAACTCTACCGAGTGATTCTCAAAATCGTCCGGCTAGGTCTCGATACGTTCGATTCTCTATGCCTTGTATACGGGAAAGGATTGTCGTTGCCCTAATCGCGGCTCGTATGACTTTAAAACGGAGAAGATAAAAGACACTGTTGTTGGACGCTAAAGTGGATTTAACCCTATGAGCTCACCTCTGGCGGGAACAAACTAGGAACACAATTATAGTGCTAAGGGTTAACGACGATTTGAATTTGGGGCTAGAAATGCATTAATGGAAAAATTAAGGGTTAAAGTTTCGCAACAAATTGGATATTTTACATGAAGGACAACAGTTAAAATAGAATTTCTAATAGAATTGTCCGGGACTGAGAAAAGGAACAATGTGATGCGGAGGTCAAGTTCCGTACAAGATCGCGCGATGGTCAACACAGGGTAGATACTGCGACTGTCGAAGAGCACTTTCAGGAAACGAAATGTTTTCACTCGGTAGAGTTGCTCCCACAGATACATTTCTGTGTCCATGGGAAGGCTGATTTTTGTAAACAATGGACTCACAGCGAGTGGTATGCCGTTGTTGGAGAGTTGCTCTCAGACATATGTCCACGCGAGAGTCTTACTTTCAAGGATACAACTAATTATCATTTTTGAAACCTTTACTTCGCGAGGGCATTTTACGCATTTTTCCCGGCTAATTATGTGACGTATTAGTGCAGGCAATCCCGAACGTTAATTATGCATTTCACGGTCGTCTCTCTAAACAGGCTGCGGATCCCTCATGTCTGACCATAACGCGACTTTTACTACTTGAGCGAAACTAGTTGCTCGATGCGGTAGGAATTTTTCATGGAGAGAGGCTCCGAGGTTCTTCAGTCTCTCGTTTCCTCCTTATCAGCCCTCTTGGCACTCTATAAAATAACAATCGACGGCCCCTTTCGGAGACTTTCCTTTCGAAATGCCCTTAAAGTTCGATTTAACCGATTTGAAGCCAACGATACTCCCAGTGCATTATTCGAAGCCTACCCAAAAGAAACAAAGAAGCATCAGATGCGTTTTGGACCCTGATCTATATACTAACTGGATAGCTGATACCTATTTGTTCTATACGGATAGGACTTGGACGAATTCAACGCACCCCAGCGCCGACTACAGACGGGCAGCGATACTAAATAAGTAACACGTGCGCATGTGCAAAACATTTGAACTGTCAATCGCGGCAATGACAAATGTTGAACTGTCAGTTCGCGAAGATAAACGATTAAGGTATAAAGGACAGAATTAACATAATTTACGGGTGAAATGGCGTGTAGGGCACATCGTAAGCAAGCTTCGACTAAAACAAAATGGTTGTCCTTTTTCTCATAGGTACTTGAATAAAAGTGACAACTATTTCTCGCCAGTATATGAATTTGACACCTCTTCTACTATCTGTGGTTGAATGACGCGTTGTTCTTGACGTATGCGCAAGTACTACAACATTGGTTGTGTCCATGACCATGGTCGCTTCAAAAGGTTCCGCCATTTTGGAGGATATCAGCTATCCAGTTAGTATATAGATCAGTGGCTTTGGAAAGGTGTCAGGCACAAAAGGAAATAATTCCAACCATTGGGGATCGTCCCACAAGATGCCGGCAAAAGTAGTTAGATGTGGATTTCCTAGTTTTCCATGTTACGGCATTAATCGAATAATGAAAAATTTCTCGGCGCTTCCGTATCAGGCTTTTCCCTTATCGGCCCTCTTGGCATCACGTAAACCGGCAAACAATCGCCCTTGTAGCGTGACTTATTTCCCTAAGCACCCTTAACGTGTTGTATAACACGGTGATACAATGTCGCGTTCGGGGTGGCTTTGCCGTCGACCAACCTTTGATCGACGCCTCTCGACATCGCGGGGCAAAATGAAGATGGCTATCGATCTAGGCATCGAGATATCGAGTGCAGTGCTCTCGTCGAGAGCCTCTATGAGTCGTTGATCAACTTTTCGAGGGCACCGGTGGATAACGGCCTCTCTCTCTGTTATCTTCCCTCGAGTGCAGAGCGCATTGACTTGTCGAATACTGTGTCGGTTTTCGCCAGTCGGAAATCCCGTTCTAAGGGTTCTCTTCGTAGATTGGTTTTCGAAGGAATCGGCAATTTCATCCCTTCCCTCCCCTTGTACGTCCATTCGTGAACTTACTTGTGTATTACCTTGTACGTGGGTGCAAACTATGGCGTTAATTTCACGTTCCGTTATTTTCACAATGAATTTACAATGTGAGCATAGAGACTGTAAAGTAGGTCCTGACAATCGTGAATTGTCATTTTATGTTTTTTTAAGGAAAATAATTTGGTATGAGAAACGACATTTCATTCATACAGTTCTTCGACCTGGATTTACCGAATCACAATGTGAATATTATTTTCACAATGAATTTATAATGTGAATATAGAGACTGTAAAGGAGGTTCTGACACTCATTAAATTTCATTTTTTTTGTATAATTTGTTAAGTAAATTAATTTGGTATGAGAAATGAAATTTCATGCGTGTCAGGATCTTCCTTATAAACTCCATATTCAGGTTGTAAAATGAAAAAAAAAAAAGAAAAAGAAAAAAAAAACGATTCGGTAGATCCAGTTCAGCGAAAAGTTTCACGAACGATGACAATTTTACTTTTAATCATATGATTTAAACTTTCCTGGGGAAATCAATGGTAATATGTCGATCGGTGTATATCACGCTAGGATTAATTTTTCTTATCAACAATAGTAACGCGATGATCAATCATATCTGGGTGACGGGCATTTATGGGAGACCCATTTGATCTATGCTGGACGATAGACGCGTTGATAAGACCTGCGGCGCAATTTTGTCCACGTAGAGACGTAAAAAGTGACGAACAGATCGGTTTCTTCCCCTCTAATGCATTATGCATTTTGCGCTTAGCGACCGGCGAGCCGAGAAATATCGACTCCGCGGTACAGTTTGTCCGACTTATTTATTACTTACGGCATGTCGAAAGCCGATAAGGATTTATCAGCTCTCCCGGTGGCTCGCTCTGTTTCCGGTTTTCTTTTATTTCCGCTAACAATTTCCAGCACTCCCTCCCCCCGGCCCGTTAACCAAGGGGGTGAAATCGATATCGTCGGTTCCATTTCCGCGAGTCTCGCGGCGGATTTCCAGTTTCCGATTTCTTCGGTAATTGTCGATACCGGCTAGACGTGTCGCGTGATCCTAAAGGACGAGGAAATAGGCAGAGACGAGGGAAAGGTATAAAGTTAAGATCTCGGTAATATCGTCTCATTAGATGACCCAGTAATATCGCGTGTCCGAGGTAACGATTACGAAGGGAGTGCTTCGGAGACTTCTCGCTTCTCTGATGGTTATTTGTGTCGTAGAGATAATCCATCCGACGCTTCCTTGGGGAGGGGATGTAGCGGCCGAAGGAAGAAAAAATTAATATATAGAAGATACACAGGAGGGGAGATATTAAAGCATTTGGATCGCGGGCGTATTCCTTTATGCGCTGGCCAAGAAACATGAAGCATCGAAACCGACAATAAGAGACGATATTCCCCGTGCTTCGAATCGTGTGTCTGGTAATTATCCGCAGTTCGCGTACAACAAAGTCCCATCCAATTTTCCCCGAGGGGGATGATCTTGTAATCGAAGGGGAACGAGAAGCGAACGGAATTGAAATACGTATTAACATAGTAAGGGTTACTTCACCATTCAGTCAAGGTAACTGCAAAGAACAAGTTGTCCCACCATTACGCATAGTTGGGAATATCCATGAAAAAATTAACCCTCGCGATAAAAAATTCGATTATGATTGCGAACGCCATTCTTATGTTTCCGTCAGGGTCCTGATACATTTCCACCTCAAGGAGTGAAATACCAGTTGATGCTCCGAAATGTGGTTTCTCGATGATCCATGTCCTTCGGGAAGGGGTGGAGTCATTGTATCTTAAGTGTAATTAGTAGTAACGAATCTTACATGCACATGCTAATTATTATGTGCCCTGCCGGTATGCCTGGACGATCCCCCATCGGTTTCCCCGAAATTCGGCGTCGTCGTCCAGGAGTTCCCTTCCAAGGAGGTCGGGGTAGTAACGAATCTTACATGCACATGCTAATTATTATGTTGCCGGTATGCCTGGACGATCCCCCATCGGTTTCCCCGAAATTCGGCGTCGTCGTCCAGGAGTCCCCTTCCGAGGAGGTCGGGGTAGGCTGAGGGTGCGGGGGCGGATCTCGAAGGTCGCGCCAAGTAGGGCGAAGGACTGACAGGACTCGAAGGTCGGCGTAGGGTCCGGCTCGCACCCCCCTGACAAGTGCTCGGCCGAACGTAAATAAGCCAGGAGCGATGAGGTGGTCCGCGGGGGATGGAAGTCCGATCGATCGGGGTGGATTCGGAGTCTGCGGGGCCTGCGAGGCCGCCGGTGCGTACACGCCCCCGCGAGCCCCCCGGGGGGAAAGAGGTCACCCCCGGCGGAGAGGGGTTGGAAAATCGCGGGAGTACTACTCGAGGAGGGTTTCCGCCGGGTCCGCCTGCCCTCCGCTCTGGGGCGACCCGGGGGTGGATTCACACGGACGCCTCGGCGCGAGAAGATGGCGGGGCCTCGTTAGGGGGTAAGACGCGAGAACGAGGGGGTTGGCGATAAAGCGGAGTTAAAAATAGAGAACGCTCTCTTTCTCTCTCGAGAACAAGGTCGTCGCAAGGTAGTTTACGTGTGTGTCGGGGGTGCCGGGACGGAGGCTCGCCGCGAACAACCCCCGCGGAGGCTTCCGATGGCTCGGCGCCCTCGCCCCCGCACCCCACCCACCAGCCGCTTTGTCTTTTGGAACGATCAACCTCGACTTCCCCGGCGCGCTCCCGCAACAACGACGACGGCTTTATTTTTAAACCCACGTGGCTTTCCGATACTCCCGAGGGGTCGATTCCTGCCCTCGGGATTCGGATTGGGGGCGCGGGGCCTCTTCCCCTGGGAGGGCCATCGACGGAGGTGCACTTGGCTCGGAAGGGCCTCCCCGCGATTTCGCTCGAGGCGTGCTAATTGCATTCGATGGAGAGTAATTCCCATTGAACGGTACAAAGTAGACGGATACGCGATTCTTCCTCGATTGCGGGAGGCGATCGGCTCTCGCGCTGCCTTGTTATCGATAAGGATCGTTATTTCCTTTTTCCGACCTTCCGGGTATGATTCCAAGTGGAACGACCTGGGACAAGGAAGGAACGAGGGTTGGTCATTCTCATTACGCATACCATAGATAATGTATGTTTTCTATACTTATGTCCTAATTTCTACGCCCACCACAAGTACATTATACTTCATACGGTGTCTGGTAATACATCATAATCTACACAGTGGGAAAAAATCATGATGTACGGTCACCGGCCAAAGAGGAAGTAAATAAAAAATCAGAGTATGGACGAAATTAACAGTTTTACCGTGTTAGAATTTATATATAAACATGAAGTATGTACGAAAAAGTGTTAGGTTAGACGAGGTGTCTTTTTACTTTTTTCTAGATATTTTCAACGATGTCGATTAACCTTTGGTAGATGTTCGTAGATGAATGGTGGATTTTCATCTACAACAGCCATAGATATTTATATACATCCTTTAGATCTTTCCTCAGGTGGATGATAGACGATATACATTTGCTATACCTATGGACTTAATTTAGACGATTAGTCTACGTATATTCCAGTTCACGGGTTGCGGGGTGGGAAGAGACCGGCAATTAATCTACCGACCCGCAGCATCCGGTCGGACTCTCGTAAGAGGGTCCGAGGAAGCGAGGGACCTCCCACGGTAAGGGAGGGCACGTGAAAGCCGCTTGGCCGCGAACGGGGCGAAACTAGGAAATAATAAGCACACCCCCGAGGTCCGTTACCCACCCCCGAGACGGCGGGTCGGCTTAAAGGGCCGTTATCGCGAACTCTCGCGGCCGAAAAGGTTCTCGGGACGCGGCCGACCCCTCGACCCTCTCGTACCTTTCATCCCCTCGTCGGTGGCACAAAGGAATGCCGACGGTCGATGCCGGGGCGAGGCGGGGCGAGGGTGTCCGAGCGCTTTTACATCCGCTGGGTGCGTAAACGCTCGCGCCTGCGTCCCCGGAACGGCCGGTCCAGGGTGGGATCCCCCTGGAGGGGTGCGCGAAGGTCGCGACTCCGATCCTAAATTATACTAGCTGCGGGCACCGTAAAAACCTACCGAGTTAATTGCCGATAAAGAGCACCCGCGTACACGTGTTAGTGCACGCAATGCGGCCATCGGCGGGAATTAAAGTACATGTTCCCTGGTAACTGTTTCGAGTAGACGCGATTGCAGAGCCTGGCGGGGCTTTAAGGGCCCTCGACACTCCAGCGATTTTCTAGGGCCTCATGGGAACAACGATTCCCTGCGTATTTCTCGACCGATCGAGCTCAACGAGTGCTCATATTAAGGTGACGTGAAAGTGGCGTCGGAGAGGTTTTGTTTATAATTCTTTTCTCCCAACTCGGTTTACCGAATAGCGCGAAACTTTACAATGTGAATAGGGAGACTATAAGGAAGGTCCTGAAACTCATGGACTTTCAAATTTGTTTGTAGGTATTTTAAAAATCGTTTATGAGAAATGAAATTTCGCCTGTCTCAGGACCTACCTTAGGGTCTGCGTGTTCACGTTTTAAACTATGAAACGATTTGAGACCCCCAGTTCGTAGAAAAGTTTTATGAACGATTGAGCTATCGGATGCCACTTTCACATCCCCTTAAGGGCGCTCACCACTCCAGAGATTTTGCATCGCTTCGCGGGGATTACGATTTTGAGCCTATTTCTAAACCGATCGAGCCCAACGAGGGCTCATATTAAAGATGAAATGTTCATCCGTGTTTATATGGGAGCGATTCTCGATGAGTGGTCATTTTCCGGTAGTCGATGATAAGTGCAAGTACACGTGAGGAAAAGAAATCCCGAGTGGATAGTTCGGGAATGGAGAGCGGATCGCGAGGGGGTGGGCTCGATGGTTTGGAAGACCTGGGGATATTTCCCCATCTCTGGGGCTGCCCTGGAGAGAATGATCGCCAGCTCGTCAAGGGGTATGCGCGGAACCTCGGAGTGTCTCGGATGAGAGATTCTCCGGACTTCCCGTTGGTCGATAATCGATTCTACGCACGTTCTGACGGCACTTCGATGGCGAGGAGCCGACCTAATCCCCAGGTGCCACTCGGATAATTCCGCCCTAATCCGAAATCCGACTGCACCGTCGGGGCCGCTCTCTTTTTCCGCCCCCCCCCCTCTCTTTCTCTCTCTTTTACGTGTGCAGACTTCGGTCTCGGGGAGGAAAAAAGCCCTAACCCCGGGATGCAGATTGCGGGGCGAAAGAAGCGCGGCTATTACTCTCTTTCCGGACGGCAACGATTAACCTAAAACCTCGCCAAGCCACCAAAATGGCTCTCACACCGAAGACGAGTGGAGGAGAGCCGTTTGTCAGGCTCCTGGATCTTTCCGGTGTTAAGTAATCCGCGGCGGGGTCGGTAACGCTGCAGGAAAAGCCTCTTCGGGTGGTGTAAATGTGGCGTCTAAGAGGTGGAATCGTTTAGGAAACTCATTTCGGAACTGGGCGTACCAAATCGTTTGAAACTTTAACCCATTTGCATCATGAGCGTATATATATATACGCTCGGTTTTCCTGGTCACTATCACCGGAGCGTTATATATATGCGCTCAATTTTACTGGTCACTATCATTCAGCCTGAGATTTCGGTGACAAGGACCCACTTTTTCATACTTCCTTATGATGCAAATGGTTAATACATCCTTATGACGATGAAACGTTAACCCATTTGCATCATTAGCGTATATACCCCTGGCATCATTAGCGTATATATATATATATATATATATATATATATATACGCTAATGGGCCAGGACGAATTCGGGAGATCGTCGCATATGAAATTTGTAGAAAGGGTGGCAGGGACGCTCATCTACTGGGGGGAGGATTCCGTTGTGCGTGGCCGGTAGTAGGTAGATCGCGATTAATTACTACGCCTTCTCCCGGAAGAATTAAGACGTATTAGTCCACTCGGAGGTGGCCAAATTTTGGCCACAGAGGTTCGTCTCGGGGTAACAAGGGAGAGACCCGTAGCGTAAAACCGGGTCTCGGGGGTAAGGACGGAAACGAAGCCAGGGAACCGTCGGACCAGCCAGCGTTTCCGAGTGATTTCGTCTCCCGGGGGCGGGAGGGGTGGGAACGGTACAATTTCGCATCGCCACGAGGAGCCGGTCGGGGGTGGTTGGATGGGAAATTTGAAATTACGACTCGGGGCCAGAGTACGTAGAACGAGGAAGAGTCGGCAACTTTGCGGACGGGCCGGAAATTTCCGAGCGTCTCCGTTTCGCCCCCCCTTTCGCCCGTTTGGCCGCTTCCAGGGGGTGGCGCGTCGCCCACCCCCTGGGCTCGTTTTACCGAAACCTCGCGAATATTTCCAACGTACGGCTCCCGCCCCTCCGCCCTTTCCGCAACCCTCTTAGGGGCGAACCTCGTCTCTACAACGCCACTCGGACTATTTTTGGTGCTCCACTTTCTTTGTATCGTAAATAGAATAGGGACCGAGGAACGAAGCCGCGTGGAAAGGGGTTGCGAGTGGCCCGCAACCGAGATGGGCTGGATTTACTACTCGAGTTACGTCATTACGAGACCGGGGTGCATTAATTTCTTTCTTGCCGAGGAGCCATCCTAGGTGTCGCGTTTCCAAGACGAAGGGGTGCGCGAGGCTGCGATTCGCGAATTTCGCCGCCCGGAATCCCCATGGATTTAGGTTAAGTCGTTCATACGAAAAGGTTTCTTACGACTTCTTCAACGTGTATAATAATGGGGCGTACAAGTAACGCATAACTAATGGGGCCAAACCATTGTTTCTGCGTATCACATAGGGAAGTTTAGGATAACCTTACAACGTGTATGACCTTACTATAACACGTGGTTACAGCTCCTAGATAAACCTTCCATTTTCCTGTGCGTATTTGAACCACTATATGTCGTTAACATTACCATTTCAAATGGTGATCACTCCTGTACCTTTTAGGCGAAGCTTCATGGATACGGTACCTATTCCCAAGGTTACATTTACCATTCCATGTGGTACATTTCACCATTTGTGCGGTTTTACTTCCCAGAGTATTTTAATTGTGTCACTATAGTAATTCTAAACGAATTACTTTTTCCCGTGCACGTGTCATGGGGAATCGTCGCGAAAAGAAACGCCACCGTTGTCGAGAGGGGCTCATCACTTTAAGAAACTAGTGAGGGAGTGAAGACAATACATATTGTTAGTGGATGATAGCAGAGAAAGAGTCGGCCGTGATCGGCTCCGAGTAATTTAGCTAGTTTAGAACAATCAATTCACCTCACAATAACAATTCACCTGTACCATAACAGAGAGCACCCCTTAATAGTACATTTTTTATTTGTCGTCGTTCAAACGACTTAGTTCCGTAAATAGTACTTCTCCCCTATGCTCGGTTAGTTTACCGAAGAAGCATCCCCTAACTCTCGAACGTCGTGTGTTGTATTTCTAAATAAATATAATTCCGCAAGATTAATTTACCGGCCATCGACCATCGGAGCAACGTGAGGTTTGTGCTACAATTGGGAGGGTCATCACCATAACTTAATCCAGAGAGGTCGTTAATCAAGAAACCCTCCCATTCTCGATAGGAGCATTCGGAGAAAAACCCTTCCTTAGAAATGACCTATTTCCCCAAAATGGCCGTCTTTACACGAAAAAAAAAAAACTACCCTTGGAATAATAGCCCGTTCTTTATTTGCCCCGCCAGGGCGTGACTTCGGGGCTAAATCCAGAGAGAAAACAATTCCCAGGCCGTCTCGAAATCGTCTGCTTAGGGTTGGCGGACTTTAGGGGTCACCCCTAAGGAGGAACCAACCCCCCGGTGGTTTTTCTTTTTTTACGCAGAGGGTCGGTCACTGACAAAGGGTAAAGCGATTCCGTGCCGAAGGCGAGAAACTCTCGACGGGATCGGATTATAAGAGGCAAGAGGGTGACTTTTGCGCGGATTTCCTCCCTAATTATTCCCCTTGCTAATGCCACCCCTTCAGCGGGGGCGGGGTATCCGCTCGATGATTAGGATCCTGGGATTACCGGGATTACGCGGTGACCCGCACGATCGGTCCCGTTCGGAGTGATCTCCTAGGGGGAATGGCCATCTTTACCTTGGCCCTCGGTTTTGCCTTTGCACCCCCTTTAACCTACAGCCGCCCCTCTCCGACATCGTGGCGACTCTTCCCCCGTCTCGAATTAGGATGGCGTCATTCGGGTCAGCGGTCGCTGCCTTTGCTTTTCCACCCCCTCGGTCGGATCGGTTTGGAGATTGCCATCGAGCCGAAGGAACTGCTTTAAGATTGGACAAGGTTTCTCATCCAAGGCTGCATCCTCGAGAAACCGGGGCGAAAAGGGGAAAATAGAAGAATATTAGGGGTAGACCCGGAGGTAAACAGAGGACGAGATGACGAACCGTGACAATATGGCGGCTCGGGGCGCCCTCTCAGGGTCTTTCATCCCCGTTCCCACCTATTCGGCCCCTGAGGCCACCTCTTCATCCCCTTGTCGCCAGGGGTGAAGAATGGCCTTCGCGGACACCCCATCCGTACGCTTCCGGTCCGGTTTTGGATCCGGAAGAGACGGCGAGCGTCTTACCCTTGATTCAATCCGGCAAACCCTTCTCGCGGGGTAGGCCACGGTTCGCGGGGGGTGGAAGCCGGAAGGAAACGTATGAATTTGCTGGAAAGTTTCCTCGAGGGGCTCCCTTTGTCGAGTCGTGTCTCTCGGGAGGTGGAAGCCGGTGGAGGGTCCTTGAGGTTCGTTAAGGAGACTCCTTGGTAATTGAGAGAAGGCTCCTTCGGGTATCCAGGTCCCGGAGGCTCTCCTCGTTTGTCGGGAACAATATTTTTGCCTCTCGACATCGATTTTTTAGGCGTCTTAGTGTGGCCCACTTTTTCCGTTTAGTCGAGGGATAATTCGGCCCCGAGTACGTTTCCTTGGGAGGCAGTAATGTTCCCATTGCTGTTATCTACGAAGAGACTACTTTTATCAGCCAGCGTAATGTAGGCTTAATTTTGGTATTGGTGTCGTGTGAAATCTTTTATAAGCTACATTTCCCTAATGTGTGCCTTCTCTTTTTGTTTTAGGTGAGTCTACCCTGTTTTAAGAGGAGAAGTGAGTACATAAATGTTAATTGAAATTATTTAAGTGGAACTTTCCGTGGCGCTCGGAAAGTAAAACGGGTTTTACAGTCAATTGCTTCTTACCTCCACCTTTACGTTTTAGTAATATCATTTGAAGTGACATAAAAGTAAGACAGATAAAGAATAGATTAGTAGGGCCCAAAATAGAACCGAAAGCGTAAAGGCATTTCGTCAAGAAACAGTTAAGACTTTCTTTTAAGTTATACTTTTCGGTTTAAAAAATTAATTAAGAATTCGTATTTGGACTTCTAAACTCGTACAATGACAAGAGATAACTGCATAACTTAACAGAAACTCAAAAGTCGGTATCTTTCTTCGTACGCATTACAAATGATGTGCATTTGCATTGTGATAATTTCAGTATGATAAGCGCGATTCAATATTCCCTTCGGTCGGATACGTCATTGTACAATTGCACATTATTCAAAAGCGGGGTTTGGATTTTTCCAAAAGTCGGAAAATGAAGGCCCTGCTTCGACCGCCAAGAGAAGGGAGCTCTAATTACTCGAACGTAATCATGCCATTGATGTAAAGAGCCATGAAATGCATTGTGATAATTTCAGTATGATAAGCGCGATTGAATATTCCCTTCGGTCGGATACGTCATTGTACAATTGCACATTATTCAAAAGCGGGGTTTGGATTTTTCCAAAAGTCGGAAAATGAAGGCCCTGCTTCGAGCGCCAAGAGAAGGAAGCAAGGAAGCTCTAATTACTCGAACGTAATCATGCCATTGATGTAAAAAGCCACGAAAGACAATGCGAGGCTTTCGAATGAAAGAACAAGGGCACGATAGTTGAGGCGAAAGCTTATTCTCTCGGGGGAAAAAAGAAGCCAAGGAGACTGGCTGATCTCTCTTTCGTGGCGCAAGACAACCCTCGGGTCTCGTTAGGGAGACTCTTCAGTAATTAAGAGAAACATCCTGTCCCTTCTTCTTGAATTACTTCCCTCGGCGATGATCGAGGGTAGGAAAAATTACCCCGGCATTCCCGTCGGGTTTCTTCGGCCTCGGGTAACCCTCTTCTATTTTTTTTTTCCCTCTAAAACTCGGAGGAGGTCGCGGGATTAACATCGTACGATGTTTGGGGATGTTCCTTCTAAGACTACCCTGTTTAAAAAAAAAAAAAAATAATGTAATTCTATAACATTTTCGTTGGAAGTTTTATTCAGACAGGGCATACTAATTTTTGTTTTGCAAATTTTCACATACAATTTATGACACGTGTTATTATATTAGTAGATAAATGTAATAAATTTATAATACGTATTATTAATTTGTGGATTTTAGAATGCCGCTGCAATGCTTAACCTTTAAAGTATCAGCAATGGTGTACTACAAGTGAAAGTATTTTCCTTGTTTAAGTTCGTTCATAATTCAAGTGGGAAGAAGCGTTAAGAATCGATCGCGTAAAACCTACGTACCCCCTTAAGGTGATGTGAAAATGGCGTCAAAGAAGTATCGTTTATGAAATTTTTCTTCTAACTCGGTGTCCCGAATCGATTCGAACTTGACAATGTGAGTATGGCGGCTATACGGAAAACCCCGAAACCCATGAAATTTCAATTTCAAATTAATTTATTTATAGCTATTTTCAAGAATTCTGATAGAAAATGATTTTTTGGGAGTTCAGGACCTAACTTAGGGTCTCTTTATTTATGCAGTAAAATTTGAAAGAAATTGGTACACCGAATACGGAGAAATGTTTCATGAATGACTGACCCCTAAGATGCCACTTTCACATCCCCTTAATAGGTGGTACCGCCAATTGGCGTGCACCGTAAAAAAAGCTCGTAAACCCTCTTAAGCCGTAACTCCTCGATTGTAAACAGATAAAGTTAAAGAAAGTGATCCAACTAGCTGGTTCGAATCGAATTAAATGGCCGATGCTAGGAGCGCGGTGTCTCTCTCCTCCCTGATAATCTCGAGGATTTTCCCGCTCAAGTTCAGAGCTTCTTCGGCGCTCATTTCCTTGAGCTTTCTTCTCACCCGGTCTCGGAAGTCTCGAAACTCGCCGGGACTTTCCCAGCCGGAAGAGCCCTCGAAATTCCAGGTCCGTACCTCGCTCTCCTCCGAATCGAACTTCATCGAACTTCGCCCGGGGAGGCAGTCGGCAGTCCATCCTCGAAACTCTTCCACCGACTCGACCTGGCCAACTCTTGGCCCACGCTTCGGAGTCGAAGTCGAGGGGAACTTTCCTCCCTGAAGTTCCCCCGGGTCCCCAGGGGTGCCCGCCGATGGGGCCGTTCGCATCGAGCACTTCCCGGGTCCTCTCCAAGTCTCGCATTGTGCGAATTCGGCCTCGTCCTTCGACTTCGACTCCGAAGAAGTCCTTTCCACTTCACCTGCAATTAACACCGTTCAGTCTGATCGTGCAGGAGACTTCTTCTTACCTCGAACATCCTCTACGAGCCTCATTTCCCATAACCAAGCCCGTATAATTGACTTTACTGTGGGGAATTAATCATTATCGGTCACTTCATTAATTGTAACGACGCACTAAAAAAAAAAAGTATTAACAATACCGAAACATTATTAACAGTGTTTCTCTCGACTTTTCTGCGATTACTATGTTTCCCCAGCGTTGGGTCTAGAAATTGAGGGCGTTGCCGAAAAGAAATCATGTCAATCGGTTGCAGGCAAATAATTTACATCCGAATTTCTCGTGGATTTTTCATTTTCATAATTATTATTAATTATCTCATCGCCCTTACTTGATTCGAGGGAAGCACCCGCTTCGCTTCCGAAAAGTTCTCGACGAGGCTGGGCATCGTTCTTCGAACACGATTTCCGAGTTTCGGATACACTTTTGAATTTACTTCCGATTTCTAGTATCTTTCTCCTACAAGAAGCTCCCTCAAACTCCGTGCGAGATTTCCTTCGTTTATTCCTCGAAACTTTATCAACGACCCTCTTCCTTATTTTTCTCTTTTTACACCTTAAACCCCGATCACTGGGGCAATCGTCGATTATCGTTATCTGACTCTCCTTCAGATTTACCCTATTATCGAAAATCGTGAGGCACGTGGAAGACGTCAGTAAAGTTTGGCAAGAACTCTTAGAGTGGGTTAAATCACTGTCGTCACCCTTAAAAAGAACATAAGTCATAACTGAAACTGTTGCGTTTATAAAAAAGATAAATGTATAACGTAATGCTCCAGATTTCCAAAGGACGATGATTTAAGGAAATTATATACAAGTGCGGTGTAACGTAGAAAGTATCATTACATTGATGGGAGGCCATTCACAAAATTTAATTGTTAACCATTTCCGATTTCTCGGCAGAGAAAATCATAATATCTTTATAAATCTGCAGTACCTGAAGATTTGCATTTAGAATTGGAATTCTCGTGTACACATTGTATCACATGCATAATATTTTCAAATTAAGATGACAAACATTCTTTGACGACCGAACGGGGTGTACTCTTGGGATCTCAGGGATACGATAAACCTTTTCTGTTTAACCTCCTTTGGACACGCGAGTGCATGTATTACAGCAAATCCCCTCTATTCCCACAAGCTCTACCGTTTCACTTAAAAAATCGCCAATAAAATCGATAGGCTACTGAGACCATTAAAAAAAAAAAAAAAATGGGGAAAGTACTGTGAAACGATACCACATCCGTTCCCCGGATCTGCCGGTTTACGTAGGGATGCAGGAAGCGGTGCACGTACTGGAACCAATTAACCGGCGGTGCGTAGACCCGGCCGGTAAGGAGGGATTCTTGAAATTTGCCCCATTCCCGACAGTACCTAGACATGTCCCAGGGGAAGGTGAATATCCTCGGGGGAGCGAAACATCGCGACTAGATGGAAGAGACACTAGCCTTTGCCGCAGAAATTGCACCTTCCGGACCAGCTGGGGGACCGTCAAGCCCGGCACCCTGGGTCTCAGAGCTCCGACTATCTTGGTGTAAGCTAGGTACCGCTTCCCTAGGTGTCGATAATCCGGATGGTCGTACATCCAGAGGCACTCGTGCCTTTTGTATTGCCTCGACAGGTCCATCTCGAGGTCGTCGCTCCAGACGACGTCGCTCGTCCGCGAGTCGATCTCCTCGACGCTAAGGATCAGCTGATCCTCCCTTTGACACATCTCGGACCCCCTCTCCTCGTAGGTAGATCCAACTCGATGCTTCCTAGTTTTTCCGCAGACCGACCATTAATTTCCGACGTCGCGGAATTTTCACCCTGGCCGTTTCAACTTTAAGCATTTTTTATTTCTCCCCCTCCCCGCCCTCGAATTCCCGTAAAATCCTCTTATGACAGCTCGATTTCAATATTTCAGCGTTTCGCTATTTCGATGGTCGGAATTTAGCTACACTTGGGAAAGGCGAACGATTTTCAGAGGTACGGTCGATCGTTGCTTGCAAAAAGACTATTAATGCTAAGTAGACAAGTTGCGCTCCCATGGAGGATTTATGAAAGTCTCATGATATGCATATTACGTACCATGTCCGGATTCAATAAACATTTATATACGTTTAATTTATGGCGCCTGGGTTATTACCCACACGTGCAAGTAACAAAGCCCAGTGGCCGTGCAATTTTTATAATCACGTTTTCGTTTACAGTTGCATTTTATTTTTATTATTTACAAATGAAATAAAAATTCTTCATATACCCTCTGGTCCTTACCCCTTCCCAAAATACCTTTGTATTTTAGTTTTTACAAACCTCTCAAGTTATGGGGGGCCTTGTTACCCTAATGTACCTCGTGTCAGATGATTTCTATCACGCGTTCGCAGAAAGGTGGAAAAAAAAAAACCGATCGAGTGCCCAAATGACTAGGAAGGGACCGATTAAATATCGAAAATCCTTTCCGTATATCTTGTACATTGGGAACAAGGAGGACCATCTGGGTATTTGTAGAATCCTCTTTTAAGGTCGAGACGGTGTTTCCGGGTTAAACTCTAACTGGCGGAGAGGGCTCGACGGTACATTCGCTCGCGTGGAAACGAAAGATAAGTCGCTCCCCTTGGAGGATATCGCGGTGTACCGGGGGATTTTTTAGCTTCCCGAGGGAAGTACGAACGTGGCCAAGGGGAAAACCCCTCGATACTTCGTTTCCGGGCAACGTCATAAAGCTTAAACCCTTTTCTTATATCTCCCCGAAGCGGTACATCTCACCTCCGAAAAAACGCTTGGAATCGCTCTCCGTGCCAGAGGTCCCAACAGAGCAAATATAAAATTAGCATGTCGGAAAATACTCGCGGCCGTCCATTGGGTTTTAAGGGGATGTGATAGTGGCATCCGATAAGCCAGTCTTTCGTGAAACCTTTCTACGAACAGGGTCCACCTAATCGTTTCGATCCTTACAACGCGAACACGAGGGCTATGACGAAGGTTCCGAAACTTCGGAGATTTCATTTTTTGTATAAAAAAAATTTGAAAATTACTATAAACGAATTAAAGAAAAAAAAAAAAAAAAATTGAAATTTATGAGGGGGGGTCAGAATCTACTTTATAGCCTCCATATTCACGTCGTATCGACGTCGATTAAATTTCTCGGCGCTTTTCGCGTCATCTTCCAGAGGTGGAGGAAACTTTCTTTCTCTTTTTTTCTTTTCTTTGGTTTTTTACGAAAACCAGTACCCCCCTAATGAAAATCCCGTGTTTTCGCGCAATCCTCAGTTTTCATTTTAAATCGAGAGATGGGTTACCGTTGTCGCGCTAAAAAAAAATGCATCCAAAGGTATGACATCCCAGGGACCACTTGCTCGCACGTGGTCCCGAGTCTCGCGTCCACCTTCCACCCACTTGCCACCCACTTCGCTCCTTACGAGCCGCCGCCACCCACCGTCACCCCGAAAGTCGATCGGCGAAAAGAAAAAAAAAAGGGAACGGACGACGCTCAGCCCTTTGTTCTTTTGGATTTCAATCCGAGAGAAATGCCGCCGAGGGTCGGAGCTTTTTCCACCCTTCCGTCCCTCCACGGGCGCGACTCTTTGTGCCCGCGCGCGCGCCAGAGAGAGAGAGAGAGAGAGAGAGAAAGTGAGAGAGGGGGAGGAAAGATTGCACTTCCTTTGGCATACGGCCCTGGGAGCGCAGTCCTCCGGGAAAAGTGCAACGGGGTATATTCGTACACCCAGGTTTCACTTTATTCTGTGTGCTCCGTTTACTCAGCCCCTCTTTCCTCATCCTCCCATCCCCCTCTTTGGTCCGCCACCCCCCGGCCACCCACTCCCGAGTGCCCGCAAGCTCGCGAACTTGCAGCCGCTAGCGGACATCGCGCTAGCAGGGGGACGATTGCTCTCGTTAGGGGGTAAAAGCTCGCGCGTATTGCCAGGAGAAAGTTGAAAGCTTGCCACACTTTTCGAGGTTGTTTCCCCCCTCTACACTTTTCAGCCCCCTGAGCGGCCCTGGGCTTCTGGAATCGGGAACGACGCGGGACTCGAAGGGGACCGTTTCGCGTTTCGGGATGACAAATGGACACGGGTGATAAGTAATTGACTGTTGTTTCAAAACCAGTTCAGGAAGGAAACAAACCGTATGGTCAATAAATACTTCAATACCTTGCAATTGTAATTGGGCGTGCAATGATATGGGTTCCAAACATTTTAATATTTTTATAACCCACGCCTTAAACGTAACGAAAGTTCTTCCGAATTTCAAAATGTCCTTCATTCGAATAGACACAGGAGTCTCTTTTTTTTAAATCCGTAATTTATATATATATCGTAGATATCTACAAAAGATGGTTAATCCACGTCTATAGACATTCGTATGTATCTGTGAAAAAAATGAAATTCATAACACTTTTTGAGCAGAGTCTGTTTGAGAACTTGTTCAGTACAGCTATGCAGACAAATCCTGCTGTTTTTGAGAAAAAAAAATTTCGTTGCAATTGTCGGGATTTGAACACGGGACTTACGGGAAGCAGGAACGCTAACCATGCATAGCTTATGAGGGAATAAACATTTTTCGAACTTATGAAGTCCGCTCCGGTACTTCTCGATCGGTGCTAAAGATACTCATTGCATCTTGTAAACTTATTCTTAAAAAAAAAAAAACACTCATAAGAAATAAATTTCCATAAGAAGTTTGACATAAAAAAATATTTAAAAGGTTTGTCCTAGAAATTCAGAGCGGCGGAATTTTGACTCCGGGAGGCTTCGGAACGGTTTACGACGGATCGAACGCGCGGTTTTCGGGCGAACGAGTTTGAAGTTCGATCAGGATCTTCCGGAATCAGTCCGCGGAGGTCTGGCAGGAACGGGATATCCAACTTTTTCGGAACAGTCTCGTAAAAATTCATACAGTTGTCGTATCCTGGCCGCCTGGTCGCCAACTCTTCGCTCGAGTTCTTTCTTCCGCTTCTCGAGATCCTCAAATTCCTGCCTTTTCTGCTCCTCGATCGTCCTCGACTTTTCCGCGCTCCTGTTCGCCTCGAACAGTATGGCCATCCCCACGACGGAGAAAACGACGAGCTGGAACGCACGACCGAGTATATATGAAAAATCACACGAGGTGTCTTTTTATTTTTCCAAACGTATTTTCAACGATGTCGATTAGACCTTGGTAGATGTCCACTGGAGCTATTATATATTTTGTATGCGTGAAAATATAAGTAGATATTTTTAGATCTATAGCGGATATATCATTTTCATCTGTGAACCGGATTTTAGTTCACTTGACCAAACTTGGTTTGCTTCTGTTAGCTAATGCGTTTTGATAAAATCATTTTGTTAATATTAGAAGAAAAATTTAGGCAAACTAAATATTTTGATTAAATATACCAAGTTAATACTCGGCGTCATCTGTCGCAATATTTCAGGTAATTTTAATCGAAAGACATTAGCCAAGAGATTTTGTCATTCCAACAATTTTTCTGCGAGTGTGCTTATAGTTACTCCGAGGGAGCTGTGAAGGCTTTCAATCACAATCTTACGAAAGTGACGAAAAGTAAAATATTAATAAATTCGATAATCGTGTGAGTCGCGAAGAAACATGTCGAACTGTCATTCGAAATCGAATCATCACCTCTAAAACGAGTTGAACTCCGGCCTCCATAATTCGTTGCTCGTCGATTTCTTTGAGCTTGAGGGAAATCGGCTTCTTCGTCTCCTTGCGGTGGACGTGGACTCGCAATTTGGTCTCGCAAAAGAAATAAAATCGCCCAGGGAGCAGAAGGTACCTCTTGAGGGTCGGGCGATGCTTAACGAAGGACATTATCGATTTGGAGAGCGGCTTCGTTATTTGAACGGCTATGTCCCTTATCAAGGAGCTCGCCGGGAAGAAAGCCATGCCCGATTATCGACCAAGCGATTCGGAAAGCTTTCCGAAGCTCATCTTCTCGAAAGCTAACCCCAAATTCGCCCGAAGAGCCATACTTCGTTCTTTTCGATCCTCGATTGTCGACGCCATTTTAGAACTCGCAATCGACTTCCGCCACTGATCGATGTACTAACGATAGCTCACTGATCTATATACTACCTGGATAGCTGATACCTATTTGTTATATTTATTATTTTTTATGTTATATACGGTGAGGACTTGGGCGAATTTAAGGCACCCCAACTACATATGGGCAGTGGAATCCATTTTTTGACTCACCGAAGAGCGATCATTTGAATAGGGTTTAAATGAATAGATCATGCGTATCCCCATCGAGAGGATCTCCTTCGAAGGACGATTTATCTCGGCCATGCTTTCAAGGATCTCTTAGAAATTGAATCTCGAATCCTAGGTGTCCGAGAAGAAGGGAAAAAAAAGGATTCGCGAGTCCTCTCGCCTCCATCCTGGAAACTCTTTCGGTCTTGCATAATTCCAAGGCTAAGGATTACCCTTTTATTCCCCCGGATAACCGAGCCCTGATTTATATGTAAATCTACCGCGGCATTTGCGTTAGATTTTCCGTTAGCATATTATATACCCTTTGCGTCATTTCGGTGCCTCAATTTCGCCACACGTTTCATAAAGCTTAGGTACGCGTTTCCGAAGCACATGGCGCACATGTACGGAATTGAAAAGGGAACTTTCCTTTCCGCGGGAATTGAGGGGAAACCCGTATACATGTGTTTCGTCATGAAAGTCAATACACATTGGGCAATGCTCTTCTTTAGAAGTCGTATTCGTTCTTTTCCTTTTGGTCCTCTGAGTTCTGTCTGCCGGAGGCTGGTCATCGTTCAGAAGTGTTTGGTGTGCTTGCATGGGAATAAAATTATTATACATTCGATGCCTTAACAAAAACGTATTTGGCAAAGACTTTTATCTTTGTACGTCGGTTTAACCGATCCATAATTCTCCCGTTTCCGATCAGTACCTACTCAAAGAGTCTGCAAGTCAGAGTCGTGATTCGGATACCTCGTGGAGGAGTGGTATAGGGTTATCGAGGGCTGTAATCGTTATCTTGACCGAAAGTCAGCAGTTTCCTCGGCCCGTGCAGCAGCATCCCGATGGAAGTTCGATTTTCATTAATCTCGATTAATCGAGGGCTTGGCTGGCTCGCAGCCGACTGGGCGGAAATACCAGATACGTCTCGACAAGTGAATTAATAATGTCAATTATTGGGCCGGAAAGTCGGTGCGGTATATATTTATTTATTTCTTGTTTTCCGGTGCATGCACGTAACGGCGATCCCGCAATTTCGGAATTTTTTCGACCAGAGAAATATCGATGGATCTCCTCGGGCGACCGAGGAAGGATGTGTGTCAGGTGCACCCTCCGTGACCGTGGCAAGGGAGGAAAAGCTCGCTATTTATAAGCCATTAGCTGAGAGTGAAGTTTAATCAGGCTCACAGCCCTCGGCGGCCACGCTTCTATTTATTTCGAGCCCGCTGATCAATACGTTAAATACCAAAGCCGGGGACCCACTTATGCGACACCCTGTAGTGTCGATCTAAGCTCTACGTAAAGCTTTATGTAAAAGACCTCGCGGTCGATCTTGACAAAGATGACGGCAATCTTTTCCCGAAATTGTGCAGGGGTCTGTCGATACTTTACCAGGTGCGTCATTATTGACCGAGATGGCTCAAGTTTTTCGACTTTTATTCGTAAATTGTATCCTATTTTAAATGATTCATTAGAATATCTCGCGAACCAAGAGTGTAATCGAGAAATGTTTTGTAGGAAAGTTGCAGGAACTATCGACTAAATCAAAGGTTGACACCGTTTTCCCAAATTTTTACCACTGAATTGTGATAGAGCGACGATTCTGGGCACGTTGATTTAGCTTTGAGAAGGAATTATTCCCACGAGAAACGTTATTTACCATGATATTGGATGCACTGTTTTCTTTTTTAATTAAAAATTTTAATTTCACCGCGCGCACGTTTACCCTCATTTAATCGGATAATCGTTCCTCGAAAGGAGAAGATTTTCAAACAAGGACCTTGAAGAAATGTGATGCCATTGAAAAGCCACGCTTTGTTTGCTGTTACGTCGCCATTGTGAATATTATATTTTCCATTATATTTCCTCCACTTTTCCCCCCAAAATCATGCAACTTTTATACGGAACTTTTTTCGATTAATTCGTAAGATGCTCTAATGGACCATTTAAAATAGAACATCCTGTATATCTTTAATTACATTTCATATCATGAAAACGGATCTATCGTTAAGGTTGGTAATTACATATCAAATTGAGGCATCCATCGAGAATTCATCTTAAACTTCGTTGACGCGTTCCCGCTGACGGCGATGACGTACTTCAAGTCGTTGACGTCTTTTTAAACGACACCTTTACGGCGATTATTAATACATTGAAAGACTGGTCGGTTCGCTCATACGCTATGCTCAGTATGACGTGAAATAATGTAAAACGAATAAGGTCATGGTGTTAACCCTTTTGACCACCGTGACGCATGTGGTCAATTAATACGGTCAATGATGCGGATATTTTCAAGTACGTTAGAAGCTTCATAGGAAAATCCATTGTTTTTTTCCATTCCGTTAATATGCCAAAGAAGCATTCCCTGTAATGGCCACCGTGTGGAGCACAAAACTCGACGCTACGGTATTCGAAAAGCACGTAATTCTGGGAGTAATTTAAGCGTAAAAAGTTTGGATTTCCTCCACGCCATCGGGTAGTTACCTCTTGTAGAATGTTTTAATGAGGTTTTCGGACCTTGGGGGTGGAGCACAAAATTCGGCGCTATGGTATTCGGAAAGCTCATAATTCTGGGAGTAATTTTAGCGTAAAAAGTTTGGATTTCCTCCACGCCATCGGGTAGTTACCTCTTGTAGAATGTTTTAATGAGGTTTTCGGACCTTGGGGGTGGAGCACAAAATTTGGCGTTATGGTATTCGGAAAGCACGTAATTCTGGGAGTAACTTTAGCGTTAAAAATTTGGATTTTCTCCACGCTATCGGGTAGTTACCTCTTGTAGAATGTTTTAATGAGGTTTTCGGACCTTGGGGGGTTGAGCACAAAATTCGGCGCTATGGTATTCAGAAAGCACGTAATTCTGGGAGTAATTGTAACATAGGGTGTTTGGTGGGACTAGGAGTCGAAGCCAAACGCCAATAAGCGACGAAAAGGGAGAAGACACGATAGAGTCTTGCGCCAAGTCGACAAACGCAAAGACAGAAGCCAAACGCGAATAAACGACGAAAAGGGAGGAGACACGATAGAGTCTTGCGCCAAGTCGACAAACGCAAAAACAGAAGCCAAACGCGAATAAGCGACGAAAAGGGAGGAGACACGATAGAGTCTTGCGCCAAGTCGACAAACGCAAAGACAACGGATCTCGGGAAAAGTGGTCTTCCAGGGGGGCCGGGTGGAATTTCTCGGGAAATTTCCTCCTAACGTAGATCTACGCCGTGGCAGGTTCATAACTCGAGTGATTTGCAGAATCGCGTGAAGTAGTCGTACCACTGGGAGTATCACGACCGGAAGTGGCTGCGGGAGATCCCTCGGGACGAGTCGGCGAGGCTACTTTCTCGTGGTGCGGATCGCTAATTGGAGGACCGCTCCGGTTAATGTCGTCGCTTAATTAGAGCGGCCAATAATCCGGCCAAGTCGCGAGTTACTGGCGATCAATGGGAATAATCGGTCGTCGGGTGGAGTGCTCGTTCCCCGCCTCGGGCTCGTCGACTTCCGTCCGGGTTTTCGGTCGCGGTCGAGTCTCTCGGTTCTCTGGTGCCGTTCTTTCACTTTTCCCCGAGTGAAAGGGGTCGGGGGTAGGAGAAAGTCCGGAAGAAAAAGAAACCCGAGTGAACGTCGCGCGATGCCTTGCCACCGCGGAGGCGCGGAGGGCCTTCCGAGTCGAACGAGAAGTCGTAAGGAGGAACTCGGAGGAGCTCGAAAGAACTCTAAAGAACTCTGAGGAACTCTAAGAACCTCCGAAGCGAGCGCGCCTCGATCGGGAAATCCAATCGAGAAAGTCGGTAGAGTTTCGCGGCCAAATTTATACATAGGTGCGCGCGTACAAGCGCGAAGTCTTGCAAGCGGACACGTAGACAAATATTTGGCTGAATTGATACAATGTTTGGTCAACCATGAGATGCGGTTGTTACGCGGACAACCAAATATTTGATCGACGTAATGCATTGTTTAGTTAATAACTGTTGGCTGATTAAGTTAAATCGGCCACTATTGACGAAGTACTAGACCAACCATCGCGACACAGTTCACCATAGTACGCAAAAAGCGCGATCGCGCTGCGTGGGCGCTAAAACGGTTAATCGTCGTTTGCGCAAATAGGAAATTCATGGGGTTACAGGGGATCGATGCCGACATTTCAGTACCTAGATCGGTACTTCGATGCTCGGGAATCTCTCCTGGGCCGACCTTTCCTTTCCGCCGTTTCGCTAACTTTATCCGGAAGCGTCCGAAAGTTTGACACGTGCACGCCCGCGCCAGAGGGACAGACCCGTGCCAAGATAAAAGAAAGAGGGAAGAGAAAGGCCGGGGGGGAGAAAGAGCTGCGCGGAAAGCGAGCAGGACGAAGAGATGGATGCTTACCGCTGGAGGGGAGAGGAAAGAATGGAGAGCAGACGGGAGATGATTACGGGGGTAGAGTGGAGGTGGAGGGGAGGTGGCCGGGCGGTGGGGGTAGGGTGGAAGGGGCGAAAGAGAGAGCACTTCCGCATGGCGCGACCGCGGCGCGAGGGGTAGTTGGATTCTATTTATAGAAACGGCGACCTATATATAGCCCGGGTTGGGCTATGCATAGCCCGCAACCTCCCGGGCCTCCCGGCGTGCCCCTGCGCCCAGGTGCGGCGCGCAGGGGCGCGACGGGGGCGCTGCAGGTTCAATGAAACCAGGCCACCCTCCCCTCCCCTCCCGCGGCCCCCGGTTTCTCGTGATTCCGCTTACGTGAAAATACATCCCCATTCAGGCGTTAGGGCACGTACACACGTGGACGACCCCGCCACCCTAGACCGCGGGATCGAAACTTTCGAGGTTTTTCGCTTTTCATTTTTCACCATATTTTTCGGCTCTTTGCTTTGGCCGGGGGTGGCTCGCCCTGGCGGAATCCACCGAGGGGAACGGACAGGGGACGCGAGCTACGTGAGGGGGTTCATTTTTGCCCGGAATTTTTCCCCGATTTTAGCTGCAGTCGACGCTAACGGGCCTTGAAGGCGCCGGGGGTGGAGCGAATCAAGATGGCGCTTCCCGGGGTGACTTTATTCCCCGGATTTATGGAGAATTTCGGCGAGATGGCTCGGGGGGTTGACGGAAGGGTGGTACTGGGAAAATCCGCATTTCGGGTGAGCGGAAACCTTGGGCAGATCGGACTCGGACTTTTGTAACTTCGTAGGAGTTGGCCGGGTCTCGATGGCGAGGGCTCGACTTTCGACAATGGAGGCCCTGGAAATTTGTCAGAATGGCGGGCGTTGTACTTTTTCGGGTTTCTGGCAGTTGGAGATCGGTCCTCTGGATTTCGAGCTATCGGGAACGAGTGGACCGAGGTGGCTGCCTCGCTGACGGGAACGCAGATTTTGGGACGTTTCCCCAGGAGTGATGGAAACGGAAATTGAACTTGATAATGGATCGCTCGAGCTTGTCCCCGGCAGCCTCGGCGGGAGATTTTGCCACGCCGTTTTCGAACTTGCTTCCGGTATCGAGTTTTTTTCTTTTTGGTGGGAGGAAATTACTACGGCGCGTTAAAGGCGTTACGAAAAGTGTTACGATTTTTAAATGACTCCCTGAACATTTCGAGGGTATGGTGGACACGTCCTTAGGTGAGGTGGTACGGTGGTAGCCTGTGTGCAGTAGGTACCATGTACGACTCTGGTAATGTGTACATGTACCGAGTTTACAATTTTACGACATCCTTGTATAGTGAACATTTTCTGGTATGACTTTCTTAATACTTTTAACAATGCGTTTCCTATTCGCCCTGGTGGGAATATTCATTTAATCCGATGAGCGTCGTCGACACGAAAAGGACGAGTTGGGCTAATGTGGGACAGAGGATGCGATTCGAGTTAGCTCGAACGATCTTCGCCATCCGGGTCGACTTCCTGCCGGAAGCTGCGGCTTCCGGAAGTCCCGCGCGGCGCGGACGGGTCTGTAGTTCGAAAATGAAATTCCCATCGACGCGGATCCTGGTCCCGATCCTTCTCGCCACCAATGCCCGATGCAAATATAATCGGCCCGACTAAGCGACACTGCTCTAATTAGCGGCCCACCCCGACGCAATTCTGCTCGACGAGGCCGAGTTTCCGCTAAGTGCACCACGAGATCGGAATGAGAGGAAGAAAATGCGAATGAATATATAAAAGCTCGGTAAAGCTGATTTCATAAAAATTTAATATCATTTAAAATTCCTACCAATTTCATTCAACATCACCACCCAACAACCCACTTTGTTATGAAGAGCAAGAAGAAATCTTTTCCTAGCAAGGATCCCTTTTTTAATAAAAAGTAACCCTTCCCTTCGGTATACAGTCCAAGAAGCAGCCAACCAATTTCGGCAACATCCCGCACATCAAAGGAAGTAATTAATTGTAAAGCGAGGAAGAAAAAGGAAGAGCCGCTAGTGGCACAGAAACAGACTGCGCCAAGATTCCCCTCCGACGTAGGATTCCATTTACGTTTATTTCCCCTAACCAAACGCTATTAATTAGGGCCGAGAATGCCTACACACGCTAAAGTAAATCCTCCCGATTTCCGTAGCCAGCACTCGGCCGCGTAATACTTGGCAATCCTGTCCACGAGGATATTTACTCGGTCCTTTTTTCACTCTAAGTATCCTCCATTTCTGAGGAAAACCGATACGAACGAGCCCGAGGGGAGGTAAAGAAAGGACATCTGGAACGGAAGGGTTGGTAAATGCGAAAGACGGAAAATTGCAAGTTGTATGGCCCGAGAGTGGCAGAAAGGAGCTCCCCCAGGTCGGGGCTATTTTCCAAACAAAATCTCCACCCTGGTTGCCTAATGATGGACATAAAATTTGATAGATCCCGCGGATGAAGAGACAATGACCGGGAGGGAATTTAATATCCGCGAATCGCGCGGTACCACCGAGAAAGACGATATCCCTCCATCGACGGAAATGTCGAAATCGAAACCTCGAGGTGCCATCAAATTGTCAGAATCGTACAGAATATACATGTAATCGCCCTCGTAAACAATTGAAAAACAAAATAATTTACGCTTAGGATATGGCTGTGGTTGAAGAGGGCTGACACGTCATGTATTGCTAAAAATGTTCCGATATTTCGAATACACTGAAGAGACAGTTTAATTTAATCCAAACAATGAAATTTGTTTAAACTGTTTTTATATTAAAGCCACGCAAATATTTCGATCAATTGTCAAAACGTTTATTTGATTTCGGTAAATGACAAATGTTCATGTTCTTAAGTAAAATAGATTATTTGTTGGACGTAACTGTCTTAATTCAAATCAATAACCCTGTTTAAAGTAATCAGTCGACTCGTTAAAGTGTCTTGCACTTAAATTTTAAAAATCATTTACTTGATTCCAACAAATACATACAGAGGTGTCGCGAGGTCATGTAAATGATTCCCGTTAAAGAGATTTCTTGGTTCTAGAGACAGTGATCTCCCCGAAATCATCAGCGATGTAGGTATGACTACAAAAAACACCTTCAGGATATAGAAATGTAGCGCAATACATTTAATTCCTCAATTAATTGCGAAAAGTAGCTGAAATCGCTTTCGTTCCATAAATAGGTGATTTTTATACAAAGTCTCTCGTAACTCTGTCAATACTTATTATTGTGAGGTGATATTTTAACTGTGAATTTTTTAAATATGAGTCTTTAAGATATGAAAAATAGAAGTTGATTTTTTTTTTCACCAGATTGATGGGATTCCTCCTTTGAAGATGGCGGGCCGAAATCAGGGTTCGGCTTCACTTTTTCTCGCTCTAAAGAGCCCATGGGAGTGATTCGGTTGGCAGTCGGAAATACATGCCTTTTATAAAGGAAACATGATTAAATCGCTGACATAATTGCGGTTGGATATCGGAACCTCGCTCGCCATCGGGCCAGTGGTGCGAGCGCAGTATCGGTCAGCCCGGGCGACCAGCGTGGGGCGCAGTGTAGCGTTCTAATCCCTCGTATCCTCTGGATGATCGATAGCTCGAGTAAACTTAATTGTACCGTCGATAACCGATCCGGTGTACATCAGCTGGCCGATCTCGCAGGGCCGTCCAATGTCCTGCCGCGAGCCTTCGGCCGCGATTTCGATGTCCTGGCGTTTCCGACGCTCTCTTGATGGACGAATCTCGAGTCAGGGCAGCCTCTGGCGAGGCTGCCTGGACGTTTACAAGCCCATTCAATTCGGCAGGAAGACGAAATTGCCGACTATCTGTCGCGTCGTTCCCCCAAATTGCTCTGGAGTCCCTGCGGAATCCAACAAATCGTACGCCGAGCGAGACCAACTGCCTTCGAGATGAAATTAATTACTTGCAAGGTGAATGGTCTCTCGCTAAAGAGTTATCTTGACATCAGTGAGTTTGATTCCCGGGGGAGTTGTAGGCGTTGCAAATCAAACTTAGGTAATTTTGTACCGAGGGGAAATTAATTTCCCGATAGAAAAATCTCACGTGGATTAAATGATCTCTTTTTCGCTCCATGTAAGTCCTTGGTTAAGGCGAGTCTATATATCGTTCTATTTGCAGATTACCTTGTACTTCTCCTGGCGCATTTTCCTTTACAATAGGTTCATACCCTGCAATTACTTGTCCTTGTATTGTTGTACATGTCACCAGCGTCACATAGGTGGACGCGAGACATCTCCGCACAGAGATACGACGTTCTTTTATTGGTCCACGTATTCTTAGTATCATTAGTTTCATTAGTTGTTCATTGAATGCGAATAAGTGACTATTGCGGACGAGCAACGAATATATTAGTTACAGGGTTTATATCCTGCAATTACTTGTCCTTGTATTGTTGTATATGTCACCAGCGTCACATAGGTGGACGCGAGACATCTCCGCACGGAGATACAACGTGTTTTATTTTTTTTTTATTCTTAGTATCTTTAGAAGTTGTTCATTGAATGCGATTAAGTGACTATTGCGGACGAGCAACGAATGTAGTTGCAGGGAATCGCAGGGTTTATACCCTGCAATTACTTGTCCTAACTAAGGCGTATATGTCACCAGCGTCACATGGGTGGATGCGAGACATCCCCGCACGGAGATACGACCATGTTGGCTCAAAACGCTGTACATCACGTCGTAATTAAGTACCGGGTCAGGATATGATGTTATCTTGCGTGATTAGTGGTCTGAGATTCTGAGCGTGATTGCGTCGGAGTTGTTTATAAACCGGCGACGAAGATGCCGAACTTTGTCTAACGCTACAATGATAAAATTGTTAATACAAACTATACAAATAAAATATAATACTAAATGATATGGCGCAACGAGACGTAAAGAAAAGTATAAGGTGCTGCATACCTGCTAGACGGAGCAGGACTTCACGATACTTTGGGACAAGCAGCTTGAACGCTGCAATCAACTTTGATAAGGTTCCCTCGGAAATATTTCTTGTCAATCTCAGTTTATCATAGACTCGACCACAACTCTACAATACCCCCGATGGACCCTTCTTTATGCTACTAACTGGAAAATCGAGCCACAAACATTGCTCTGTTGCGATATGGTTAACAATAAGCATGGGCCTTGCTGAATGGCAATGAAAGTCGCTTTTCGTTATTGAAATAGATTTCGATGTTCCAGCCAGCAGGGGGGAGTAATTCATAGGTGTAATCGCGGTTTTGCGTCCTTCGTCATGCGGAATTACGTAGTGTGTACACAGGATCCATACCCTGGGCGCATAGGTGGACACGCGTTCGTCCCGTGAAGGGACACACGGATGCGCGCGCACCCGTGTCCCCGTCTATCGCCATCGACACCTAATTCATGATCCAAATGTGCAGCCGGATGCCAGGCATGCGCTCGTGTACCATCAGGTGCATCCGGAATGCACGCGTGCGTGGCCGAGCATTATTGGCCGAATGCCCCGTCTCGTTTCTCCCTTGTTGGAAGCATTGTCGGCCGTCGCGACGATTATTCGCCGACGTCTCTGGGACCGCAATGGACCGTGTAATGAACGACGCCTTACCCAAGGGGACGTCTATGGTAATTTTTAACTCGTGGTCGAATGAAAAAGTAACCGTACTCGAAGTACTTGTAACGTAACGGGTACACAACTGTCGCCCTAATTTACTGGACTGAACAGTACGCAACCAGTTTAAAGCGATTGGTATTTCTTTTTTGTACTTTCATACACATTTAAATTCATTCGTCGAATTTGCATTCGTGTTCCTAATACCATTGTTAAGTAAGTGGTATGACTGTAATTACAAGGATTAAGGTAAGCGCGATCGTTTGGATTTTTGAAAGAAAGAAAATTGTTGACTTAGCCCTGACCAGAATCAAAATGGCGTCGAGCTCTCGCATTTCGATCGACATACAATTATCGAAGGCTCTGATATGAGATACGAAAGGGTCAGGACAATTGTACGACTATGTAGAACACTCTGGTAATCGTGAAACTCGCATTTGAACCGGATAAAGGGAAAAAAAGTGTCCTATCCGCTGATATGCTAAAACGATGGGAACAGGAGGTCTCGGAGTGAAGATTTAGTCGACCTGGAAATCGCAGATGGCGCAGGGGGTCCCTTGCAGTGAATTAGGGCCTCAAAAATCATGAACTCAGAGGATTTCTGGAGTTTTCTTTCGATTTCTTTATAACTATAGTGCGGAAACGACAGATGGAGTATGCCATTTAGTGCAATACTCAATACAATTCGACCCAGCTGTCAGTATGAAAACGAACGTCGGCAACGTAGGTATTTAGGAGGAGCTTTTTTACCGAGGTCGATCGAGTTCCTCGACGTGTTTCACTTCACCTTAATTTTCGTCGTGCCGGGAATACCAGGGTGCAAGATAAATACGCGTTGAATCGAGTTGTCAAACTAAGTACCAATGCAACGCCTGCAGGCACTCGGCTCGGTTCAGGGAATTTCACTAGACGCGGAATAAGATCAATCGTAGAGGGCGAAACTAAGCTTCGGTTCGTGCGAGGAAAAACGAGAGCGGAACTCCACGGGTCTGATTCTGGAATCACGGGTCAGTAGTCTCCGTGAATCGTTTCGCATTAAGGTCGGTACGGCGCCATTAAAGAGGAGCCTCGAACTCGGGAGATTTGCACGAAATGTCCCTAAGAGTCGAGAGCTTTCCCAACTCCGCCAATACGGAATCCGGAATTGCGCGGTCGTACCGCACACGTATCGGAGCTTCATGGCAAATACGAAGAATAAACCAAACCTAGCTCCTGGCGTCGACAACTTTTCCACTAAAAACGATATTTTTGACTCTTTGACGGTCTCGGGAACTTAACACGTTCCGTGCCAAAGCCCTTTTTGCCTGATTTTTTCGTTCGGGCCATTTGACATTTTGACTAAAGATTGATACATTATCACACAATATTTCATTAAATCATCAATCCATAGGCAGTTATCTTGTGCAGAGTAGAATATATTTTACAGAATAAAATCTGTCATAAACGTATGTTTTCACCGCATTTTTTGTATACGTCTGCGTGTACCACCGGTGGTACACGTGGCCCGAGGATCAACTTTAACCATTTGATAATTTAGTATTGACAATGGGGTAATGGCAATAGTCGTTAGGTTCACCCCGAGGAAAAAGATTAGTTCGCCGAAACAAATATATCCTATTGACATATATCATTGCCTGAATCATTATTTCTTTTTTTGAGAGGAAAGACGTATGTTATTAATATAAACGAATTTTGTTTACTCAATCTAATACGTCACTGGACCTACCAAATCGCAGGATTTTGTTGCCGCAATGCATAGTTCTTTGAGCCAGCCAACTTTCTTTCTCAGTATAGTGTTAAAAGTGGTAGAACTATTCCAACTGTAATCAGTCTCTTCTGGAGTTGCCCTACTATTATCAACATGTATAATAATAGTAGAAACGTGAAAGAAAGAAAACGTGAAAATGTGAAACGGTAAAGCGGTGGCTACGAGAGTGATAAAGAGGGAGAGGGAGAGCAGAATAGTTGCTGGAAAGGATGGAAAGAATTGTTGCCGGAGAGTGAGGACAGAATAGTTGCCAGGATGCAAAATCGTTGGCGGAGAGGGGGAGCGGAATAGTATCCGGAGAGGAAGGGCAGAATAGTTGCCGGGGAGGGAGGGCAGAATAGTTGCCGGAGAGGGAGGGCAGAATAGTTGCCGCAGAGGGAGGAAACTAAGGGTAAGTTTGTAAAGCCGGCGCGGGGTTGCGAAGCATGGTGTACCGCATTGCGGCTACGTCACCGTACCGCGGCCCATCTTGCGTATCGCGGCTCTAATTTACCCTCTCGTAGTGTCCAATCGAAGGGGAATTTCGCTGGTCGATATCTCGCAATTTCGCCCCTCCTCTTGCGGGGCCCGCGCGTTTCCGATCTGCCCGAACGACGTGGGAGAACTCTCGCGTGGGAAAATCATCTCGAGACGCTCCCGAGGGACGTCCCCGCGGGGGGTGGGAACACATCCCCGGAAAAAGGACCATCCAGTTGAGCGGTGTCTTGATTTCTTGCCACGGTTCGCCCTCGATTTAGACTTACGATCGGGATTGCGGACGACTACGATGTAGGTATCTCTCTTCAAGAAAGAAATTACCGGACGAGGCGATTACTCCAATTTTCAAATAAGTCTTAACGTAGATATACCCCTTTTACACGTTTACAATGAATAGGGTCATTTCATGACGTTCCTGGTGGAAGTTTTATCCCAACGTGATATTCTAATTGTCCAGCACATTTTCAAATGAAAGGTGAGACCTCTGTTATTAATTTAATACGTAGGCAGTACTTGACAAAATTATAACGTAACGTTGAAAGACTGTAGATCTTTTTAGAAATTCTTAGTTAATTTATGCTAATAGGGTTTTAAGAGATAACGCGTATAATTTTACTGTATTCTTGTGTGCTATGAGTATAGGAATTTTAATATTATTTTTATGCAGGGATATTTTCAGGGTTTAAGGTTAGATGTACCTTCGACCGGGGACGCCGACAAGGAAGGCGGACTTTATTCTAAACTGCCATTACAAATGCGTGAATTTCCTCGGTGATGGACATATCCGATAATTATCGCTGTTCCGTGTCTACCCATTCGGGGAATTTCATCGAGTCGACATCTCAACTGATATTAAAAATGGAACAACCAAAGCAGGACCTTCCACCCCGTGATACCACACGCTTTGGATCGTCGATTTCAAGCTCTCATTTTTCAATTTTCTAAATTTTCCTCCCTCTTTTGGTTCAATGTATCCGTAATGATGCAGCCAGGAATAGTGCGATCTAACAGGAAATAAAATAATTGGAAAAGCAAATTGCGCCTGGCCCTGTAATCTTGGCGCTTCTTTAAATACAACTTTCTGATTTGATTCTCCGGAGAATTTGTCCGATCGTTCCGCACCATCGACGGGACCCCGAAAAATTCGAGGTCCTCCCTGACAAATGAGTCGATTAACATGTAAATAACGAGCGACGGTTTAAAACAATGTCCCCCTGGGGACAGAGAGGAGAGATAATGCTCCCACGAGTTCGATGCCAATGGCGACGGAATAAGAGACGACGCGCACGTCACGTGTACGAAATGCGGACCGCCGAGAAAATACGGACGATCGTCCTCTGGCCTCGTTCCCATTGGAGTTTTTCACAAGTGTTTTCTTCCTATGGCGAAGATTTAATAGGGTTATTATATCACTCAAATTCAATATGGCGTCGATATTCAGTAATTTGACTGGTCAATTTTTATCGTTATGCTTAAGGTTCCATTATGGGAGGTATCTGCTAACGTCTGTACTGACAAAATTGGAACGTTCATGCGAAAAGAACCGTATTACGCATAAAGTTGGGGCTAATGAGCGGCCATCTTAGCAACAAAGTTGCGGACTGTACGAAACGACGAGTACCAGATACACGTTTAAGAAAAAAACAAGATCGTTCGCGATACAAAGCGTCCAATCCACCAGAGGGAGGTATTAGAAGACATACCTTCGGGGTACGACTAGGTGTTCCTCTATAGGTGAATTATCTTGGAGTTAGCTAGCAACAAAGTTGCGGACTTTACGAAACGACGAGTACCAGATACACGTTTAAGAAAAGAACAAGATCGTTCGCGATACAAAGCGTCCGATCCACCAGAGGGAGGTATTAGAAGACATACCTTCGGGGTACGACTAGGTGTTCCTCTATAGGTGAATTATCTTGGAGTTTTCGGCGAACCCCAATCTCTTCGGTGGATTGATAACCACCGAGCCAAGGAAGAATCGCTGCCACCGATAACGAGAGATCCGCTTCACCTTAAACAGGTGAAGCGGATACCTAAAGCCTACCGCCACAATCGGCCTCCCGACTAATCGATCTGGACCAGAAGACCATCAATTGCGAATGGATCCCGGGAATCAAGGGTTTCCGGAAGACCCAGGAAATCGGCTTTCTCCGCAGTACCCGAAATATCCCTATTTAAGGCGAGCGACCCAGATGATCGGGACGTGACGGTGATCCATTTCGAGTTCCCGAGAGTCCTCGGCAGGAACCATCCCTTCGGGTCGCATGGAGGATGGTCCGATAACAAGGTCTCCTATTAACCTACTTGACTCGTTGCCGGAGACGCCAGCTCGTTAACCTTAAGCAGGATTGACGGGAGACCGCCATTTCGCACGAGTCCAAACCTCGATTAGGTTCCTAACAGGTTCGCCGGCATTGTTGACCAGATCCTGTCCGCTGCCCTGCGAGTTCCGAAATTCGACCTGTGCATTAACGACCCTAGTGATTATCCTCTACCTCTGATTTCATTGCCGACCGGCTTAGTCCCGAGTTGAACGTTTCAACCTCGCGAATGCATGGGAGGAAAGTGGCGTCAAAGAGGTTCCGATTGTGAAACTTTTCTCCGAACTCGGTGTACCGGTTCGTTTCAAACTTGACAATGAGAATATGGAGTTTACAAGAAAGGTCCTGGCACCCATAAAATTCCAATTTGAAGAAAATTTGTTTACAGATATTTTCAAGACATTGTATTAAAAAAAAAATGTAATCTCGCGAGTTTCGGGATCTACTTTAGGGTATTCTTATTGATGTAGTAACATTGAAAAGAAATTGGTACACCCAGTTCGGGGAATACTTTCACGAACGATTGACCTCTTAGATGCCACTCCACCTTAATAGAGGTTGTAAAGTGAGTTTTAATAAAAATGAGTTCAGAATAAAATGATAAGGTACAGGAAAGCTTTGCTTAACTTTCTTCATGGTGGCCGTGATTGCACATGCCGTTTGTCCGATTCGGAGAAATGTTTTATAAGCGTGTTAACACCTTAGTAGCGACCTTTGCATCGCCTTAATTCAAGACGAGTAAACGGTAAGGAATATTCAAGGACATATTCCTGATTAATTTTGCAATTTCGAGATCCCGGAGTATATAACGTTATTTATGGCTGAGGTACGACCAGTACTGGATTAACTTGGACCAAGGCGCGGAACTTCGATTTCAAGCCCTGTTGCTCGGCGGATCGGCGCACGAGAGGGAATACCCGGTCCGATATTGCATCCCCCGTGAAATTCCCGAGTTATTCGAGTCTTGAGACCAGACGAGATATGTCATACGCCCCGCTCTTGAGATCGATCTCCCGAGAGGCGTCCTTAAGGAGGTTCGCAGTTGCAGCCCCGAAGCGTTTGAGGGCACCAACTTCCGGAAGTGGTCCAACTTCAACGCCACCGGAAACCTCCCCAAAAGGCGAGTCGCGCATCTCGCCGACTCGAACCATTCCTCCGGGAGCTTCCTGGCTACGTGGACGAGGAAACCCACGGAAGGCAGACGTTTCCACTGCTGCGCGTCCACCGGAACGATCGGAGGGTCTCTCCTCTTTCATTTGAAATGGATTAAAGATTAAATTTTAATGCCGATGAAACATTGCGGCGGTCGTTGCCTTTCGATATCCTGGAAAAACCTGAGCTGGAAAAAGCTTTCCCAGCTGGCAATAAGCTTGAGGTATCCTCGAGTCTGAACGAGATACCTCAAGGTGGCGGGGAAATCAAATCTCTCGCTCTCCCTCTTTTTCGTCCTCCTACCCTATATTCCTCCCTCTTCCTCTCTTCATCTCGTCCTTTAAATTAAGGCAAACGGCGAGGCTTCTCCTGCTCGAGATTGGCCGTCATATTTTATTGAATTTACGGTAAATGGCTTTTAAAACTCTCGCCAAACGCGTTTCCAGACTCGTACTTTTCCAGGGGGAAATTTATCTTGACTAATTCGGCCGTATCGTCGGGTACTAATGAAAATGGAACAAATAATGTACACAATAAAATCCTCGGATATTTCGGGATGCTCGATCGTCGCTTCAACTTCAAATAATTATATTTATTCTGCATACATTTATCTCGTTATTAAATGCTCTATTTACCCACATTTTATGCCGACTCAGTTTATATGAAGAACTTTAACATTAAAAACGATTTAAATTAATATCTCCACTCGTAGATGTCAAATACTTATTTAATTAAACTGAAAGCCACGTTTCACTCTGTACGTATCATACTTTCGAACATTACAGAGAAGGAGAAACATTTTCGCACAAAATTGAACGTAAAAATTAAACCTTATTTAAACAGAACAATTAAAATCATACATCAAAGTCATGTAAAATCATCAAAGTAATGTTATATACATATAACATGTCATTTCCAGGTCAATTAAATTTTCACTCCGTCCTCGTATTCCCATTGTTTTGGCATAGAAGCGCATAAGACACTTTTTTTGCCTTAATCCCGTTCAAATGCGAGTTTATCGATTACCAGAGTGTTCTAAATTGTCGTAAAATTGTCCTGACCCTTTCGTATCTCATATCAGAGCCTTTGATAATTGTATATCGATCGAAATATGAAAGCTCGACGGCATTTTGGTTCTGGTCTGATCTAAGTTAAAGAATTTTTTTAAGAAATCCAAATTTTGATTGTGTCAGAACAATTGTTAGATGATCACGAGTCATGTGACAATGTTTCGGACAGTTTGGTCCAATATCCTTAAAAAAATGTGTTCGACTGATTTGAGGGGATTTTCCATTCACCTTAATTACCTCGAGAGGCACCGAATTTATGAAGATAGCTCGTAATTAGCATTTAAAAAGCGCAAATATTGGTACTAGGTGAATTTCACTTCTTAAGCTGGAGGTTATAACGAGGCTCGGCCGAAGTTCGAACAGATTAGGGAAAGGGTTATACGGAGGAGGATGATTAATTTGAGCTTTAATCGAGTTTCCGCGGCACTTCTTTCGCTTGCCAAATAACTTAGGAGGAAGGATCGAGCCGGACGAGGTTGTCAGCCTTTACAACGAGCCTAATAATCAAGCATGCATTGTTTGGGACCGAGGTCTATTGTTGCACACTCCTGGCCCGGTCGTCGGGTTAATAATGGCGGGGATTGCCGCAGAGCTTGCGTCGTTCAACAATATCGGTTATTATTTGGCCAATTGTATACCATGAGAAGGAGTCATTGTTTGTGACAGAACTCCTTTTAGCTATGAGGCACCAACTAGGGACAATGCCAGATGCGGAGCATTCTTCTCCTTGAGGATCATCCGTCGAGGAAAGCTACATTTCAAGCATTTTCCTCTAACGCTGGGGAAATTTCAAGGAAGAATGGCGTTATTATTTTCTGGCTACAATTAGCTGGCAAATTTGGAATTATTATAAACTAGAGTCGTTTGCGCGCCGAAGTAACGACGCCGTTTATGTGGATTTCGGTAATTACTTTCGGCGAAAGTTCACGCGAAATTGAAATACGTAGTGTTCGCAAAGGGGGTCGAAAAGTATTAATTGTAAAGGGAATTAAAAAATATCGAACGAGGGATTTGATTAAAAATCAAGGAAATTACCGTTTTATCGAGAGAATTAAGTATAAATACGCTAATTAGTCCGAGATTTTTCCATTACATTGATGTCGAGTAATAAATGTAAAAAAAAAAGGAATCAAGGAACACGAGTAGATAATTACCCACCAAACACGTATACGTAACAATAATATATCCGTTACATAACTTTTGTAATATGTTAAGTAATGTAACGTATACATAACATGACGGTAACGTGGTATATGTTATGTTAATATTATTTAACTGCAATGCTTAGAAGTTTGTAACAATGTTACCGAACGGTAATAATTCGACGTTATATGATATTAATGTATCTTTTGAATGACATTATGTATCATGTTGTTCCAGTGGTATGTAATTGTAACAGGGTGTTTGGTGGGTACGCTATAAAAATCTATGTATTAAAAAAGAAGTCCCGTTAATGACAGTTTCAATTTTAAGAGCTTGCAAACGATTAACGAAAAGAGACTAATGATACTGATTGTTGAAGGAAAGTATTCGAGTCTCAACTATTGGATTTGCTTATTATTAATGTACTGGTAAAAAAAGAAAATTTGGCCAACCATTGTCTCTTTTTAAATTTTATACTTATTGACTCTTACAATGACTCCATCCGAGGAACTACGCGAACAGTATAATTAGGACGAGATTGATAAATCTAAAAGAAGTTTAGCAGGTTGACAAGGAACACTCTGTTACTTTGACCATTCGAACCATTTGTTCGAAGTTGCGGGATTCAATCTTCTCTCGGATCCAACTACCGTCAGTTGTTTCGTGAACTGATAACTTCGTTGTAGAACATCTTGGGAACTTTGCTCAAGAAATTGGGACTCGGCCCTCCACCAAGAGAAATCTCGACTCGAACGACTCCTTATATCGATGCATTAACAATAAAAATTGCAGATCGGGTGTGTCCCTTTCTCCTCTCTCTTCGTCCACCCCTCGAGTCGGTTCGATTTTCCGAAACACGATCTCTCCCTCGCCCCTCTCGTAAATGCCGTTCCCAGGGAAAATAGAGCGTCGCAGCTTCAAGGGAGAACCGCCACCTGAACGTAATCTCCGTAAGGACGAAACTTTTATCCAAGATTTCAGCTTATTAAGTCACGATCCGGCCCAAAATCCCGAGGTTTTCCTTTAAAAGCCACAATCCCGTAACTTCCAACCAAGGCAGAGTGTAAAAGGGTTACAGGCTAAAAGGTTCTTCCCATAAACGAGCTACATTATTATCAACAATGGTAGCGACGTACCAGCTGGTAGTTGCGTATAGGGCGTAGATTAGAACGTCTTTCTTTTCTTTGTAAGATGTAGCTGGGATATGCAAGTTATCCTCTAAAGAGACCCAAGAATGTGTAGCTATATTCCAGATTGGCTTTATCAAGGAAGTCAAGGAAGGACTCGGAAAGAAATTCTGCTGAATGAATTACCGTCTCCTGTCTAGGGTCTGACTTCGTTTTAACGAGGAAATCTCTGTAGAAATGATCATGAATGTCTAACTAAACCTCCATTAGGTCCTAGCTTTACTATAGTTTGGAAATCTTATCGCCAGGGTCCATACGATCTCATCACCCTAATTGTTCAAACTTGGTGGAGCAGAATGTACACGCAGGAAAATAATTCCATGATAACAAAAAATCTTACTTAAAAATGGGCTAGCAAATGTTTTCTTCGGAAGCGTTTTTCTCGTATTGACAACAAAATTCAGTAAAATTTCGCAAAATTCAGTAAAATTCCACAAAATTCCGCCACCACGCGATCGGTGCGAGATTCCTTCGACTCGAGATCTCAGAGAAATAATTCATACGATCAGGTCGAATTTTCGATGTCCAGGAGGTCCAAGAGGATGTTCCGTCGCCTCCCCTGGGGCGTCTATAACTCGAAAGACCGTGAAAGCGTTTCCAAGTCGAATGCGGAGCATTATCGACAGAGGTGGGTTTACTTATGGGGTCGCAGGGGTAGTTTAAGCAGAGAGTGTTTATGCCGTTTATGCAAGCAGGGCGCATTATCCCAGGGTCGTCGAGGCCCGAGGATGGGGAGAAGCTGTGCAGGGTGCAGAGGCCTAAATAATGCGCCGAGCCACTTTAAATAATTAACTTCCGGCCAATACGCGAGGCGGAGCCCGCCTCGGCTCTTGCACCGGTTATGTAGTTTATGCCCGCAGAATCGTGCCCGAGTACTCTTGATTTTCCAGGACTCCGGGTGCGAGTCCACCCAAACTTTCAGGAATGCCCCGTCCAAGGAATTCCCGAGACCCTGCTCGCGTGCCCTACACAAATTACCCACGGTTTGCCTTTACAATGAGGCATGCCGTTTTGTTACGGGGCACTAAGCGGACCCTTTCGGTAAATTGAGGCCTTCAGTTTCCCCTGATAAGGGGAAGATTAAGAGGTTCGTGATCCTCCCCCTAGGAGGTGATACTTCAAACGATGATCTACGGCCACGTGTTCGCATACACGAATTGTAATAAATTGTAATAAATTGTGATAAATTGGTTTTACAATTACTATAGGGGTACTACTACGGCAAAGAATAAAGAAAGGGGGGGGACGATTTAATTCCAGCAATTAGCCCAAGTTGAGAGGTCGTCCTTAACTCCGAGTCTTTCCTCCTTTATCCGAGCGAAAAAGAGAAAAGGCCGAGGCGGCTCGGTAAGGGTGGATTTCTCTCCACGAGGGTGGATCTTCCTGGCAAGGTGAGATTTTTTTTCTCTTCCTCAACAGCGCCGGAAACTCTCGCCTGCCCGTCTCGTAAATCCGAATCACTCTCGCGCCATTAAATTCGCCGCCTGTAGGCGCGAAACAAGATCGACCAAAGTGGCCCGCCTCGACGAAACGCTCCCGGAGATGTCGGCGATGATGGTGCCCGGGTCGCCGAGATATACGTCGAGATTATTACGGGGTCAGTTGTGTTTTATATACACCCCTGGGACATTTCGCGACACGCGAGTGCCGTCTATCGATCCCGAAGGCCGTCCTTCTCGCTCCTTCGCGGATCTCCACCCTAAGCGTGAAACTCTTCCCGATGGGACGTAACCTCCCTCGGCAATTTCCTTTCCCGGTTAACCAGAAATCTTAATTAGTTTCAACTTTACTCCCGACGAACGGACGCCTGCGATCGGCGGATTGAAGTTTCGTAGGGCTCGAGAGGGGGGTGCTTTTTCGTCCCGACGTAAATAGCGGGCATTTTCTGAAATAAAGAAAGATAAGGAAGAACGAGGAGGGATGCTTCCTTCGAAACTACCCGTTATACGTCCCTCGACTTCCCTCGGCAATTGCTCGACTGGTGTCTTTTCATGGAGAGGAACGAGCCGGAGATTCGCCCGACCGACGTTGACCTACACTACTTGACAATCGGACCTTCCGTTAAGTTGTCCAAGCCCCTCTAAAATGAAAAGGAAACTAATTCGGGCTGAATCGTATTAATAACTGTACTATAAATTATTAAATTTTGGTTTATGCAATTAATATTATCTTAGTAGTCGTCCGACCGACGTTGACCTACACTACTTGACAATCGGACCTTCCGTTAAGTTGTCCAAAGCCCCTCTAGAATGAAAAGGAAACTAATTCGGGCTGAATCGTATTAATAACTGTACTATGAATTATTAAGTTTTGGTTTATGCAATTAATATTACTTTAGTAGTCGCCCGACCGACGTTGACCTACACTACTTGACAATTGGACCTTCCGTTAAGTTGTCCAAGCCCCTCTAGAATGAAAAGGAAACTAATTCGGGCTGAATCGTATTAATAACTGTACTATAAATTATTAAGTTTTGGTTTATGCCATTAATATTACCTTAGTAGTATATAAATGTTTGAACGCGAATTTAACGATCAGCAATTCGCCGAATTATTCTTAGCCCGTTATTACTTTGAAAATAATTAATGGCAGGTAAAATTTAAAATATTGAATAATATATTGGTCTTTTCATGGAGAAAGAAGAGTCTGAAATTTGTCTGACCGACATTGATCTATACTACTTGAGCACCGAACCTTCTATGTTACTCTAATAAGTCCGACTTCAAGAGAAAGGAAATTAATTCCAGGTGACTCGAGTTAACAACGGTCTCATACATTATTTTTTATGTAGTTAATATTATTCCTGTAGTATGTAAATATTTTGAAACGCATCCTACTTAACAATCAACAATTCACGAAATATACTGAACTTGTTTCTATTTTAAAGATGACCGGGTAGAATTGAAATATTAAATAATATAGAACGGAGGATTAGAAACCTTGTAGGCGGATAAAATAATGCGGAAAATTGTTAACTACGATTCGATTCACCTGAAGTGACAGACACACGCGAGGTAGGGGAATCGTGTCATAATCAGACAAGTTAGGGTTAGTTCCAAAGCTATGGTTTTACCTCGTTGTTCGGACTGGTAAATTCTAATGCCGTTTAATGCCGGGGCTGAATTAAGTCTGAAATTCAACAGGACTTTTACTCGCCAATTTAATCCCACCAACTAACTTTTCGACGCGCAAGACTTACTTTAATGAGTCGTAAACGTTCATGGCCGAATCAATGGTCTTAAACATGATTTCAACTTCTTGCAACGACTTGCGACATTCGGGGGAAAGATTCACCTTGATGAAGAAATGAATCAAATCACCTTGATGATTTGAATGGGCTTTGGACCATTGCTTACTCCTTAATTACCTGTACTTCTCTAAACGTTTAATTAACGCGTGAACTTAGATATATATTTTTATTTAACGTTTTCTGATAGATACCGCGAGGAATCAATGATTATTAATAACATAATGTTCTCCGTTGCATTAAACGCCACTCTCTCCCCTATACTGACTTTCATTTTACAAGAAGATATTGTCCAAACATTGTGCAAATATTAAAATGGTTAACACTAATTACACTCTTGAATTCATTTTATATTTACTACTGAATTTTGCTCGAATGTCAAACTAAACGAAAAGAATTTCAACAACACGTTTCTTTCTCTTAAATGAAAGAAGAACAATTGAAGAACCAACAGAGGCCTATTACAAACGATGTTGAAACATTTGTAGGAAATAAAAAAGTGTTACGCATGAAATTAACATGTAACGTGTACATAACATATCGGTAACACGTTATATGTTATGTTGATATTATATAACTGCAATGCTTACAAGTTTGTAACAATGTTACCGAACGGTATTCGACGCTATATGATATTAGTGTATCTTTTGAATAACATTTGTTATATATCATGCTATTCTAGGGATATGTACTTGTAACATAGGTTGTTTGGTGGGGTTGCTTCTCGCAAGTATTGCTCGGGCAACCGAGTTAGCTCGAAATAAGGCTTTTCACGCGACTCCCTGAATATTCCCTCTGATTGGAAATTCGTATAGGGAGAATATGCTTTTCGCTCTCCACCACGTGCGTGAGACATCGATATCGCTCACTCTTCCTAACAAGTTACGGAGAAAGCCAGGAGGAAAAGCCGGAAGACACATTTGCAATTCGATCCGGCGTCTTGATTCGATTTGTCAGATGACTCGCGAGGAAGCCACCCCTCGACTCTAGGGGTGATAAAAATTGCAGGGATAGCGCCATTTTCACAAAGTCGTACTCTGACGTTTTGCGCATTCGGAAGCTTCGGAAAATGTTGCTAAACAAACGCCAGAATGACCCACCCGAATCGAAATTATCGGCCTCGTTTGAACCCCTAAATCCCAATACACATCTGAACAAGAAAGCGTACAAGGCGAGGCAGAACAAATGCCTCGGACTTGGATGTGTACAACAAATGAAATCATCGAAAACAATGGGTGCACATCTTGATGAATGACATTCGAACAATCTCGGATAGTGTGTCGAATGATCAGAGGCAGTTTGCCACACTTCGATTAATTGTTCACCCTCGTATGTTCGCTTTGCCTCATACGCACTCGTGCTAAGCTTACATTTAATTCGAATAAAAATGCAGTAATGCAGTAAACATACAATGTCACGGGCATTTATGCATTTTCCGATTTGTAATCTTTCTATTTTACGTCTTTCTATGTAAAACTTCGGTTATGTAGGGTGTACAAATGTATGTATACTTCCATCGATTTCTTTCAGTCTTGATCCGCATGCCAAACTAAAAAATGCCCTCCGAGCAGCACCCATGAGTATGTAGACGCAATGCATCAAAAGCTTCGCTCAGAAGCTCCCGGTGGGCATTTTTTTCGACGACCCATTGAAATTCGGAAAAATGGAACTGGAAATGCTTCCCTCTTGCCGAATCCGCCATCGCACCCCCACGGCGACAAGGCCGACTCAAAAATATGACAGATTCCCGTATATATTCCATATTTTTCATTTGCTCCCTCCCACATATCTCCGGGAGAGAAGACCTCGTTCATGGTGGATGATGGATTACTCCGAGAAAATGAAAACTACCCTTTGATTTATCGCGTCGGGGAGACGCGCTTTGCCGATTCTCATCCACCCTGGGTCGCCCCCGTGACCAGTCGAGAACCGCCCCTAGGGGAATTCCCCCATGAAAGACTCGCGACATCTTATCCTTTAGGAACCTATACATATATAGGACTATCTGCGTCTCTTTGTCATGCTCCGTGATAAGCATTCGCGGCTGATTTGTTGGATCTTCGGCCTTAAGGGGGTTAGCAGATTATGTCATGCGTTTTAATCAAAGTAAGCCAAAAAGAGAATGAAAAGGCAGAGGGAAGGAAATAATTCCCTACGGGGTTGTTATATTCCAAGCTTTACGGAGAAGGTACGACAAAAAGGTTTCAAAATCTCTCAAAATGCCGCGTTAAACATTACTCCTTCTGTACTACTTGCAATCGTACCAAGTGAAACATGATTATTGCGAAAATAGAGTAAAATGAGACATGGAGGATTGTCATTGATTAAAAGAGACGAACCAAAGCGGGGAGAACGTTTTTCTCGATTTTCTTTCACACCGTGTCGCTTCTTGATCAACTCAGAAGTGTCCTTCGGGGAATTCCCCTATAAAAGGCTCTAATGTCTTTTCTATAGTAACGTACACCGTATACCTTGTACATACACATATGACACTTTTCCTGCGCGTCCTCGCCCTTACGTACGTATTCGAAAGCCACCTGTTACCTTCCATGTTCCGTTTAACAAAATGTAATCTTCAGGTAATTGCCTTGTCTGTAAACCTGCACTCTTCAATGTCTCTTTTGTATCTCACAATTTCGTGACGAGGGGGTTCAGGATAAAGATGGCGAAAAATGTATTGCCTTCCATGTTCCATTTAACAAAATGTAATTTTCAGGTAATTGTCTTGTCTGTAAACCTGCACTCTTCAATGTATCTCTTTTGTATCTCACAATTTCGTGACGAGGGTGTTCAGGATAAAAATGGCGAACAATTTACCGAGGAAGCATTTAACGAGTGTCCCGAATTAAAATGCAGATCGAGATGAGGTACTTGATTTACAATTCGATGGGATTCACGCGAAACTGTGATTTATGTCCTTCCTGTAAAACCTGGACATAAATCCAGGCGTATAGCCGCGAGTAACGAGGACGCGCTAAGGAGACACGACTTCCATTTATGGATCCGTCATTGCGTGCTGTCGCCGCAACCGCGGTGACAATGCCTGGCTTGAAAACCCTCACGAATTCCAGTATTTCATATTTTTCAATCTCCCTCTAACCCCTTCTCGCGTCCGAGTGGCTTGCTCATTCGCGAGTGATGAATTGCCGAGAGAAAATGAATACTAGCTTTTGATTTATATGTCGCAAGAAAGATGCGCTCGTACATTTCGTGGCACCCCATGAGATGTCCGTCCAGTTATTTGGTCAATCTGCATGATAGGTGGGATTTCAAAATCCCGAGAAGCGATCGAAAGAACCTTCACATAGTTTCATTTCTTTCGCAAGGTGCGTCCTTTTAATTTTAAATAATTTTAGGGTAATTTATTTAATGATAGGGGAGATATGGATCACCTTTCTTAAGATGATATGAAGGGCGCTGAGAAATTTAATCGACGCCGATTAATTAAAATTCATCTATACCCTTTTTGGTGGAAACGCCTCATTGAATACTCAAGGGGTAACATAAGTTGGCGCATCACGATACCGACATTTATATTTATATTTAAGTCTTTTACAGTCTACGTTGTGAATTATACGAAATTAAGCGTTCCGTATGCGTTTCAAAATGAAAAATTGTATAACACATGTTATACATTTTATTTAGAGATATGTTATTAAATCAGTGTACTGTGTCTAAATTAAGTCCACAAGAAAAATGTTATACAGTTACAATACTTTTTTAACAGTGTATCGTATTCGGTTGCGGCCATTTAAAATGCAGAATTATTTTCAGATAATTGGTTCTCGTGGAAATATTAAATACTTTCTATTGCAGACGTTTAAAGAGATATATTCTGTTTCTCAATTTCCTAAACCATCCTCTCTTTCGTTTCATACTTTTAGATGAAACGTTTATCCATTATCGGACATACCTGTTCGGACGGCAAAGTACTAGGGAGCACGACGTAGAAACTAGTACCTACTCCAGGGAACAATGAATACGTTCACTTAAATTTGATCGTGGGATGGTAAACTTTCAGTTTTCCAATTTTTCAAACCTTCTTTCTCATTTTATGCCATTATATGGAACATCCAGCTACTTCAGAATGTCCGCGTACATACAGTAATACACGTGGTAGGAACAGGTACCCACCCAGCAGGGCATACTTGAATTTAATGATTGTGGGATGAATTATCACCCAATTAAATGTGATTTGCAGCACACGTACTAAAGCACATCCACATTCGAGATTAATGGATACGACCCAATTTTCCAAGCACGGTAAAAGTCTAACGTTAAATCGTCGTTAACATACGTACATCGCCGGCATATCAATGCCTTCCGTCATTGATATTAAAACACGTTTTTAAGGTAATATCAAATCGCCACGATTTCGGGATATTAAAGATCATACCAACGCGGAAACGCACAGACCTTAATCAGCGCAAGACATTTTCATTCCTCGGCCGGCAGAAATTAACTTCCGCGCAACTGCTCAAAATGCGATGAGATTTTTCGCGAAAAATGTTATCTTTCGATTTGCGGAGGAAAGTCGGCAAATGGAAAAGATAACTCGTTTGGGTGATTTCCTAGGGCAATTTCCTCGGGACGAAATAACACGAGAGAAAATAATTAACGTCCTTTTTTTTCTTTTCCGACCTGACATTTTTTAATTCCGCTTCTGCCACGGCCAGCAGGTTAATTTTCTTACTTGTAACCATTATAAATTACGTTTCGTCCTTCGCGTGAACTCTCTGAAGAAGTTCCCTTATACAACATTGCAATTCTGAACAATAGAATTTTTACTAAAAATATCCAAACATTTTTAACAAAGGACAATCACCACAGAGACGACCGCCAATACCACCCCGGGATTATAAGATAAAGGAGTTATTACAAAAAGAGGGTGGGATGAAAAACAAATACGAATTCGGCAGAAGTTAAAATTTGCATCGCACCATTGCACACTGGCGAGAAAATTCCGTAAGCGGATTTCCGAAGAGGACCCGCAAAGTACCGAAATGGAATTTGCAACAGTTGGAAATAAAAGAAAAAAAGGTGACCTGCTGGCCGAACCAGAGACAAGAGTGAAATTATTAAAGTATTTCAATTACGGGGTCGGAATAATCCGTCGAGTGCAGACAGATCGGCACAGACGAAAACCCGTCGAAGCGGCCGAGGCTTCGGCCCCGGAATTGGAACGTTTCCAAAACTCATTGTCATCTCGACCGCATGCAGCAACAACGGATCGTTAATTACTTCTCTCCGGTGGTTTTCGAAAGCGTCGTTGCTAATCCCGCAAAAGGCGGCGAGCGCTGCCTCCATCGGGAATAATTGAAAGTCCACATTGGGAGACATGTCGCGACGACCAATCCTAATAATGGACGACCTCCCCTCGCACCCGGTATTTGCGATCGATCTCATTCTACTTGGCCCGAGTAATTGATGTACAGCGGTAATTAAATCGCCGGGGATCTGATGTCGACTAAGACACCCTGCCCCAACTTGCCACGCCGTAGTTTAACCGAACACTGTTTTCAAGGGGTAATTGTAATCCTTCTCTGGCAAGATTCCCCAACCCCCACGGTTCAGCTGCAAGGGTATAAATTTTGACCCTACTTTGAACCTAAGGACCCAAGGAAGACCTCTTTTAGGTCCACATCCTTCATCATTTTCCCATCTGACTCTGTAATATTCCATTTCTACGGTATTCTTAATTCTTCGAGGTAGATCCTGAAACTCTTCATTTTCGATTCTAAGTCTCCATGATAAGTAAATCAATTTTAGATGAAAAATGAAATTGCATGAGTTTCAGGACCTACTTTAGGGCCTCGATATTCCAGTGGTGAAATTTCAAACGAATCGGTACACCCAATTCGGAGAGTACTTTCCCCAACGATTTGACCTCTCAGATGCATATATAGGCTGACTCTTTCATGTAGATTTACAATTAGAATATCTAGTTACCATCGCAACGCCATTCGCTAATTCCACAACATATTCGCTCTCATTAGACATTTCTCGAAAGAACGGGACGGCAGAACAGGAAAACGTCGCCGCGTCCTCGGGAAGCTTAAAGAAAGACGCCATCGTTAGGTGGTTTACAGCGCGGCATGTTTTCCGTTTTAATCCCCGTACCTCCCAGTAGCTCCCCAGGGATTCTTTTCCCAGGGTGCCCAGGATCCTGCGAGAAGATCCTTGTGGCATTGGTATTATAAATGGGGAGATATCCCATCTAACGAACCACCCGAGCGGGCCTCCTCGGCCTCGTCGTTCGAGACGCATCGCTCGTTCCCCGGCCCTTAATTATCCTTTTTTCCTCTCATTTCTATTTTCATCCCACCTCCTTTCGCCCGGCCGACACTCGGATGATTTATCCGCGATGGGGACGTACTTTCTGGGCACTCTCGTCGCCAAGTTCCTTCCTTGAATGCAGGCTGCTTATTAATGGGAAGACTTGTTGCACCGGCATTTCAACGGGGTGCGCTCTTCGGGCAGGAATAACGGCGGCCGAACGGCAGAACCATCGGGGAAACTTTCGTCGTTATATCTTTTCCGAGCTCGCGAGTCGTTCCTTTGATTTCGTACTTGGATGCCTCACCGGACGAGGAATAACTTCTCTTTATTATCCGACGCCGTCGTTTCTCTTCGTCATTGGCGAGCTCGCCGACCGGACCTGCAGCTCTCCTCCCATCATCCCCGCTTTTGATTCTTCCTCGGTTTTTCCCTTCCGTTTTGCCCCGTCCCCCTGTCGAGTTTCAACCCTTTCAGCCCGTGGCAATGAATTCGGGAGCCGCCGTTCGTTGCTGACAGTACTTTCAGAGAACAAGGACATTTATATAGGACTCCCTTCGTTTCTATGCAAGGTGTAACAGAAATGGTAGTCACGGTTTATACAGCGCTTTCCTTGTTGAAAAAGGAGTCGAAAAGTCCTGTACTGTTTTTTTCTACGGTGCATACATTTCCTGTAATAACTAATTGAAGCACAGCCAATCAATCGCGTTCTCCAACGGAAAGCGTCCTCTTCCTTATACCTTCCGTTGGAGAAAGCGATTGATTGGCTGTCCTTCAATTAGTTATTACAGGAAATGTATGCACCGTAGAAAAAAATAGTACAGGACTTTTCGACTCCTTTTTCAACAAGGAAAGCGCGGTATCAACCGTAACTACCAGTTCTGTTACATCCTGTAGACCTGTTCAGGATGTACCATGGACGTACCGCGGAACTCTAAACTTCGACTCGGGTTCCTTTTGAAATCTTATCTGACATTGATGTCTTTCCTTGGCGTTTTTTAATCCTTTCATTCTATACCACCAAACGGGATTTAATTGCAATTAAACGTCGTCTTAAAAACTCATTTTTGCTGTTGACGTCTGTAAAGGCCATGTTTTCCGCGCGACGTCCCGCGAGCGGAACGGCTAATCCGCAGCTAATCCGGCTATTGTCCGAACGAAAACTTCTTGCGGCAGATTACCGCTCGCGGCCACCGGATAATCCTCAAAAGTTGATTTACTAGACATGAAGTTTCAAACGTTTCGCCATTGGTACACTTTGGGTAAATCGCTTCCAAATACATCTACAGCACCTTTTAATTGAGACAAATTTGCGCACTGAAAAAGCGGGCCAATATCTTTATTAAATGTAAAAGCAGCTCAAACAACATTTCTGCAAAGTAATTAAATGTACCCGAACCGCAATAAATTCCCTATATCGTATTAATCGTTCGGCAATCTACTGACAATTCCTTGTCACCGAAGAAACATTGCAGATTAGAATAACCACTTTTTTCCGGCTTTTCCCTACACGCGTCATCGAATTCCTTCATTTTGAAGCCGTGCGATTAAACCTTTCAACATAGCGTGTACCGCGATAGTAAAAAATGGTGAAATATTAAATCGAAGTGGGTCTGAACCGCTTTACGATAATAAAGTAGTCTGCCATATCTCTGTATGCGAGTACAGCCGTGGGTAACGCAATTGCGGCGTTGGCAAGGTCCTTTCTCCCTCCTCTCTTTTCCTTTCCAGAACTCGCCATCTTTCATGCATACACGTAGTCCATGAATCGACGATAAATTGGCGAACGAGTAAAAAAGCTGTGCCGCACAACATCGGCCGAGCAGTCACGCTCGGTGTCCGTAAAATGTCTCAAAGGAGTTTCCTTTCCTATCTTTTGGAAGGCGGTGCAGGGTGCAGGTGCTTTTACTAAGCTCATAAAACATTGAAATTGACGTCGGATGCATATTTATGCCCCTCTGCGGAAACAAAGCTATTGGCGTTATTTTGCGTATTAACAACTGCGACAATATAGGCTGACTCTTTCATATCACCTTTATTCTTCTTGATTATCCTATTACGAGATACCTCTACGCGTTCCTTTCCCATTCTTTTCAGGCATTACTATTTTTATTTAAATTCAAGCGTCAATAATTAATTGAGAAAGAATCGCACTAACGCTAACGAAAATGTTTACGCAAATTGTCTCAATACTAGCACCTAAAGTTGAACGTAAATAGTGATTATCTGTAAAAAATAGCGTTTCACATTCCGAAACGTACTTTTTTCATAACGTGCGAACTTAGACGTACTGCCGTACCATAAAAAGTTTCGCTTCAAAGTAACAATTCCCGGCTCGCGTTTCCATCGGGAGTTAGGTTTCAACTTTACCTAACTTCTGTTAAGAATTTTCTCCGGAACATCATAAACATGGGTTAGAATGCCGTGTGTACTTTTATAACGATTCAGTAACGCGAATGGAAAAATAGTAATTTCGTTAGAACTACCATAGTGACATGGTTAAAATACCATGAGAAATAAAACCCGATAAATGGTGAGATTTACCACACGGAATAAGAAATGTAACCTTGCAAATATGTACTATATCCATTTCGCTGCGCCTAAACGGCGAGGAGTGATCACCATTTAAAACGGTATATATACATTACATAACATGTTACAAACATTACGTAACGGTTATATTATTGTTACGGACCCTAGTTTGGTGGGTATCATAATAATAGAATTTTTTATGTCGACGGTAAAATTTTTCACCGTATATTCAGAACTATGCGCAATGTTGGAACAACTCGTTCCTTGTAGTTGCATCAACTAAATCGTGAACCCTTGCTATGTTCGTTTTACAATATTACCCCAGGTAAACACATTCGCGAGCGGGAAATTTCGTTCAGTTCCAAATACCGAGTACCGGCGAAAATAATGAAATTCCGAAACTGTTTGCCGCAAACTTGTATCGTGTATCGTCATGGACGTGAATTCACGTCAGCGGTCGCGAATGAGTTAATACAACCCCCTCCCAAGATTGTCCCGGAAGTAGCTTTGCAATACGGTCACGAGTACCACAATTGTGGTTTCCCTCCCGATTCTTTTACTTTCCATGCGACTGCGAGGTTTCCCGTTTCCGCCCCCCAGCCGGGTTTCCGGTGTTTCCAGAGGCGTCCCCGGAAATAGGCAATGAGTCGGGGCTAAATTCGCGAATGAATAAAAAGCCTCGGGTGCGGGAGATGGCTCGAGTAGTCACGCTTCGGGCCCTTGGAACTCCTCAAAGGAGCTCCTTTCGAAGGACGAGGACGCGGCATCATCGAGGCGTGTTACCACGCGTCGGGGGTAACGCAAAGCGAGATGCATTTTTCATGGAGCCGCAATGAAACTCGGGCGTCGCAGTGCCGACGAGAACGCGCCTCCACTCCCTTTCTACGTAGGAAAACGAGGGGTTCGGGAAAATTGGATTCTTTTTCTTTCCCCCCTCCTCTCCATATTCCCGGATTTATTTTCCCTCCTTTCCCATATGCCAGAGAGTTCGACGCGCGTCCAGGCGAGCCTCGAATTTCCCGCCCGCCGTTCCCCATAAAACCGATTGAACATTGATGCTCCCCCGTCGTTACATTGCACAAATAAATCCCGTTCACTGTTTGTTTTAACCCTTTCGTTACCTTGGACGAGATATCTCGCGACCCGATACTGGCCGATCAACGCTTTTGACGAGATATCTCGCGACCCGATACTGGCCGATTAACGCTTTTGACGAGATATCTCGCGACCCCATACTGGCCGATCAACGCTTTTGACGATAATCCAGCTTCCTAGCACTAACATTTTCAATTATACCACGTAGAAAGTAAATAAAAATAATTTCATTGAATTAATAAAAACTGTATTTATTTCTTCCTTTTAGCTATACGAATAGAATTAGTTATAAAATATATTCATCTAGAATGTCAAAATATTGGTGCTAGAAAGCTAGATTATCGTCAAGAGCGTTAATCCGCTACTACCGGATCGCGAGATATCTCGTCAAAAGCGTTGATCGGCCAGTATCGGGTCGCGAGATATCTCGTCCAAGGTAACGAAAGGGTTAATATTTCTCATCGTACAGTCAAATCCCTCTCTCTCCCCTCGACCGTTCGCATCAACCAGGGTCAAAATGCGACAAAAGCGAAACATCTCGTTCATGCCTCTGAACAATTATTCTCGTATTCCTCCTACTCCTCCCTCCCCCTAGTCCAAATCGTTACCTTGCGTGCAGACAAATAATTCACAGCCATAATAAAATCTTTCACAGTCCTAACGATACGTCTTACTCCAGAAAATATGAACACCGTATAACGACTCGGCAACGCGTTTGCAGAAATCTATCTCCTAGATGAACAACTAAAGACCCTTGGGCAACAGGAATTATTTTCCCATATTCCCTCCCAACGACCACTCCGACCAACTATATCTCCTCGTATACGAAAACGTCCCTAACACAATTGCATACGAGATATTGAAATATTGTACCTCGATGAAACTTCGAGGACGCGAGTGTGATGATTACTGCAGGTGTTTCTAACGGTGGAGGGTCATCGATCATCGTTTTCCGTGCCAGAGACATTTATAGTGTCAAATTACAATGTCCAGATCAAACTTTGCCGCCGCCCCGGGGGGAGGAGGAGGAGGATCCGTTTTGTGACGCGGAGAAATCGATACGAGCGATTTCGCCCCCCCCCCGAATGTATATTGCATCTCGAGGAATTAATTATCGGCTGTGAAGAGGATCATCTTATTTACGGTAGAAGATTACACGGCATGTCAGGGTGCGGTATGTATCCCCGGATCCCCTCTGTACACGGGGGTCGGTGGTAGCAGCAAAATACTGAGCTTTAACCCTGCCTTTGGGGCAAACGCTGGGAGACGAAGACCAAACGGGCCTGCGGTTGCAGTCGCGTATGCAAATCCGCCGGTTTTAGCGCTTCCGAATGCATCCGGTTAATACGAGGGGGTACATGGGTATTTGCGCGAGTACATTCCCCGTCTAGAGGGAATCGCATAAACGTCATATCTCGGCGGATAGGTTGTCGTTTCCTCGAAATAACCCTTTTCACCTTCCGAAGGTGCTGTTACCTACGGTGCGTGTATCCACCATCCGCTCGTGTGCACGGTGTCACCTACGATACCTACCAGACGCCGTAATTGCATTCGGTACCTCGTATCGTTTGACTGGTATCACGTATCGCTTATCCGGCGTATTCGGATTCGTCCTCTTCGACGTGATAACGTTTACGAATCCTTGGCCGAGGACGTTATTCCGTGATTATTAGGGCGACGCGATGTACGATTTTTATATATGATAAGGACGGATGTTCTTTCTAAATGGTGAACCGATTTGTCTGAAATTTTGCTATGTGATTATAGTACCCGGATCGCTCTTGATTCTCAAAACATTTCATTTCTCCCATTTGAAACGTGACCCTACTGATAGAAAGTCATACATTGAAGTCCGAATAATAGATAAACGTGTATTTGGGAATTCGTAGGGTACGGCCTGGGCTACATGGGCACCGTAAGTGATGAAGAATTAAGTTTCCACTGATACAACAGGTGGCCCTGCAGTCGATTGGAGTATCAAAGATCATGAATTCAGAGGATTTCTTGAATTCAACTTCGATCTTCGATAGATTTGATTAAAAACATCAGATCAAATAGAGTAATATATTAGGGTCCCGAATGTTTCCCGATGTATCTAAACTAAAACTACGACTACACGCGTCATTCCAGAAGAAATGACCAGACTCCCACATCGTCGAAGGAGAACACACCGTTTTGTCCTTACCCCCACACCTGAAATATGAACCATAAGCGCAAGTCAACTGAAGAACTGTACCTTGTGTTGATCTGATACTTTATAAAATTCTAATCAAACGAGAAGGGTAATTCATCCACCAGTAACATTAAGTAGTTCGGTAAGTCCTGTCTAAGAAATAAGATTCTTTCGGATCGAGTGTTTGAACAGATTCCGAAAAAACTGATATTAGGTCATACAACCGATGGCATTCATTCGGCAGGCGGGTCGAGTAGCCTATCCTATTTCGCTACGGAAGGAACCCAAGAAAGAGCGATAAATATAGAATAAATAACACTGACTCATCCCCGCCCTCGTGTAGGAGTCCTGAAGGCACCCGAGGGATGCCGAATATCCGCCAAGTTCGGCTTGAACTTCCCATCGATTACGCCATTTTCGAGGGCCCTTCGACGCATCGGAAGTTTCCCTCCTCTTCATAGGCCATTTCCTATCAGCCCCCGGCGAGAACTTGAACGAATCGACGAGATGCGGATAACGAGATTCTTCGGATCGCTCCAAGGGTGGATTTGTTTAGCGGATGTCTGGAAATAATTCATCGATCCGTCCCTCTCGGTGGTCTTCGTCGACGGGGGAAAGGAGGGTTCGTTTTAAATAGCGCCGGCCTGAATTATTTCCTCTATTATCGAGCACTCCATTATCATCCCTCCATCCTCGCCGATGGACAGGCTTCTCGTTTCGAGTTCTGGAGGCCCTAAACCTCGCGAAGTTGAAGCTTCGAAAGGGTCTCCAAAACTTTCTTCAATTTTCCACCGTCGTCATTCTTTCGCGACATCCGGAAATCCCGCGATAATTCCTCTGTTGGACTTGCGAGGTGAAATCCCTCGTTACGGTGCTGCTTACTATTGTATGATTGTTCTGATAGCCACCCTCTAGTCAACAGCAATTTCTGATATTTTCTCAATTACTGTTAAACGAATATTTTGTATAATCGATGTTTATTGCTTTAAGATGATATGAAAGGCGCTGAGAAATTTCGTCCAGGCCGATCAAATAAAATTCATCTGTACCCTTCTAAAAAGGTTGATGGTAATTCCATTCCGAATACTTAAGGGATAGCGTATCACGTTACCGATATTTATATTAATGTTGAAGTCCTTTACAGTCCACGTTAAGAAGCACGTTAAAAGAGCAGTCAAATTATATCGTAGCCCTTTTTTTATATGAAAATGACCACTTATCGAAAATCTATCCCATATGAACAGAGGTTAATTTTTCATCTTTAATAAGAGCACTCGTTGAGCTCGATCGGTTTAGAAATACGCTCAATATTGTTCTCCCCGTGAGGACCTGTAAAATGGAGTGTGAGCGCCCTTAATTCTCCTTGAATGTACTTTTTTTTTTTTCAATTTGCTACCTTTGGAAAGTGTTTTCAATAAACCACGCTTTCCATTTAACGAGTAACTAACCAACTGGACTTTTTCCATTTAATAAAAACGTTATAAAGTCTCCGCTTTTCACCGCGAGTATCTGATAATTCGCTTAACGGATCGTTCAGACGAGAACGATTCGAGTTAGTAATAAACAAGGAATAAAACCCGACATGTTTGGAAGTGCAGTTAAAGCCCAGTAATGCGCGCCCCCGTTTTATTTGAAACACCTTCGAGTCTGTATTCCATCAACGAGCAAGCACTTCTCGTCTATTTAGATGGACCTAGAATACCGGAAATCGGAAATCTTCCAAGTGGCTAGACTAATTGAAGGACGGTGCCCTCCGAATTGTTGATTAATTATCCTCGCGAATCGTTCACGTGTCGACTGCCAGTAAAATTGAGGACGAAGGAACAAATAAAACGAGGAGTCTATAAAAAAAGCCGGTGGACGCGCGTAGGGAGTGACGGGGGCTTGAAAAACGTGCGAGGAAATGCTGGAACGAGCCGAGGGTGGAAAATCCAAGAACGGCTCGAGCGGCTCGTTTATTACGCCAGTGCCGGTGAAAATGTAAATTAACGCCGGTCTGCAACCCTTGACCAGCGCGCACCCCTTCCTGGAGAGCGGGATCGAAGTCGTAAAAGTGAAAATTGACTCGTTATTTACAATCAGAATGCCGTAGGGGTAGGATATGTCCCTCCCGAAGGATCGCCTCCTTGATAATGGTGGGAGGGTGCTTGGGCCACCCATGGATGTAGAAGTAAAGGGATGAACGACTAAAGGTGTAAGGGATGGACGATATATATCAAGTGAAGCTGGAAGCATAGGGAGGGAAAAGGGTGGCTGCCATCGTTTCTTGCTAGTGTCGCAGAGTATTGAAATAATATATCAATTGTTTCAAGTATACGGGAACTATTATCGTCATTTACAATTTGTATGCCCTTGAATGCGCGTTACGATCCTTGTACTTTTTGGTGCACGTTCCATCGTACTTTGTTTGTGAACGATTGCTTTCTCAGACGCCACTTTCCCATCCCCTTAACAGTGGCATCAAAATCACCAATGATCTACCGTGCAAATTGACATAGGAATTTTTTTCGGTGTACGCGAAATTGCCATTATAGTCTTAGATGCACGGCGCGATCGTCGTAGACACCCTGGTCGAGGTTCGCAAAAGTAGGCATTTGGCATAGACATCTGTCAAGGAAGGATGGCTGGAAGAGCGTTTCCATCCGGTACGGGAAGATGGCGCTCCGTTCGCGCCCGCTTCCGGCAACGGATGGCGCAGTTAGTCAACCCAAGCCAAAGCGTGATCCACCATCCCCATGGTCCTCTGGACCGCCAAGAAATAATGGTGTCGTAAACAGTGCCACCGGGATACCGGAAGACCTCTCGGAATATCCGGCCCCGGCCCTTAACGAGGGGTATGGCGGGTGGTGGTAAATTTAAGATCCGATCTGCCATTAACTGCGAAGCCGTTGGACCCCCCTTACCTCGGCGTCAGGGCGAGGTTTTGTCTGGCACCGTGCCGACTATTTGCACGGGGAGGGATAGGGATGCAGCCCCGAGTTCGAGTTAGGACGATAGAGAGATTCGACCTCTTCACCGTACAGGATAATTATGCCCGATCGCGAGGATTGGAAGGAACAGGGAGGAAACCATGTTCCCTAGGGATGGGGACACCTGGTATAAGGACGGCTCTCGAATGCGACATAAGACGGGGGTCGGGATGTGCAGGAAGTCTAGAGGGTAGCCGTGCGTCTCGGCAGACACGCCGTGGTCTTCCAGGCGGAAGTAACGACGATTCCGTGTTGGGCGAGGAAGGCCCTGGCAAACGGGGAGGGATTTTCCCTGATAACGGAGCTGGCACTGGCCTCTCCGATAATCTCGTTGGAATTCGTTGGGAAATGCAAGGGTGCGCTTTGTAGACTGGCGTAGAAAAATCTTATCTCCGTAACATGGGTCAGAGCACCCCGATATCCAACGGAAAGGAATCCCCGGATAAGGGGTATCGCTCGCTGGCGACCAACAGCGCGACCAAAATTGCGACCATGGTCGCTCGTGAAACAAATCTCGCTCTCTCGCCAGTCCCAAAATCCTTCGAATTTAAACCAATAAATAGAATCAAGTCTCAGGAATCGTAAGTCTCGAACCCTCGAAGGCTGCAATTACTCCGTTGCAGAGGCTCGGTACCAAGTGCAGACCATTACACCATATAGAACGACCCTTTCGTATCGCCTTAACCTTTTCAGCGCTAAGCCCTTTAGGCCTAAGGGCGACTTTCATCAGGGCGTGCAAGCGATATTGGACCAAACGTCGGACGCACTTATGGGTCCATAGCGCTGAAAGGGTTAAGAATCCGTGGGCTCATGCCAGTCGTACATAAATGGGGGAAACAGGTCGGAAAACCAGAGGGAAAGTGGAAAGCCTCTCGATTACCTTTTTCTGTGGGACGATTAAAGTCACGCGATACCTAGTTAACCGGATAACTAACCCAATAAACGGACAAAAGCTCGCGGAAACGTCCTAGTCGCGGGACGAAGACAAGCGTTACGAAATTAAAATCTAATTAGGTCCCTCTTTCCCCGCCCGCGGCGAAGTCGCCGCCACGGTTCCCGGCGCGAGGACTTCAAAGGGGTGAGTCGGAAGCTGGGCGACGACAGCGCGCTCTGCCGTGCCTACGGGGAACGAGCGAGGCGGGCTCAAAGGGTCACGTGACCCTCGGGAGGCGCAACTCTTGCCAGGCCGGCACGTAACCGCGTCATTCGTCGCGCGCGCGCCCTTGACGTCCTCCACCCCCCGCGAAGTAATTACAAGACGCCGTCGTCGCTCCTGCGGGGGGTTGCCGGATGGACAAAGAGAAAGACTTCAACTTTCGCACCCCCGAGGAATAACCATGCTCGCGAATGCAGAAACGACGCCACTAAGGGCCTCGGGACGCCTCCGCGTCGGTCGAGGGGGATGCGAAACGAGCCGATAAAATTGCCGCTCTTCTTCGATATTAAGTTAAACCACCCCTCAAATCAATCGATTCGAACACAACACTTTTTTTCTAAGGGTTTTTAATAAAACTGTCTGAAACTTTGGCACAATTTCCACGTGATATCGAGCATTAAAATCGACGATTTCCTGAGTGATTACCCACTGGAATTTCCACGTAAATACCCTCTCAGGGAAGATTCAAGCTTGCATTGTAATCTTCAGATAATTTACAATTCATTGAAAAAGAAACGTTACGGTATGTTCATATTTTCACAAATTATGGATTGGAGTTTGCCAATAGTAGCCAGCCATAGTGGTTATGATAAAAAGGAAAATCATGAAATACTTTCGGATGTCATATGTGCCGATAATTATGAAAGTGGTCTAAGTCATATATTTCTTGTTTCGAAATTACATTGAATTAATTTCGTTTGAAATAATATGGCGTGAAATAACTGATAAATTCATTTTTTTTTAAATTTTGACTTAGACCACTTTCATAATTATGGGCACATATGTAGGCGCACAATTATCATGTTTGTTACAATACCTATAAATGGGATCCCGGTGACCCCCGCGACCCGAAAATCAGGTCACATTAAATTAGCTCGTTACGGAACGTGTTAGCTAATCGACAAAGTTCCTTCGATTAATATTCCGATCGGGATTAAAATAGGGTCGGAGCTGATGTACAACGCGTGATGGCGTTGCGAACGTTAATACTTTTCTAGCGATCGGCAAACAACGGGTAATCTAAATTCATGACATTCATCCAATATCTGGTATTAGTTATTCCTCATTAAATATTAGTTTGCCCAGCGGAGATAGAATTAATCGATGATCAAATTTTAATCACGGATTAACTAATCTGAATTACCGGTATTAACGGAGGTCCTTGGTGCAGCTTGGCCATGTATGTAAATCCCAGTTATGTTTGTAAACCAACTGATTACCATTTGCATGGATTTGCACGAAGAAGTCGCAGGGCAGTACTCACTGCACGAATGTCCCGCTTAATGATTTATTTTAAATCATTATCAAATAAATTATTTAAATTTATTTAATCTGGCGCAGCGAACCTTTCAAACTCTCGATTTACGAACGCTCACCAGGGACCGATTAGATTAAATCGTAAAGGCAGAAATACCTATATACTGTTAAACAAACTACCATAACCTTATAATATTTCTGTTTCAAGTATTTTTCAGACTGATTTTATAACGTATTTGCAATAAATCAAAAAATGTATCACAAATTTAATACGCATGTGTATTAATTTTCCTATCCAATTTCACCAAGTTTTAACATGATATCATGAAATTATAAGTTCATTTAGACATTTGTAATGTACATATACTAATTCACTTGTAGGGCATTAAGGTGATATGAAAGAGTTATCATACATATGTATGAAAAAGTACGTTTTGGATACCGAATTCGATGCTAATGTCACCTAGCGGCCTTTAAATGTACAATACCACTGCAACCATATGTACTAAAAGTACATAAATTTTATGAATACCTCTAAAATTGTACTTAAAAGGGGGTGATGACGAATACGTTGGAGCACTTGTCTAAAATACGTAGACGGTGCGGGAAGTCACGTAATAATCGGAAACTCATCCTTCCGGGACTTCTACCGACATATTGTACGCCACATCTCTCGGGGATGAATTGCGATAAATATACATCCCCCGTCATGAGGCTCGCTAAAGAGCGAGCATGAGGTAAGATGTATTTCCTCCCTCCACCCTAATATTTGCCTAGTCATAAAAGAGCGCGTTTAGGAAGACGCTTACGTTATGGGGAACGGTACAGAAGAATAAGAAGGGTGCCGGGGGGCTTACAGGGGGTGAGGAAGGATAAGGTATGGTGTTTTATCGATTGCTCAGGGGTGAAGAGACGCCAGGCGCCGCGACGCCCTTCGGCCACCCTCCAGACAACGACGACGCACCGAATATAGCCCGCCGATATTCAAGCTAATGAACCAATTACGCGTAATTGTCCTCGTTGAGGAAAAGGAGCCGACCATCGCTCTGCGGCCAACGGGCTGGATTGTCCATACGATAATAATAATTGCGACGCAAGATTAAGGGAGGTAGACAACAGGTGTCGCCGGGGCGGCCGAAAAAACAAAGAGAGTATGTAGGAGGACGTACATATATATTTTTCAATTTTTAAAGCAAATACAACGGCCCGAAAATTTCTTTAAGAATAATTCTCGAAGCCATCTTCTTCAAAAAGCTCGTGCTTTTGTGGGCAGGAGTTACCGAGTAATGGAATCAAAGGCAACGTAAATGATTTTTTTTTTCTTTTGTTGCTATAAAAAGAGTAGCATAAACTGGGTCTGACGGAACATTTCTTTCAAATTCAGATGTAGGAAGAAAAATCCTAGTGATTTCTGTGATGGAAGGATGCGAGAGATCGTCCTCCATGGGCGAGTTGAACCATTTACAAGTAGACGGATATGAGAACGTCATTGCGAAATTCTGAATTTGAATTTTTGCAGTTCCTTAAGTTGATACGGAAGGTCACTCTATTATCAAATTCTGAAGATGTTGATATAACTTTTCTCCAAAATGAGCGCACCTAATCACTTGGAACATCAGAACGTGATGTTTCGCCAGCGCCAAAAGTCAACCTGATGGACAGCGATACTAAGTAACGCGCGCGCATGTTCGAAGGTTTCGACGTATGCGCAAATGCTACAACATTAGTTAATATGCACTTAACAAGGTGGCACGTCATTTTGTAGGATATCAACCAGTTAGTATATAGATCAGTGTTGCGATGTCTCATTCAACACGCTCATACGACAAATTTCAAGTGGTCCGCAAAACTTCGGTCCGAAATTACGATAACGACGTACGCAAAATCGTCGCTGTAACTATGTACCTGGAATTTTCGTGGTAAAACGACCACGGACGGCAGCAATGCCATTTATTTCATGTTCAAACCATACGAGTGGTCCATCTTCAACACGCGAGACCCTACAAGGGGCTCCAAATGGACGCGACGTTATGACGGACGGAGGCCATGTTTCCACATCAAAGTGGCGGTACTTTTAAACCCGAACCGATGACTCCGTGGCTCGCTCGGACGTTTTTCCCTTTTCAGCTCGAGTGCGCGAGGAGAACACGTAAATGTATGTAAATGGTCGCGAAGATAGTATCGTCGGGGGTATTTCGTTTTATCTTTTTCCGTAGGTGGAGTCGCGGAAGCCGTCCTCGGGCCGGAAGCTTCCCGGCGCGGTCGCCATTGGTCGGGGGCAGAAACGGCGAGTGGCGATTGGCCGATAGGGCGATCGGGAACGTTTCCCTCGGGAGGGTTGCTCTCCAAATGAATATTTATCAGCCCGCCGGAAGGGCCGCGACTGTCGCGGATTCGCGACCGTTTCGAGGACTGTTAACTTTGCTAAAGGGATCCGCAAGCCGCGACCGCAACGCCTAATGGGAATCCCGTGTCGACCGCACGTAATGGCGGCCCTTTGACCCTTGCGTGGAAATTAGACGCTCGTTGCGAACGGCCTTACGACCTCTCAATAGAGCCGATTCTTTTAGTTAGTCTGGAAATAAATGATCACTGGACCCTGAGAATATTCATCGAAGAAAATAGAAACTGGCTACCCTTGGTTTTTATTCTTCTGCTGTGGAATTTACAACCTACTAGAAATATTATTTCAGGGCATTGTTATATTTATAAGAAGTAGAATCTTAAACATGTAGAATATAATATTACAATTTATGGTAGTAATTTACATTAATCTCGATTTTTATGGTCTAAGGTGAACGAAAGGACCTCGAGGATGTAACAAAATTCGATTGTAGATTTCATTATGGGAGTAAAACGTGTGATTTTGATTTTAAATATTTTTAAAACGTTTATAATATATTCGGCCGATAATATGTAAAAAATACTTGTCTTAAAATAAAACGAAATGTTTTGTATATCTGGTAGAAAGATATTATGAAAACACATGGAGCTAATATTACATAAACATTATAGAGATAATATTTTAAAGTACACGTTTTGGAAATATTTCAAATGTCTGGTAAATATTTACAAAATGTAGGATATTCGTTAAATAGATAGAAAATATAGGACAAATATTTTGTGCTACTAGGGAAAGCTGGATATCTGAAAGCGCACCTTAGCGAGGAAGATACTTTGGATGAAAGAAAAAGTATGCGAATATAATGGGGTGTATTATAATGGAAAGTGATTGATTGTCATGTAACGTAGATATAATGGAAGTTGATTGAAAAGAAATTGAATAATGGACAGGGGTTAGGAGTTTCGAAATCCCTCCTGGCAGAGAATTCGGACGCGGATGAATACGTCAACTTTGGAACCGAGAACAGCTCAGCATTTCGCTGGCTGCCCTCGAAGGAAAGCCCGGCAAAGCTCTCCGTAAAATTAGCCCACTTAATTGTGAGTTCGGGATCTATAATTTAGCAGGGGGATTGGAACTTTTGAGACGCACGAAGTTTCACTCGGTGAAACCACGAGGTCAAGGAAGTTGCCCCAGGACAGTCGAGGAAGTTCCGGGAAAACTTTATAACGCAGATCCCGCCACGATCCTGACGTCCTCGAACGCGGTGAGTGCAAACGCCGTCCATGGGAGCTTAAACCTGGACCACGAGGGTTAACCCTTTAGCTACGGCGGAGAAACTATACCGTCCATAGGGACCACTCGGCCACGAAGTGCTAATCTTCTATATATAAGAGACTAATTGTTAGAGATTTAATTGTTCGAGACAACCAACGCCCAGCTCAAGTCGGTCGACCTACGGAAAATTGAAATTTGGGAATGAGCTTCGTGAAAAAACAGGACCACTATAGTGGCGCTTCGTAAAAGAAACCATCACTGACAGGGAAGCCACTACAATGTCGCTGCGTAGTTAAAGGGTTAGGTTAGGCCCCGACCACGTGGGTCAACCGGGCCGACGCACGTGGTTATGGCTCCTTGTTTAACCAACTTTTAACGATCTTGGCCGGATCTCGTAATCGGGATTGATCCATGGACTAACCGCGCCTTTATCGCCTGCGACCGATTGGGCAGCGTACGTATTTAGAATATTGCCTGGCACGGCCCTGAAGGGTCGTCGTAACTACTCTCCGAAATTAGTAATCCCGTTTAATTGAGATGAAACGCTTAGACTCGGGCAATCTCGAGATGCGCGCCGCTTATTTACGATTGTGGCCCGTGTCGCTTCTTAATGGCATTCGCTCGCAATATCCACCTGGCGGACTTTAAACGGGAGGATTCGCTTTCCTCGGATAAGACGAAGCGCTTTCTCCCGGAAACTGTAAAAAAGCTCCTTCGCCTCTATTCCCGGTGGACGCGCACGTCTCGCGACGGTATACTCTGGCGCGTCCATCCTCTGATTTTGTTATATACTTCCTCTTTGGCTGATGACCATACATCATGATTATTTACCACTGTGTAAATTATGACGTATTACCAGGCACCGTACGAAGAATAATTTGAGACACCCAGTTCGTAGAAAAGTTTTATGAACGATTGAGCTTTCGGATGCCACTTTCACATCCCCTTAATATCTAAGCTATGAACGCTGTCAACGCCGACAAGGAGGGTAAGTACGAGAGTAGCATATCCTATCCTTGGGACTCTCATCTCCAAATGTGCGGAGGAACCTGGAAAAATAGTCACCCGGGTCTTTTTGCCGTCGATCGTAGAGTCGCGGGGACGATCGGGAGCGTTTTCGCGCATTTTGGGGTTGGCCTCTCGCCTGGGTGGAGGCGCATCGCCGCGCACGTCCTGGCGATACTGAAACTTAACACACTTACCGGATCCGGTGACGCGGATCCAGTTTGACGTCACTGCGTGAAAATGGGCCACGGCCTCGTAGCCGCCCCTCCTCTGGCGTTCCCCTACCCTGGACCAGGGCTGCAGGATATCCTAGGACCACAGGATGCCGCGAACGGGGAGGACGGCGCGGCGTACGTGCACAGTTTATACGTACGTCCGTATTTACGTTGCCCCCGCGGATTGAATTAACTACGTGAGTTTCCTCTCCCTCTCCGTCGCGCGCCTTCTTCGCGCATCCCTCCGTCCCTTTCCTCGTGGCACTTCGATAAAAGAAAAAAAAAAAAAAGAAAAAAGAAAACCCACCGCACCCACCTGAAATTAAACTTCGTCGATGCTCTACTTATGGCCTCTTCCCGACGACGGACTCCGCGCCGGAGGAGGGTCTTCCACGACACCCAGGAATATCTCCCGAGGTCTGCTCGATCTCCGCTCCTCTTCTGGACCGAGCGACGTCCATCGATCGCGAGAGGAGACCACGGCGGATGTTTCGTTTCGAGCTCGATCATTTTTTTACGAGTCTCCGGCTAAACCTGGAAACTCGAGCTTCTCGTCGTCGATCGAGTAAACCCTTGGGTATATTCTGGCATTTTTTTAATTCTTATGAAAGGCGCGGATATATTTAATTGACGTTGGTAAAGTGAAATCGATCTATACCCTTTTTAGTGGGAATGCCGTTTTGATTACTCTAGTGGTAATATAAGCTGGCGAGTTCCGTACCGACATTTATATTTTTGTTGAAGTCTCTTACGGTCTACGTTGAGCTTGGTCATTTTTTTACGAGTTTCCGGCTAAACCTGGAAACTCGAGCTTCTCGTCGTCGATCGAGATATTTTCCACCCTCATGGCGTGGTCTTATCCGTCACATTTTCCTCCATTCGGTATGTTGAGCTCTCATCCTCGGGATTGATTATTGGCGAAAAATGTCTAAATCGTCAACGATTTGGCACAGGATTCACGGCACGTGCCGGCACAAGGTCGACAATCCCTGACCCAGGGAGAATTAAGTTAAGGAAGATTTCTCCCTGCCACGGTAAAGCGATATTTTTTATGCATGAGGATAAGGATTGCATTTTCCAAGATAGATGCCGTAGCTTTCGAGGTTTACGGCCATAGGACCGGGGATTCGAAGATGGCGGGATCAGGATCTCGCTTTCTCCTCGAGGCATCCCTGATCTTGACGAGGGGTCAAAAGTTCGCGGAGGACGTCGACTGCGTAGAAGAGGGTGACTCTCTTCGGCCCAGAATGATGGCGATCCTGTTCCTGAGGTTCCTACCCCTAACGTCCAACCGAGGGTTCTTCGTCTTTTCGGAAAATCGAAAAAGGAGAAGGAGCTCGCGAATCGTATCAGTGGATCAAGGAGAAACGACGCAAAGGATTAAAAACTACCCTTAACGGCGTTCACCACCGAAGTGGGGACGACGACTAGAACCGCTAGAAAAAACGTTTAAAGTTTCATAAACGAGACCACTTTCACATCACCTTAACCGCCCATAGCTATTTTCATTTATCCTGCTAGGCCACATAAAAGTTTACGGTAAAGATCTTCCGTGGCTTGATAAGACATCTTTATTTCCTTATCCATCTCGGCTATAATTTACGATCAGTGATTCTATTGCCTGGGGACGTGTCGACAAGGTAATCATTGCTCGAAAGCCACCCCCAGGAAAGCGTTTCAGATCGGTCACGCAAAGTTCACCGACATGCGAGCATTCGTTTATCGTCCCCTTCCGTATTTTCGATAACGATACCCGTGATAAGCGCTGAGATCGTGTTCAGAGTTTCCTTAACGTGGGTAAACCAGTCAATAACTACCCTGCGTTATTAACTTTCCGTATAATCATAAACCTCAGAGATAATAATCTCGGTATAAATAATTCATGCGTGCCCTGTGACTTGAATCTTTGAATACGTAACGCGGCATTATAGGTTCATTATATTTGTTCGAGATTCAACAAATTTCAAGTCGATTATGTAGAGTTGAAAATATGTCCTAGGTACAAAATGGATCGAGGACAGTTGTAACAGTTTTTAATAAAGAGTGTTCGAAAGATCCTGCCCAAAGATATTTGAACAATCACACAATACCTCTTCGTCCTCTGACTTTGCTTAATTGTTGTACTTAATAAAAAGTTAATAAATTATTTGGAAGATCGTGGGGAATTCGGTTAAGCCAAGCCTCGTGCACGCAGAAAGCTCGTTGTAACCTTTGTCGTTTTTCTAAAAAGAAGGTAAGAGGTATAGATACAACTATCGTTAATGTTCTATCCGCTTCATTCCAAAAATGTCTTCGTCTTCTAACATTGACAATAAAAAATTAACGAATTATTTGGAAGCTCGTGGGGAATTCGGTTAAGCCAAGCTTCGTACACGCAGAAAGCTCGTTGTAACCTTTGTCGTTTTTTTTTAAGGAAAGGTATAGATACAACTATCGTCAATTTTCTATCCACTGCATTCCAAAAAAGTCTTCGTCTTCTAACATTCACAATAAAAAATTAATGAATTATTTGGAAGCTCGTGGGGAATTCGGTTAAGCCAAGCCTCGTACATGCAGAAAGCTCGTCGTAACCTTTGTCGTTTTTCTAAAGAAAAGGTAAGAGGTATAGATACAACTATCGTCAATGTTCTATCCGCTTCATTCCAAAAATGTCTTCGTCTTCACCTCTTAACTTTGACAATAAAAAAAATTGATGAATTATTTGGAAGCTCGTCGGGAATTCGGTTAAGCCAAGCCTCGTGCACGCAGAAAGCTGCACATGGGAAAATTAGCTCCGGGCACCGTGAAAATGGGATTTCCGTCCTGTGGTCAGAGGTTGGCCAGTGGCGGTTTAATTTGCAGTTGAGTTTTAATTCGCGTCCTGGAACAATTTTCGGGAAACAGCTTTCGCGAGCAGGTGCGTCGCCAATTGGCTCTGATGAAAGTCCTTTGTCCAACGGTGGCCGATTATGAAATCAATAATGGTCCCGGCAATTCCTCTTGCGAACGCGATTCCCACGATAATCGGGTTGAATCTTCGATGGAATGAAAATAGCTTTCTGGGCGAGTGTATCGATCTCGCGAGATAATCCGCGGCCTGCTCGAGTTTCCCCCGATTTAATATTCAAAGTTTCGATTTTCCCTCAAAGTTGAAATTTCCTCGGAGACTTTAAGCTCTCGGACGACCAGAAAAAGAACTCGATCTTGGAAAGACTTTTACGTTGCGTTAATATATTCTTCACTCGGAGATGATATTAAATCACACGCAAAACCTTGAATGCATCCTAATACCTGTTGCTCGAGTCCACGATTGTAATAAGTATTTATAATAACATTCAGTTCATATAATTCTCAACGTAGACTGTAAAAGTCTTCAACGTAGACTGTAAAAGTCTTCAACATAAATATAAATGTAAAACATAAAACGGGACGCGCCAGCTTATGTTACCACTTGAGTAATCAAAAGGGTATAGATGAATTTATTTTATAGAAATCGATTAAAAATTTCTTAGTACCTTTCATATCATTTTACCCCTTCCATCTCTGTCCGAGGATACATCTTCGATTCGCAAATGAATTTCAAGACAATCGAGTCGCAAGAGAGCTCGTGGTCGCGCATCTTTCTATCTAAAGTGGCGTTTAGCAGAAATTGGTTTGGACCGAGTCCCGGGTTGACATAAGCTCGTTGCACTTGACAAGTTCCAAGTACTGTAAGTCCTTGGACACATTGTACATGCTCGGCAAAGTAGAGACCCAATAAGCAGTTCTGGCCGGGCATTAAAGTCCTCTTGAAGCCACGTGTAGAGTGGCCTGGAGGACACTTTTCGCGCGTGCCCGGCGAGCGGAAAATCTAGGAAGAGACCAGCGAACTGTGCTGCAGGAATGGGCATAAAATCCCGAAAAACCGTAGAGAATTCCGAGAACGATATTGAAAACAGGCGAAACCCATTTTCCCTCGGTGCAATTTATTTCGATGGTCCGGAAGACCTACCGAAGTGAGGTATCGACTCCGTTAATGACTTCCTCGGTTCGAAGTAACGAGACATCCTTAATTTGAGTCGACCGTACCGTGTATCCCTGAACGATGAAATAAATAAATAAATAAATATATATNGGAAAATTCCCCCGGAATTTTCCGTCCCATTATCGACGACCGCCATACCGTGGGTCGATGATTGGATGATCATCCGATTACGCTTAACTCGCGTAATGGTAGAAAAAGGGAGAGAGTTAATTCGCTGGGATAATTCATCGAAGGAATTTTAAATCGGATTTTCCGCGTTAGAAGAGACGAACGAGGCGCCTTCTACCTTATGCGAATAAGGAGAGTCGTTTCCTGCTTCTGTCGACGACTTCCGGTTCTTCCTCTTTCTCTCTCTCTTGTCCCATGGAATATTGGGTTAATCGATTCGATATCCATTAAGACGAGACGATAAGTCGGCCGAGCTTCGGTCAGGATTAAAAGCGCAGCGGCTTGCAGTTTCCGCTCGATTTCCTTCCCCGTGAGGACATCATTTCCTGGAGACCTTGCGGACATCTTTCCCGATCGCACCAGGAGAAAATTGAGAGAAATTTCCCGCTTCCTGTTGGTGCCGTCATTACCCCCTATCTCCTCCAAGATGGCCCTTTTTCCAATCTTGGTTCCTCCACCTCGCGATTTAACCCGCTCCTCCTATACTCTTTTTCTTTTTCCCCTATTGTGAAAACGTGAAATCTTGCGACGTGAAAAAATTGCATAATGTAAGCACACTTCGTAATCTATATGGCGTTACATGAAAATATATGCACACGTTCACAGTACATAACCCTTCCTAATGTAAATTATTTTCTAGGTGAATCCAATTTAAAATAATTGCAATAAGTTAGGAATGAAGATGAAGGATTAAATCCAATTAATTTTCAGATGAAATTCCGGCAATGAAAAAATCCTTTGTGGTTTTATGTCGATCTCTTAATCATTAAATTACTGAAATGACGTATGTAAAGCATCATTTCGTTTAATTCTCAACGTGGACTGTAAAAGACATCAACATAAATATTAAGCATAATTTTATTTAATCGACATCGATTAAATTTCTCAACACCTGTCAATACCATCCTAACGATGAAAAAATCCTCGCGGTGTCTGCGGCGAAGGAAATCTTAAAAAATATATATTACAAAATAAGCTTGGATATCTATCAGTTTCGTCAATGAAATGGGCGCAATTGGTATCGTTATAATATATTAACCCTTTGCGATCGGGAAATCTCTCTAATGGGATTACCAGCTAGTCGGAGAAAATTTGGCTAATCAGATTTTTTGATTTTCTACGCATAAATTACAAAAAGTTGTTTCACTATCATTAATGACACCATGCCGCCAGGGTGGCGGCGCCGACTTGTACGACGACTTGCGAATGCCGCCGCTGTGGTGGCATCGACCGCAAAGGGTTAATTACGTTGTAATAAAAAGAGTACATACACGATGGCATTTTCTGGCAATAATAAAGCTTTTCTCTTATTTGACAGCGAGCACTGAAAGCGGTGTCGCGCTAGGCCGAGGAATGGAGACCGCGTGGCAGTGGGAGCAGCGAAAGCACTGCCATATCATTCTGCCAAAACCTGCGTCGAACTCGAGGGACTCAAAGGGAGCCAGGGGCCAGGGTACAGGTGAGCCCGACTAAATCCACCTATGTGTTCATGATGAACTATTACGTTCATCCTGAAACAGGCGATCGAGCTGGCGAACATATCCTACTCTTTCGAAAATTAATTGACAGCCATAATAAAGGATTTTATTTCCTCCAGCCAATGTGAGACGCTTGAAAATGGTGAGAAAATGTGCAGCTACACGTATGACTAACTGCCGCAACAGAACTTGTAATTGCGGTTGCAATATTCCTTCCTGGCGAAAACAAAAACCGTGTATGGCTCATTTCGAATTCCTACATTCATTTACTGTTACCGGAAATTTGTTTGCTGATAAAACAATACTTCTTTCTAAAGGAAAATCCTCCGTGGTTAAATTTACATCTGGCACAATTTCATTGTCGTTAGAGTAATTATTACTGCAGTTAGAATAAAATTTATTTATCAAGTTCCGATTCGGCGACCCCAAAAACCGTGAGATTCGCGTTTTCATGATAACCTATTTGAAATTGTTTATCCGTCGTATTGCACATGGGATTTTGAATTTTGAAGTTCTGTTATCAGATATAAATCCCGTGAATCCAAGGGCCCGAAGATGCTCAATATTTTAATAATTGGAATAGGGTAATCCCCCCCGAATTTTTTAGGTGTTCGTATACGGTCATCCACCCTCGTGGCATGACTTTTCTTTCCACTGTATGCAGATTATCCACAGTGAAAGGGTTAAGGGAAACTTTTATTCTCAAACACCCTGAAAGGAACATGAAATAAAGTTACTATCATGTGGATGCTTTTCGCTTGGTAATTTCTATATCAGCGATGATAGTAATTATATCGATCGGAGGAATGGCAGAGAGGTTCATTGCATAGCCTGTCCGTTCCTCCCTTAATGTCCTCTGGACATTCAGACACGATTACTAAAAGCAAAACCAATCGTTTCCGTATCTCGCCGAGTAGAGACGCATAGAGTGGGAGCTCTTTACCTTACTTCATGAATACTCCTAACGTTTAACCCTTTCGATGTGGCAATGCCTTCCACCATACGGAGTAGCAAATACAACGCTACATTTCGGACAGGTCATCATAATGAAAAAGTTAAAAGATTTCAAAAAACGAGATCAAAAGTTAGACCAAAGTTACGAATCGGTGTTAAATTTCAACGGGTGGTCCCAGCCACCCATAGGATAGCGATGGGTGACCGTAGTCATCTGTGGTATCGAAAGGGTTAATCGGCCATTTCGAAAGCAGGACGTATACGCAGGGAGGGTTTATATATTAATAAGGACGCAACGACTGTCCCAGGACGAAGGAGGGACGAGCGTCCGTTGCAGAAGAGCGGAAGTGGCTCGGAGAGGACTCTCTGCTGAGGAGGTCCTCCCCCGGATCTGAGGCGACCTCGAGGAGGATCCTTGCCCTCGATCGTCCAGGAGACTTGGAAGAAGAGGCGTCATGGGCCCCGTACCCTTATCCCTATCCCTCTGAGCGATGCAAGTAGTTAGGGCCGAGGCCCTGCTAGTGAGCATGTGGCTCACTAGAGAATGAAGAAGCAAAACGTCCGGACCCTAACGTTGATCGTCTGCACGTTCACCTACCTCCTCGTCGGCGCTGCCATATTCGACGTACTCGAGTCCGAGACGGAGAAACGACGAAAGGAAGCTTTGGATGGTAAATAACGACACCCTGACACGGAAGGAAGCAACCCTAGTAGCCTAGAACAATTCCTAAATATTTCTTTGTAATCTTTGCTAAATGTCTCAAGCGACAGATTTTTTTTTAAGACTTGCAGATTTCATTCGATGTCTGAAATATTTCTTAAAAATCTCGATGACATATTTAGTTCCAATAATTTATAAACACGTATAGAAATTATATCTTTTAATTTATGAACACGTAATAATACATTTTTTACTTCACCACTATTATCGGACACTTCGTTTTGTATCAAAAGACACGAGAAATTTCGGTAATATTCTCGTTCCGCTATTTCATTATGGGAGCAAAACGTGTGATTTTGATTTTATATATTTTTGAAACGTTTACAACGTATTCGGCAGATAACATTTGAAGAAATATTTGTATTAAAATGAAACGAAATGTTTCGTACATCTGGTAGAAAAATATTATGAAAACACATGGAGCTAATATTATATTAATATTATAGGGATAATCTTCTAAAGTAAACGTTTTGAAAATATTTCAAATGTAGGATATTCGTTAAATATATAGAAAATATAGGACAGATATTTCGTGCAACTAGGGAAAAGGGAAGTCGGTCCAGCTTGTAACAAAACGCATAGGGACTTCTTCCACTGAATGAAATGGCGATACCAGGCTGCGCCGCCTTATCGAATCTTCTGTATAAGATATCGAGCAAGTTCGATTTTTCTGGGGAAAGTCCCTGCATCGGAAAATTTACACACACCTGCTCTTCCTTGCCGGCGAAGTGCATCCGAGTACTCCTCCGAATAAGAGCGTATAAACTCGGTTACAACTCCGGGAATATTGGATCGGTTATGGCGTTGACGTACTCGGTTTCGATAGCTGATTTCAAGATACATCCAGGAAGAGGCAGAGTCTCCTCTCAATCGGGATTTTTTTTTATCGAACTCGAAGAATTGTAGGAGAGACCCAGGTCAATTGTAACACGGGCCAGTTGTAACAAACGTTATGAATTATTTATTAAAACTGGAAAAACCGCGGTGAAGCGGTAGGAGCTTTCCGTAGATACTACGAATACCTCGCCAATGGTTTCGCGTTTCCAAAATCAAATGTTCACTTGTTATTTTCATTTCTCGTGACACGGCACAAGTTAGTAATACTTTAGATGACTTACTAATTTCTTAATTATTTATTAAAATTGGAAAACCCGCGGTGATACGGTAGGAGCTTTCCGTAGATACTACGAATACCTCGCCAGTGGTTTCGCGTTTCTCAAATCAGCCGTTCACTTGTTATTTTCATTTCTCGTGACACAGCATAAGTTAGTAATACTTTAGATGACTTACTAATTTCCTGAACGTGCATTCCGAATTGTCCACCGTAACCCCCGAATGCATAAGTCATGCGCATGCTGTTCTGTCCATCGGTCGTGCCGATTCCCCAATCTATTCCCGACATCTTCGAAGCGTTACGACAATTGCTTTACAAATTGAATAACCAGAGCCGAGAGGATTTCGCGAGTAGTTAGATGGAGCTAAAATCGGTCAGGCATTCCTCTCCTATGTCGACGGCGATTCGGAATTGCCGTTTATTGACGTTGATGCGGGGAAAGCGTTAAATTGAAACTGCCGATAGCGGAACCGCTTTTCGCGCCTCGAATCGATACCGGATGCGCCGAAGAGGCAACCCCCCGTTCCTTCCCTTCCTGATAAGCCTCGGCTATTATCATCGCCTGTAACAGTGGTCGTAACGACGCTCACCGCAAGACGGTACACCACGGTAACAAGTATTCCCGAAGATAGTTTCAATGAAGCCGATCATGTCCCCGATAGACGCGAGTTCTTGCCCAGACGGCCGCTCCGAATTCGCTTGGACCAAAAACGAAGACTGAATTTCCCAGCTAAATAATCCATCGATCGCTCTCGCCAAAGGAGTCCTAAACTCGATTTGGACAAAGTTAAAAGCGTCGCGACGCTTCGATAATTCACAAAATCCCCGCTGGCCCGATCGATGGTCATCCGAGGCATTTTCGGCTCACCTCAATGCTCAATCTAAAAAATGCTCCAATTCTACGTTACATTTAGTAAAGAAATAGGTGGAATTTTTTTTTCCGATGAATTAACAAGTTTTTATACTAAACTTTTAGGGGAAAGATTGTCATGTTTCTTCAAATGTTCACCGTATTCTTGAAAGAGACCTACTTTAAAGAATCCCTACCTCCATATATTTCTTCAGTAAATGTCATACATATACAATGTTCTTTTTTTTTTCTTTTCTTGTTCTCGGTACTTCTGCTTTGCAGATATCATATGAAAGTGTATTTCATGTACTTCAATAGATGTGCCATAAATGCTCATTAGCAGATAGTTCATTTTATTCGTTATTTTCTGAAGAATCCTCAAACATAATTTCTTTTTTATTACTCAAAGTGGTGCAACCTCTTAACGTAAAGTAAAAATTAAATTTATTTGCGATTACTAAATCATGTTTTCAATCACGTTTCTATTAGATTTTTCTTTTTTTTTTTTTTAATCCGAGTATTTCTGTTCAGGCAGCTTAAAAGAACGATCTTCCGTCCTTTCTTCCGAGGCTTCAACTCTCTTTCAGTGTAATTGTATTACTAATTGTCGGTTTGCACTCCGAGTAAAGGAATCAGCAGATTAATCGCAGCTATTTTTGACTATAATAAAGAACTAGAGGTAAATACAATTTCCTCGCTTTATTTAAAACGTCTCACCATCGACCTCCTTTTAACTGAAAGGCTGATGGGATTTTTCTCGTAGCGCGATGTCGCGCTCTTTTCAGGCATTGTATGTCTTCTACGGTTTGCATATTAATGCCCTCCGGCGTTGAATTATCGCGAGATCTCGTACTAATGAAAGCCCTTCGTCTTCCAGCCATTGAGAAAATGGTAATACGCAAGTACAACATTAGCGAAGACGACTTCAAGATCATGGAAACGGTGGTGCTCAAGACGGAACCACACAAGGCTGGCCAGCAATGGAAATTCGCCGGAGCTTTTTATTACGCGACCACGGTGCTCACTACTATTGGTAATGTTTGCTTTCTCTAAATCTAGCTTTTTTCCATTCCTATCCTGAGAAAGCATAACATTAAAAGCCACTACAATTTGTTCAGTTATTCTCGAGGGGGTATTCATTCAGGAAATTATGGATTTTAACGCTTGAAATCGCAAGCAGAAATCACTGGAAATCGCCAAAAACATTGCCACAATTTTAAGTCCCTTCTCCCAATATTATTGTTTATCATACGAAATCAGAGGCAGTCGACTCACAAAGGAAATCGTTTTCACTGATTTTCAAGCGAATAGCCCCTCGGTTATTCTTTTTTTTTTTCTTTTTTCGTAATTGTATCATATTATTATACTTTTAGGGACCAGCGCCTATTTTCACTGTTCGTATTGATAATTGATAATGGCGTGAATGGCCCGGGCGAAACGAGTTCACAGATTTTATCTATTGTTCTATTTGAAATTTGTTTTGAAATGGTTCAATAGCAATTTATCACAGTTTCTTCACGGAAGTACGGTCATCCCAAACGTGAGAAGATCCCGGATGCTTTTATTTGGGCATAGATTCGCCGTTAATGACGATTTGGGTAGTAACAGAATCTGTAAATTTTTATTGTATCTCGATTTTTTTATGATTTGGATAATCATTCCGTTCATCCGTTAGTTATCTATCGTATTGGACAAATTATTTTCCATTTTGTCGAAGAGAAGTGACCTTTTTTTATTTATTTTTTTTTTTTGTGAACTCCTGTCGCCTTTTAGCAGGTAATAGTAGGAAGGTTCGGCATCATCTTAAAGTCTTTCTTTTTTAACGGAAGTAAAACATGTCGAAATGTCCTCAGGCTATGGACACTCCACGCCGAACACCATAAGCGGAAAACTCTTCACGATGTTCTACGCCATCGTGGGGATTCCGATGGGCCTCGTGATGTTCCAGAGCATAGGAGAACGTTTGAACAAGTTCTCATCCGTCGTTATACAGAATGTGAAACGTCTGCTGAACTGCAAAGATGTTCAGGTAAAACGACTGGTCTCTCGGCGCCAATTTCCTACGAAGTCTCCTGAAGAAGTCGACAAGTTCTACCCTAAGACGCGCTCCTTCTTTGACACCCTCGATCCCTATTCAATTAGCATAGCGACTTTAAATTGACTCTATTTTGTCCTCTTATAAAATCCTAACAACTGTTCCATAAAACTTCTCCACTTTTTCCAAGTGTAAATATCGTTGATTCCTTATAAACAATTTAGGGGAGACCGGGGCAAATTGATCAACTTTTTCGGTAATGCTTAATTCCGAGCAAGATAATGAGAATTTTCGACGATATACATCGAAACGTAGGGCATACATTTATTAGGTACATTAATTGCAGTCCATGATTCTTCAATTTTTTGCAAATAATTAAAGAAAAAAGTTATTTATGCACGGTTGATTAACTTGCCCCATACCTGGAGGGAATTGAAATTGGGACCCCCTACACTGAGGAAAGTTTGCATGCGTGAATGCGTTTCTCATAGAAGCGGCCATCCCCTTAGTAATCGATCTTTACCGAGAGAAACCCAAACTGTTATCCACCCGAGGAAGGAAGAGTTTCTTGAAAGCGAAACTTTCCGTAAGGATATTATCAAGACGAAGTAAAACTAGTCTTCGGATGGGAGAAAATCATCTGCAAATCGTTCCGAAGATTAGGAGAAGGACGAGGGAATTCTAGACGTCCGAGGAGGGGTTCTTGCGAGCGAAAACAAAAGCAAGGATGCTCGCAAGACAAAAGTAATCTCGGTCTCGGGCGTGAAAAGAAAACTATCGGAATCACTCAAACCTTTTCGATGAATGAAGGCTCGAATCTTCGTAACTGCATGTTGGACGTTGATGTCGATTCAACTTGCCGGCTTCTGTCGCAGCTTTTCACTTGAGCACTAAAAAATCACTAGCACTCTCGGAAAAAAAAAAAAATGTACTCGTCAAACGCGAACCGCGTCCGAGGACTCTCCCCGGAAGACTGAAAACTCAGGACGAATTAAGAAAGGACCCTGGCCATGCCTTCTCGTTTTCGGTCGAAAAAACCCAAACAGAGAATGGCCGAGGTACAGCTTAGTGCTCTGTAAACAAATACAGAGAGAGATACAGATAAGCAGATAAGAAGAGAAAAGGTGCGGCGTAGCAGAGAAACAATATCTAGTTCCATACACCATCACATTTTGTACTTCCTCCCCATCACCATATTCTTCATCGTGACGCTTTTTCGTGTCGCGAATTAGGCTTACCCCCTGCCAAAAGAAGTTTCACTTAAAAGGATCAGAGAAAATGCACCAAATTAATATTCAATCAAGATTAATCAATTTCTGAGCGAAAGGGAAAGTTCATTCGCATGTTTCTTCCAACACTCGTTGTTCTCGATCGGTTATACGCTGAAAATTGTTGTCCCCTTGAGGACCTGCAAAATCGGCGGAGTGGTGAGCGCCCTTAAGGTGATGTGAAAGTGGCGTCGAAGAGATATTGTTTATAAAACTTTTCTCCCAACTCGGTTTACCGAATAGTTTGAAACTTTACAATGTGAATAGGGAGACTATAAGGAAGGTCCTGAAACTCATGGAATTTCAATTCTTTTCAAATTTGTTTATAGGTATTTTAAAAATAGTTTATAAAAAATGAAATTTCGCCAGTTTCAGGACCTACCTTAGGGTCTCCATAATCACGTTTTAAGTATGAAAAGATTTGAGACACCCAGTTCGTAGAAAAGTTTTATGAACGATTGAGCTTTCGGATGCCACTTTCACATCCCCTTAACGGCACGGAGAGTCGCGGGGGAATGATTCCCGAAAAAGCACGGCGAATAGGAAGGGGAAGGGGTCGATAAGGTCTGTTTTTCTTCCAGGCCTCGGAGACCAATCTAATTTGCGTGGTGACGACCCTGTCGAGCTTAACCATCGCCGGGGGAGCCGCGGCGTTCTCCAAGTACGAGGGCTGGTCCTACTTCGACTCCGTGTACTACTGCTTCATCACCTTGACCACCATTGGATTCGGCGACATGGTCGCTCTTCAGAAGGACAATGCGTTGAACAACAAGCCAGAATACGTAATGTTCGCTCTGATATTCATCCTCTTCGGGCTGGCCATCGTGGCGGCTTCGCTGAATCTCCTCGTCTTGCGATTCGTCACGATGAACACGGAGGATGAAAGGCGGGACGAAGCGGAAGCTCTACAAGTAAGTGTCGTTCATGAACCGATCAAAAGTTCAGTTAAATTGATATGAAAGACACTCCGAAATTTAATCGACGTCGGTAAAATAAAATTCATCTACACCCTTTTTGGTGGAAATGCAGTTTTATATAAACATATAAAAAAAAAATATGAGGATATCCAATCTATATCAATCCTATCCAACGAATGTTTAATTTACATTTGCTTTTCAATATTTAAAATAGAAATGAATTCCAGCATATGCAAATTATTATTGGCTACATGCTGGCCAATGTTCACACAATGGACCAATATTCGATATTGCTCGATATTGGATTGCAAATGTCAGAGTGAAATTGATGAAAGAATATGGAATATAATATATAACTAGAGTATCATATTGAATTTTCATCATATTGCCATTATCAAGTGCATATATAAATAGCAGCTTAGAAGCAATATAGTCTTTCCGTGGCAATGCAATATACTGGCTTTAAAACATGAAATTTGCAATAACTTCAACATTGAAACGATATATGTAAACAAGGACTGCGACATACAATATCCAACAAATGTTTAATTTACATTTGCTTTTCAATATTTAAAATAGAAATGAATTCCAACATATGCAAATTATTATCGGCTACATGTTGGCCAATGTTCACACAATAGATAAATATTCCGCCATGTTGCGTTCTACATGGGATAGGACGCTCGATAAGTACCATGATTGAAATTCCTTTTCTCTTTGCCAAAGGCTGCCCAGGGTGCGGTTCGCCTGGAAGGCGACGTGATCACGGCAAACGGCTCGATACTGTCAGGCCAGGTCGGCAACCACGGCGAGACGATATCGCTGGACGACAACGCGTCGGTCTGCAGCTGCAGGTGCAGCGGACTCTACAAGAGGCGGCGGAGGCCGCGATTTACGGTGCGCCGTTCCCCGGGGAAGATCTCCCACCTGCTGCCGATGCAGCCTCTGCCAGCCCTTAACGTGACCGAGCTGCATCTGCCACCCTCGACGCCGCTGCTGCAGCTCCCGTTGCACCTGCACAGAGCCAGCATTTGACGACACCCGTCCACCAGGACGCTGCCTTCTTTGGCCCTCGAGTTGCAGCACCAATCGCGCCGCTCCTCCGTCTGAAGGAGCCGCGAATACGCCCTCGAGGGCCTCGAAGGCGTCGAACTTCGGCGTCCTGATGGCCGGCCATTCGATCACGTTCAGAATCGCGACGTCGCACCGGAATCGCCTCGAGAATTAAGCTACAGCTAGGCTACGGTCGGTCGGAACACTAGGATCGATCCAGACCAGATCAGACCAGATCGGACCGATGAGCAAAGAGTCTCAGGTGTGCCTCATCGAATTTCTTGCTTCCGACATGTTTTCCAGCGACATGTCGCATCGAGCCGGAAGACACGTGCCCTTTTTATACGTGCTTATTCCCGAGATTAACAACCAACATCAATGGTCACCTGAACGTTGACGAAGTTGACGAGAACGACAAAGTCGGCGAGGTCCACGTGGAATACTTTCGCTGAAACACGCATATTACTTCCTAGCGGGGTTGAGCAGCGTTAATTAGTTTGGAAATTGAATTACGTGTTTAATTGCAGATTACATTTTAATTACGTGACTGAAGGAAATCCGATTGAATAATGATTTGGAAGTGATTCGACATAGGTGACCAATTACATGTTTCGTTAGCGAGCGAAAGGAAGTTTTAATCGTGTACTTAATTGGAATTGGTTAAAAGTGAAGTATCAAATAGTATTTCGGTATATGGGAGAGATCAACTACAAATTATATCTTTTAATTGGTTTACAGGAGGCCAATTACCGATTTCATTCTGAATTTGGAATCGAGTTGAAATTTAATGATCGATTAATTGTTTCATTTCTAGTTGATAATCAACGTTGACTCGCGATTGTGTGTTACTCCTCCGCAGCAAACTTAAATTCTATATTGAACTTCATATTAGACGAGGTAGAAATTTCTTACTAATAAATGACATTACGTTAGGAATTAAAGATCTAATTAGTAATTTATTCCCAATGGATTAGAAATTAAAAGTGTTACTGCCAATTGATTTTCTGTAAATTACAAACCAAGGATGCAATCGAGTTTCCGTCAATTGCGTATTAAAAATGTAATCAGTAATTAAATAGTTGTCAATATCAATTACGCCGATCTCTGCTTCTTGTAGACTTTGTCCTTATCAAATCGGACCAGATCAGAAATTCACAAAGTGTAGCTACGTCTATAAGAAGCAATGCATCTGTTTCAGTCGGACATGTCTTGTCTGATCCGAATTCATACAATTGGCTGTAATGTGGCCATAGCTTTATCTTGCGTTATCTCGAGGCGACGCCACCATCGGCGACTTTGGTAGATGTCCTTTTGGGAGATGTAAGACTGCCAGAGAGTTCTTCGGGTTCTTAAGGGTCTTCTTTGTTCCATTTTGTGCTGCCGGAGTCCATGTTTGGAGCTCGTCACTTCTTAGGCGTTTCATTATCAGCAGGAAAGGGAGCATCCGTTAAATCGCTCTCCTCGACTTTAAGAAGCACTCGTTGTAATTGGAGTAATGACGCAAAATCAGATCTGCCGCATCTCGCGAACCGTAGAACAAAAACGAAGGAATTCTCTTAACGTTCATCTAATTATCCGCATCCGAAAGAGCCGTGGTTAATCCTTAAACGGAAATTGGGTGATTTCGAATCAACGCAATCAGATCATAAATGTATTTATCCCAAGTACCTACAAATTAAATATGGTAAAGTGCCAAATTGCATATGCAAAGTACACATTAATGGCGTAATGATATTGGATCAAAATGAGCCAATTTAATTGTCTTTCTTTTACTGTATATAAATTTGTAAATTTAAGGGTCAATCCTTTTTCAAGCGCTTCGATGTTTTATCTCTTGGGTATGAAATCGTAAGTTGGGCAAAAAAAAAGAAAATCCCCGAGACGAAATGAAGCTATTTTGCGATGCCACGACGAGGCAGCTTATTAAAAAGGGAGAAGTCAATTACGCCCCTCATATTTCTTTCATTCCTTTTTCTTTCTCTCTTTTGAATTCCTGCTGTCGTCAAGTACCCGCAAAAAGATTCCACCGGTTTGGGCAGACGGGACTCTTAAAGCTAAAGTTCCCGGAGCTTCCTAGCAGAGTAATTAATCCTTATGCCAATAGAATCTCCTTTTACACGAATGTATGAGAAACGGTGCCAACGATGGGATCCTCGTCTGAAGGAAGATAGGATGATCAACGATAATTACAATCCACTTTCGTTTTAATCTACACGCGGCTAGGAGCTAGCAGGAGATGAACCTTCACCAGTGGATTCATCTTTATTTTTGTGATACATGAGAGTTCATCGAATCCTCTTCTACGATAAAGAGATATACATGTATAGAAAGAGGGAAAAAGAAGGAAATGCAGATGTAGCGCTCAGTCCTCCGAAATCGAGCTTTAACGTAGATTCATGGACGAAAGGATCCCATAATAATTTCACCAGGTCCTCGTATTTCATAAATTGCCAAATGGAACCCCGGATGCGGAAGTATAGACACATCCGGATTTACGTAAAGTCCTCCGGGACTTTTGAAGGATTCCAACGGTGACTTTTTACCACTTAGGCTTCCGGGCGGGACTTCCTACCATTCTTGAAAGCTATAACAAGGAACTGCCCAGAAATATTAACTAGAAGGATACCTCTTAACTAATAAAATTGTAAAATTTACCGAACATATTGGGTATGGCTAAACAGTCCCGCGACAATTTATATTTTCATTTCTTTCAAATCTTCTCGAAGAACTCGGGGCGTCGAGAAGCTGCCCGATGAGCGCAGATATAAATAAAGGCGAATATGATATAATATCATTGACCGATGTTGAAGTTCAACAGATGATAATAATTGTGTCGATGTCGCGAGACTTTTAGCCAAGCCAATATAATGTTTTAACGAGTTCTAAGGGAATTTCACGTGGTAGGCCGATGGTAGGACGCAGCGCGCCATTTTGTTCTTCTTGGTAACTAAGGACGCGCATAAAGGGTTTGGAGGAAATATCGATGAATCGGAGGCCCCTTGGCCGAAAGTTCCGGCCAGTTTTTTCCCGTAAACTTGGAAAATCTAAGGAACTACGGCTTCGATTAACCAAGTGTGCGAAAAGTCACCTGGGAATCTCCTCGCGTTACGCTTCCAGATTTCTCCCCAAAACGACGCGATTCTACCGAAGATCCTCGAAGATGGCGGGAAACGACGCCGTCGCGTTTCCGGTACGGTAGGAAATTGATATATTAGACGCAATCGCGATTCCACGATGAACTGACCTTGAAAATCGTGTACAAAATGGTATGCAAGTGACCATGTGTTCCGTAGAAAGGGTGCGTGAGGAAAGAACGAGCATGCGTGCGTGAACGGGAGAAAGAGAGAGAGAGAATTAAAGAGATTATACCTATACATCCACACTGCTAAGGAGAAGAAAGAACACTTTTTCATTAACGATATATTTTACAATTTGTACATACGAACTATAGATGCATACGCGTATAGGCCGATCCTTCGTTTCGGAGCGAATGGAAACTATGACTATCGAACTCGGATGTAATAGTTGCGTTACGAAGGGCGAAATCGTCTTGGGAAAGGGAGTAGCTACTTAAGTTCCGACCATTGCGTCGTTTTTGCACTTGCACGATTGTAAATTACGCAGTTACACTATGCAACGCACCACACTATATAGATATCTCGAGAGGTACGAAGGATCGTCCTGTGCGAAGATAGGAATACGACTCGAGACGTTCCAATTTACAATGTGCACAATATATAGATATATACATATATAAATAAACCAGGTGAGACATTTACCTTGAGACACTGAGACATACATATATGACAAGCGAAGCGTTTTAGAGAATAAAATGTCTAATAAATGTTCCACGGAGAATATAATAATAGTATTCATTGTTTATTCCAAGTTCATTTTTCGGGTAATATCAAGATCAGCTTTAGTTGTTTAAATGGGCACCCCATGTTGTTATTCCGTTGTACGGAATAAGGGAAGGTAATAACACTTTTTTATACGGCTTCCATTTTTCAAGACAATAATAAAAATACTGTCAAGAATATCCCACTCCGAGTTGCCTTCTCCAATAGACCCGATTAACTATTAACATCAATAAGCCTTTGTAAGGAATTGATCGTCTTCCTCATTTTCAACAATTATTCAAAATGCCGACCTCTAACTTCAATGCATTTCTTAATACGCATTATGAGAAAATCTCGACATTGCATTTATTAATGGGATGGAAGTTTCTTGATATTATGGGTATCATTATCGCAGAAAAATTGGAGCCGTTCTGCAACACGAAGATGAACTTGAAACAATGGATGAACATTATCGTTGAACATCTCCCTCGGAAAGAGACTTTCATTTGACTTGTTTTTTCTCTTCTGAAATGCTTCATTCGCCACGTAAATTGATTTCTCGAGGGAAATGGCTCACCTGGTAAACAAGGTGTCGACTCGATAAAAAAAAAAAAGAAGATCCGCAGTTCCATTTAACTGTTCCATCGCTCCCCGAAAGGGCCGCCAACTCGAGGATTCACCATTTTTTCTTCCTGGAGATCGTGCACATTGTGTCTGATATATATATATACATATATATATTCGTTTACCATTCTTTTACTCAAGGTAGATATTCCGATAGGAAGACTTCGACAGGGCTCGCTGTATGCCCGCGCAAGTACACGATATATTATATATATATATGTATAATGTATGTGAGAACGCGCGAAAGGGATCCACGCTCTCGATTTTCCATTTCTAACATTTTAAGAAGATTCGGATCGTTAACGAGCATAGTGGGCGTACAATTATTAAAACGTGCGTATGCCTAGATGCAGCCTTGTGGACACGACAAGATGCGCCGAATTTTTCTTTTTTCTATTATTAATAACTTTATTGCAATCCGTTTACTCTTAAGGGTCCGTTTAATGTGCGCAGGACGTTCACTTAAACGTTTCGATATTTTTAGCCCACTAAGAAGGCTCGAATGCAATTATTCGACATTTTCAATGTTTCAATGTGATAATGACGATTTTTTTTTCATCTGATACTGGTTTTTCCTTTTTTTTTTTCAGTACGAGCCCTGTTTTCCCAGGAGTAATAATTTTTCTGTAAATCGTAATTCTATTCTGTTCACGTGGTATCTGATTTATCTTGAATTCCGTAAAGAGGAATATATTTTTATCTTACATTGAGGAAAAAAAAAGTCGCTTTCTAGACAAAAAGAGAAACTCTTGTATCTATTTTTACTGGATATTATCAAGGAAAAATCATGTATTCTCTGGAATTAAATCGCTTTAGTCTAGTTTCCTTATCGAGGTGTCACTAGCAGTGAAAAAAATGAATTTCCTAATGTAGACTGCCCGATAAGAATATGATTAAAAATTATCGGTTTGACGTAAAAGTGACGATGTAAATTTTTATTTCGTTCACATAGCATATTATTATTAATATCGAATTCCGGAAAAAGGAACGTAATTCTAGTTTGTTTAATTCCTTCCAGTTCCAGCCTTCTTACCGGAAGAACATTTATAGGAAACTCGAAAGTTTCAATGTTAAAGGAGTACATATGTATATTTCTAAGGATTGATTTGGAATCGGCGAAATCCTCTTTCGTGTCCACAATGATCTTCGAGAAGTCCTCGGAATCGCTTTGCCAAAGACATTAAAAAATTGTCGGCATTCCGAGGGCTTACGCAAGCCCACGGTGCAAATTAGATGTGCATTTCACTTTATCGATACCTTACTCTCTTTAACGAAAAGATGATACTGGTTATCCCTTTATTGCCAGGAGATGATTAACGAAGCGGAGTTACTCTGTAATATACTAGGATAAGCCGATAACGGCAACGGTCGTAACGATCGAGAGGGATTTCTACGATAATTAATAACGAAATTGCATTATCCCGATGCCGAGAGATAGACCGTGCGATTGAGACGATTATCACTTATCCGTTTCCATATCTTCCCGCGTGCATAAATATTACGTTAGTTCGGTTAAGACGTTGCTACAGTTTATGAACAGTTGTTTAATTATTCCCATAGCGCGAATGCATTAATCCTAGGGAGAAATTGTCATTACCACTTATGTATAAAGATTTCAGGGGCTTAGCTAATTCGGCGAAGTTTCTCTCTCGCTATACTTCCCACTCTGCATATTGTATGCTTATGCGTGAAATACTTTATACGCTAATGTAAAAAGTTTACACAGCTCCCTATTTATGCTAAGGAAGCTGATTATTAGGGTAAAGATGAAAATACTTTGGTAAGACTGTATAGTACCGGTTTATACAGGCTTATGGCGAAGGATGGACGAGAAGTAGAAGATTAGGAAACTTTGATACCGACCGAGGCTCGGATCGAAACTCCGAGTTTCGGAGCGCAAGCAGAGATGGCGCCTCGATGCACTGTCGATTTACTTTCTTCCTAATGACATTTCGTTCCCAGTCTCGAAGGACGGTGTCCAAAAATTAACGTCATTTTCTATATTCTTCGTATTCCTAGGAATTAACGTCGCGAAACTTGAGCCTTAAGGCTTTACGGAAGACTTCTTTACTCCGCTTATTACTTCTACGAGGCATACGAAACAACTGTTCAAAAAACGTACAACGCCCTTCGACGTCACTTTGTCGCAATTGGCGTAGAAGGAATTTCGAAAGATTTACAATTAAAATGCACATTTCACGTTGGAAAAATTCGAGGAAACCCCACCATACCGATTAGGTTGTCCAGGAAATTATTGCGGTCTTTGCTGTTTAAGATGATATGTTTTGTTTTTTAATAAAGTTGTTTTTCCTTCCCGTTCACGTAACATACCATTTTAATACGCCGACTTTGTTCTACATTTTGATAACTTTGGGTTTAACATATTAATTTTTTTTCATTCCGTTAATGGCTGCAGATCGTCCGAAACGCATTTACTACGCAGTACTGCGAGCGACAACAATCGTCCTAAGTTCCATAACATGTTTTTTATTGTAATTTTGAACTCGTAGAAAAAAGTCCCCCGAATTTGCATCTTTCCCATATTTAATTAAAGTCTAAATTAGACAGGGATTAATATTTAAAATACAACCGTTAAGAAAAAATGTAGAGCAAAGTATACGCTTAGAGAACAGTACACAAGGAAGGAGAAACAACATCATACGAATATAAAATCGGAATAACTTTCTGGGCAAGCTAATATTCCGAGGTTTCGCGATTAAGGGACATCTTTTGCAATATCAATAACGCGCTTCAGCTTTCCTTGGCTTCGAGAGCTTACGATTAGAGGAGGAAGAATACAAGAACACAAGAACTGCCCATTGTGAGAAAAGTCTAAAAATCTACCGGTATATATATAAATATGGCTATAACGTTAATCAGAGTGAAATCCAGGAGGGAATTAACAATAATATATGTAACGACAGCGAATCAACGGTACGCTCGTCGTAACGTCACTTTGTTATTAATTGTACGATAATTGTAATATAGCTTCCAACCAAAGTATTAAAAATGCCGGTACAGGGTGTCCAGGGACTCTCGATTCTGCCGACTTAAAACGGATCTGGCTTTCGGGGTGCCCTGTACTTGCGATCGATCCTGTATAAAAGATTAATGCTTTATTAAGACTCGCGGTATAGCGTTACGTTATATTCCATTGTTGATCGATGTTTTATCGTTTAGCTGACTTCAAATTTGTCGACATGGCGTATCGATGTGGAACGTAATCACGGAGAAATCTCGACCAACGCTAGCTTTTTCCAGGGTCGAAAAGCCAAAAAGAAAGGGACGACGAACGATTGGCTCGGAAATTCATCCAATCATTTATTGGCCTTCCAAATCTCTGAGCGGCGAAGACAGAAGATACTACTTTTTACATTTTTCTTTTTTTTTCCCCCGGGGCGAATCGAAGTGGAATTACGAGGACGCTTTAAAAGTGTTTATAAAACAGATATTGGTACGTAATAATAACAATGGGAAATTTTTTTATAATCTTTATAGTGGCAGTAACAATATACTGCAGATGAAAATACTTTGCTTACGTAGTTGGTTTATAATTTCATTTCAAAAATAATGACTAAAATAATCTCAAATAAATGGTCCCAGTGTCGAAGGAACGTTTCTTCCAATGTATTCGAGTTTACTTGAGTAAAATAATTATTCTTCGAATTATGAAAATACTTTCGTGGTACTATTCGAAGAGATCTTTCTCCCAGTGTATGTACTCTCTTAACGGCACGCAATCCTCGTTTATTAATTTTCCCCTTGTCTTTACAAGGTCGATACAGAGACCATGAATCGAGGTGACAATTAAGCTTGACATTTGGAAGGGAGTTTTGGTAAGATCTTCTGACTTTGCAAGCTCAACAATCGAGCGCCGAGACGTAGCTCGGAGAAGCGTCTCCCTCTAAGAGCCTTCGCGGGCGTTTCAACTTCCCGCATTTTTAACTTTGTATTAGTAGGTACAAGAGACACGATATTATATTATAAAGATACATAACACGAGTATAAACAATAATATTCGTAATAGTTGTAAAGTCACGAGGGAGCAGACGGAGGCGTACGAGAAAAGGAAGGAAAGAAAAAAAGACGAGGGAGAAGTAGAAGGGGAGGAGAACAAAAAGATAAAATTTTGCTATTATTGTTATAGTGTAACGATTATAGTTACGAATTTAACAGGTCAACTAATCGATTAATTAAACTACCATTCGAGCATCGAAATAACTTGCAGTTATATCGCGGTAATATTGTTTCGACGTCGCGCGGTACAGGAGAAAGAGTCAGCGGGATCCAAGGGAAAGATCGATCGGATCGATAGGACGTTCGGTTCCCGATCGCGAACCTCTTACACCGAATGATCCACGGAAATCGATCGCTCGTAGAGCAAGATGTACGAAGCTCATGTTTTTCCCCCGTATTATTACAAAAGACTGCAGCTAGACAGTCCGATCGGCACTCGGTCGAGTTCAAAGATTCGATAAAGCAAGGTCGGCCATATTGGATTTCGTAGAAGCGAGGAAATACCGTAAAATTCACCGGAGTTCTCCTACGGGAGATAAAATTTGCCAGCGAAAAATTATTCACGAAACGTCCCAGCCAATTTATGACAGATGACATTTCCAAACAAGATCTCTAACATATGTTGCAAACTATAATAATTCACTTTTAAGACGTGAAATTTATCAGTCTTACCACAATCTTATGTACCAAGAGCGTCTGAATTTTGGTGAACATTTTTAACAGGGTACACGTGAAAAATGTGGTCAAATAGATACGCTGTTGGGAATTTTTAGGGGTTTTCTCGCCCGCGGCGCTAAAATTCAAGATGGCCGACCTGTTAACGAAGCGCGCTTTCCGAGGACCGGCATTCCCGGGACTTTCCGAATGATCCGAATAATCCGAGCGGACTGCGCCGTTGGAACGAGATCACGTTCACCCCCGAGAACAATGAGATTTTAACGGGACGAAGCGATACGACATATCTATTATTTTCAATATACCGATACGCAGCCCTCGTGCGCGAGGACATCGGAACTCCCCCGAGGGCTTCCGCGGCCGTTAATAATCTCGGAGCGTCCGAGCTAATGGCGTCGCTGGAGCTCCAACGAAAGTTCGACTTTCGGCGAAAGTTCCACTTCCCGAAATCTGCCCGTTGACCCCGCCACACGTACACCGAACCTCCGATTGGAAATCGTCATTTATAAATTACTATCAACTTCCTAATTATATGCTGGTATATGATAATACATGTGTTCTGCCACAATAAAGCAGTTTTTTTTAAACTAATACTCACACGTTTCAATGATCCCGCCCTCAGGCAGGCGTAAGCGCGTTGTTTCCCAAGAAGAGTTCTGGACTCATTTCCGGAAGTCAAACCCTCCGATATATGTTATATGATTTACTCGAGGAAATAAAGAAGTTCATTCCTACGTCACGGCATTATTTAACTTTATCGTTAATGGAACTTTTATGTAATATTGCGGCTTTCCTCCGAGATGACTTCTTCTTTCCCATTTCTTTACTAATTAAGGTGATATCAAAGCCGCTGAGAAATTTCATCGACGTCGATTGAATAAAATTCATCTATACCCCTTTTGGTGGGAGTGCCGTTTCGTTATATATAATACTCAAATGGGAACATAACCTACCGCGACCCGTTACCGACAATTATATTTATATCGAAGTCTTTTACAGTCTACGCTGATAATTATACGAAATGAAGCGTTCTATATGTCATTCCGGTAAAATAATGATAAAAAGATGGATGTAAAACTGTCGAAATACCGTGAATTCATCATTCTAACGACTATATAGGACCAACCATAAGATGGGCCATTTGAAACCAGTCATTTTGACTAGTCTTGGTAATTTTAGTGTTAAGCCGACCATTGTAGGTGACTTTGTCGAAGCTCTACGTTATATGGCTTGAAACGAGAAAGTCGAGGAGCCGCCACTGGGCCCGTCGGTAAGTACGCCAATGCGCCGACTGTCTTCCCGAGACCGAAGAGTCGAGAAAGACGGAGAGATGGACGTGGCCCTCGTACGGCAGAATCTGCCGTCCCTTACCGAGATCGAGGTGTGGTCTTTTTTTATCAGCCAACTGCCTTCTTCCCCCTCCCCCCGAAATCGCTCTAGCCTCCGATATCATTATTATTATTCTAAAATAGCTTCCGTTAGAATTTCGCGAATTCGGATTTCCATCGATTAGTGGTAAAATAACGAATACGTTAGAAGAAAATACATTTTTTCGCATCGCTTTTACGGATTAATATTAAAACCGGTCATCGGAATGATATTCATGCCACATCTTTAGATTTTGTTGAATTTGAATGTCACATTGCTTGTCCTACGACTGTTCCGATGTGAGTGATAAATAATAATAAAAACGTACTTAACTTTCTCGACATTATTTTAAACATTTTACCTCCAATTTCCCATTAACCAAGCCGCGATCTTCAAGGTGATATAAATGTTGCCTCTCAGGCATGAAATTATTTATAAAACTTTTCTCCGAGCTAAGTGCACCGAATCGTTTGAAATTCTACCTAGTGAACCTGAAGTCTCTAAGAAAGGTTCATACACCCGTGAAATTTCATTTTTTTTACATTTTTTAATTTATCTCAGGCTAGAACCAAAATGGCATCATCGACATGTATTGTTGATATATTACGCAATTTGAAAGTTTAGAATCCAAAGGGAAGATTTTCAGGACTTAGACCCAACGGTTTAGAACACCATAGTAATCCCACATAACAAATGTCCGCCAATGTACATCGGCCAGAAGAATCGTTCTTACCACAGTCGATTAAATATCTCGTCGTCTTTCGTATCGCCTTAAGCGGTGGTCAGGAAGACGTCGCGGTATCGCGAAGCTAGTCCCCCTCCCTCGTCCCGCTGACGTTCCAGCGTCGCGACGCCCTCCCCTCTCTCCTCGTGACCGTTGGTAACGACGCGACTCTTGTTCGGCGATCCGGCTTTATTTTGTCCCTCGTGCGGCCGACAGGTGGTGGGGCAGCCCCAGCGGCAATGCCGCGCTCCCATTGGTCAGCCGGCGCCGCATAAGTTCGATCGACCAATCAGGAGAGAGTACGTGCCCGGGTACATCGCGACCGCTCCGACGGAGGACGCGGTCGACGTGGATGGGAAGGTATAGTCGCGTTTCTATATTCCGGTCTGCACGTCCGTGCCTTCTTCGACCCGGGCCCTGGTCGTTCCTCCTGACACCGAGAAACTCGTCAGAGGTAAAATTTAGATAGAAAATTATTAGATATAAAATTCAACAGGCCTTTACATATTACCGAATAAAGGCGCATTGCTTCTCTTCTAGGTTACGTCACCCCCATCTTGCTCTTGAGATAACCTAAACAACTTGAAAGCGAGGATGGCGACGCAGGACGAGATCCCGAAGGAAGAAAGATCGAGGATTCATTCGATTAATCGACTCACCTACGAGACGTATCGCGACCTTCGCTAGATTTTAGAGCCATTTGAATACAATGAAATTGAATGATCACGATGCTTTACATTTTTATTTTTAAAATTCAAGAAAAATTTGCAGAGACGCATCGTGAGGCTATCCGATAGATGGGCATAGATCAAAGAAAAGGAGAATGTATTGACCGAGGTTATAATTTAATAAGCCAAAGTGAACTTGAAAAGGGTGTTGTTAGCGTCGCAAGGCTCATTAGCCAACCCTGTAATTTCCATTTAAATTATTCCGTACGTATTTCGGTATTCAATAAAAATGGTTGCGTTCGTTAAATCGGTCTCTTCGGATCATGTAGTTCTTAAATGGAAATTCTGATTACTTGTCTCCTAAATCGATGCAGAGTGGTTCCGACCCAGAAGTTTATAGTCAGGTACCGGACTAACGAACAGACGTTTAAAAAACATCCTAAGACCGATCGTTCGATATTCATGGAAGTTTTAAACGCCACCTGTGCTTTTTCTCATGCGTACTTCGTACTTAATACAGTACCGGTAAATAATCAACGTCGTATAAGTTCTTGCCACGGTATATATATACGTACGCACAAATCTGTATGACCATTCTTCCATTCGGCCCCGTCACGTGGAATGAATCTCCTCGTTTCATCGTTGCACATTTATTGAATAATTTCTAATAAATACTATATAAAATTAAATACACCCCCAGTTCTTGTTACACATTTTATTAATTTACAAGGGTGTAGATTTCACTCATTCCCAGGATCTTTGTGGTAGTTGTAAGGAACATATGACGCTATCAGATACAATCGTAGTCACAGTTAGAATGAACTGAAGAAGCACCGTAGATATTTTAAAAAAACTTGGCTAAATACATCTTGCTTCCTCGTTCAATTACAAAAATACTTTAAATCGTTTTCTCTTCATAGAAAAATAGAAATCGGCTATATTTTCCAAGTGTACCATAGTACATTTGACAAAGACCAGATAAAATAAGTCAGGTTTACAATATTGAGAAAAAATGTTCGAGATACTTAGATCCTTCGGTAGTAAATAATCGACCTCTAATTTAGCAAGAGATTGGGAGAATGTGTGGAAATTAATGATCAAGCTGCCAACGCAGTAGGTTGCGATAGGTGAGCAGGTCTGCAGGACCGACTCGTCGGTTGCACGGCCCTGGCGGGTAAAGGCGGTTGGCGTCTGCCGGCGTCGGCCGGCTTCTGGCATTGGTGGATCGATACGGGTTCGGCGGCGAGTGCCCGCCGGAGATAGCCGAGCGCCGACGGAAGCGGCCGAAGGTGGGCGCCGAGCGGTGAGCGAACGACGCGCAACGAGCGACGCGGGTCTTCTCCGGCCTGGGTAAAAGAGCGTTCGCGTCCACGGGCGCGGCCTGCGTCTCGAACTGGCGTTTTACGTGGGAAAATGTCCTCCCTCGACTATTTGGACCTGTGCCGGCTGTGTCTCGTGAAAGATCGCGTCTCCGTGCCGATTTTCGAGGGCGAGGGCGACGTCAGGCAGATTTTCCTCAAAATTGCAGCCTGCCTGCCGGTCAAGGTAAGCCTACTACGCCACCGACTGGCATGGCCGCCATCTTGGCGATTCCACGACTCCGCCGATCCGTATCCTTTATCCCTCGGAAAAGTAGACGTTATCCCCCACGATTCCTTTCGTCAAACTTTTTCCGCCTTGAACGCGCTTTCCGAGGTCCCCGCCCAACCGGCGTCCACCGGTTTTAAGGCCGATTCTCCCAGGAATGTCGACGCGTCTTTTTCCCCACCTGTGGTCGGCGACGCCATGATTATCCAACGGTTGCTCATCTCGGCCTGGTGACGCGGTATCGAATGGTATTCATGAATACGTGCCTTGTCTCCGTGGTCGAGGTTATATCGTGGAACTTCTCCGGAGACGAGGCTACGGCAAGGTATCTATTGCGGCCCTTTCTATCCCCCAAAGTGCGGAATCTGGGCTCGATGCTTTTCCGACATTTTTGCGGTCGTTAGCCTTGTATCGCATTTCGTACGACATGGCGACGCTCCGGAGGCGAGTCGAGCATCGCCCGGCATCTCGCTTCTATTTCCTGCTTCTTCATCTAATAGAGGACTGCTCGGAGACCGATTTCATTTTCTAATGATTAAGTTAGTGCGTACTCGGCGCTCGACTATTTTTCCAGGGAATTATTGCTTTATTTTATGCGGCATGGCGACGCCGACGGTCCGAGAAAGAAGGTCGAATTGCGGCGGGTCGAATGTTCGATGAATGCGCGACGCCGGCAATTTTCAGGTTCGATATCGAAGGCTGCGTGATTACACGTTAGATATTTAGCGGTCTATTTCTTTTGTGGACCCTTTCGTCCTGCATAGCAACGACCGATCGTACCCGTGGGCGTCATTTTCCATACCGTTTACCTTCCGTTATGCCGTTCGAAAATGGCGGCGGTTACAATGATTTTTCTCCACCTGCGGAATCGATGCTCACGCATTCTTCGGCATTTTCTTGCCGGTTCTTCGTGATTTAATCCGCCTAAAATGATGTTAGGGGTAACATGATTCGCAGAGCGGCATTTCGTCTTTCGATCCGAAAATTATTCCTTCGATATCTCTGAAAGCTTAGATTCCTTTTGTTCGTTATATGTTTTATATATTTCTCGTAAATATGTAAGGTTTAATAGCATATGTAGAGGATTATGAATACGTGCCTTAGATGCATTTCCTTGTTAGAATAATTGAAACATTGATGGATAAATTTTAGTACCTCTGGTTTACATTTTGTTTTATTTTATTTTATGCAAACCTGATTCAACGTTACCTTGATTTCGCAGTCTTTCTTCAATGAAAGAATGAAAGGAATAAAATGATTGAGTCGTCAGTAAATGTAAATAAATATAAATGAGTTTATTGGAGAGAAATTAGTAAATGGTGGGATTTGAGTATATTCATTCGTATCTTTGTTTTAATTCGTTGATTGTCATGTCATTTAAATTCAGGGAATAATTGGATGGTTATAATTTCTTGTTAAAACTGATCTGTTAAGACTGCACGTTCTTTATATAAAATCTTATGTTGATTGGAAAAGACTGATAAGTTGATCAATGTTTTTATTTGACATTTACAGATTGCCAGAGAAGACAAACTACCCAAGAAAATATGTGATGACTGTGTGTATAAAGTAGAACTATTTTATCAATTTTGGAATACGACCGCGAACGCGGAGAAGCAGCTTCTGCAATGGCTAGGAGAAGTTGGACTGGAGGAGGACAAACAAACCTACGTAACGGGAGTCCTCAACCCGGTAAATAGTTCAATTCGATAGAATAAAATTGGACCCCTCGTACGGAGTGATATTTTAGGATTAAAAGTATGAAAATGGAAAACATGATCTTCAACTTTCTTGAGATCGATGCTATTTTATTTCTTGACATTCATGTGGGTTACTTTGGTAAATCGTGACTTCATAAAGCGTTCTTGTGAGTTTATTTTCCCACTTCGTAAGCATTTTATAAGCATTATTGAGTTGTTCATTTTTTAACCCACAGAACTACCTCCTTTACTCTAAGATTAAACAGATTAGAACTTGGCAATTAATTTGCATCCCAGAATTGTTACTCATTTGCTAGCTTAAATGACAAATAAAGTTTGTTCAAACAAAATTATATTCAGCATGAAATATTGAATATAAATGGTGAAATGAATATATTAAATGAATATTTTACAATTTTTATTTGTCATGAGGTTAGGTTTTACTTTTTCTGGAGAGAACGGTGCTGGGTGTGCTGAAAGATTTGAGGTTATAAGATTTGTTCTAATATGTATTACAGAATGTGATGAAGCAAGAACAAAGCGGTGAGAATAGATTAGATGGTAGCGTGATGCAGCAAGTCGCTGGACATCAAGCTAGTATGGGTATGGGTATTATCGACAACATGACGTTGGGCATGCCCATGATGATACCCACTGCCAGTCAACAACAAATGACCTCAGTTCCTATGGACACCGGTGGTACGACAGTACAAACGGTTCAGGCAGTGCCAGGACCTAGTACGCAAGCCACTCACGACCAAATGGCGCAGAATCAAGTAAATGCTTCTGCACCACAAGAAGAAGACGAGGAGACTAGCGAAGAGGATGAAAACTCCGACGACGAGTGCGACGGAGATGAAGGTAATCATTCATTGCATTCAGGAAAGCCTTTCGTTTTTTTTAAATATTATTTTCTTACGACCCTTCTGTCAAAACGTTAAATGGTTTTAAAAATAGTTTTAAATAATCAATTGACAAAACATGGTAAAAATACTTGCAAAATACTGCAGAAGCAAGAACGTTTATTTTAAACATTCCATTGAATGATCATCAAATGATAACGATTTATTTTGGAGGATCCCTGGAAGAATGTTAATGAAAATTTGCTTTCATTTGTTACAGGCCTACCCGTTAAAGAAGAGAGCGAAGAGGACCCTAGCAGTAGTCGAACTATCGAACCTACGACGTTTGTCAACGTTTCGCTGGCATGTGACGAAGCTGGTCCTTCGGGGCTCCAACAACAGAAGATTACTGAGATGCCTGAGATGACGATACCACAGCCAACGGATGCCGATCCCAAGTCTGGGTGAGTTTTCCTTCCTTTATTTGCCAAATATTCGAGAGCCAAAGGTGCGGTACTGTTGTGGCGATCACGAACATTTATACTACACAAGAGATGACTGAACAAATCGACAGGAAGTACTGAACGTATATTTTATGAAAAAAAAAAAAGGAAAAAGAAAAGAAATTGATTATTACATAGTATTTATTTACGTGAAGTTCAGGGTAAGATGAGCCATTTCCTTATCAAACGTGCAATGCTATATGATGTTTCTATATTAATAGCTGGTTCGAATCCAGCATCGGATAGATTGTTTCCTGCCAAGATGAATCGGTTCATAAGTTGCGAGATAAGCCCAACGTTTCAGATTGGAAACAATAGTACAGATTGGTTTGAATCCAATTGTACTCTACACCCGTTTGTTTAAATCGTTCTTCCTGTATCCGCGCAAATGATGTACTTGTATTTGGGAAATGGGATAATGGCTGTATATTAGCTCGGCGTTCTTAGACGACTAAAAGTACGCATTATTTGGAGGTCTTGAACGGCAGTGGAGAACTATAGTACACTTCAGAGTTAGTCACCTATCGCTTCTATTGATAAGGTGCAGAGGAGTACAAGGTAAGTGCGCACACACCCCACAACCATCTTTGGCTCTAGGCGTTTAGCAATTTGGTAATGGCCGGTTAAATTCGTCATTAGAAGGATACTTTCGGGTGAATCGCCCATTTGATAACTAAGAGAGAATTTATTTCCACTAATCTCCTGACGGATAAGGTCGAGGGGAAGAGAGACTCTTTGAGAAACCGAAATTGCTAAACTCCTTTCGTTATGTATTTTTTTTTTCCTTGTGTACATAGCATGTATGTATCGTGCATTCCAATGAGATATATCGGCACATGTTTCGACGCTCAAAGTGCTTAAGAAGTAATTCACTGTGCAAAGCGAACATCTCGTTGAAATGAACACCATGGATAGATATTACTTGTATTATGGACCAAGGGATTTCATCAGTTGTCTCCGGACAATTTTTTTTCGACGGACGACAAAGATGGGTACATTTGGTTTTGATCGTGTTCTTGCTTCGTGATAGTCACCGATACGAGAGAGAGAGAAAAAAAAAGAGAAGAAAAATTATTCTATCCCTCAGTTCATGATGAATACGTTACGTGTTGTCGATATAACATTCCCACGCTTACGTAAAGGCACTAATGCCGCACTTGGCCAAGATTTGGCCGAAAAGACACTGACAATCGATAGCTCTATACATATATATATATATACGTTCAGTCGTACATTACGTCTGATCTTAGTCCTAAAATCCGACAAAAGTCCACCGCGAGGAATGCTCGGTTGCAATTAATCTCGATACATTGAAGCGCTCCAATCGGCCCTTTGCCCGCCGGTTTCGCGTTCTTTGTTTATCCTTTCCTACCGCCAGGATTGCCGGTACTGCGATTTAGCCTAAGCGTATTTAAAATGTCTTCATTAAGCATCGGAATTATCTTTACGCCCGACGGAAATCTCTCGGTACGTGTACATGTCGGAGCGGTTCGTAAAAGTAAATATCACATGTCGTTTTTGCCGAAACTATCAGAGTGGCGGCCACGTGGCGGCTACGTGGCGCTATTAAAGAAAATCAACGAAAGTTAGATTAAAAGTGTCGCGCCGTGGAGAAGAACTCTCGGTCTGCGGGGTTGTGCAAGAATTGCCGAGAAACGTAGATACATGATCAGAAGACGAAGACAGTTCCGAAGAAGATGAACACCTCTGGAGCAGCCGATGGATCTGGACCGCGGAAAATGGTCGCCGATGGATCTGGGAATAAATCAAAGGCGAGTATTCCTTTTTCTATGACTTCACCCTTCTTTCCCCCCTTCCTGCCCCCCCCCCCCGTTTCTTGTATTCACTGATATCACTCGCCTTCCCGATTTTGGTTTCTTGTATTTAAACCGGATGTCTTGATTTTTCTCGCGATTGTCGACCGACCCTTTTTATACACTGTTCTATCTGTATTATTCCCCGTATGGTGATTCCTCTTTCGATATTGCAACAAATTATGCCTGATCACAAGCGCCGTTTTGCAAGCTTGTGACTCAACTTTCCATCGGTCGTACGTTTACCGATGTGGTTCGCGTGACTTGTGTGTACAAGATCCTATGATTCTTGTATACTGCTGCTTTTCTTCTTTTTTTTTGGTTTTCTTTTGGTCTTTTTAAGTTTTACCGACACGACTTTTCATCCTGTTAGGCTCCCATGGTCTGAATGCAGCGGATTTGAAGATTCTCCGCGTTTTGCAGAGAGACGTTTAAGGAGTTTAGGAATGAATATTCATAATTTCGTGATTAAATTAATGTCTAATGAGTTATGGAGGTTTTCTTCACCACGTCGATTATTTGAATGAAGTGCAACTATTGGGACAATTGGCTATTTCAATTCATTAATGGCGTTCATTTGTTCAAATCAATCGGTCGTGGGGGAGCACTCTTTCAGTCTCTCTTTTTTTATTATTTAAACATGTTATACTTTATATTTTATTATCATCTTTTATTTATTTATTTATTTTCTTCCAATGAATTTAACAGATTTTCATTTGATTTCGTGTTAGTGATCTGTTCATTTTGATTGATTGTTTAAATGAAGGATTGATAACAGTGCGCCAATTGCTGGCTGCCGATAAGGACGATATTAACGGCGGCAATTTATTTTCATATCAATAATGGTATTAAATAGTGTATCGGTATGATGAAAATGTACTCGTTTGAAGGGAGTTCTTAGACTTCCTTCATTTTGTACCTTTTACGGTGTTTCGAAGATGTCGACTGCTTTTTTGTCGAGTCTTCGAGGAATTTTTTCGATCGCGAGTTCCCAAAGTGCCAATGCAGCGAAGAAGAAGCAAAGAGACACGACGTTTGAGGAAAAGCCGAATCACGATGGGCGATGAGAAAAAAAGAAGAAGAAGCCACTTTGGATCCCTGTAAATAAAGGTGAGATTTTTTATTCATATATATTAGACGTTAAGTCGACGAATCCCTCGATCCATTCTTACTCGAGAACCAATTGTTTCGTCGATACTCGACGTCAAGTTTTTCCACATTGGTCCATTCCGTTTAAAGCTATAATTTCTCCGATTTTTCGTTGATAAGTATAAAAGAAATCTGCGAAGTTAAATGAGGTGTCGAGTATGGCATCTTAGGATTGTTGGCGACAGGGTAAGAAAGTCGCAACGTATCTCGTCGATTTTGTTTTCTATACCACTCGTATGTCGAAACTGAGCGTTTCGTTCACGGCAAGGTATTTCCTATCCAGGAAGGTTTTGAACGTAAGTATTTCGGTGATTGGGAGGTTATCAGAACGTTCGTCGACTCGAGGTATCCCGGGACCTCGAGGATCGGGAAGCTCCTAGGAAATTCTATGGTGACCGTTTCTCGAGCTCAATGCACGTCTAATATCCGTTAAGTCGCAAACGTGTCGTCTCGGCCAGCCATAAATAGCAGCAAAGCGCACCTTGCACGACCACCTTGCAACTCTCACCGCCTGTTCGCGTTGTGCCGAAGCGCAGCTCTAGCCACGTTAAAAAAAAAAAAAAAGAAAAAAAAAAGCAAGCAACCACGGCATATATATCGGCATCCTGGACGTGAACTCCCAGGCTCCTAAGCGATGTCCTCAGGATTATGTCCTTTCAGGGAGAGCGAGACGTTCGGCGGGTTGTCGGGGATGCTGCGACAGATCCTATCTCCGTCCCCCGAAACCGTCTGCTCCGGCATGACCCACGGCTCCTCGCAGATGTTCTCCTATCCCATGCTACCGCACTCCCAGGAGATGACCTCGCCCTCCCCGGAGCAAGCCCCGGTCCCCATCGAGTGCCACATGTGCTCCACCTGCGGCCTGGAGTTCCGGAGCGTCCCTAAGCTCAACTACCACGTGAGGACGAGCCACCGGCAGTCCTGCGAGCAGCCCGAGAACAACCGTAAGTTCGCCTGCACGGTCTGCTCCAGGACCTTCCTAGCCCAGAGCCACCTACGAATGCACGAGGTGACCCATTCCTCCGAGTCGGAGAGGTCCTTCGGCTGCGACAAGTGCCAAGCCAGCTTCCGCTACAGGACCCTCCTCGAGCGCCACCGAAAGATGCACGACCTCGACCAGGAGAAGCCCTACTCTTGCCCCAGGTGCTTCATGCGCTTCGAGACCCGCAACCTGTACAACCACCACACCAAGACCCACCGACCCGTCCAGGTCCACGCCCTGCCGAATCCCGTCACCACGTCCAGGATCACTGCCTCCGGGGTCGCCGCCACATCCGCTCCCGAGAAACCTCCGACCTCCTACCCCTGCGACTCCTGTACCAAGCAGTTCGCCACCCCGGAATCCCTGACCAGCCACAAGGCCGTCCACAGGTCCAGGCCCCTCGTCTGCGACGTATGCGGTAAAGGGTTCACCCATAGGAAGTACTACGTGGTCCATCAGCGCATTCACACCGGGGAACGACCTTACCTCTGCGCCATGTGCGGCAAGTCGTTCACCCAGGCCTCCACCCTTACGGTCCATCGGCGCTATCACACCGGGGAGCGACCGTACACTTGCACCCTTTGCGGGAAGGGATTCGTCACCAGGACTATTATGCTTAATCACTCGAAGAAGCACTAGGTTCTCGGGCTGTGGGAGCTAGGACAGGACCTGAGAGAGAGGATGCTCATTTTGTAGCGATCGTAGAGTTTCTTTACCCTTTGACCGCGAGAGATGTAGTGGCGGACATGAATGCCTCCCCTGCTGATACGGCATCGCCTGTGCAGGATGGGAGCGCATTGATGTCTCCCGGTGTAACTCTATGTCCATGTTCTTTGGTTCGGCATTATACCTCTACGTGTTCATAAATTTAGCCCGTTGGGCGGAAGGGCTTTACAATCAGGAGGTTAAAGGGGCTTAAAACGGATTTTACCTTGGGTCTTAGGTACTTATTATTTGTCGATATTATTCAGGAAGAGACTAAAAACGGTTCTTTGACGAACGTATATATGGACCAAAGGTTATTAGGAGGATGAACCCTGTGACTGCCATAAAAAGGTTTTTCGAAAATTTGGGGTAACACCAGTAAAGCGGATAGATTAATAGATGTTTTTGCGTGGAATTACGTAATGAACTGTCGAAAAAAAAAATTTTTTTCTTTCTTTACTTGATTAAATACCGTTTGACTTTGGTATGAAATTTGTTGCGCGAGCTTTATCAGACTTGCATCTGGAGTACTTGAATTTTAAGTGAAATATTTTTTACTTTTTGATATGTATATATATCACACTTTCATATTACCTTAATAGATTCCTCAATATTTTCCAGAATTAGTCGGTGGTTCTAAAGGTACATGTCAAGATAACTTTGATGCATCTATATTTAGACCACGGGAATAGTTTAACCGAGATATTTCTTTCATTGATCAATTTGATGCTACTTGTTGCTAAATGCCATTCGGCAAGCTATGACCCAACACGTAGCGTACATTTGAATTGCAAAGTAGGAAGGTCAATTTACATACGTCCCATTAGTATCCGTACTGTACACTGACAGACATGAATGCCTTCTTTCCTTACACTGGCGGTACCATATCTGCAAGGAAGGCACTCATGTTCGCCAATGTACAAGATAGATACTGATAGGTCGTGTATAAATCGAGCTTTACACTTTTTTTCACTGTTTTTCTTCCTCAACCAGGAAACGATATTGAGTCAAATTTTGAAGGTGTGGTCTGAAATGTTTTGAAAAAAAAAATTAAGAACAAGTAACGAAAAAAGGGATTTAGTAAATTCATAGGGTGTACAAAAGTTGCTATCAAATGTCTCCTATGATGGGATCGCTTTTGCAAAAAAGCCGTCGTGGATTTTTGCGACCCCACGTGGAATCGATGATTCAAGGAGAGTGAGATACTGCGAATGTGGATTATCATTTTTGTCAATCGATAGAAATTTCATTTACCGCCGTAGGTTTTATAAATGACGCTGCAGGATTTTTTTTAACAATTTTAAACTAGTCAATTTCTGTCTGCCTGCACGTGAGTTTCGTCTCCCCTCTTGTTCGCCGTCGTAGAACGGAGATGAGACGGTTCGTAGACTTCGGATTTGTTCGCAACACGATAGATTGGAAACGTATACGTCGATGTCGTCCCTGTGATACCGTTTATACGTTTATATAGTTAAAATAGAATTTAATATTAAAATTTGACGAACCTCCCGGGATTGGTAAGCCGGGCGCTGAGAGTCGCTAGGACGTGCAAAATGCGTTGATCTACATTTTTTTTTTCCTGCGAACGCTTATCAAGCTCGCTGGGTCAAGGTGTTAACGTTGGCTGGCTAGGTGGACGTCGGTGCATTAAATGATTATGTGATTTCGATACGATGCCGGCACCGATGGCTCATTTCAGTCGTTCAGGTAGGTTTCACGATCGAGTAATTGTCCTACCTGGGTTGAGCGTCGTCAAAGTAGTAAGTGATAAGCAAGATTGGTCTTGGTATTGCGAATTGGCAAGATCAATTATTTGTAACAATTAACGTATTTCTTGGCACCCGCAAAATTGATCTTGGGGGAGCCATCGGTGTTGATAGTCAAAGGATGACACTTTCGTGCCACGTGGATACGACTTTGTTGAAAATGTTTCATATACGAAGTTGACTGAAAATGTCAATTAAAGTTAAATAATTTCTTAGACACAATGGTGTATTTGATAACTTGATACGAGAGATTGTCAGTGGTGAATTGATATTCCAAGGTGATAAATGAGTTTACCGGTAAGTTGTAGAATTTTGGAGGAAAGTATCAGATTTACTATAAATCTGTCAAATTCTACTTTGGGACAAGAACGTTATTCATTCTTCCAAAATATTGCATTGTTTGAAGTAAGTCCGCTAACGTTTTAAGATATTTATATATAAAGCATCGATCAATGATGAATGATAAACGCTTGACGGAGTTAAGTTGAAGGAAATTGCACTTTTTGCAGACAGACCGTTTTTGCTTATCACTAATCAGGGATCTCTACGTGCCTTAATGAACGGTAGGGTGTTGAGATCAGCATCAAAGGATAGCCGAACTCTACCGAATCATATCAATAACGATGACGCTTAATCGTGGCTAAATGTTAGTTGATATAAGATTCATGTCGTGCAGTCGTAATAACTTAGTGGAATTACTCGTATAGTCGACAATAGTGAATAGTGTCAAATTTGTCAGCAAAGGACGCTGTAATGAAAATTACCCGTACTAGTATAATCGATACGAAATAATAGATAGTTAATTCGTGTTAAAGTAGAGAGATCCTATGGAGATCAATGAAAGTATCCAGAAATGGGTAAGTTCTATTTAATTTAACGCTTCGTTTCCTGTATATGGGAGAGACTTGCGTTTGCTGTCGATTGTATTTGTTGCCATTGAATTTGTGGATTCAAGAGCGGGAAATGACGAAAATTTTAACAATGAGTCATGAAAATCCTGAATTTAGGATAGAATGGCCAATTAGCCACTTTTTGGAATTTAAATGGAGAAATGAGTTAATTTACAATCCATCGCTCTGAAAAGCGTTCAGATACGTTGATTGAACGTTGACGCTTGGTCATAGTGAATGTACAATATATCAAATATATTGTACGCGTTTCAGGCAACTTCATGATGGTTTTTAGCGCATTTTTTTTTTTTTTTTGTAGAGGTAGACTTGTGTCTTCGAAAAATAGACACTTAAGTACAAAAAGAGTATGCACATGTGTTGGGTTGTCCCATAAGTTCTTGCTGATTCTTTTTGTAATTAAAAAAAAAAATGTATTTTAATCCTTTGACATACATGGACGTCCGGAATACGTGGTTAACCCAGGTGGCACAATGGTGTAATGACACTTGATCATTTACAATTTACGACGTCATATATCAAAACTATAAAAAAAATTACATTTAATGAAGTTAATAGAACGTCCTAAATATGACGTCAATTTAATGTCCCATTTTAGTCATACAACTGTTTATCTGTTTCATTTTCGTTTATTCCAATTAACCAATTAACGCCATTAAACTCGAAAGGGAATGTTTACATTCACTGCGTTCTTCAATTATTTTTAATAATATATTTACTCTCTTGTTTTCATTCATATCTAAAGTAAGAATAGATACACGCGGAGGTGTATAAATATCTCTTTATTAAGTTATGCCAAAGAAATAATTATAGTATTTATATACAAAATGAAGACATGCATTTAATAGGAGATATAAATCAAGCATGGAATAATCGTTATCCTTCATTCTAGTCACTATTTATTTTTCATCGGTTATATTGACGTAACGTCGATATTAAGCTATAACAATAACTTCAGTTTTATATCATCTGACTGTCATAATGAAATTTGACATAAGCTTTGATAAAACCGTGGCATTATATTTACGTCCTTGTGCTACCTGGAAAATACATTGCCGTTCATTTCATCGGTGTGTAAAGGAGTTATGAAAAAGTAAAATTAAATAATATTAATCCATAATGCACATTCTTCGTTGTTCACAACTTCTGCCTAACGTTCATGCAATTTTTCGATCCCCCGTTTGAGAAAAAAAATTATATGATTAACTTTGGAGTATTTAAACAGCTAGAACTTGTGGACCAACGTGATTCTTTTATATTGTGCGTATATTTAATTTGTCGGCGCTTTGTTCTCTTTATAGAGAAAATAATTAACGTTCCGAGGTGAAAGACGATATAAGGTAAGATATGTTTATCGACTGTCGGAATTATTGAACATTTTTCGGCTCTGGTGCGAAAGCAAGTTTGACTCATAAATTTCTCGAATTTTTAAGAGATGCTATCTCAAAACAATGGATTATAAATGTTACCCAGTAGTTTTAATGAAATATGTATAAATCGTACCACTATCGGGTAAAAAGTACAAATTGATTTCCGTGCATCTGTTTAACACGTTCGTTGATGTCTGGAAATTAATTGTAATCCCGTCGTTTGAATTAATTGCAAAACGGTATTTAATAACAATGAAGCGTTCATTGAGCTCGGGAAGTCGGAGTTATTCGTGTTCCTTTTTTTCCTTTATAGATGTTCCTTTTGATTTGGAATGTCTCGTTTTTTTTCTTTCTATCCTAAGAGATTTCTGTGTCGTGGCCAAGAGAGAACTTATTAAAAATATAAAATCACCCAAAGGTTTAAGTTAATAATGATCTTTAAATCGGTTTTGGCTTCGAACCTTCCATAACAAATGTTTCTGGAGCAACTTCATCGGAAGACGTCGAAAGGTAAGAGTAGCCATTAAAGTCAATCCCCGTGTGTTAAAAAAGTGAACAAATTTAGTTTAATTGACTATTAGACTCGAGCAATGGAAACTTAGTTTACTATAAAAGAAAAAATTACGCATTAGAATTGTTGACGTCGACTAAATACAGTGTGGACTTAGATCGAATATAAAGAATATGAATAAATGCGGTTAATGATCCTCACAATGAAAACTGCAAATTCAAGAGAAAGAAAGTGAATTGTTGAAATAAGAGTACAATTATTTTCCAGAGAGCAAAAGAGTTTAATGGCCTTTGAAATATTCGCGCAAGTGAGAATTCACATTTTTAACAACGCAATTAAATCTGTAAAAATAACATTTTAGATTTCCCACCAAAGTAAAAAATCTAGGTCTAGTGCTGAAGTTCTAGTATTATAAAAAAAAAAAAAAATAGTGTTAGATGTTTCACTATATTTTGATAGAGCAGTCCGTTTTATATCAGACGCAATTGCGACAAAAGCGAGCACGAGGGTATTAATTTATTTTAATTTTACTATTTCTGTTCTAGACATTTTGTAAGTAAGGGAAAAATTTTTTAGATAAAAAATATGTTTTGAAATTGGCTTGTACCCAATAGCGATATTTGCAGTAACAACAGAGGTAAATGGCCAACAAAGTGGCGGTATGCCGGTACGCTGTAATTGCAAAGGGGTAAGTATTTTTGTAAGGGAGTTTTGAGTAATCAGGGCAGATTTTGAATTTTATATTAAAGGCGTATATTTTGTTTTTAATTTTAACGAAATTCTGATACTAGGGTGCGATACTGTATCGGGGGCGATCTCGGTACAAGTAATTAGGCATCAGAATATAAACAATTATAAAATTGATTACATCGGATTGAACGATCCTTTAGATAAATCATTAGAAAGTAATCCTGCAAATTGGTTACCGTTTCGTGATAACAGTTTTGTACGACTTTTATCAAATTTATTGAGTTTACATAAGCCACGCTTTGTTCTTTCTCTAATTAATATATGTAGCAAAATTTTGAGAATAGATCAAAGATCAATATGTAATGCCTGTTATGTATGTTATCAAAGTAGAAGCAAAGAGCCTGATCAAATATGGATACGATACCAATGTGGGAAAGCCTATATCTTTTCACATACTTTTTTTTTCTTTTTTTTTTTTACATATTGATCTACATTTCATTTTCGACGTTGAACTCGGGAGATTAGGATCTACCAACGTCGCCCGGAAGAGAAGATCTATGAGAAGAAATAAAAATGATTTTGGAAAACCCAGCCACCGCTTTTATTGCAACCTGTCCTTAAGCTCGAGTGCTTGATCACTTGAAGAGCATATAAATCTTTTAATATCGGATGTTAAAGATGAAAATCTAAATCAACGATGGGAGCAGTGGCAATCTCGGGATGCAAATGAGGGGGTGTTGAATAAAAGTAAAAGGGTGTCGGAAGTACGTTTCTATGTATTCCAGTACTTACACCTTATCAACGGGGTCATGACGTTAGTTTTCTATCGCTAAGATGGGATTAAAAAAAATACAGATGACATTCATATAACGCCAAACGACGTCATTCGTGACTGATAACAGTATTCAATTTGACGCCAAATGCCGTCATCCGTAGATAAGGTGCTGATAATAAAACTTAAAAATCTGACAAATTGTCCAAGGTGTCTATATCGCCGATTTTGTTTCCGACATATGTCACAGTGCATCGATGAATAAGGAGCTTCTTTTCATACGTGCTAATTAGTCGGTTTAGAGGGTGGGAACCACCGTGATAATTGACACCCAAAGACTGTTCGCTTAAAAGAAAAGCAGATTTCTAGGTAGGCGTGTTAAGTTTATTTTTCTTTTTTTTTTCTTTCCTAAAAGGAGGCGATAATCCAAAGAAATTTATGGAGACCTTCGACCTAACCGAAATGGACCTGGTAATTAATCCTTTCGGCAGATTGGCGCCTGTGGGATTTTTTTTTTTGAATTTGTTTTTAATATTCCGCTGGGGATCCATAGGCGTTTGACAGTCGGTGTCGTCGACCACGTGGCCGTTTCATAGCAACGAATAGAAAAGAATAGAAAAAGAACGCGCACTTACGAAAAGTTAGACTGTCCATTGTGTAGATCGTATACGGACGTCTACCGTACGTCCTGCTTATCATTTATCAGAATATATACCGTCGCAAAAGGTGTCAACTTTTTGCTCAGGATCAGCTCGTAAAAGCGCTGCCTCGGTACGAGGTAATCCCAACCAAGACGCTATAAAATCTGACTGCCGAGAGAACGTATCTTTTAACGTCTAGAGACGCGGGGTAAATTATTAACGCTTTAATTAAATTGCAGAGAAACAAATGCATATCGGATGAAAGATAAGTTTATTTATAATGCAACTAGAAAATATAATTAATCAATGTAATTTCGTATGGAAAGTTTCAAACCACGGGTATACCCGAAGTCCTACGTCACATGTATTACATCGGTAATGCGTTTTTCGTTGCACCCCATTTTTAGTACAAACGATTCACTACATCAATCCGCTTTTTCGTTTTGTTTTCTCGCTGGGAAGGGTCTACCAGTAAGCCTAAAAGGATGTTTATCGACCTAGGAGAGCTTTGTCTACAGTCGTCTTGATGGTATTTCCATGATACTTGTCTTATTAATTCAAGACGAAAGGCAGCTATGGAAATGTCTTTGGGTGTTTCGCAATTGTATAAACAATAAGAATTCCAAACGGCAATATCTAACGATTGGGAAGAATACTTCTTAGCGAGCGTCAGGCGTTGGGTGACTATAGTCACAGTTAGTAGCGAAAGGGTTAAGAGAAGAGCGCGACGCGTATTAAGAGCGCCTCGGTGTGTACCGGCAATTGATTGGCTGTGTTCCTCTATTTTCAGATATTTTGTTTCAAAGCTCGCGATGCTGCCGCAGGAGTGCGACGGCAGTGAAATGCACGTGAAGGTATTTAGCGAAGGCGGGGAAATGCTGATAGCAGACCCGCTCCACCACGTGGACGCGGAAGCCGTGGTGGCCGAAGGAATGGCCCGGTGCGATCCGTGCGAGGAAGGATACGGCGAGAAAGAGGAGCTGGAAGGTCCCCTGGACATCCAGGACCCCCAGGGACAGATCAAGGTGTCGTATCCTTGCGAGCAGTGCGGCAGGTCCTTCGCGACGCCCTCGGTCCTAAGGAAGCACCAGCTGGTGCACACAGGGGAGAAGGTGCACACCTGCGAGACCTGCGGCTACGCCAGCGTCCACAGGCAGAACTTGGTGAGCCACCAGCGCAGACATAATTTCGAGTATAAGTACCACTGCGACGTGTGCGGGAGCGGCTTCTACGCGCGCAACAACCTCCTGGAGCATCAGCTGATACACTCCAAGGAGAAGCCCTTCCAGTGCGAGATTTGCAGCGCCACTTTCCGGTACCGACAGGGACTTAGACTCCACGCGAAGCTCCACCAACCGGACTACGTGCCGCCCCAGAAGAAGCACCATTGCGAGCTCTGCAACAAGCGGTTCTCCAGGAAGCAGGTCCTCCTGGTCCACATGAAGACCCACGGGACCGCGGGACCGCAGAACGAGTTCGTCTGCCACATATGCGGCAAGGCCGTCTCCAGCAAGACCTACCTCACGGTCCACGTGAGGAAGCACACCGGGGAGAAGCCCCACGTCTGCGACCTCTGCGGCAAGGGGTTCATATCCCAGAACTATCTCAGCGTCCATAGACGGACCCACACCGGGGAGCGGCCTCACAAGTGCACCCACTGCGAGAAGAGATTCACCCAGAGGACCACCTTGGTGGTGCATCTTCGCGGGCACACCGGGGACAGGCCCTACCCCTGCACCTTCTGCCACAAGTCCTTCGCCTCGAAGACCATGCTCAACTCCCATCTCAAGACCCATGCCAAGCAGAACGCGCGGGCGCAGCAGGAGCAGCAACAGCAGCAGCAGCACCAGCAGCAGCAGGACACCGTCACCGTCATGCTACCGGGTTAATTGGGGTCTCTCGGTGTCGGGGGAGGCTCGTCCTTGCGAGGGGGAAATTATGTCGGGGGGAACCTTGGGTCGATAGAAGGACGGTGGGACTTTTATCGAGGGAAGAGCTAAATCGATCGTTGCTGGTGGCACGGCTCCTGGAGAGGTCCTTCCGGATATACGTTGTCTACTACGACCTAATGACAACAATCGTTGATCGAACCGGGGGAAAATGGTGTCAGGTTTTGGTTTTGTTGGGTACTGGACGTAAATTGATATGTTGAAAGGACGTTGGGGGCTTGCAGAGGATAAAGGATCTTGGCTGTCGGGGGATGGAGTTAAATCCATTGTCGCAACTGGTATGGTTCATGAAGAGGAACTGGAAACCATCGTGAGAGTCGTGCCGAGCTGAATGCACGAGCTCGGGAAGAGTATTGACGACACTAATGGCAATTGTTTCACCTGGTTAACCCGAATTGGTACCGAGGAAAGGCGACAATCCTTCGGGGAGAGAGACTTAACCCGGACGAGAGGAACCGATCTCTTGTATTGTTGGAACTATTGTTGGAAACTGGATGTAAAATCCTATATCATGGAATACGGACGTTAGGGTTTTATAGAGGGAGAGATGTTTTGACCGCTGATAGGAAAAGATAATGATTGATTGTCGCGGCTGGCACGTTTCGCGGGAATGCCCTTCCTGATTTATATATTTATAGTTCGGTCTTTTTCATTCTTTATTCACCGAATTGCATTTACTTGAACAATGGTAAGCTGCAAGGGTGCACGTTGAATCTCCGTTGGAGTATCGCGATTACCACTTACGGAGCTACAATGGAGAGAAATCTCATAAATGCGACAGATACACTCTGTGATGTATCTTTGGGAAGGTTTATGGACAGGATTTATCGTGGTATCTCCTGCCATTGTTTCATCCTGAAGATTACGGAAATACGGAAATTAAGACACCTGCCACGTGGATCGGCTCATCGGGTACAACGACAACGTGAAGATGATTTTTATTCGCCGTGTTGTCTTGCTTTTTTAACAGTATTGAGTCATCGGACAGGTCGATCGGTACTAAAAAATAGGAATCTGAGGATTTTTTTAGGGCTCATTATTTCGGTACATGTAACTCTTAACTCGAATTGCGTTTCTACCGTGAGACCGGGTAATCCGTAATTATCAAATGAAATTAATGGGAAATTGTAACGAGATATTTGAAAAATGTCATCTCCGTTACAAATCACATTCTCGTTCTGGTCGCGTTTTGCAAACGCTTCAGAGTGTCTTAAATCTATTACGTATGTTTTTTAATACGTATGCACTTTAATTAATGTCACGTGGATTCGTTTAATGTGACGTTCGATATATCGCCATATCGATTAACGACTGCGAATTATCGGGTTCATTAAATGCCCGGATCAGGAATTGACGTGAAATTTTTATTTTTTTTTTCTCAATTTCGTACCGAGAGAATGGGATGACGCTAAGTACATTTGCATACATTTTTTATGGACCTAGCTGGTAATATTATTCTCAGAGTGTGCAACGCGTAGCAGGATAATCGTGCAAAGGGTACACGAGCAAAATGGTTATTCCTTTAACGCAATTATATGCGAGATATATTTTTTTTTTTATTCGTTCGTAATTCAGATCTTTATTAACGCGCGTTGAAGTTTTGGGATGATTTTCCTTCTCAGGGTAAAATTGGCGCGTGATCGTTTAGCGAGGGGGGGGTTTCGAGATTTTTTACGACTGTACTAGGTTTCGTTGGTTTTCCTCACGAGAGGGAAAGCTCTTTTTTTTTTCTAGGATTTTTATACGACGTTCGCCTATTTATTAATATCCGGTGTTGTAGCGCGCGAGTTTTCTCGAGCTCGGCGAGTTTACCCGTCCAATCCGTCGTTAGTTTGTGTAAGGCCGTAATTTTTTTTTTAACTTTTTTTTATATATATGTGTACTTGTCATATTGCGAATCTTTATGGTTTAAGTTTCGTCCGTCGACCGTATTTCGGAGTCGCGTCTCTTACCGTCGACAAGGTACTTCCCGTCCTGTTACTACTTTTCCACCGAGATAAATCGATTTAAGGACGAATACCTCACCGAAGCTGGACAACTTTGTGCCTTAGTTCCTACAGCCTAAGGAAAATTCATTCAGAGCCGGGGTCAATTCCAAGGGACTCGCCTAGATAGACAAAGTGATGCGAAATTTGCATTAAATTTGCCTCATTAAGGATCGTGAAATGAGTCATTAACGTGTTACTTATGGGTCCTCATTTGGAACTCATATCTGCGGTATACAAATGACGAATCAAAAACACTGATATATGAAACGATGTTAAGTGCATGCAATGTCTTAATGTTTCTCCGCATATGTACAGCTAAATTTATCCTCGCGTATTGGCGATAAACAATTGCAGCGTCTGTAGCTCATATTTGAGACATGGCGTGACATATTTACTGCATAAACTTTTGTTCAGGTTTTTATCGTGTAATGTCAAATTATCGTGTAATATGCGCACATATATTGCAGACATTCCATGCAGCAAACGATCTGCATATTGTTTGTTAATCGATTTTCCGCATCATTTGATGATCATGAATTTCTATCTAGGCGGTTTTTGTTTGTTTTTTTTTTTACTGCTGCGATGCCCCGGTAAGGAGATTGAAGTAGAATGGAATTACACGTTTAAATTGCAATTAATATCTGATTTTTTCCTTCGCCCTATATTCCGCTGGTGAGAAAAAAAAAAAAGAGAGAGAGAGAAATCCAATCTCTATTAATCTTTCGAACGGATATAATGGAACTTGTTCAAATAGTTCCAGACTTATATCTCAGGAAAAGGATTCAAGGCAATTTAATACATTTATTTATTTATTTATTTTTAAATTGCGAGGAATTAAATACATTTATAGTATGCAATTCCTTCAACGGAATGCAAAACAATTTGGTACAAATATTCTTTGCCGACAGCAGTAAAAATGAAGTGGGATTACAGGATTGCTGAGACTATAAGTATCCTTAAAGTTGAATATTTACTGAGGGTAATTGCAATTCTTGATGAGAAATCTGTTGAGAGGACTGTTATTAGGAAGGTATTAAGTGGAAACAAATAGTCATCGCTTTGACATTGAAACTGAAATTTCGAATCCTATATTCTATTCAAGCCTTCTTATCGGGACGGCGAAGTCCCCTCTGCGAATTAGACAAGGCAATTTATTATCGTAACTAGCATAAACGAGAAATACTCATTATTTAGGAGTTGCTTTCGTTTGGTATCGTCATTGTGTATAACTTAATTTTTTTTTTTTTAACCGTGATACACGATTGTTCCACCTTCGAACATTCCACGTGCATCGGGCGTAAGAGCGTTCGTTAACGAGCAAATCACGTGAGAGATGTTCTTTAAGGTTTATTTTCTTAGTAAACGCACTAAGTATTAGACGTACTTCTAGTAGAGCGCTTTTAAGATTGCTGTTAATCAAGAGGAGAAAGAGAGTTATCGATACGCGAAATTCGATGGATCACAAGTGGTATTGTGTATGCGTAATAGTCGTTAGAAATCTGTTAATGGATTAATTCAGATTATTTTATACGAGTACTTGGTTTTTATTGTTAATCCCCTGGACTTATGGATTGTTTTAGACTTTAAGATCGCATTTCACGGTGTTAACGGCAAACTTAATTGCAGTTAATTATGAAAAGAACGTACGGGAAAAGTACTTGCGGAGTTAAGAGGGTATTCCCCTTTGAGAGCTCTAGAAATAGGAATTTTATATGAATTCTTTTCTCATAAATTTGTTTTCCCAAGAAAGAAAAATGGCGGATAAAGGAAGAACGCTACTAGATCTCTCGATATTTTATTTATTTTTTTTTGTTTACTTTTTTTGCTCGGGAAAAAATGTTAAGTTTCAATCGAGTAATTTATTTGGCCTATAGGCTGATAGAGAATTTATTTATGAATCGAATGACCTGAAATAAAAGTAAATTATTTGTTCTTCAGATATGAAATATCCAACTTGAGAAATGTAGTTTTATGAAAAACGCGTTTAGTGTTTTCGGTCAAATTTTTATTAAAATAACGGTGCGATTTTCTTGCCTATGATTAATCAGCCGCATAAAAGTCCTTCCTGTTCCTCAGAAATTGCTGCTTAATTCTAAATTTTCCTTCGTTCGAGTACGTTCTTATTTCATGCCTTTATTTTTCATTTTCATCTTTCTTTTCTTCTATCAGCGTTAAATCTTCATGACTTATCGAATTTTATACATTTTCCCAAATTCCCCCGCGCACTTACTTTAGAAGAATCACGGAGAAGTAATATGCAACAAAAAAAAATCTATTTTTTAGAACCGAAAACGAGGGAATACCATCTTAACTGTAAAAAAAAAATGTATAGAAAAAGTGGAGTGCGTTTAAAATGAAGCATTTGCGGAACCGCAGTTTGGGTTTCTGTAATTACAAATTAAGCGACAAGTTTAGGGCGAGAGATTTATCGTAAACGTGCATATTTTAGCGAAAAGTGTAATTAATTTTCCAAGATAATGGGAAAGTCAAAGAAATTGTTTCAAGATAAACGACTCGTCTGGCAAATCAATCGTACTAGGTGAACGTAAGGTGAAAAATTGCAGATAATTTTAAAGTACAAACTCGAGCACAAAGGAATACTTTCGGAGGTTCGATATATCGCAGAATTTTACCTATTGATACTAGATCGATACTTTAGTTACCACCGAATCTTGTTGGCAGATTTCTACACGCTATTAGAACGGTTTATTGATTTCCTACATCAGGGGACTATGGGGAAGGGGAGAATTACCTTTTCGATAATTTTTTTCTTTTATAATTCATTAAAGGCGCCAGTATCATATGTGCTTTAACGGAGAACCTAGGATAGGTTTTGTCGAGGTTCTCTAGGATTAATTAGCTTACGTACTTTATTCAATCCACGTAATGTCACACCACATTTACAAACTCATTCGGAGATTAGTAACGTTTTGTCACACGTAATGGCACTTCCGTCTATATCAGCGGAAGGGTAGGATTATATTTGCACCAATTGATCGTTCTATGGGAAACGTACGATAATGTAATGTACATAGAATTAAGTATTCTTCGACAACGAGGCGAAATTCTTGTCGGTTGAGATTTGCAATCACGACACTTATTGTACATTTAGGGGGAGTCGCCCTTCGTAGGAGGTAAAATTTTGACGTGCAAAGAAAAAAGAGAAAAGAAAGTCGGGATCGATCAAGAAAACTTAGACGTTCAAGCGAGATTTCTCGAGTGGCAGCTATCGGCCGGTAAGATAATAGATAATTATTATTAAATATTTTCATAAGGATGTAACTGCAGAGCAGACCAATCGCACGACCTATCCCTCTTTGTCTTTCTCAAGATTTTCGGCTTATAGAGGAAAAAGACGGAGAGAGAGGAGGTTGCCTCCCAGGACCCTACCTTTAAAGGTGTTTTTCACTTGAAATACTTTATTATTCAGTTGTATGTGTAACAACCTTTATTTAATAAAGCAACATTATATACTTTTGAGAATGAGGCTGAGTGCACTTTTTTCTATTTTCTTCCTCGACGTATATCGTATTTTATTATTTGTTGCTGCAGTAGAGGCACCATGTTGATCGCGTTTCTTATAAGGTCGTGTATGAGATTAAAAAGAAAAAGAAAAAAAAAACTATTATTTATCGGAGATATTCGGCCTAAATTTCTAAAACTAAAGAAACCGTAAACAATATTAAGGAACGGATTTTCGATGTAGAAGCGGGAAATTATTTCAAAATAAAAGTTGATATTAAAACAACAATTTAATACAACGTATATGTAGCAACAAGTATGTAGAGAACATTCAACCAAGCTAATACAACAGTATATAGAGAAAAGTGTAAAGTACTCCATACCTGCTAGACAGAGCAGGACTATAATATTATTTTGATAATAAAAAGTAATATTAAATGTGTTGTTCTTTTTAAAGAAAATAATATATAAAATTTTCCTTCATCCTTTCTAATCATTTCTAACTTAAACGGGTATAAACTTATTCCGTGACGAATTGCAATCGATCTAAACTTGTAGCGCAAACTGCGAGATATATGGTAAGCATTGCAATTATATAACATTAACATAACATATCCGGAAAATAATCTCTCCTTTCGACATGGAAAGGTATCTCTTCTCATCTTTAGGGAAATTAATGAAATATCGCTGCAAACGCTGACAAGCTTCATAAAAAGGACAATCCCACTAAACACATTACGTTCCAATGACATAACATCGGAATAACATGATATATAACGAATGTTATTCAAGGGGTACATTAATATCATATAACGTCAAATTATTACCGTTCGGTAACATTCTCACAAACTTTCAAACATTGCGGTTAAATAACATTAACATAACATATAACGTGTTACCGATATGTTATGTATACGTTACATGATTCGCTTTATAACTTATATATCTGCGGAGGAAATAGTAATACAGATCTTACTTATATTTTATATGTATGTTACGTTACATGTTACAAACGTTATGTAACGGTTATATTATTGTTATGGAACCCGTGTTTGGTGGGATCACGATTTTTGCGAATCGACTTCTCGTAAGAACCCGAATTGTCGTCTGCGTCTCGATAAGGACGATTACAAGATCCATTGTGACACTTCTCGACAGGGATTCGTTTCTGGAGGGGTTTCGGATGGTCGGTAGATTTCTCGTACCGAAAGGAAATTTATCTACATTTATCAAGACTCGTGGGCTGACAAAGGAAATCCACTGATGCGGTCTGCATCGCGTGACTCCAGGCGGAAATGACTGCAGGCGGAAATTCGTTTACGAAACTTGTGGGTTCTCTAGTCCCTGGAAAGTCGCTGTCAAGATGCACATGAAATCATCCCAGTGACTGGATTGTAGCATTTGTGAATAGATCGTTGGCAGTGACTATTTTCGCATTCATACGAGGATTCACCCTTTAGAGAAATGTCATACTTGCAACTTTTGCGGGAAAGAATTCAAGCAGGCCTTTCGAAAGTTCATAACAAAGAGAGTCCTATTTCTTAAAGATATTTGTCAAATTGCAGAATGTCCTTTTTAAGATTCTTTTATTTGAACTCAAGTAGCTATTGTTTTTTTTTTTTAACCAATTTCGATGAAATTTTTCATTCAGCGTACTGACGTCGTGATGTATTTTCTCGAAAAGACTGATATCATTTTGACATCATGGTAATGTCATTTTTGGGTGATACAATTATGTTCTATTTTGGACAAAATGGTCCTAGTGCGATCATTTTAAACTCACTCGGTTTTTTGCGAAGGTTCCGTACATGACCGATGTACCACTAAAAAATGATGTGGCATGGTATCAGAGTGGTGTAATTTCGTATGGGAAAAAAAACCCTTATAGTGTCAATATGCCGTAATACAAATTTCATGAAAGTTATTCGATAATGAAAAAATGTTGAATTTAAAAAAGAAATCTTAAGACACCCTGAACATCCTCGATAATAATACAGTCTAGTTTCGTCTGATTTTGCGACATTACAGATTTTCGAATTTGCCAAAGAAGAAAAACCTAACTTTAGTTTGAATTGAGAGAGGTATTTCTCACGTGGTAATCATTTTTGAGCAATTAATTGTACTTATACTGGAACGCGCAGGAATCACTAATCTCCGGTATAAGAGAGAGAGGATCAAGGAAAGTGATGATGAGATATGCTATACTTGAAATTTCATCGAAATGGTTAAAAAGAAAGTTAAGTTATTCCTGTTAAAAAAAGGAATCTTGAATATGACACTGTAATTCCGCTTATTAAACTTACTTCAATTGCTCTTTAGACAGAAACTGGATCATTTTAATTCGACGTCATCACATCATAAATGTGTACAAATGATGTAAATGTCTCTATTTCGAAATTAAATTCACATTCATCGATTATTACTCCTAACTACTAGAACATGTCAAAGTGCAAAGAGCAGATTTATAGTACGTTTGATTAGATTGTTGCAAACTATCGTTAAGAAGGAACTTCGGTAAGACGGAAATAAAAAAGCACGTCCCTCCGTTCATCGCAACTTGCTCGTAAGTTTCTCTAAAGTAAGTAAATGCCAGTTTTTTATTTTTTTTTAGTTCTCGTTTCTTTCCTGACAATTCACCCGAAGCACAAACGATTAGGGGAAAATTGCACATCTTTAGTACGATTTAGGTGATGTGAAAGTGGCGTCGAAGAGGTTTTGTTTATAAAACTTTTCTCCCAACTCGGTTTACCGAAAAGTTCGAAACTTTACAACGTGAATAGGGAGACTATAAGGAAGGTCCTGAAACTCATGAAATTTCAATTCTTTTCAAATTTGTTTACAGGTATTTTAAAAATAGTTTATAAGAAATGAAATTTCGCCAATTTCAGGACCTATCTTAGGGTCTCCATATTTACGTTTTAAAGTATGAAACGATTTGAGACACCCAGTTCATAGAAAAGGTTTATGAACGATTGAGCTTTCGGATGCCACTTTCAGATCCCCTTAAGGTGGGATGAATTTAGCTCATTAAGCAAGACTCGTACTTTAATCCTTAGAATAAACATCGAAAATCGAAGAGTACAGAAATCGATAGGTCATCCCGAGAGAGAATGCGCCTTTGCACGTAACCGAATCAATCGACTCATGAGATATCTTTTCCTTTTCAGGCGTAGACGGAAGAAAAATAGCCAGGAAATAGAAAATGGGGGAATCGGTCGGCCTGGGGGATCAAAGAAAATCACTAGATCGGGAAATATCTCCAAAACTGTGGCGAAAAGTGTCGAGGCACAAATCGGCAAGGAGGCATTCCAGTGCGACTTCTGCAAAGGGATCTTTCATTCCAAGGACTCGTTATCGGCGCACTTGCGGGCTTATCAAGGCTCGAAGATAAAGAGAGATGCCCAAGAGGCGGAGAGATGCGTCTGCGAATCCTGCGGGAAGAGTTTCACCGGAGAACCGCAGCTGAGAAGGCACAAAAGGTTCCACGAGAGACTCTCCAAGAGGGAAGAAACTACGCCAAGGAAGAAGGAAAAAGTAGCCACGGGTCCCGTCGAGTGCACCGTTTGCCAGAAAGTCTTCAAGAAGAAAAAGTATCTGAACGTCCACATGACTTTGCACGGGGCGCCCCACATTTGCCACATGTGTGGCGCCAAATTGACCTCCGAGTACTACCTGAAGATCCACATCAGAAGACACAATAAAGAGTTCACGGAGTTCTGCGAGGTCTGCAAGAAAGGCTTCTACTTGAGGGCGTCCCTGAAGACGCACATGAGCGTCCACACTAACGAGAAACCTTGCACTTGCGAGATATGCCACAAGTCCTTCGGCAATCGGATGTACCTGAGGAGTCACATGAAGATCCACAGCGAGCCCGAGACCAGGAAGAAGTACAGGTGCGAGATATGCGGATTCGAGACCTTCTACAGCTATTGTTACAAGGAACACCTCTGGACCCACACCGGAGAGAGCCAGGTCCCTTGCGAAGTTTGCGGGAAACTCATTCGCAGACAGTACATGAAGATCCACATTAGGATCCATACCGGGGAGAAACCGGAGGTCTGCGAGTTCTGTGGGAAGGCTTTCAGCTCGAGGAAGTACCTGGTGAAGCACAGGAGGACTCATACCGGGGAACGACCTTACAAGTGTAAGATATGCGAAAAAAGGTTCACCCAGAGAGGGACTCTCAGTGCACATCTTAGGAGGCACGACGGCGCTAAATGAATTTTCTGCAACTATATTAAATCTTCCGAGGAAGTTTTCGTTAAGGGGATGCAAAGTGCCATCCAGGGGTAGATCGTTCATGGAAGTTTTCTCCGAACTGAGTGTACCGATTTCTCTCAAACTTTATAACGTTATATAGAAGCTATAGCGAAGGTCTTGACACCCATGAAATTTCAATTGTTTAATTAAACTTTTGTTTATACGTGTTTTATACATTTTTTATTAACATGGAAATTTCATGGGTCTCAGGACCTTCCTTATAGCCTCCATATTCAAGGTGTGAAGTTCGAAAGAAATAGTTTAATAAATGTGTGAAACGTCGATTTTACTCGTGGGGTAGTATTAGTTTTATTTAGTTGAAAATCAAATTCCGGATACCGTTACAAAAATTAGAACTGTTATTTAACGTGTTTACCACGCATGATTGTAATCACGTTTTGTTACGTCTTCTGCCCACTTTTTTTTTTTTATTAACCATGGATTACACATACATTTGAGAAGCCATTTGTGAATCTCTGTAATGAAAACTTGAATTTCCATACCATGCTGATTATAAATCAACCGATTTGGTGGTAACGTTCAGTTGTAAGTAATTATTGTTGTAACTCTAATTTAAAATTAATTATTATCTAATCCATAGCTCGCTGTAGATCAATTTATACGGGGAAATGATCCATAAAATGAGCAGGATTTCCATTTTCCACGTACCGCTCCAAATCGACATCAGAAATTGCCGATTAAGTTCTGTGTAATCAGTTCTTAGATAATGCAAATAAACATTGTTAATGAAAATAGAATCGCCGCAGAACCTGCGTCGATTGTATTGAATTTTGTAAACGGTCGATCTTGCCTTTTAACCTTTCTTTATTAATTTAGGCATTTCTAAATTAATGTACAGCTTCATCGTACTCTATCATTAAGTTTTCCTTAGTGAATGCAAATTTTCTCCTTTTCTGACGCTAACTTTTTTATTCTTAAGGCGATATTGGCCGAGGTAAAAAACATGTTCTACATATTAAAAGTTACGTGACTTGTTTTATTTTGAAATCTGTATATTAAAACGCAAAGCGACACGTAATAAGTTTTTCATTGTATTTCTTTTCTTTTTGATGAAGACGATATTTTACATGAACTCAAGTTCTTGTCCCAATTGTTCATGCAGTTTTTTTTTTATCATTTACATAAATGTAAGAAGTCATATATAATTGACGATAATGTTCGCCGATTTAAAGTACCAGCTCTATTTTATGTTAATTCCCAGATTATTTGCGGAAATTGCAAGAAGTCCTCGAATTTCCTTCTTGAGAGAATTTCCCAAAGAGTCGTATTGCCCGAAAATAGTCCCGAAATATTCTTCCGTCTTCGTCCTTTGACCAAACCTACTAATTGATTCATTCAGACTTTTCACTTACAGGTGTAATAATAATGGATCGGGAGTTTGCGATCGAAATAAAGCGGAAAGCTATGATAGTCCTTTACGCGGAAAAAAACCCGAAGGCAAGTTCCATTGCGAAGATTGTCCTTCGGTGTTCCTGGACAAACGAGATATGAGAACACACATGATTTCCATTCACAATTCGAGGAGGACGGACGGATTCTGTACTGAGAAATTAATTATGGAGAGGAGAGTCCGTAACGATCCCTCGTACGACGCAAGCAATGATACTTCAAGAAGAGAAGCTGCTTTTCAAAGACACCGGACAATCGCTCGGCAAAAGAAGTTTCAAGGACCCAGCTTGAAGTGGGACATTAAGGTAGATCGGAAACTCCTTCGCGTTAATGAAGAGCACTCTTCGAAGAAGGTTCCGCATCCTGAGATCCGCGAAGAGTCCTTCAATCTTCCCTCGGGACCCGAGGGGCACTTCAAAGTGAGACTTCCCGAGGAGAGACCGTTCAAATGTGCGGTCTGCAACAAAGGCTCTCGAACGAAGTCGCTTTTATCCATCCACATGAAGATTCACGACAAACGGTTCATCTGCAACATTTGCGGCGCCTTGCAGGCCACGAGGGAGACCCTGAAGCTGCACATGCGGAAGCACAACAAAGAGTACAGCGTGCACTGCGAGGTCTGCAAGAAAGGCTTCTACAATAACCGCACATTGAAGTTGCACGCGAGCACCCACACGGGGGAAAAGAGGCACGTCTGCAAAGTCTGCAACGCTGCTTACAGCTCTTACAGCTACTTGAAGGTCCACTCTGAGACCCACGGGAATCCGGAGACCCGGAAGAGGTACAGCTGCGAAGTTTGCGACTTCAAGAGCTTCTACAAGACCAACATTAGGAAACACCGACGCACTCATACCGGGGAGAATTTGGTACAGTGCGACGTGTGTGCCAAGGCTGTCGACAAGTCATACGTCAGTACTCACATGAGGATTCACACCGGCGAGAAACCTCACGTCTGCGAAGTCTGCGGGAAGACGTTCAGTGTCAGAAAGTATCTGAACGTTCATCTGCGGACTCATACAGGGGAACGGCCGTTCAAGTGCAAATTTTGCGAGAAAAGGTTCACTCAGGAAAGTCCCCTCAAGGCGCACTTGAGAACTCACAAATTAATGTAGAAAGTAAGATCACGGGGGACTTTCAAGCGAATTTAATGAAATAGACCCTATCGACGTCACCGATTAAATGTTTTGAGAGAGATGCGTTAAAACGATTTTTTTTCTTTTCTATTTGGTTTATGAAATACAAGAAGAATAGAAATTTGTCACTGATCTGAACTCATTAAATGGTAAGGATTTTTCTATTAAAACCAATGGAATATTGTTTTTAGAACTATGAACATTCAATTAAACTTATGAAAGGAAATCCAATTGTTTCGAGCTTCCACCATGGTGTAGCCCCTTATGATAACACAGATAATAACCGATAACCGAATGAATTCAATAGTTTTAATTAATGTCCACTAATTTTGCAAGGAAATTTGCGATGTTGAAAAAACGACGTTATCGAACCCATTGATACCGTCGTTACGAATAGAATCATAGTAAATGTTATCATTTTTTTATCTCCACGCATATGTGATAATTTTAAAGAGACGTCATAACTGAAATAAGAGAAATTTTTTAAGTTATTGTATAAGTGTTAATATCATTCTGGGCCTCTAGTTTTAAACGATATCCTAGATGTTAATATGGGGTATATTTTTTTACAACTTCATTGTTTAATTTCTAAGGCAACACCTTTAATGGATAGGATTTAGGTGGTACGCAAAGGGCCAATTTATTTACAATTAAATCATCGTAGAACGTGTTCATGTTGATTCAACACATGAGAGTATGCAAGGGTACTTTACTCAATAAATCCGCGCGCAAATGAATAAAGTTTTTTATCCTTTTTATACGTAATCCATCAGTCACGGATTGATTTCACATTCCATTTGCAATTACGGGAATACTGTATTTAAGGTGATGTGAAAGCGGCCTCTTAAGCGTCAAGTAATTTATAAAACATTTTATTGAACTGGGTGCACCGAATCATTTGAAATTTAAACAGACATGCAACTTCAGAAAATTACCACGCGAATGTAAAAGCCTTAAGGAAGGTCCCAACGTCTATAAAATTGTTAAAAAAAAAAATGTATCCCAGATAGTCCATCAAGATAGTCTTTATATTTTTAATACTTTACGCCCTTTGAAATCTTAGAATCAAAACGAAGACTATTCGAATCGAGACATAACAATTTAAAACACTATAATGATCGGACATTACAGATTCACGTGAGAAATACGAAGAAAAAGTTTGACAAACGCGTGTTCCATAAGTGCTTATTGGCCGAAAATTTGCAAAATGTTAACACCGGTCTAAAGGGTAGTAACCGGCTATTGTTGCAGATGACACATCAGTTAGAAGAATTTTTTAAACCGACGTCGATTACATTTTTCGGCGCCTTTCGCATCACCTTAAACGTGAGAGAGGTAAGGAGAGAGAGAGAAGACTAATGACGTTCCTTCGATGGATGCAGATCGACGATGCATGATTCCGGGGTCGATGAAAAAAGTCAACGTCTCAAAGGACAAACTCCAGGACAATATCTCTATTCGTGCTCGTTTAGTCAACCTTTTGTGGGTTTCCTTTAAATTGACCCGGCACGTCTTTTCCAGGTTTCCAGGAGATCCCGATCAGGAGCGGGACCAGGACCAAGATCGAGATCAGGACCTCCAAGAGCTGACAAAGACCGAGCCCGAGGAATTGCTGGGGGAGAACGAGTTCTCCAAATTCCAGGACACCAGCAGCATCACCGAGGAGTACTGCAGCATCAACGAGGAGCAGCTGGGGCAAGGATCCTCGGAATTCCTCCTGAAGGACCCCAAAGTGAAGATCGAGACGGAGTCTGGGAGAAGGGACCCCAGAAAGCGACCTCGTGGGATATACTCCTCGAAGGCGTCCTCGAGCCAGAGTCCTTACGAGTGCGAGTCGTGTGGCAAGAAGATGAAGAAGAAGCTGCAGTTCCTGAAGCACCGGCAGAACCACGAAAGGAAGAGCTGCGGACAGTGCGCCGACTGCGAGAAAGTCTTCAGCGACGAGGAGAAGCTGGAGAAGCACAGGATAAAGGCTCATCAGCAGGAGCGGCCCTTTCAGTGCGTCCTTTGCGGCAAGTGCTTCAAGACCGAGGAGTTCCTGAAGACTCACCTGAAGCAGCACAACAAACGCTTCACCTGCGACATCTGCGGCGTGTCCAAAGTGTCCGGCTACGACCTGAGGCTGCACAAGAAGAAGCACAATCAGGAGTACGTTACCTATTGCGAGATCTGCAACAAAGGGTTCTATACGAATCAGACCTTGGAGCGCCATGTACTTACCCATACCGGGGAGAAACCCTTTGTCTGCAAGGTCTGCAACACCCCCTATGCCAGCGCGGCTTATCTGAACATGCACATGAAATCTCACGGACAGAGGGAGAAGCACAAATGCAGCATCTGCAACTTTGAGAGCTATTGGAAGGCTGCGCTTAAGGTGCATCTGAAGATCCACACTGGGGAGAACCAAATCACCTGTGAAGTCTGCGGGAAGTCCGTGTCTAGTAAAACTTATCTGCAGATCCACATGAGGATCCACTCTGGGGAGAAACCACACGTCTGCGAAGTCTGCGGCAAGGCGTTCAGTGTCAGGAAATATCTCATTGTGCATTTAAGGACTCATACCGGGGAACGACCTTACGAGTGTAAGGTCTGCCAGAAGAGGTTCACGCAGCAGGGATCTCTTAACTCTCACATGAAGTCGCATAATAGCGAAGGGAAGTGAGTGTCGTCCTGGGAAGGATGCTTTGATAAATGTCCAACTTCACCCTTTGTCCTCCCAATTATTGAGATGTCGATTGCTGATGTCGAGTTACCCTCGACAAGAGGAGGGTTAAGGGTTAAGGGGGTGCCAAAGTGGCTCCTAAGGGGTCGAGAGGGTTCACCGAATTGTTTGAAATTTTTCCACGTGAACATGAAGCCTCTAAGAAAGGTTCCGACCCCCACGAAACTTCACTTTTTAATTTAAAAGGTTTACACAAACTATTAAGATGAAATCTCGTGTACACTTTGTTCCACAGTGGCAATGATTATACAATCTGGCATGCATCCGCATGTTTTATCGGTATTGGTACATGTCCTATGTCTGGTATAATGAAATGACCTTAAGAAGTTACACAACGATGAGTGTATGGAAATCATTGTGGTTTTCTGCATTTTTCATAAGGAAAAAAAAAGGGGGGGGGGGAACTATGATGATTTTGGGGCAGTTTTAATACAACGAAATTTCAGGCAACTTTCGTTACGTTGATTAAGTGCACAGTTTTGGGGCAGAAAATAAATTTCTCATTTCTATATAACATTTACTAAATTATTATATTACACGGAAAATATCGATTTTTGGTAAAAAGTGTTCAATGAAAATATTTACAACGATCGCTGTTCTAAATATATTGCAAAATATTCACATACTGGCTTGGATAATGTAAAAAGAATGATAATATGAAATGTTGAAGTGAATCGGATAAAAATTGTATATGCTATCGACCCCACTTATTAAAAATTTCGAGCGAAATGCATTAAAACGCTCTTCTTTCGATATGATTTATGAAATGCAGGAAAAATTGAAATTTATCTTTAATCTAAACTATTTAAATAATGCGGATTTTCTATTCAAACCATTGGGATATTATTTTTATATCTAAGAACTATTAATTAAACTTACAAAACTTTTAAGTCCCGCCAAATTTGAACTTTTTACTAGACTTCCTCTGTAAACAATTAAATGTGAATATTGTACGTTAGTAAAAGACGAAGCAGAAAATTAAGAAATGGGTGTAATGAATGACCTAACGATTGGACCGTCAATTTTTGTCATTTTTAAATCGACGTATTTTAGCCTGTCTCTTCCATATCTCAGGTATCAAGGAGAATGTTATAGAATGAAAGCTCGAAAAGAACATTGTCTAGCTAGTTTTTCTTTTTTTTTTAATTCTTTAAGTAGCCAAAATGAACAGCGAATCTCGTGCAGAAATTGGGAGACTGATTTAAAACTTTCAGAGTCTAAAGAGTGACATTGAGTAGTGCATGGACTAACATGTTAACATTTTATAAATTGTTTAGGAACGTTTGGAACGTGTTCTCTTGTGCAATATGATACGAGTATCTTCGAGTGACAATGTGATTTTTTTTAAACAAAGTTTCGATAGATTATGCGTCTTCTGCAGATATATAGCTCGATTTTGATCTACTATAGGTATTTGGTAAAATGTTTAATGTTTCGCCAGGTATACATGTATTTACCGCATTAGCTTTTCTGTGTAAATAATTCCTAATTAAAAAACGGTACTTCTAGAGTTTGCAAATTTTTGTCTAAGTGCACATCCATTTATGACTTCAATGGGTCAAAAGAACGAATCGTATTCAATTTCTTAGTATCGTCACTTAAATCTTGTACGAGAATACGTTCAGAATAAAATCTGACATCGTTGATAGCGTATCTATTTTTCCAAACCTGTAATTATTGATATTGAAAATTATTACGTTTCTTTATTTAGGCCTCTCAACTCTGTAACGCAGTATTAATATATTTCGGTTAAAAAGTGTGGCCTGTTTTCGTCTTGTATAAAAAAACTTTTTCTTTTTATTATTTAAGATATACGGTACTATTTTACGTTTAGAGATTAGTTACCGAAGGTTTTTCAACATTTTCCCACCCACTTCAATTTGCGTCGATGTTAAAAAGGAAGATAATTCCTTTTTCATGTTCGGCGTATCGGTATAATTTTTATCAGAATAAATTCGAAGGACTTTTTCACCCGTTTGCGGAAAGTGTTTAAACATTATCAAGATATAAATGTTTAATTATGCCGGTGATTACATATAGTATGGTAAATATGAATCTATACGATTACTGCAATCTTATTTGTTCAGTACTGATGCTTTACCACCATAAGAACGTTATTTTTTTTTTTAGAACCCTGAAAACGTTATTGTTTTAATAATTCAAGTACAAGAGAGCCCTTGAATATGTAAGAAATTCTTCTCTTGTTACATTAATCCAAATTTTGTACAATAACATTGTTCTTAGGAGTTATAGATAAGAATTATTTCCGCTGGTACTTCTAAAATACTCGTAGAAACTTCACGAAGTACTATAATCAACTGACCAGATTTTATATATTAAGTGCAAATTGATCGAATTTTTTTGTACACAGTATTGAAACTTTGTTGGCATATAAATAAAGTTCCCGCACAAATTCTAATTGCCAATTTTATAAGTATAAGATACGATGTCGAATCGTAACTTCTGAATACGCATACCTCTGTACAGGAGATTATTAGCATTATTTTTTAATTACAATCTTATCTTTTTGAATGAAATTTCATTAGAGTACTGCCTTTTTACAGAAATATATTTAAACTTTGTATGTATATTTACTTTTCACATTTTTTAATGCCTTCTATTTCTAAGGACACGCCTGCAATATATCAACAGTGTCTGTATTGTTGACAGTAGATAGATAAGTGTAATTTTTAGTACCGAATCTGCAATCTTGTATTAGAATCATATACATTTTTAATTAAACATGACATTGATGATTATTCTTCTAATTGTATTTATTTATTCATACCTATTAACGTCGATATTTTTAACGCTTGTTCAATCATATTACGGTTAATCGTCAATGAAGTAAGTATAAACAAGGTAAGATCTGTATTGACAATGAATGTATGACTGCCTGACAGAGATTTTTCCAGAAAATACTATGTTTCTGTATTAGGGTAGCTATTGTTTGCTATTATAGGAATTGCTTCCGATCTGTATAATTTTTTAGCAGCTAATATTCTTCCTTTATCTTATGTAAATCACCGTTTATATTGCTCACGACAATTCCGTCCAATGTTTAAAGGTAGGTTGCATAAAATTCCTTGGTAAATTTCAGTACTTATTTATAATTATATTTTAAACCTATAATATTATACCTCTACGTATCTTTTGTATTTATTTTCAGATTACGTCCAAGGATAATTTGATAGAACTCGAAGATAGTAAGCTTTATTTCTTCTGGTGTTTAATAAAATAAATTTGTAAAACCTTTCATTGAAATCTCTAGGAGGAGTGGCTACATGTTATCAAAACTCATGATAAAAATTGATTTCAATGTTCACGTTAACATTACATGCCATAATCGAGTCTGACTATTACTATTTATTTTTTATTATTGCAATCTCAAATCAGTAAAAAATATTGTAAGTTTTTCAGAATCCTCGTGCTACCCTTCTCACGTCCGAAGTAGAGCAGAAGAAGAAGCCCTGGTTGTTAAATGTCTTTTGGTCAATTTTTGTATTAATTTCTAATTTTATTTTAAATCAATGATTGATAACATACCGCTACATAAACTTTTATGTTGCTTTTCAGGTCAAGTCGAAGAAGAAGCCGAAGAACCTCGTAGACCCTCTTTCTCTCTTCTTTCAGAATCCAAGTACTACGATCATTACTAAATTAGATGTGGAACACTTTGCAACTGAATTTGAGAGACGTTTGTCACCAAAACTCGTGGGAAAGATTAATTTTAGTTGTTCCATGGCATTACATGTCACGGCCCGTTCTAAGAACTACAATTATTTCCTTAGTACCGATGTTCAATATTAATAAACGAAGTTCTCTCCGTTTTTCGGAATCCTTGTCGTGCTACCCTTCTCACGAGCGAAGAAGAGAAGAAGAGGAAGACCTAGAAAACGTAAGAGGTCCTTTCCTTATTTCCCTATTACTAGATCAAATAATTCGTATAATCGCGTTCCTTATGTCGGGTAAAAATTAAATTCCCAGTTACTCCCAAAATATGTCTCGAACATGTCCGGAGCGGCAATTTCCCTCGACTAACCGAGCCTTCCATTTTAATTCCAGGTCAATCGAATCGTTGGAGAACGACTCCTTCAGGAAAGGACCGGTCGTTCCGAAGAAGGAGGAAGAAGTTCTGGAAGACCTGAACCTTGGGGACAACTACAGTTTGCAAGCATCCTCGAATTGCAGAGTCGTCGATGTCGGTATCAACGCGAAGTACCAAGACCTAAAAGACAGCGATAACCTATTCGAGAAGCCCGAGAGCGAAGCTTACCCACGGAACATGTCCGATTCGCAGAGTCGTCGCATTTTGGAGTCAACCAAATCCACCCTCGAGGACGCGTCGAAGAAACTATACCAATGCCAGTTCTGTTCTAAGCATTTCCGGTCGAAAAACCTATTTGACGGGCACTTGGTGGCCCACAGTGACGCTCGGCCTTATCAATGCGACATTTGCAGCAAGTCTTTCAAAAGGACCAACACTCTGGCAGTGCACAAAAGGATCCACACACGAGAGAGGAACTTCATCTGCGACGTTTGCGGCAGAGCCTTCGTCCAGGCCTCCCAATTGGCCACCCATCATCGCAGGCACTTCGAGAAGTACACCAGCTTCTGTAACATTTGCGGCAAGGGCTTCTTCACCAATGCCGAGCTTCACGGGCACATGAACGTGAAGCACGAAGCCAAGGAACACGTCTGCAAGGTCTGCGGCAAGTCCTTCCCCAACAACCACACCCTGGTGCGCCACATCAAGGTCCACGACCCGAATTTCAAGCCCGTCAAACACCAGTGCGAGTTCTGTGGGAAGACTTTCGCCTACAAGAACTCTTTGGTAGTGCACGTTAAGTCCCACACCGGGGAGAATAAGTACGATTGCCATTTGTGTGGCAAATCCGTTTCTTCGAAGGGATCCCTTCAGGATCACCTGCGGCTTCACGGGGGCGAAAAGTCCCTGGTGTGTGATGTGTGTGGGAAGGCGTTTCATAAGAGGACTACCCTGGTGGTTCACAAGAGGACGCATACCGGGGAGAAACCCTACACCTGTGACACCTGCGGGAAATCGTTTACGCAACACTCCACCTTGGTCATTCATAAGAGGTACCACACCGGCCAAAGGCCTTATCAGTGCGGCCATTGCAGCAAGTCCTTCGTCTCCAAGGCACTGCTCAATGCTCATGTCAGAGTGCACGTGGTGGACCTCGTGGTGGTCCAGCCCATACAGTAGGCCTTTTGGTGACCAGTTTCCCCGGTGGTTCGAGAAGTCCAGCGGGAACAAACTTTCATGACTTCTTCACTTTGGACTACCGAGTGTATGGCCTGATTATTTGTTTAAGTGATAGGCATCGATACAAGCGATATTGAAGATTCAACCTATTACCTGGCCCTGCTCAATGCTCATGTCAGAGTGCACGTGGTAGACCACGTGGTGGTCCAGCCCATGCAGTAGGCCTTTTAGTGACCAATTTCCCCGATGGTTCGAGATGTCCGGCAGGAATGAACTTTAATGATTTCTTCACTTTGGACTAACGAATGTACGGCCTGATTATTTGTTTAATCGATACAAGCGATATTGAAAATTCTACCTGTCGGAGATGGCAAAGATGGAACTTAATTCCGTTGCAGTTGGATTTCGGGGTATTGTAAGGCAGTGGCCGAACATTTAAATATTTGAATAGTGTTGTTTGTAAGGGCGAGAATTTGTAATTAACCCTTAAACGGGAATTGGGTCATCTTGATCTAGGGTCGTTGTATCACGAATCTACACTTTAAGGTATTAAATATGCAATGCAGCACTTTGCCATATTCTCACGTAGGTACTTGGGGCTAATATTTGTTCAAGAGATATTTATATTTGTTGTATACATTTGTGATATCACGACGTTGAGTAAAAGTGACCCAATTTCCGTTCAAAAGTTAAGGACATGAAGATTATTGTGGCTGAATGCGAAATAAAGAAAAAGAGAATACCATGACATAATGTTAACACGCAAATGTTTTCCAAATATTTTATTTTACTTGACTTCTCAATGCATTCCATTTCCTATTTCGCACGATATGCAGGGCATCCTAGAAAGTAATTGCAATACCCATGTTTTCGTTGTTTAATGTAATACATTGCAAAATTCTCAATCATTGTCAACACTGTCAGAAGTTTGCGTCGTCGCCTGACAAATATTTCAAGGAAAGAAGAATCTTAAAAGAAACGTAAAAATGATTGTTAGCCTTTTTATTACAAGGTGGATTTATTTTTACAATACCCTGAGGTCATCTAAGCCGCGAATCTTTCTTAATTACCAAACACGTTGTATTTCTTTCCTGTGGCGCATTTACACAAATCGTATGGTGACTTATTGTGATCGATTCCTACAATGTTCAAAGTGAGATCTAAAACCAATTTAACCGATAATAGATCCTTATTTAGTGCATGAATGTGGACATAAGATATATGGATCCCTTACGCCGAAATTAAAATGAAGGCAGTCACATGTTGCAAGGCAAAAAACAATGGCCGTTGTTTTTCTCTGTCATCCGTCTAATTTTGCAAAACAACTGCGCAGGGCAATATGGCGACAGATAGTCTAACATGAAAAGAGAAATCGTCCCTTTTCCATCTTTTTTTCTATTCCTTAAGAATATGAAGAAAATGATTGGAAGGACCATATATCCTACGTCCATGATCCTGTGATGAAACTATGGTGTCTCATGGCAAATGATAACGTAAGCTTGGAATTTTCTCCCATATCAACGAAACAATTGATATTGGGTCGGCTCAAAAATCCCGCGACAATTTACATTTTTATTTCTGAAATTTGTGAGAAATAATGCGATAGACATAAAAAAACTGCCCGATAGATGGGAACATGTCGCAAACGGAAATGCAGGAATACGTCATTGACTGAAGTTGTAATTCGAGAAATGATAATAAATTTCAATATTGCGTTATCGGTGTCGCAAGACTTTCCAGCCAACCCGGTAGTTTCTTTTGGACCAAGTAGGAACAAAAGCCAACCGGAATCGGAGGAAATGTCGCGATTGTCTGCTCGTGAAATGATTGAAATGTGGCAGAATTGTTGAGGAGATACGTCAAGGAGTCACTCAGATCGCGGCCATTTCTCCCTGCCCGTTCCTTATAACTCACCATGTAATCGAGCCAAGTGTTATGTACATTTACGATAAATAAAGTAGCACCTTTTTACGAGAGCCAGAGGATTACTGGAAGAAACGCGGGAGCATTCGCGGACGAGCTCGTTAACCTCTGTCCTGATTTCGCATTGCTAAAGTGAGCAATCAGCAGTTCCGGAAGGACTTTGGAGCTCTATTGCGTCCATTTGGAGGTCTATCCCTAATCCCGTGGTACCCAAGAGCCTCCTATCACTGCTAAGCATTGCTTTAATAGAAAGTAGATCCATTCGTAAGTTTCTAAGAAATCCCAATGACGATTATTACCCATACGTGTATATATGAAGAAGGAAAGAAAGAGAGGGAACGGCAAAATTAGTGCTCGTTATTCGAGAAGATGGCTATCGAGGAATCTTCACTGATAATCGTATTGAACTTTACTTTCCAGATGCGACACCGTCTCGTTCCCTGAAGAGTATTACCCGATGGTAATGTTCAATAAGCTCGAGCTGGTGAAGAAAGACGCGGAGTCGTCGGAGCGGACCAAGGAGCCGGAAACGAGAGCGAGCCCGGAAGTGAGATCAACGTCGCCGACGAACGGCGACATCAAGGTGGAGGTGGAGGAGGACGTACCGCTGTCTCACCAGTGCAAGGTCTGCGGGGTCTTCTTCGGCACCCAGACCTCCTTGGAGAGTCACGAGATCGAGCACAAGGGTAAGCGGAAAAACACCTGCACGCAGTGCGGCCGCGTCTTCAGGACCTACGTTAATCTGCGGAAGCACATGAAGAAGCACACCGGCAGGAAGCGAAAGGGCGTGGGACGGCCCGCGAAGGTGAAGAAGGAGAAAACCGAGGTCGAGTTTCTCTGCAAGACCTGCAACAAGGTGTTCCGCCACAAGAGCAACTACCAGAAGCACCTTTTGAGACACACGGTAGGCGACCTGACGTGCAAGCACTGTCCGAAGAAGTTCCGCCTGTTTAGGGACCTCACCAGGCACGAGAAGACCCACTTCTACCCCAGCTACGTGTGCAAAGAGTGCGACTACGAGACCACCGTCCTCGCCGCCCTCAGCATCCACATGCTGAGACACACCAACAAGGCGGATCTGCCTTTCAAGTGTAACGAGTGCGACAAGCGGTTTCGGAAAGCCATCGATCTGCAGGAGCATTACAATATCCATTCCGGGGACAAGCCCTTTGTCTGCCAGCTGTGCGGTAGCGCCTTTTATCTGAGGAGGCAGCTCTCGGCCCATTGCAGGCGGATGCACCCGGAGATGAAGGCCAACAAAGTCACCAGCACCGCCTGCGATATTTGCGGCAGGGTCCTGGCCACCAAGAGGTCCTTGTTCCGGCACAAGGAGAGTCACAATCCCACGAAGCTGTATCTCTGCGACTACTGTGGCAAGAGTCTCAGCAGCGCCGAGCACTTGAAGAAACACCGACGCATCCACACCGGAGAAAAGCCCTACGTTTGCGACATCTGCGGAAAGGGCTTCACGGACTCCGAGAACCTCAGGATGCACCGAAGAGTCCACACTGGAGAAAAACCCTACAAATGCGACCAGTGCACCAAGGCCTTCTCGCAGAGGTCGACGCTGACCATCCATAGACGAGGCCACACCGGGGAGAGACCCTACGTCTGCCAGATCTGCAACCGAGGTTTCTCCTGCCAGGGTAACCTCACCGCCCATCAGAAGTCCACCTGCGTTTGAATTCCCCCCTGGTCTCGCTACCTCCAGGATTTCGTCGAGTGTAAGACTATGTGAGACCGTAAGACTGTGCGAGCCGTGGTCGTGATTCGGTGTTTAATTCCCATCCGTATTTGTTGGAGATGTTTCACTTGTTCAGGGACCTCGTTAGGCGCGAGAAGGCCCACTTTTACCCCAGCTATGTGTGCAAGAAGGCCGACTTCAAGACCAGTGTCCTCGTTGTTCTCGGTATCCTCCTGCTGAGACCCACCGACAAGATGGACCTGTCCTTCGAGTTCAACGAGGGCGACAAACGATTCTTGAAGGCCATCGACTTGCAATAGCATTACGACATCCATTCCGGAGACAAGCTCTTTGTCTGCCAATTGGGTGGAGGCGCCATTTACCCGAGGAGGCAGCTCTGGGCCCACTGTAAGTGGATGCACCCGATGTGAAGATCAATAAGATCACCAACAGCGCCTGCGATGTTTGCAGTGGGATCATCGCCACCTAGGGATTCCTGTTCAGACACAAGGAGAGTCATGATCCCACGAAGCTGTACCTCTGTTAATGTTGCACAAGAGTCTCGGCAACACTTGAAGAAACACGGACACATCCACACAGGCGAAAAGTCCTAAGTTTGTGTCATCGATGGAGAGGACTTCGCGGACTCTGAGAACCTCAGGATCCATCGACGTCCATCCTGTGGAGGAGCCCTACAAATGCAACTAGTGCGTCAAGGCCTTCTCCTAGAGGTCGACGCTGATCATCTACAGGCGAGGTCACCTTAGTTTCCTTGATCCGCAATCAAAGGTTCTCTTACCAGGGTAATCTTGTCGCCAGTTGCATCTGAATACCGCCTCTTCCAGGATTTCGTCCTAATGTGGATTCTTCGTCGAGTGTAAGACTATGTGGAACTGTGTGGGACTGTGTGGGACTGTGTCAGACTGTGTCAGACTGTGTCAGACTGTAAGACTATGCAAAGCGTGGTCATGTTTCGGTGTTTAAGGGGGGAAATCCACTAGGCCGGTAAAAATAGTGTTTTTTATATTTTTTTTTTATAAAAAAAGATCATGCAGTGGATCTTTCCGATATTTTTAACGTACACTTATACCGATCTCGAGAAGTAAATTCTTTATTAATAATAAAATGGCCGGTTATTCTTGAGCAATGGGCAGATCCCACCGTAATCTCTTCTGTCCGAATCAGAAATTGATACGAGCTTTACAAGGAGTGGGAAAAGTTTCCAAAGTTTTTCCAAATGACTTAAAGTATGTGTCGAGGCTAAAGGAAGTAATTTCGGGGATTGGTATATAATTTTGTCTTTTGAATGTTGTTATTAGAAGTTTAAGAAATATTGTTATCCGGTTAGTGATGTTGATTCGTTAATTTATGAGGCTGTGTTCTGTTAAAATGTGTCTTTGTAGAGTCCGTTATTACCGAACCTAAACGAAACATTCTGAAAGTTTTTTAATTTAGATATAATTACGCCGTCAATTGAATTTACGCGGTAACAGGAGAATTTACGTGGCAATTCTTTTTGCACGTGTATGAGCTTTGCGAAGGCCATTCTTCTTGTCCTTGAAAGCCCATTTTTATCAATTGTGCATTTTTGTTTTTCCTTTAGAGACTCATCGACGGCGTAATTATATATAAACTAAGAAATTTTTCGATTTTCTTGTTTATGTTGAATACACCTAGAGCTAATGTTGAATTCCAACACCGTCGGACGATAACAGTGAGATCTGCTGATTACTCAAGAATAAGTAGCCATTTTGTTATATGAAAGAAAATGGGTTACTTCTTGAAATGTGCATGAGTATATGTGAAAAGTATCGGAAAGATCCACCGGATAGTTTTTCTCTTTTTTTTTCTTTTAATACAAAATTGATAAGGGATTACTTTATTTTCAGCGCCTATACTGGGAAAAAAAAATCGTGATAACGTAACCACTGCAAGCTCTGGAATAAACGCTAGTCTCTAAAATGGATATATGACATACAACTGCAGATAGAAATGATAACTTTACAATTTGTAAAGTTACGATTTACGATGTTATTCCTAATCCTATTTCACAGCTCGTAGGGACATTGTTTAACGCTGTCTTCACGGAAGAATTTCCCCATTAAGCAGAGATTATGCGCACGCATGCCGGAAGGTGGGAAAAGTGATTAGAACGTTCCAAAAGGGGGAAAGTGATAATGGACGCATTCGCATTCACCGGATCATTTCCGAGACGCGTTGTTTTTATTGAATTATTAAATTGTCGATTATGCATTAGTTAACGCATCGAGTTTAAGTAATTATTAATGATTACCCTTAGTGCACTCGCGCATGCTACGTATATGTATCGGCGAGACTTTCGAAATAATAAATAGATTTTATATATTTCACGTCGTCGGGGTGTCTGTGGATTCGATTTTGCCGTCTCTCAGTAATTTGTTCTTGCTTCGTTGTAGGAGAGACTATTGCAGATATTGTTTACCAATGGAAGACCACCAAGAGGTACCGAGAGACGATGAAATTGTATTCCGTATTCGGTTAACTCTTTTAGTTATTAACTTTAGTTGAATCCTGTCGGCCGTTTTCCTCATTCTTTAAGGGGCTGCATAGATTTCATTATGTTAAATCTTAACGCTTCTTTCGGGTTGAATAACAAATAAACTGGACGAGTAAATATTTTTATTTATTAACATTACTGCCGCAGTTTATCGTTTTAATGATTTTGCATTTATATTGGATCGCTTGAGAAATCGACGCTTTAATAGTGCTTATGATTTCGATTGAATTGTTTGTTAAAAATGAATGCCGTTAAACATTAACGATATGTATGCTCGTGTCCTTATCGAGGAACTTAATGAACATTTTTTAAATGGAAAAGTACAAATTTAGGAAAACAACGTTATATGAATGAAACTTTCTCGAAAAACTGTTTTTATTAATTAATAAAACTGATTAATATAATCAGTATCAATGAACGCGTTACATACTGTAGATGCAAGTATACGTATCGCTTATGTTTAATGGCATTCAGTTTCAACAAATAGTTCAATTGAAATCATGTACAACATTAATATTCCGCATGGTGCATTATGTTCCTCCAACGGTCTAATATAAATACAAAATAACTATGGTGGCCTTTCGTTTCTTTTTTTTTTTTTTTTTCTAATATTTATAGTAGTAGTAATGATGTACTATATGTGATAGCATATTGCTTATTTAGTTTATTTATAATTCGTTCATTCCCCTTAACTAAGTATAGACGTATAATAGACGTATAGCCTAAAACAGGAAAAGAGAAACACTCTTGACACCGAATACATAGATCTTGTGGATGAGAGTTAATTTGATAAATTCGATTTGTTGTTCTTATAGGCACCTGGAAGATGTCAAGACTGAAGAGCAGTATGGAAAATCGGGTCGTCGAGATCAATCGAGGTTTCTAAAAAACATCTTTTCGTATTGGACGAAACATTGAAAAGTTATCATTGTGATTGCAGAGTCCAGCGGGAGAATTCAATTAGATTTATTTATAATTCTTTCATACCCCTTAACTAAGTATAGACGTATAATAGACGTATAGCCTAAAACCGGAAAAAAAGAAATACTCTTGACACCGAATACATAGATCTTATGGATGAGAGTAAATTTGATAAATTCGATCTGTTGTTCTTATAGGCACCTGGAGGATGTCAAGACTGAAGAGCAGTATGGAAAAAAGGGGCGTCGAGATCAATCGAGGTCTCTAAGAAACATCTTTTCGTATTGGACGAAACATTGAAAAGTTATCATTGTGATTGCAGAGTCCAGCGGGAGAATTCGACGGAGGCGGAAAGACTAAAGATGGAGCCCGAGATGTTGAAAGAACTGGAGGCGAAGGCGGACTTCGCGGTGCACCAGGAGTTCGAGGTGGACCATCACGAGAGAATCCTGGAAGAGGAGGAAGGAGAGATTCGCGTGGAAGAGGAAGACGACGGTGGAGAAAAGCTGAAAGAAAAGGAGGAAGTCGACGACGAGGAGGAGGTGGAGGAGGAGGAGGAGGAGGAAGAGGACCACGAGGACCACCTCGAGGAAGAAGAGGAGGAACGGGAGACTCAAGAGGAGCTGGAGAACGTGGACAACCTGGGGGACATGTCCACCAAAAGAAGAGGCAGAAGAAAATACCGAAATGGGGAGTCCGACAAGTACGAGTGCGAGAAATGCAACGTGGACTTCTCGCGATATGGAAACTACAAACGACACATGGTAAAGCACAGCGACGTCAGACCTTACAAATGCACGGTTTGCGAGAGAGCTTTCAAGAGATCGTCCGAAGTCACCAGCCACATGCAAATCCACCGTGGGATAAAGTACACCTGCGAGATCTGCGGCTTCGTAACGACGAACAAAGTTTCCTTGAGGACCCACAACCGGCGCGTCCACCAGAAGGACTTCCGGTACCACTGCGACCAGTGTGGAAAAGGGTTCATGTCCAACTACGACCTGGAAGACCACAAAGCCAGCCACCTCGGGACCAAGACCTTCATATGCGAATATTGCGGGAACGCTTATTCCCAAAAATCTTATCTGGTCGCGCACAAGAGGGTCATTCACGGGATCCAAAAAAGCGCCCCGAAGGATTATCAGTGTAAGACCTGCAACAAGAGCTTCGCTTCGGAGCACAATCTCCGGAACCATGAAAGCCTGCACTCCCAGAAGTTCCTTTGCGCCCAGTGCGGAAAAGAGTTCGCCACGAATCACGCCCTGAAGCTGCACAATCGCAAGCATACCGGTGAACGTCCTTATCAGTGCAAACTCTGTTCCAAGGCTTTCGCAAGGTCTGCGGCCTTGAGGGTCCACAGACTCACGCATACTGGGGAGAGACCTTATGTTTGCGACCTTTGTGGACAGAGCTTCACCCAGAGGAGCAGCATGATGGCACATCGGCGGAAACATCCGGGAAGCCACCCACCACCCCCGCCATTGCTCCTCAGTAGGTTGGAAAATAGCGTAAAGCCTTAGACGAAGACATTTTTTATATTTCTCAAACACGCACCCAGAGTCGCTACGACGCTATTGATCAAGTTCATTCCATTTTTTTTAATGTGTACAAAATAATGTGCACGTACAAATAATTTAATGTGTACAAATTAACGTAAGTATAGGACAGATCGGATCGATTTAAGGGGTTACACCTCGATGTGTGAAAGAGTAGGAGTTTCTTTCATAAGTTTCATAGTTTGTAGATGTGAAAATAATGAAAATAATGGAAAAAATCATCGGGGTAGAAAATATTTCTTGGTTAATGCGTTTAGATTAAAGATCAATTTCTCATCTTATAAGCCAAATCAGAAAAAAAAAATGTTTAAACGCGAACTTATCAAAATGTTATCTGATTCACTCCTAAATTTCCCCCGATGATCTTTCCTTTTCTTTTCTCGAGGTCGGACTTTTCCGATGTACTTAAAGCTGCGTTTGCTGCGCATACTTTTATATTCAATTTGTTGGGCAAAAATCGAAATTTGTTATTTAATTGCGACTCATTTCCAGAAAAATCAACGATTTAAATAAATTCTACGTACCAGTCTAACAGATATTACTTCTAACTATGAAAGTAAGTCGAGGTCAGTAAAATGATTTCGCTGTTTTCACCGACAAAATGAGGTGAGAATGATCAAAATAGGTGCCTTTTGTAATTCCTTTTTAATAGTCAATGACGTTTCAATCGTGTAAACGATGTTGACACGTAAGTGTACAATTATTTTAGTCAAACTGAGAAATTCATACAAGACAAAGTTTGTATCCTCGTACCAATTAGAATTTTACAAGCACTTACCCGAAAGTGTTAGTTAGATATTAAAATTATTGCCGTCCGGAGTCTATTTTAGGCTACTTTACTGCATGTTAATTTGTTCATACGGATGATGTCAAATTTCGCCATTATTAACGTTATTACGATCAATTAGTACTTATAAACCTTGTAGATTAATCTTCAAATATATTAGTATTTGAACATTTCTGGAATATTTTCATAATTGTACTTAAAAAGAAATTTAAATAAAAACAGATAAGTTAAGAAATATTAAGAAATGTACTTGTAATTTCGTATGAATACAAAGGTACGTGTTATAACATTGACTCATTGATAAATATTGATTATGTTAGCCCCTTGGTAATTCATTTTCTCATTTTTGTTCACTACAAAAAAAGAATTTTATAGAGAAATTACTTGTTACTTATTACTTTTTACTTCTAATTCTGCTTGTTTTTTAGGAATCATTTGATGTAGGCGATTTAAATGAAGAAAGAACGCGTAAGTATTCTAATGTGAAAGTTATTAGAAGTCTCTCTTTAATAGTTTTGCATATGCTTTTTTCAGCCTATTTGAACGACGGTATATTATACGGTGTTATTACATCTTATAATTACTCTTTTACGGAAGAATGAACATGATGTTAATATCGCTGTGGCCATTAATTTTCTCAATAGTCATTAAAATAATGTACTAAGAGAGAGAGAGAGAGAGAAGCTAAGGATTTGTTTGGTTTATCAAACATAGGAGAAATCTTTAACTTTGTGACATTAAATTTGTGTAGTAAAAAAAAATTAAGAGTATCACGCACAAGACGTACTTAATGGACCAGCACCAATTGTATATGTACATATTTTTGTTGCTTTACCCTCGATACGAATAGAGTCAAAGGAAATAAGTACCTACGAAAAAATTTCAATGCATAACATGCTGAGATAATTTTTTACACGGGGTCAAGATCACGAAAATCAGTTTTTCGCGAACATTTGAAAAACCCGTGCACCTACGGCAAAATGCTTTGAATATAAGTTGAAGAGCTCTAAATTTTCTACAAAAAACTCTACTTTGGATTTTGTCGTAATCTCTATTGTTACAGAGAAAATCCAAGCGATAGTGTAGACTAATGGCTCTTAGAACAAGGCAGCGGCAGTGGTCAGCTAAACGGTACTTCGATACCTTGCTAAGTGTGGCTTTCATTTGGTTTTCCGCCCTAACAATTAAGATTACAAAAAATTGAAGAGAAACTTTTTTCTGGAGAATTTACTGCTCTTCAACTTTTGTTGGAAGTAATTTTCCATAATTACACGTGTTGTTTAAATATTCGCGAAAGTCGATTTTCCTGACATCCACCCGCTGTAGGAAATTGTCCCGACCCGCTATGCATAAAGACTTCTTCATAAATACTTATGTCTTGTGTCAAAGGAAGCGTTCCGTGAAAAAAAAAATGTCTTGACGTAATTACTTCCTAATTTGGTCATCCATTTTTCCTGGTCCATTAGTTAAGCATCCAAAACCGATCAAGACTTGAATGTCCATCAATCGATTAATATTTCAGAATTTAATTCTCTTCCCTAGCCAAGGTAACATAAAAACGGTCGAACACCTTTCATTCATCCCGGGGTTGCAGATCGTCGATCGGTTAATTGAACAATTCTTAACTCGCAATAAAATTGTTCCAGGAGACTCAAAGATCGGCGTTCAAGGGAAGCTTCCGTGACAGAGCCTCATCCAGTGCGGATTCTAAAAAACCAACGATGCCGCAATCCAGGTCCTTTGGTCGTGGCCAATGCTTCATCGTCCAGCAAAAAGATCAATCTTCCAGAACCAAGCACAAAACCCAAAGGACAAAATTCCACGGAGCTGGCATTGTTCGTTTGCTCCGTTTGCAGTGAAATCATGCTGACCAAATCTAACTTCGCTAAACACATGCGAATGCACAGCGACTATAACCCAAACCACAAGAAGCAAGCCTTCAAGTGCAAATTCTGCAATTGCAAATTCTGGGCAGCGAAAACATGGATAGATCATTGCATGACTGAGCACCGAGGCGTTGGTAATTTTTATTGCCAGAAATGTGGGAAGGAGTTCTTCGTTGAGAAAGACCTCGACAGTCACCAGTGTCCTCCATCCGAGAACAATTTGCCAGTTTGCAAAATTTGTGGCGAGTCGATAACGGACCTGAAGCAGCACTGGCTGATGCATCAATCAAATTCGAAGAGGTACTTGTTCTCCTGCATCTGCGGGGAGACATTTGCTACCAGAGGCGGGATGAGGATCCACATTTCGGCCCTTAAAACTGATGAGCATGGAGATCCGAATGGCCCCAAGCCGAAGAAAGCGAAGAAAGCGAGTGTGCGATCTAATCATAAGATGATAACTCGCGGGAGACGGAAAGAAACTCAGGGTTTGTCTGATACGAACAACTTGGAGGGATCCGTGGAGGGTGAAGAAGAGTCTGCAGAGTCCGCAGACAAGTCCAATATGGGTGATCAGCAGGAAACGGCGCAGCATTTGGCTGAGACGAACAAGTTGGAGGGGTCTGTGGAGTGCAAAGAGGAACCCATTGAGTTGGAAGACAAGTCCATCGCGGATGATCAACGGAAAACAGTGATGGGTTGTGAGGATGTGCAGGAGTCCGTAGAGTCCGAAGATGAGTCCACCGGGAACTATCAGCAGGAAACGGTGAAAGATTTAGCTGGGATGAGAAAAGTGGAGGCGCCCGTGGAGTGCAAAGAGGAACCCATTGAGTTGGAAGACAAGTCCATCGCGGATGATGGACAGAAAAAAGTGATGGGTTGTGAGGATGTGCAGGAGTCCGTAGAGTCCGAAGACGAGTCCACCGGGAATTACCAGCAGGAAACGGTGAAAGATTTGGCTGGGATGAGAAAAGTGGAGGCGCCCGTGGAGTGCAAAGAGGAACCCATTGAGCTGGAAGACAAGTCCATCGCGGATGATCGACGGAAAACAGTGATGGATTGTGAGGATGTGCAGGAGTCCATAGAGTCTACCGGGAATTACCAGCAGGAAACGGTGAAAGATTCGGCTGGGACGAGAAAAGTGGAGGCGCCCGTGGAGTGTAAGAAGGAACCCATTGAATCTGAACACGAGTCGACAGTGAATGATCAGCAAGAATCAATGATGGATTGGGAAGAAATGCAGAAGCTCATAGAAACAAAGGATGATCATCAGGGAACAGTGATGGATTGTGAAGAAATGCAGGACGTGAACGAACCGACTACTCTTGAGCTGCCGGCTGGTTCTAAGGACAAGTCTGCAGCTACGTGTCCGATTTGTTGTAAAGTGTACAATAGAAATGCTTTGTATATGCATATACTTACTCACACTAAGCAGAGGCCTTATACTTGCGATGTATGCGGCCAAGACTTTGCCCGGAGAGACAAGATGATGAAGCATAGGAAGAAACATGTCGGAGATCATCCTCCACCTCCAAAGACTTCCATCGCGGATATCGCTAAGCGAATTGTCGAATCATATAAACAAGAAAACGAGTCCGGAGTTTCTAAGGAATAGATTTTTGATGTTCCAAAGCATGTGAATCGCTAGCTTAATTGCATTTGTTGAAAAAGAAACAAGAAGAAAATGTGGATCAGTGTAACTAACATCTCCACCATGTTGAGAATTATGAACTTCTAGTTCATATTTCTGAACTAGTTATCCCAAATGTAAGAAGAAGAAAAAAATTGGGGGAGCCCATTTGTCACGATCAACTCGATTTTTAAGGTGGGAGCATTAACTTCCGTGAAAGTTAATTAATATCTCTGTGCATATTACATAGGGTATTTGAAGAGCCCACAACTAGTCCAGAATTTTGACGTACTTTATTTATGACTTGATGAACTGTTTCTGAGATGAAAGTCACGTTCAAATATTCATGTCCTTTTGGAGAATGGCAGCCAAAAATTTATGTCTTTTTCGTTTCGAAGCCTATGATTAGTCCTTAAATGTGGACCATGGTAGTCCATATTTCTAGATATGGTGAAGATGATTCAATGACCAAAAAATAAAAAATTAGATTCGGAATGTCCTGTCTAAAAACTCAATTAAAAAAATGAGTTTCTCTGACAGGACGTTCCGAACAACTTGATGTTACTGCTGGATGGATTACCTTTATGTTTCATTTAAAATATTAATAACTATCAGGTTGTTCGTTATGTTCAAGAAAGGAACTTTTTCGGGTTTTTAGACTGGACTTTCCGAAAAATCTGATAATTCAAGTTTGAGGTCTATGAAGAGTAACGACGAACGAAACATACATCCTGGATTACAACAATTGCATCGAACCATTAATTAGCTGCGTAAACATGAAATTCCATGATAAGCTTATATCTTTGAATTTGAATAATTTGCATTGTAAGTTTTATATTTTAATCATTCGATAAGAGGAATTGAGAAAAGTTACTCTGATGTTATTTTATTAATTTTAACTTTGCAAGCTCTTTGCATACGACTGCCCGTTTATTTTTTATTTTTACCTCCTTTAAAGAATGCACATACTGACGAATAATAGATACGATTATTAATTTATTAATCTTGATCTCTTCTCAGTTTTTATATCTCTAAAAACTGTAATACGAGGTTACTTAAAAATAAATCACATTCTATTCTATTTTTGTTCGATTTGCAAAAGCTCTTCGAAGAAAAACGGGGTTGATATAAGTAGTATTTAATTGATTGTAATTTAAGATTATTTATATCATATTTATTAGACTCCTATTGTTGGTTTGAGTTTATATTCTTCGAAAAAAAAAAAAAGTATTCGATAACTTCTTTTTAGTGAAAATAAGGACTGGTCGGAAAATGTGTATCCGCTACTTCCGACTGTTAAAGTTGTACCAGAAAGAGTTAATAAAACTTGATTGCTACGAAATTTGACAGTCTTTAGAGCCGCTTTTGACACAAAAGCACTTCTCTGCAGTTATCTTCTTTGTACTGGTAAGCATCGATTGTATTTTCTCTTCTGCGTTTTCTTTTTTATTTTCTTGTATTTTCCGTCCGAAGTAGCATCCAGTAATACGGTACGTATGTCATGTTTTTGATTTCTCCGATTTATCATATGTTTAATCTTTTGAAAAAGTACAATCTCCGGAAATTTTTTTTCATTCCGTACTTTGCCGAAAACAGAGAACGAAGGTAATATTAATTCCACAGGTATGCGTTACAAGAACAAATATAACACCGTGGTGATAATAAAAACTGTTTCCCAATGGACATTATATTATGAAGTATGACTTAACAATACGATAAAAATTAAAACTCTATCTGAAATATGAACTTATTTACTAACGTGAATACAGAGCGCATTAATCCTCTGCCAACACTATTAACGACTAATTTAAGTTGATGTATTTTTCCGAGCGTAATCACTACTCATAACAATTAATGTAACAACGAGAAGTCGGTAATTCACAACAAATGACACTCAGGAGGATTTAAACTCCAAAGGAAACGAATCGCTCTTTACGATGCCCTCCTTGGGGTAAAATTGAATCCGTAATTACGAAATAGACCCTGCATGTAATAATGTTAGGAAAGTGAATTACTGCGGTTAATGTAACGTAATAAAATGTCAGATCGCCGGAGAAATTCGCTGTCGTACACAAAGAGACGAACGGATCTCGATCACGGACTAACGTCGATCTTTCTGTTCCAGGAGGTCGGCGGTCAACGGTAGGGCCGAAAAAAACATTCAATTAATGATCATGAACGTCGTACCAAAAGTCGAAGATGGTGTAATTCCTCAGGATAATTCCGATCCGCCGAGCACCATCCAAGAGACGCCGAACAGGGACATAAAGAAGATCGAGCCAGAAAGTCCGAAGGATATCCCAAGAGAATCGCCGACGTTGTCGGCGAACAAGTGCCCAAGAACATACCCAAGGAAGTCGGCAAAATCGCAGAGCAAGGTTAACGCGAAAGCTAAGCGATCGAGACCGCAGAAGAAGTCCTTCGCCAAGAAGGACGACTTTTGGAAGGACGAGAACGAAGTGGACGACATGAAGGCCCTGCAGAACTCCTGCCCATTCTGTGGTAAGAGCTTCAAGAGCGAGCGGAAGATGATGACCCACGTGAAAGCCGCTCACAAAAGGCCATTTAAATGCGACTCCTGCAAGCAGTCGTTCTTCACCCCGAGAGTCCTGGAGGAGCACAAAAAGATGCACAGCAACGACTTCTACTTCCAGTGCACGATTTGCTTCCAGAAGTACAAGACGGAGGACACCCTGAAGCTGCACCATAAGCGGGTCCACGACGAGACCGGTCCCGAGTTCATCTGCGACTATTGCGGGAAGCTGTTCAAGCTGAAGAACGACCTGATATACCACATCGGCAGAGTGCACGTGTACAGTCTGCAAGTCTGTCGGTTTTGCGGGAAAGAGGTCAGGGACGTGGTCGGCCACGAGTGGAGGCACCAGCAACGCTCCGGGAACACCACTTACGAGTACCCTTGCTCTCTTTGCCCGGCTAAGTTCCACCGGAAGTACTCTCTGGAGAAACACCTCAAGCAACACGAGCAGGGATTCAAGTGCAAGGAGTGTGGCAAGGAATGCCGCGGCCCGAAGGAACTTTACCAGCACAAGAGGGTGAAGCATCAGGCCAAGAGCCAGATCTGCACCGTCTGCAAGAAGGTCTTCCCCTCGAGCAGCAACTTCTACCAACATGTCCTCACTCATGCCGGCATCAGGCCGTACAAGTGCGACATTTGCAGCGAAGACTTTACCCAGCGATCCAGCATGCTGAGACACCGGAAGTCTCATCCTGGTCCTTTGCCTCCGCTTCCTCCGCCCACGCCCATCGCCGACATCGCGAAGACCATTCTTCGGAACCTGTGAACGCGATCTCGCTCTTCTTTTTCTACGATCGATCCTACGACCATTGAACAAAAGTACCTCCTAAAGGTGGCTACACTCGCGTGGTGCAAAATTTAGCTGACTACGTTTGGTTAATTTCAGAAAACGAGCTCGAGTGACCGAATTTCAGTGCCCTCGACTAAACTCGTTTGATTAGATTAGCCGAAGTGATTCGTTGAATCGTTTTATTGATCGTAGAAAATTGTTTAGTCTATGCAAATATTCTGATACGTTCCAAACCTGCTAGAGCACTTTAATGTCTGGGGTGATCTACCATTATATTTGGCGTAATCAACCAAAAGTTGACTAAAGAATTCTGTCTCTTCAATCCATGTAATAACTATCCTATGACTGAACCAACAAAAATTGTATTGATTTTTTACTAAATATTTTTCTGCGGGCACGTAATGAGAAATCCTTCCGAGAAATTTGCGCAAACCGATTTGTACATATTTAAAAAGAAACACGTGGATGATCTGTTGACGCTACAGAGGAACTCGATTTACCTGCACAGATTGGAAATAGTTACGATATATCGTTACGTGTGTGATCACCTTACGGATGTAACAATAAAAAAAGTTTGGATAGTCCATACAAACTGACCTACACAGATTTAAGTAATCTGCGGAAGAATTAAATTTAACTGAACGTATTGCAAATTGCTACGATTTATCGTTAGATATTATGAGATGATTAGCCTTTAAGACTACACCTTTCGATTACAGATTTCAATTACCTTAGGGGGTTTACATACGTAACGATATACCGTAGCTATTTGCAATCTGTGCAGTTAAATCGAGTTCTTCAGCGCTCAGGCGTCAATTAAATCCGTTCAGATCGATTTTGCCCAAACTGGCAAGGATTTATCGTTAACTGCATCAATTACAAATCGCTTTGATTAATCGTCCCGTGTATAGCTACCTTAAGTTTCGCCGCTATCAAATTGTTCATGTGCAATGAAAAATTCATCAATACCCATGTACAAAGTTGCAACGGTCGATCGCTTCGAACTCTACATGCGTTAACGTCATGTAATGAACATTTTATCTGAACATTCGTTTGTCAAGGACAATTCTGATCTTAATGTTCCATTACGGAATATCGGAACTTGAATTTCGGCAGGAAATGTCAAAACGAAGAGACGTGAGACAATGTTAGAAGAACGGACGGATTGGCAGGATAATACGAATTAAGTAGAGTAGATATCGTATAAATGTGCTTTTAGCAATTAATTTCGATATTCTCCACGACAGTGGATATAATGAAAACTTCAATGAAAAGTGAAGGCAATTTATTATCGGTGAGAATGAACGTTTTTATACTTAAAGCGTGATTGCAGAATGAAAGATGTACAGCGAAGATGCTTCCTAAAAGCTAACGATATTACATGTAAAGGCGATGAAATTCAGTTAAAATCGAGTAGGTGTTAATTGTTACATTAAACATCAATTCGGTATCACAAGGCTGGAAGATACCCGCGAAGAGAAGCCGTGGAAATTGTTTAAAAAAATTCTGTTGCATGTCTACACTTTAAACCGTACAGCATGCGTGGAATCTACTTCAAGCCTTGGGACGAAGGGCCTTCTTTTCTTCGATTGTAAATTGATTTTACATAGCATATTGAAATAATGCATACTTTTTTACGTTGGTATCGTATTACCGCACTTGAAAGATTCCTTCCGCGAAGGTTTGCGAAATTGGACGGAAAATAAATAGTCTGAGCCATGTGTTGCAAATTCGGGAGTGTGTGACTGCGCCCTTTCCTTATCCCAAAAGCGTATATGTCGATATCGCGGTTCAACTGGTAATTTGTTTGTTAAAAGAATGTTTCTTTTGACGCGGCTCTTTTCTGTTTCAGGCTTCGCGCCGCCAAAAGGGGTAGGAAAAGGTGGGCCCAAAATGAGGAAGACTCCGACGCGAAGGACATCAAGCCATCGCAAGAAGATCTTCAGGAGATACAAGCCAATCGGACATTCGGAGAACCTATGTACGACTCTTTCAATTTGGCTCGAACTTCGGAAAGTTGGGTGAATTCCGAGCTGAAGGAGTGCAAAACCGAGGAAGCCCTGCGCGAGGAGGAAGTCGACAGGTTGTTGAAGAGTCTTCGAGACACGTGCCCCTTCTGTGATAAGCGCTTCAAAGACGAAAGAACGGTCGAGAAGCACGTCAGAGCCGTGCACAAAAGGCCCTTCAAGTGCGACCTGTGTCGACGAGCGTTCTTCACATCCCGTGTCCTCGAAGAGCACCGGAAGACCCACGGAACGGACTACTTCTTCGAGTGCTCGATCTGCCACCTGAAGTACAAACGAGAGGAGGGCTTGAAGCAGCATCACATCCGCATCCACAGCACCTGCGAGTCAAAATTCATGTGCGACCACTGCGGTAAACGCTACAAGCTGAAGATCGACCTCTTGCTGCACATAGGCAGAATGCACATGTGCAACATCCAGGTCTGCAGGTACTGCGGGAAGGAAGTCAAGGATGTAAGGACTCACGAGTGGCGGCACCTCAAGCGAAATCGGGGGACGAACTATCAGTATCCCTGCCCGTTGTGCGTGAAGAAGTTCCACACAAAGACCATGCTGGACAACCATTTGCTGATGCACCAGCAAGGATTCCGGTGCCCAGAGTGTGGGGTGGAGTGCCGGGGTCCCAGGGAGCTCTCCAGGCACAAGAGGTTGAAACACAAGCCCGTGTCCATGACCTGCACCATCTGCGAGAAGGTCTTTCCGTCCAGCAGCAACTTCTACCAGCACGTCCTCACTCATGCCGGGATTAGGCCGTACAAGTGCGACGTCTGCGAGGAGGACTTCACTCAGCGGTCCAGCATGCTCCGACACCGGAAGTCTCATCCGGCACCTCTTCCGCCCATCCCACCACCTACTGCGATTGCGGAACTGGCCAAAAGAATTTTGCAGAAATACTGACCTGGGCCAAAGTGGCAGTATCTCTAAAAGTTACACACAAAGCCATGATAAGACAACCACTCGTTGATGCATGAGAAAGAATCAGGTACTCCGGGGGTGGAGTGGAGTTTCGACGTCATAGGGAGATTTTCGAGCACAACAGCCTGAAACGAAATCGATTTCCTTGATCTGCCCCATTTGCGAGATCTCCACACCCAACGGCAATTTGTAGCAACACGTCCTTACTTAAGCTGGGATCAGATCATACAAGTGCGACGTCTGCAAGGAAGACTTCACTCAACAGTCCACCTCCAAGAAGTCTCAGCCCTTAAATGCCACTCCTGCCTATTTTACTATCCATTGCGATTACGGAACTGGATAGGCGGATCTTTCAAAAATACTGATACATGCAAACCAGAACCTCGTGACGAACTTCTAGGGACATTTACCTAGCGAATAGCGACGTCCTACGTTTACATCGCTTTGCATCTGCGCTTACATTGTTGGGACACTAAATTCGATGAAATTTCATGTAAATTCATGAAAATTCATGAAATTTTTTCGAACATCCTCGACTTTAATTGCTTGAAACTTGTAACAGGTTGAGTCGACATGGCTCGTGACCAACTTTCTCGAATTAATTCGTTGGGTACATCGAAATAGTGGTCATCGAGAAGACGTACTCCGAGAGAAGAGAATTACTTAAGTGACTGTTCGTGACGATCATTTGTATATTTTCATCGACATATTTCCGATAAAGGTTTTCTAAAACGTGTTAAATGAAATGTGAGGTAAGGAAAGTACTAGCTGAAGTATGTCTTTTCTGGGATCCTGGAAATAGAGTTTATCGATTCTGCGCGTTGTCGACCTTTCTTGCTGTATAGAAATAAATACGTTGATATTGGAAAATTCAATTTGCGTACCGTTTACGTGAAATGACTATTCAATTTACGAGGAGTTCAACTTGCTGCTTCCTGTTCTGAGAAGTTGTGATTTTTTAAAGTGATATGAAAGGGTCATTCTATATATATAGCGTCAAAATGTTTATAAACCTTTTCTCTAAACTGGGTGCACTCAATCGTTGGAAACCTTATCACATGATTATTGAGACCCTAAGGAAGAACGCAATGTTCATAAAATTTAATTTTTCAAACAATAGTATGTGTCCTTGGTTCTAGTTTGGGAGTTTGGAAATTTGATTTTTTATCAAAAATTTTGAAAATAGCCCTAAATAAATCAGATTAAAATTGAAATTTCATGACATTGAAATTTCGGGGCATTCCTTACAACCATATTCATGTTGTAAACTTTGAAACGATTCGATAGACCCAGTTAAGAGAAAAGTTTCATAAACGAGACCTCTGCGTGGCCACTTCACATCACCTTAAACCAAAGTGTCCATCTTCTTTCCGACGTCGCCACCATTTTGTTAGTTTCGCAGTTAACAATTTCGATCCGATGGCCCGATGACACCTGAATTAGTCATCAGATTTTCCAGTGGCAAGCGAATGATTCAAGCTACAATCGATTTGGAACATCGGGAACGGAAGGGAGATAAGATTAACGTATTCCTCTTGTTTCAGGACTTGCGAAGACCCCTTGCTGATTCAACCATACACGAAGATTTTGTACGGGAACAAAGCTGTCTGGGTGCCAGTTGGCAAGGAGCAGGTTGAATTCCCCGAGAAATCGTGCAACTTCAACCGTGCAGAATATCCGAAAGACATTGAAAGGCAAAATATGAAGAATATCGAAGACTCTCCCGACAACTTTACGAATCATTTTTGCGACGATTGCGGAATGCTCTTCAACGGAGAGAACAAGTTGATTTGCCATCGAGCTTTAAAGCACATAAAGTCGGGTCCTTGCTTTTGCCCAATCTGCCAGAGGTCTATAAAAGACGCTAGGAACCTACTTCAACATATGTTGTTGCACACGCGTACAAAGTTATACAAGTGCGACAAGTGTGGTGACAGTTTCAAACAACGCGGATTTCTGACCAGACATGTCCGGAAACATGCTGGGACGTACATTCCTCCTCCTCCGGTTCGACTCAAGGATATTATTAATGATATTCATGACTCGTTGCTCTCTCAAGTACACTGAATGTCGGGAAGGGGTACAACTTTATTCACTGTGATTTCATTGTTGACTATGTTTTTTAACCCTTTGTACTCCCAATAATCACATTTATGATGCTAACTGATTAATGTTTCGTCTCTAAAATGATGTGCGATACAAAACTCCTAAGGTGTTATTCTGTGAAGTTGAGTTTTATTTTATTTTTATTAATATCTACATATATGTACTACATTGACGACGAAATCGTTAAAAGTTAATAGTATTTATTTATACATCTTCTCTAGTCGAAATGGGTACATGAGACTGTGTCACAAGTGACAGAAAGATTTGTTGTTTTTGAACGTTTTTACTAATGTTAAGATGTATAAACAATAATGTTTATGCTTTCGGTTTTATGTGCAAGATATGTATTCTGCAGGAAATTCATTTAGAATGACCTGCTCAGTTTTTATAGGATCACATCGGACAATTTGATTTCCATTTTTGAGAGAAGTGGAGAACTATACTCACATTCGTTTTTCATAATTGTTGGAATTTAATTACGCGAGAAATCGTACAATTTATTTATTTTTTTTTACTCAATGGTCATCTAGAACGTACAATGTGTAATGATAGTATCCATTGAACTTGGCTCACTTGCTTGATGACTCTATACATGTTTTTACTTTGTGCTCAAAATGTTACCGGTTTATTTATGAAAACATTTTCTCGAATTTTATTGACATTCTTCGTAAAGTTGTAACCGAATTATGTACAACTTTATTTTACGCCTATAAAAAGAAAAGTGTATAGAATCTTTATTATAAAAAATCCTAATCCATGTGTACATTATGTATTATGGTGTCCCTTCAACAACTGAAAGATGCATTCCTTTATGTTATTAATAACTAAGATTGTCACTTTCTCCTCGAAATTTCTGTGTAAATCTGTTTTTACAGGAAATGTAAACATCACGATTCCCGAAGAAATTGCGGTTGTGAATCCGATAAGTATTTAATATCCAAAAAGGAACTAACAATAGTGTACTTTCGTTCCAAAAAGCTCCCCGAGAAAGAAGACAATTATGCTTCTTAAAAAACTTCAAATTAAGTTAATGGATGCAATTTAATAAAGAAACGTTGTAGTTCAGTTTTAACGAAGAAATAAGTGGCCAACAAAGGGCGGTATACTTATGTCTTTACCCTAGCATAACATTAAATCGACGGGAACAACAAATACTTCATATCTAACTTTCAGGATCGTGCAAAAGCTCTGCTTGCGAATGGTCAGTTAAGGGAGATAAACCCTGGGACAGTCGAAAAGATACCTCATCCTGGATAATTTTATGTGACACTCGTAAAGCAGCTAAACAAATAAATGTTTTTTCACGGAATTAGTGAAGATTTGAATGATTGAAAAATATTTTCTTTTCTGCGTACATATATTTTTATTTCGGTATAAAGTGAACATTTTAATTTGGCTTTGTAAGATACGCGCAGTCTCCATCCGCCCTATACCTGAAGTTTTGAAAAGTCATTAAAAATCAAAAAGCCTAAGATTTTAATATATTTGAAGGCGTACTGAATTTGTAATATGGGAATTATTCGCAGAATGCCGCGTTTAAAAGGAAAGTTCGAAAATGGTCCAAAAAAAAAAGAGTACCAATTTTTTGGAATTTTTGGGCGAAATTTCACCAAAATAAAAATATATTCAATTAAATAAAAAAGAAAATATTCATCAACAGTTCCAGTGATAACTAATACCATGCAAAAGCATTAATTTGTTTATCCGCTTTGCGGGCGTAAGAAAAAATTCTCTAAGTCGAGTTATTCTTTCGATTTTTTCAGCGTTCGTTTTCCTGCAGCTCCGGAGAACCTTTCCGCAAACACCATTCGTAGCGACAAGAAGTTAGAAATTAACCAAGTTCTCTTGATTTCAGGAGCAGCACAGACCCACTTAGAATCCGATCTTACAGAAGAATCGAGATCGGTGGTAAATCGGTCTGGATACCGCACTTAGAAGCGGAACCGCTTTTCGACACCCAGAGAGCATACGTGAAGATCGAGATCGATGGAAGGCCAGCTTGGGTGCCGAGCTCGAGCATAGATCATCGACAGGATAATCCTCACCAAGTTCCCCGTAAAACCACCGTCGACAATTCCAAGTTGTGCATCACCGAGTGTAAGATCGAATACGCGGAGCAGGAAGAAGTGAACGACTTGCTGAACAGCCTCGGCACCCGTTGTCCCTTCTGCGAGAAGGTCTTCAAGGATGGACCAACAGTGGAAACTCACATCCGAGCGGTGCACAAAAGGCCCCAGCAGTGCGATCTCTGCGAGAAGTCGTTCTTCACTTCCCGAGTGTTCGAGAAGCACAAGAGAAGCCACGACTACTTCTTCGAGTGCTCGATCTGCCACCTGAAGTACAAACGAGAGGAGGGCTTGAAGCAGCACCACATCCGCGTCCACAGCAACTGCGAGCCGAAGTTCATGTGCGACCACTGTGGTAGGCGCTACAAGCTGAAGATAGACTTGTTGTGTCACATCGACAGGATGCACATGTGTAACCTACGAGTGTGTCGGGTCTGTGGGAAGGAAGTTAAGGACGTGCGGTCCCACGAGAAGCGGCACCAGAAGCAAAATCGAGCCACCCATTTCCAGCACCCTTGCCCACTTTGCGTGAAGAAGTTCCACGACAAGACCATGTTGGACAACCACTTGTTGAGGCACGAGCAAGGATTTAAGTGCCCAGAGTGTGGGGTGGAGTGCCGAGGTCCCACTGAGCTGTCCAGACACAAAAGGACGAAGCACAAACACCTGGCTACGACCTGCTCCATCTGCAAGAAGGTCTTCCCCTCGGGGAACAACTTCTATCAGCACGTCCTCACTCATGCCGGGATAAGGCCGTATAAGTGCGACGTCTGTGGAGAGGACTTCACCCAGCGGTCCAGTATGCTGAGACACAGAAGATCTCATCCCTCTCCTTTGCCACCTATTCCCCCACCGACGCCGATTGCGGAACTCGCCAAAAGGGTCCTGCAAGAATTCTGAAATCTCTGCGGGAGATGTCCTGGCATGGACATTCTACTGAGGTGTTTTAATAAGTAACTGCAAACTAAATACTGCAAAATGTTTTTAATTTCTTTTGGCCAACTTTCATTTTTCACAATTTGGTAATTAACGGCCATATAGTAAAAAGTGGGAAAGGGACTATTTGTTTAAAATTCCACCCTCTTTCTCCACCTAAGAAATTAGTTAATCGATACGGAACAGCCTATACTCGAAGTTTAACAAAAGAAATCTTCAAAGGTATTCAAGGAAGGGTAACGTTAGTTTTGTTATTGTTGTGAATTTTTATGTAAAATAAACTGAGCCATTCATTATTGTAGAAATTTTTTTTCTAAGGGCATTGGATAGAACTGTCTAAAACTTTGAGACATGATTCGTGAGCACCTAGGATTTATCCTGACGCTTTGAAAATTTCGACTTTTCAAGAAAATTGTTTAACTCTCCTTAACGTATTAAATTCTAGGTGCCTCGTAATATATTTTAAAGTGCGTCGTGTTTTTGAGAGAAGAACAAAAGTTATCACAACTTGCTGAGAAAGGTGAGGTAATTAAGGAGGACGGTAAATACAGAGAAATGGTTCGTCGACAGTAATATGTATGTTGTTACTTGTATATATCTTCTTGAAGAATCCGTTTATAAATTGAGATTATTAAGTGTTCACTTGTAAGAATAAATTATTCTCCCGATATTTATAGCATTTCGCGAGTGCCATGCTTGCACTTCGACGATATACTTTGATAATGGAATTGCAAAGTTCGTCGGAAGAGCGTCCGGAAAAGCTGCACAAAATTAATTCCATAGCAGAGAAATGCTGCGAAGGAAAGAGCAATGATTCCAATGATCTTACACCGAGAAGAAAGACTATCACCCCTTATCACCGCAAACTGTGAAATAGGCACCAGTCTCTAAAAATGACATGACTTATAACCAGGTAGAGAAAGATAAATTTGTAGTTATTCTCTCTTTCTGCAGGGATATATCATATCTGTGTTAGAGCCGAAATCACAGCTCGCAATGATAACGTTTAACGCAATTTTTCCTCAGTACCCAAGACACTAATCAGGTCCAACTGCGTGCAGAATGAAGCGAAGTCAACGAAGCTAACCGAATTCTCTTAATTTCAGGGAAGGATACGACCCTCTTCGAATCAAGTCCGAAGTGCCGGATGCTTGGGAAGAAGCTACCGAAGCTTCAACTTCGATCCATTCCGATATCTGGGTGAAGTCCGAGTGGATGTACCCATACTCCTGTATGTCCGAGTCGGAAACTTCCCTTAGCACGTCAAATGCTCCCGAGCACGTTAACGGAGAAGCTGACCAAAACAAATCCCCAGGCAAAAAGTCCATCCCAGATCCTGCGAGAAATGTTCGAAGAAATGTCAATTGTCTGGAGGGAATCCGGGAAAATCGAAAGCACCCTTGCGAAGAAAGTCAGAAGATCATCGGACACGCGAAACGGCAGAGGCCGAAGCGCTACAGATGCCACCTTTGCACCAGGTCCTTCGTAACCGTGAAGTTGCTCGAAGTGCACAGGAACGAGTACCACAGCACCAACTACATAGAGTGCTCCATTTGCAACCACAAGTACAAGTCTCAGCGAGGTCTGACTCAGCACGAGACCAGGGTGCACAGCATCTGCGAGTCCAAGTTCGAGTGCGACTACTGCGGCGATCGCTTCAAGTTGAAGATCGACGTGTGTCTGCACATCAAGAGGAAGCACATGTACTTCGTGGAGGAGTGCCGCTTCTGCGGGAAATCTGTCCGGGACAGAAGCGCCCACGAGCGAATCAGACATCAGGGTCGCAAAGTCACGGACTACCCTCACGCGTGTTCCCAGTGCACCTTGAAGTTCGAGTCCGTGGAGAAGCTCTACACCCACGTCCTGGGACACGCTAACGGCTTCAGGTGCTCCGAGTGTGGCATCAGGTTCTCCACTTTGGAGCTGATGACCGACCATAAGATCCAGAAACACAAACCTGCTTCCTGCGTCATCTGCAACAAGCCCTTCAGTACCAGACGGAATATGTACCAGCACGTCCTCACTTACCACAGCAACATCAAGCCCCAGCAGTGCGATATCTGTGGGGAGGCTTTTAGGAAAAGAAACGTCATGCTAGATCACAGGAGCGAGCATCCTGGACCTCTACCTCCGATCCCGCGGCTCCCAAAACGCGCACCGATCGCCAAACTCGCTAAGATCATTCTGCAAAAGTATTCTTCGTTGTGTCAATGATCATTTGTCGCGGTGATAATTACGGTGGCAAGAACTATGTTGCGAACCCTCTCAGGAAGCAAGCTTCGCACTCGGCGTGCCTTAAGCTTTGCGTTAAGCTTTAGACAAATATTTAGTTGGGTTGATAAAAGTTAGCTCAACCGTAGAAGATGATTATTATGTGGACCATCAATTGTTTGAGTGATATAGTAAAATTCCACGGTTAATTATTTTCGGTAGTTGGTGGTAGAATCACCCCATGTGTTTATGTGATTTGTGTGTCCACTTTGGAGCTGATGACCAACCATGAGATCTAGAAACACAAACCTGCCTTCTGCGTCATCAATATTTCAGTCGATAAACCAAATGCTTTCGTTAAATGTACCAAATTGTTTTAACATTTTGGGGTGATCTACTATAATATTTTATGTAGTCAATCGAAAGTTGTTAACCTAAGATTTTTATCATCTAAACGAAATATTTGGTGGTTGTTATAATAACCGTAATCCATGGTGGAACCAAGAAAATTTCTATTCATTCAAAATTACCTTCCGTCCCTATTATTACATTGCGATTGTACTGATGTTATGTAATTAATATTTCAGTGGAAACAGAAGACAATTTTAGAAAAACCACGATTGCAAATCGACTCGATCCTGGCTTTAGTTTTACAAATTTGCGTAATAATCGGGGAGACGCGTTATTTTGACGTTATTATACATATTCCAAATGTTTATAATTTTTGGACAGCTGTTTAGTCCCATCACTAGGATCGATGTCTCATTTGTTGAGTGAATGTGTTAGAATTTCGAAATTGTAAATAATTCTTAGGTTCGAAAGGAAAAATATCGATAGCTTAGAAATAACAAATGATACATTACAAATGATCATCGAAAGAATAAAATATACATTTTTAGGAATTCAGGGACGTTGAACTCTTTGAGTTCCTAACATGGTAAATGTCCCCGTTAAACAATATTGCGGAAAATCGTGATAATTTGTAAGAATTCGAGACTGTCCTAATTTTGCAGGAACATACCTTAGTGACAGTGTTTAATTGATTCTATTTCATACAGTTCTACATTGACGATACTGAAAAAATCGGTGCTTAACGCTATGAGTGTTGCAATTAAAACACTTAAATTAAAGAATATTAATATATATTATTAGCCCTTTGACTGCGAAAAATCTGTCTACACTGATTAAAGCCCATGTAAATTTACATACTGAATCATTGGTTATTTATATGGTAAATTACAGTAAAATTACATTGTCTCCGTGACATCACATTAAATTCAAGTAAAAATGCACCAATACGGCAAATATAAAATGTCAGGGCTATTTACACATTTTCTAATTTTCAATTGTTTCATTTTACGTTTTTCTGTCTGAAACTTCGCTAATACGTCGAAAGGGCTAAACCAGTCAAAGGGTAAATTATTCTTAATTATTCTTTCGCAAAATGCGCTTACGCGTTCGGTGCACCTTGTTTTGGGAATAATGAGAATTAAGATGAGATGTTAATAATAATCAGCGGCGATTTTAATGTCATCTTTTCTAAGCCGGAGGCAGATTGACTCGATAGACAAGAAATTCAAATTAAATAACACTAATGAAAATACGTACCTTGTGTTAATACCGAAACACAAAGACAAATGTAAATCGTAATTCACTGTAAAAAAAAAAGACACCAAAGATACGTTTCACTTTCATTACATGCGAGCTTACACCCGTTATCATGGCATAAGAAGTTTCACTTCGAAGATGTAAGTGCAACAATCATCCCGAGAGCCAACGAAAGTTAATAGACTTCTCCTAATTTCAGGAATGAAGATCAAGTGCCATCTCGAGTAATGAGGCGCAATCATGTTGGTGCAATATTCCCCTGGATCCTATCATCGATAAAACAAGATCCAAGTGATGATAACGAAAGTCTCGAACAAGGTGAAGATATCTACTGGTTTCCGTATTCGATAAAGCAAGATGATGATGATAACGAAAGGATCCAACTTGAGACGAATTTCGGTTGGATATCATCAATAATCAAAGAAGATCCAGACGCCGAGGACATGGATCCATCCGAGAATGATAAGGAAAGTAACCAACTAGAGAGGAGTTTTGACTGGATATCATCTGTTATCAAAGAAGATCCAGACGCCGAGGACATTGATCCATCCGAAAATGCCAACTGGTGTACTGTACACGCGACAAACTCAATTGTTTCCAACGAACTGGAATCCGTGATAAAGAAGGAGCCAGTCTATGCCGAGCTGGACAACTTAAACGGAAGAGATTTAGATGACAATGTGGCAAGAGTTCAGACACGATCAAGTAGAGATGGCCATTGTCAGAGAACAACTTCACCCAGAACACCTAACAACATTTTGATGACTTTCGAGTGCACGGATACAAAGTTAGAGATCGAGGAGGAATTTCAAAGTCCAGCCATAGCTTCCTCGTTGGAGTTTCCGAAGAAATGTAAAGAGGAAGACCCTGAGCCAAATGAAAGTCCCAATTCGAAGCCTCTCGCCATGAGAAGGCAAACGGCGAGGAAACGCACTTCTCGAATAAGAAGAAAGACAAGCTTCGATTCATCGAACTTCAACGAACAAGAAGCGAAAATCGAGCCTAGGGATTATTTTCAGTGTTCGATCTGTAACCTGAAGTACAGGACGAAGCAGGGCTTGCAACATCATCGACTCAGCGCCCACGGAGTGCTTCGATCCGAGGAAGTCGAGCGAAGCTTGAGACTTCACGGCGCGAAGCATAGATATGAAGAAGATCGCGGCCCGACGAAGATCACGAAGCGTTACCTCTGCTACCAGTGTAATGAAAACTTCACCGTAGCTGCGGAATACAGAAGACATCTGAAAACGCACGAGAGCGAATACCACGAGTGCTCTATTTGTAGGGTGAAGTGCAAAACGAAGCGCGGTCTGATACATCACCAATCCTGCATCCATAACGTAGGGGAGTCCCTGGAAGAAAGTCAAAAGATGAAAATCCGCTCGTCGAAGAAATATCGATCGAAGAAGCGCGGTAAAGTTTACTACTGCTACCTCTGCGGACAGAGCTTCATGAAGCTTCAGGCCCGGGACGAGCACGCGAAGTCTCACAAGACCAACTACGTGGAGTGCTCGATCTGCAACTTGAAGTACAAGTCCAAGGTGAGTCTGCAGCACCACTACACGCGCACTCACGTCGTCAACTCCAGGAACTTCTTCTGCGACTATTGCGGCCAGTGCTTCAAGCTGAAGCTCGACATCAGGAGGCACATAGTCAGGAGGCACATGTGCAACCTGAAGCAGTGCCGATTTTGCGGAATGGCGGTAAGGAACTTGTACACCCACGAGTGGCAAGTTCATAAGAGGAAGACCGCGAACTTGCAGTACCCTTGCAGCCATTGCGAGATGAAGTTCGACTCGAAGATTAAGCTCGGGAACCACTTGCTGAAGCACGAGTGGGGGAACTTCAAGTGCAACGAGTGCGGGCTCGATTGCCAGGGATCTCGGGAATTGTTCGATCACAAGAGCAGGAAACATCAGCCGACGAGCTGCCCCATTTGCGGCAAGATCTACAGCACCAGCCGGAATCTGTACCAGCACATGCTTTTACATAGAGAGGTCATGCCTTACGAGTGTGACATGTGCGATTTGAAGTTTCCTAGACGATATAACTTGCTGAAGCACAGGGAGACTCACAGCGCCCCGGTTTTGGGACAACCACCACGGGTGGCCATTACAGAACTCGCCAAAGAGATTCTGCAGAATGCAAATTAGATTGGTCAGTTCCGTTGGTGGATGGTATCGAAAATAACAAAAATCTGATCGTTCTTTAAGCGTTGTGAACCCATAAGTGCGTCCGACGTTTGTTCCGATATTGCTTGCACGCCCTGATAAAATTCCCCCATACGCCAAAAGGGCTTAGCGCTCAAAGGGTTAAAAAAGCTGACCCTTAAATGAAATTTTGACCATTATGACTCTGGGTCATCACATCATAAATCTGCATTCTGTACAATCATACATGCAATCTGGTACTTTACCATATTCTTGAGCAGATAGTTGCAATTAATAATAGTCGGGGATAAAATGTAAATTTGTTTTTTTAGGAGTTTAATTTATATTTATTGTGTATTATGATACGATGACGTTAAGTAAGAATTACCCAATTTCCATTAGGGGGTAACTATTATTTATATATATAGTATAGATAACTTCGGAAGAAAATGACAGAACAATAAGATGTCATTTTTCGCTTACATAGTGTAGGAATTTTTCAAGATGGCGTCCTCCTGCGAAAAGTGGCAACTTTTTGGAATCCTACTTTTTCCTCATTTTCTCTAAAATTAAGAAAAAATGAACAGGTTACTACAGAAGGTTCATCGTAATTTATCATTCTTTCCCAAAACCTCGACAACAAACTCATGTTTACGAAGCTGTTGAGAACAATAACAGTATTTATCTTTGCGTTCGCAGACTAATGTTCTCAAAAAAGTAACGTTGCACCTGTAAACTCCAAATAAGTTGAGATAAGTTGAGAAAATAAATTACCGGAATTTCATACGTGCCATTAAAAAACCTCTATGTCTAGTTATGTATGTTGTTTTATAAAACATTTAAAACATCCTTTCGTTCAGTCTTAGACAAAGCTATCACGACGAAGGAAGAAGAAATTCTGCCCTAAATCGACTTGCATCCTTGCGAAGGATTTTCTTGATTATAAGGACACGATGGCGAGCACCCAAGAATTTGAAACATCAGAAATACGAAAGAAGGCTGATTTTATTCTATAGAAAGAAAGTAACCTGAATTTCGTTTTATAAAACATTTAAAAATTTCTTTCGTTCAGTGTTAGTTAAAGCTATCACGACGAAGGAAGAAGACATTCTGCCCTAAATCGACTTTCATCCTTTCAAAGGATTTTCTTGATTATAAGGACACAATTGCGAGCACTGAAGAACTTGACACATCAGAAATACGAAAGAAGGCTCCAAGAAAAAAGGAATTAACCGAGTTCGTTTGCTTTCAGGATTGCGGACGATCCACTTCGAATCCAACCTTATATGGTGGTCCACGTTCAAGGGCAGCCCACATGGACACCATACAAGACTGCACAACCACAATCGCATACAACAACTCCTTCGGCCACGTGGGTGAATTCCGACTGTCCGGATGTGAAACCAAACCCGGACGAATTGCAAGAGGCTTCCTTTGGTTTCCCGATGGATCCAGAACAGAAGAAAGCCACATTAGTTAGTTTGAAACAGAAGGAGACCCAAAAGAGTGAGAAAACGTGCTTCAAGTGTCCCGTCTGTGGAATAGGTTTCTTTACCCCCAAAGACCTAGACACACACACACGGATTCACAACGAGTTCCACCAATGTCCCGACTGCAGCTTCAAATCCAAATCGAAGCCAGGATTGAAGCAGCATCGAGTAAAGATGCACAACCCTATGGAACTACAATTCGCCTGCAACTACTGCGAGAGTCGCTTCAAGGTGAAAAACGACTTGATGCTTCACTTGGACAAAGCACATGCGAGGAGCCACGAAAGAAGGCAGTACAAGGGTCGACGAGCCGCCATAAACCGACAAGAAGCTTCAACCGAAGTTTCGGACGCTTCTAAAACGAAGCAAGACCCCGTCTTAGGTACTCTGAAGAAAGAAATTAAGTTGGAAATCTCGGACGAGGAGACGACGCTGAAGAACGAAGCGAAGAGCTGCAAGCAATTCTTCAAGTGCACCCGCTGCAGGTCCTCGTTCACCATGCAGAAGGATTTCCATGACCACAAAAAGACTCACGAGCCTCAATACTTGGAGTGTTTGATATGCAACCTGAGCTACAGGACGAAATTCAATCTTTATCAGCATTATGCCCAAGCCCACGGTAACTGCGATTCGAAGTTCGTATGCGACTACTGCGGGAAGACTTACGAGCTGAAGAAGGACTTGAAGCGGCACATCAAGCAGCACATGAATAGCATACAGACCTGCAAGCAATGTGGGAAGGAAGTGAAGGACCTGAAGCGGCACGAGGCGCTTCATCAAAGGGAAGATCCACCCACGTCTAGGTTTTTCTGCCGTCCTTGCCTCCGGGGGTTCAACACGCGGAAAGGACTTCGCAAACATCGGCTTAGGCACAAAGAGGGATTCGAATGCGAGACGTGTAGCGAAAGGTTCCAAGTGTACAGAGAATTGGTTCGCCATAAAAAATCCAACCACTATAACTATCCGAAGAGGAAACCCGTGCCGATTACTTGTCCACTCTGTAAGCAGCTTTTCCCCTTCAGGAGCAGCTTCTATCCCCACGTCCTCAAACATGCTGGGATCAAGGCGTATAAATGCGACCTTTGTGATGAAAGCTTCAACAAGCGGAAATCTATGCTCCAACATAGGAAATCACATGCACCACCATTACCTCCACCTCCACCTCCCGTTTCCATCGCGGAACTCGCCAGGAAAGCCTTGTCCAAATTTTAATTCACGATGGCAAGTTTAAATGATGTCAAGATTAAACGATGCTGATATAAAAGGGTCATTCTATATACATAATAATAATTCAGGCAAAAGTTGCCTGCCATGGTATGAAAAATAAAATTAATTTCAGGAGTTTCTTCAATTTCTTTAGTGGTGTAATCGAAAAAATGAGATTTTTGTTTCTCGCGTATTGTTTAGGCTTTGATAAATTGGAATTGTTGTTAATGGTTCCCAGAGTACTTGAGTGGGGCTTATGAGTTGAAGAATACGCGTGTTCTCACTTCATTGTTCATAAACAACTTTATTCTTCTTCCTATTGTCTAGTTTCCTGAATAGCCGGAATTCTGTCTGTAAGTATGTAATTTGGCTAAGAGTGTGGATCAGTACTTTAATATAATATAGTTTACGATTATAACTGCACATTAACTTGAAATTAATTCTGCATCTATATATTAATCGAGAAGAACTCTTTCGATGATGTAATTAATGAAAAGATCAAAGTGTTCTTATGAAATTTTACATCTGTCTTACGTCCACCACGTGGTCGAAAAAATAGGATTAGGACGAGAAAGAATGTAACAATGCTATTATAATTTTAAGATTTATATTATTCGACTAAAATCCAGTCTAGTATCTGGGGAAATTTGGAAAGACAACGAAGTGACAACACAACGATATACATAATAGACCAAATTTTTCTCAAGATAAATTGGGAATGTAGACTATTATGTATATTTTACGTTGTAGAAATTGTTACTCCTGGATAAAATTCAATATTACAAGTAATTTCATTTCTTTAAAAATTGTCGTTTCGTATGGGACTTTTTCTTAATACAATAAATTGACTTCGTACAATTGTATACATGTACAAGTAATCGGTACAGCTGGTACAATTTTCCACTTGCATTAGAACGCGAATTGTAGTATTTCTGCATTAGAAAGTTTTATGTCTATGATATGTGAATTTCTCGTTCGCCGTTAATTGCGAGTGTTAAGAGATGAATAGAAATGAATGTAATGGGTAAAGTAATAAATTGTAAAGAATGCCCAGGTATTATTAAATCTGTTTCTATCATTTTACCTATAACATATATACATATCGAAAGAAACTTCTTTTTCTAAGATGATCCCTTTCTCGTAACTTTCCATCGTCATGAAAACGTCTTACCATTTAGTCAGGATGAAATAATAAATCTCATAATTATTAGATGAAATAAATTTCATTAGAAAACAGTGTAAGGCCTTTTAATAGTAACACTCGAAAGAAATACCGAGGGTTTGCCTTTCTGAAAAATGTCGATAAATGCCTTGCGAAATATGAAGGATAAATGATCACGGTTTAGTTAACAATCATAATAAACTTTAATAGCATTTTCTTATGCTGTACAAGACCACAATATTTTCTTTCTTTTTTTTATATATATATATATTTTATCAACGACGTTTATACATAAGAATTCGCATGTGGAAGAGTGGCGAACAAATAGGGAAAATTCAATTAACCGAATAATTTTGGTTTCAGGAGCATTGAAGATCCTCTTTTTGTTGGGCTTCAGGCAACTTTCGAGTGCGAGGAAAAACCTATTTGGACACCGGTCGTCGTGGTAAAATCTAGCAAGAATGACGAAAAAGTCCAACCTGTAGCTTGTTTTAATCTCTTGACAAATTTCATATGGACGAGTGCCAACGAAAATGAGCCATACGTACCGGTGCTTACTAGGAATCTAGAAAATGTACCTTCTGACACTTGTCCTTTCTGCCGCAAGCAGTTCAAAACGAAAAGATTGGTCAAGAGGCATATCAAAAAGAGCCACAAAAAGCCGTATACTTGTGAGATTTGTAAGGAAAAGTTTTCCTCATCGAGAGGCCTCCAAGAGCATGTGAAGATTCACATTAGAGGTTTCTTACACTGTTCGGTGTGCAATCGCAAGTTCAAAACAGAGGGGAGTATGAAATCTCATCGACGACGCATTCACAAAATCTGGAATGAGAAATAAAATAGAAAACAATTACACGACATCAATAGATAGGACAATGAACGATGTTCGACTTAACTATTACTTAGTTCAGCCCCACAGTATTGTATTATTTCATTATTCCTACAATTGTTAAAGTATTTTTCATTTGATTTACATGACGCTGTACCTGTTACTAGCCATTATTATTTATGTACCCAGTATTTGTAAATCCTTGTTCGTTATTCCTCGCTGTACAAGTGTGTCTGTATTACATTTCATTAAGGTTTCTTCTCTTTACGATTGTATGTACAGTGATACGTATACGGATAAGGAACTTACGTTTTATTTTTAAGGAAATGAGAATTCTCTTCGACATTTCATCAATTCTGTGATGCACTTTCGTATTTACGAATGTGATTGTTCGTCTCTTAAAGGGATCACGATTGTAATAAAAAGCTCCAAAGAAAGACCTGTATTCTTCTTGTAAATGACAACGGAATACAAGGATTTTTCCAAATGAAATGTCACGACATCTCTTAATTCTTATGTCAGTGGAGTACCGGATGTGATTCTACGTGTAATTAATCCATTTTCGAAGACTTCCTAATTATTCCTCCCGACACCGTATATCTCATTCGAAACATGTCTACTTTATTTTCCAAAGACAATCCGAAAGTCTGAAAAAAAAAGTCCTTAAAAGTTGAAATAAGTAAAAAGAAAAAAGAAACAAAAATAAAGTGGAATTTCCTCATCTTTTATAGGGCCTATCGTTCTACGAGCACGCCGATGTACCCAAAGACCTTAAAATCGCTTGTTCTAACGAAAGACCAGCACAAGCGTGAAAATTGCCTGAAAATCAATCCCAAGACTAATATAACTCTTTTATGCTTTCAGAAACATCGAAGACCCGCTTGAAATTCATCCCCACATGATACCAGAGCTGGACGAAGACCCTTGGGGACCAATTTCGATTCCAGAGATCGACGAAGTTACCGACAACATCCCCGCCGAAACCTACTCCAGCATTTCGTCGAATTCAAACAGAAACAGGAGACCGACCGTCGCCGAATTGAAGCTCATGGCCGACGTGTTTTCCGACGTTTTGCCAGACTTCAACTGGGCGGACATGAATTCTAACAACTATGAAGTCGACGCTCATCTCGAGTTCTCTGGAGACTTTCTTTCGCGTTCGAGCCCCGCCGAACGAGAAGAAGTGCTGGACATCTATTCGGAAGACCTGGCGAACATCGGATCCACCGATGGATTCTCGGACACGACGAGGGATGAAGAGACCGAGTCTCCATTCGGGATTTCATCGATCATCGAATGTACCGAAACGAAGCTGAGTATTCCCGCCCAACAGGAGCCAACCTCGCGAACAAAGGGACGTATAAGACATATCCTCAACTTCCCTTGCCGCTACTGCAAGATGCACTTCATGGACAAACGCGCGGCCGAGGAGCACTACATGCTGCGACACAGAAGGGTGCACAAAAGGTGCAACCTCTGCATGCAGTCCTTCCGCTCGCTGAAGGACCTGGAAAGGCACAAGAAGATGCATCGCTCGGACTATCTGGAGTGCCCGATTTGCCACATGAAGTACAAAACTAAGACCGGGCTGGAGAACCACCACCTACGCATGCACACCACCTGCAAGCCCCAGTTCTCCTGCGAATACTGCGACAAGAAGTATTTGGTCAAGTATAGCATGCTCATTCACCGTAATCGGACGCACATCATCGGCCCCCAGACTTGTCGGATCTGCATGAAGACGGTGAAGGACCTGAAGAGCCACGAGTGGTACCACAGGAGTCACATCGGCCGCAATCCCGATCGACGGTACACCTGCACAGTCTGCAGAAAGAAGTTCCTTACGAAGATGAACCTCGACAATCACATGACGTTGCACTCGAGAGAGTTCAAGTGTCTAGATTGTGGCAGGGTTTACGAGAACTCCTGGACTCTGACGATGCACAGAAAAAAGAAACACAGGCCGCCCCCCCTCAAGCGCTCCATGCGATCCATGAACGCTGTTTCCTACATGGAAGAGTCTGATTAGAATCCCTCCGATAAGATTGCCAATTGCAGACTCGGTAAATCTGGGATTTAAGGGACCTACCTTCGATATGATCCTGATCTTGACGTATGTTGGCAGGGCCAACATACGTCAAGATCAACTCCACAAGGTCCTTCGCTCGTTGTTTGTTAAGAAGTTGTTAAGAAAATCATTTTTATTAGTTGAACACATGTTCTCAACCCTGGGGGTACAATTGAAGACTCATAAACTGGGATATACACGTTATATACAAATGTTCAGTGGCGGACACGAATCCCTCCCCTGCAGATACGGCATCGCCTATGCAGGATGGGAGGGCATTGATGTCTCCCAGTGATCATGCACTTACTATTCTGCTTTCATTTTTCTCGTGAAGATCCTGTCATTACGCGCGTGATTCCAAAGGAAGAGTCCTACAGCATTTCAAAATGCGTTTACACGACAATAGAATGAGACGATGACAATGAAATATCATTAAGTGAATTAGAATCTGATGTAGTTGTGGCTTGGAGATGGCTGGATTCTACCTACTGATCCAACCGAAACCCAAATTGACTCAAATTAATTCCTTTTAATAATGTTGAAAATATTAACGTATGTTTAACTTTTTTATATCGTGTTTCTAGTATTTGGATTTATTAGTTTGAGTCAATGTGGGCTTAGGTTAGGTCAATAGTTAGAACTCGGCCATTTACTTGCAGTAATGTAGGAGTCTTTAGATGTATGTTCAGCAATGAGAAACGAGCAAACGAACAACAGGCGACGGCTAAAAACTTGCGGAGGTCAGTCAGAAGGGTGGCCTTGCCGACATATGTCAATGTCAAGGTCTTCGGAGGTGGGTGGCCCCTAAACTCCACATTTTCCGCAGACTCTTATTGAGCTCGCAGAGCTCGAAGAACGGTCGAAAGACTTTTAGGAAAGTACCAAAGGAACGATCAACATTGATTTTGTAACATTCTTGAGGGGGCGCACAAGTACAAGGCTTTCCGACAATAGCGATGGGACGTTGAATTAAAATGTTATGGAATAATATGGAAATTATAATCGGGTGCTAAGTGTTCTATTTCGAACTACTGTTGATGGCATTGTGCATGAGATACGATGTCGATGAAAAGGAATTTCATCCATAACACGATTGATCTTTGCCTTGAGATCGTCAACGGATTGTGATTTGTCGGAATAAACGAGAGATTTAACATGGCCGTGTCAAAAGAAGTCTAATGGCGTCTAGTCGCAAGATTAGGATCATAACTTAATTATACATCGAATAAAGTGCACGAAACGTTCAAATTAGGCAAGGATTGTTATAATAAATTTTAATCATATCAACGCGTTGAAGAACTGTATATTTATCCGCGGTGGCTTGCAAAAAGCTACCGAATAAAAATGCCACCTGACTCTGATCATTAAATAACAAACATGGAGGCTGTGACCATTCAAGGTTCTATCGCTGTTGGGAAAATCCTATACATTCAGTCACATGTATTCTAATTTGTCAGATTTTTCGAACAGTTTCGAAATTTGAGTTTTGTGACATAATCGCCTTTGAGTTATTTCATGTAATGTTATTTTAAACGTTTATGTTACGCCCTATTGTACATTAATCTTTCGAAAATGGAACGATACGTGACATGTGTCCTGTATCGATTTTTCATCATACGAATAGAATAAAAACGTCTTAAGTCTTGTAATATAAACGAAAGAAATGATATTAAGATCAGGGTTATTAGCTTAAACGCACACAATTGTTCTCGAGTGATGAACTTGATTCCAATTTTATTGGACTGCTTCTATGGTGCAAAAAACTCATCCCGTGCTTCCGAGGCTTGGAAAATATTCGTCCTTCGAAATGACCAAATTTCCTTCGATTTCCTGAACCGTAATACAGCGTAAAGGAAAAGATGTTGCACGAGTTGTATGCAGCCTCCTGCACGCAAAGCACTCGATAAGGGACTTTTGTTCGCAAAGAGGCAAACTGCCCGCTAAAATAAAACAATAAATAAAGGAAAATGGCTTCGAAAACCAGGAGGCAGGTTTTCACAGAACCGCTCTTTTAGCGTGATGTGTGACTTGTATGGCAACGGCAATGTTTCGACGTTGCTTTACCGCCTCGTATAGAGAAAAGTACCGAGACCAGATATTAAAAAAAACGTAGGTACAAAATATTCCCGTGGATAATCAAACCTAGATTAACAAAAGTATTTTCTTTCCAGGAACGGCGGAGATCCCCTTCGTCTGGAGCCTTACGTGCAGATCAACTTGAACGGAAAACCTGCCTGGATACGTCTCTCGCAATTAAACGCCATAGGTGACTACATATGTGTTCCAGAAAGTTTATATGGAAAATTGAAAACCATTCATTGGAACTCTACATGGGATAACTCAATTACGAGTACTTGCAAAGAAGAAAGGGTTTCGATCAAGTCATCTGCGACAATGGAGAAGGAGTCCATGAGCACCAAACCAAACCCAACGGAGATAGGAACCACCAACACCGGACCAAACCCTTGCAACTTAGACGACACTTTTACCGTCAATTCCGGCGTTTCCTCGATTTTCGAGTGCATCGACGTAAAGCCAATAATCGTAGATCAATATCAAGAGAACCCGACTGACGTTTGCACGGTGAATTCCGAGAAAACCTGCTCCGTCTGCAAGAAACGCTTCCGGAACATGTACTCCGTGGAGATGCACATCAGATCGAAGCACGGAAAGGTCCACAGGTGCGGAATGTGTTTAAGGATCTTCCCTTCGCTTCAGATCCTGGAACGACACAGAACCCTTCATGGTCGTGACGAGCTGAAGTGCCCAATTTGCAATCTGCAGTACAGGACGAAGGTGGGCTTAGAATACCACACGCTTAGAAAGCATCGGATAAGGGACGTGCCCACATTCACCTGCGATTACTGCGGAAAGATCTACCAGCTGAAACGCAGTCTTCTGGTCCACATTTGCAGGACGCATATGGACTTCACCCTGTGTCGGGTGTGTGGGAAAAGCGTCACCGACCTGAAGAGCCACACGTCTTATCACAGGCGGCAGAAGGTGCAGAACCCCAAGAGGAAGTACACTTGTTCCTTGTGTCGACTGAACTTCACCTCGAAGTTCAATCTTAACAAGCATCTGGTAAGACACGACCAGGGATTTAGGTGTCTCCTGTGTGATCTAGAGTTCCCGAACTCCATCAAGCTGAGACGACACAAGCTTAGCCACAATGTGGCCTCTTTAAGATGCATCATCTGCGAGAAAATCCTACTTTCGACTACCAGCTTGCACAAGCATATACTCACTCACTCGAAGCTGAGAGCATATAAGTGCGATATTTGCAACGCGGACTTCAACCGCCGGAACAAACTGTTGAACCACAGAGACAAGGAACATGGACCTCAACAGTGCCCTCCACCCCCAGCGCCTCTTTCCGAGCTCGCTAAGACCGTTCTGCGAGAATATGAAAATAATTCGAAAGAAAATAGTAAAGAATGTTAAGTGGCTAAAGTCGACTCCTCTTACAAGAGCTTTGAGGTGAACTTATAAGGGGATCTTACAGCTGGGTGCCTATCATTTTTATTTTTATTTTTTTTTTTAGGGGGTTTAACTAGAACCGAACAGGGTGTTCCTTGAAATGTTAATTCTTGAACGTTCGAGCTAACCTTATAAATCTTGAGAAATCTCAACTGTTCAAAGTAGCGATCCTTTCATTCTTATTTCACTTAGAATTTGTTCATCATTTTTTCCCATTTTGCGGGAGGAATCGACTTTAAGGATTTCTTTTTGTTGTCACTCTGGACTTTGTTGTGTAAAAGAGATATGTGTTGCAGCGCAACCCCACGATAAAGTACAAAGCTTCGCACTATTCCGAAGGATTACTGTAAGGTGTTGAAATCACAGAGAGTTTCTACAAATGTGTGTAAAATATTTCTGTAATGTACTCACCGAATTACCAGAATGTTTAGACTGAATAGACGCGAAGTTTCCAAGTCGCCTCTTTCCAGTAGTTGTATCTTTGAAAATGTAAGATTACGTTTTTTATTTTCTAATTCTTTTCTTTACAAAGATGACAATTGTGGTCGACGAGAATATAGACCCTGATGTTTCTGTTGAAATTTTCAAGGTTCACATTTCCGTACTCTTAGTACAGATCAATAATCTGTGCACTTCTTTCAATCAAAGAAGGATAAACAAATAATTCCATTCTACGATTTTAATAAATTATTTTTCTTACGAAAAGACTGCGATTTTATCATTCAACGCTGCATTGTGATCTTCCTTAAGTTAATAAGTTGTAAATTAATTATTTCCTTAGGAAATGATCAACGAAGCTGCACGTCGAAATAGGAAATTACATTACTGGAATTTTAATTCTTTGAATAAGAATAGCCTTCAGAATACTCGTAAGCATGTCCACTAGGCACTATTTTATAGCAATAATAGTGTTTTATAAACAGCACCCTCTGAACAGAGATTCCAATTCTACGGGTCTGATTTGTTTTGCAGTAAAAGGTGTAAGAAAAATAACCATTACTTTTGACGGTATTGTTTAGATTATGACTTTAAGAGGTTATAAACAAAATCAAACAAGCAAAACAGATTCCCCTGTAGTATATAATTACTGCTATTATAAAGATTATAAAAAAATGAAATAGTCAGTCGATAGAACACCCTTAAAAAAAAGTGTTTCATACGAATCAATTCGTTTAAGGGTTTTACATCGCCGTAAACATGAAAACATTCACGTTAGCCACTGCTCCATATCCTCCTACTCGCCATCATTGAATTTCTCTCGAAAAGCTGAGTTTAAATGACTAATAAATCCAAATAAGAGAGAGAGCTCTCGTCGAACTCAAATTAACGGATCTCTTTTGATTTCAGAAATGAAGATCCGCTTGACTGCCACCCATACTCTCTGATCGAATACGGTGGAAGATACACCTGGACACGATTAGGACACGGAAGCGGCCTGGTCGAAGATGCATTGAGTATTCCGCCATATCTATCAACGACTATCGAGTACACGGACACCAAGCCGAGTATTACGGAGTTGAAGAGAGCTTTAGCGGCAGCCTCGTTGCAAGCTTCCAAAAATCCCCAGGGCAAAGGGTCCACCCCACGTAGGGCGAAGACCCACCTTACAGAAGTAGGGAAATCACCGATGACCCTTCGCACCCCAAAACGTCGGTCGTTTTTCAACGAGGAACCCGACCTGGGGACCAACCAGTCGATGCCCAAGAAGATTCCAAGATTCCCCTGCACCTTCTGCGGAAAGAAGTTCACCACCGAGATGTTCCTCGAGAGGCACAGGAAGCTCCACGACGTGGGGTTCGTCGAGTGCAAAATGTGCAAGGCCCGGTTCCAGTCCATCCGAGGGGTACAGCGACATTACGACTGGGTCCACAAGGGCCAGGAGCCGGGGTTCAACCTGAGAAGTATCCGCTACGCTGAGATGCTGCAAGAACGCGAGGAGAAGTTGAAGAAGTCGAAGCGCTTCAAGTGCACCGTTTGCGTGAGAAGCTTCTCCAACGCGTACTGTCTGAGGATGCACAAGTGCTTGCACGACAGGGGGCCCGTGGAGTGCGAGATCTGCAAGCTTCAGTTTAAGACGAAGTCCTCGATGAAGCACCACTTCGTCCGGCACCACACCAGCTACGGGGCCGAAATCTCGCTGCAGAGCCGATTGAGTCGTCATAAGGATCTTAAAGTACCCTTGAAGTACTACAGATGCAACATTTGCTCGAAGGACTTCCATTATAAGGACGTCCTGGAGGAGCACAAGAAGACGCACGCCCTGGACTACCTCCAGTGCTCGATCTGCAACTTGAAGTACAAGACCAAGCTGGGTCTCCAGCAGCACCATGTGCGAGCTCATAGCTGTTCCCAGCCGAAGTTCGAGTGCGATTACTGCGGTGCTCGCTTCAAACTCAAGGGCGACTTGACTCCTCACATCTTCAGGAAGCACCTCAGCAGCAGCAAAGTGTGCAGCTACTGTGGGAAGGAGGTCTGGCACCTCCGCAGACACGAACGTGCCCATCATGAGCAACACGAAGGGCAGATCAAGTTCCCCTGCCACCTGTGTAACTTGAAGTTCTTCTCGAAGATTAGACTGGAGAACCACCTGTTGAAGCACAAGTGGGGCACCACGTGCCTCAAGTGTGGCGAACACTTTGCGGAGCTGAAGGATCTGGCGACTCACAAACGGGAGAAGCATTTCTTTACCTGTGATTACTGTCAACAGCATAGAACCAAAAAATCGGAACTGCTTCTCCATATCCAAAGAATACATCTGGCCCCAAAAGGAACCCCGTCGAAGATCAATTGCGTTGAGTTTCGGAAAAGAAAGAAGACTCCGAAATACGAGCTTAGTCAGGAAAGAAAGAACGATCAGAAAGTCGATCTTGGTCAGGAAGGAAACAATCGGAAGAGGGATTTTAGTCAAGAAGGACGGAACGATCAGATGAGCGATCTTAAACAGGAGAGAAAGAACGATCAGACGAGGGATCTCAGTCAGGAAAGGAAGATCAATCGGAGGAGCTTTCCTTGCCAACTTTGCATGTCGTCTTTCTCCTCGGCCCAAAAACGCAACGAACACAAGAAGATTCACGAAGCAGATTACATTCCATGTTCGGTGTGCGGCTTGCAGTTCAGAACAAGGATAGGCTTGACGAAGCACCACGCGCGAATGCACGACAATTATGAACTGAAGATCAACTTGAAGAGTTTCCGCGATTCGCACGCGATCGATGCTCCTCTTGAGCTGCTAGCCAATTTCGAGATGAAGAGGACGAAGCCATCCGATTCCGCGAGAAGAGACGAGGACATCGAGATGAAGAGGACACACTCATCCGATTCCACAAGGAGAGACGAGGACACCGAGATGAAGAGGACGAACTCATCCGATTCCGCGAGGAGAGAAGAGGACACCAAGATGAAGAGGACAAACCCATCCGATTCCGCGAGGACAGAAGAGAACACCGAGATGAAGAGGACGACCTCATCCGATTCCGCAAGGAGAGACGAGGACACCGAAAACGTCGACGACGATTCCGAGAGGGCTGGTACTTCCTTGGAGGCAATGAAGATCGAGAGAAGAGACCCAACATCCGGCATCTTTGGGCAAAAAGAAGGCCAAAGTAAAGAAATAAACGATATGTTGAACAACACCTGCAACATAGAGACCCTAGCGAAAGAATTGGGAGCTGGAGAGTACGCCAATCTGGAGCGGAAGAAACGTTTCGCCTGCGGACTTTGCACGCGAACTTTTAAAACCGTCGATGAGCGCGAAGAGCACAAGAAAACCCACAAAAATGATTACGTGGAGTGCTCGATCTGCGGCCTTCACTTCAAGTCGTTACTAGGCTTGAAGCAGCACCGCATCCGTGCCCACGAGACCGAACAGAAGCTGAAGAAGCGCTCCTTGTGCAGACTTTGCAGACGAAGCTTCGCAACGGAAGAGGAACTCGAAGAGCACCGAAAGATCCACGGCGTGGACTTCCTGCAGTGCACGCTTTGCGACTTGAAGCTGAAGTCTCTGCTAGGTCTGAAGCAACACTACATCCGAGCCCATAACACCATGGAGCCGAAGTTCATCTGCGATCATTGTGGGAATAGGTTTAAGCTGAAGAACGATTTGTTCCTCCACATTCAGAGAACTCACATGTCCGTCATCGGCACGTGTCGTTTCTGCGGCAGGAAGTTGAAGGACCTGAAGAATCACGAGGCGCGACACAGACAGCGTCTTAAGGGCACCGATGGCCAACTAACGTGTTCGCTTTGCGGGAAAACGTTCTGGTCCCAGATAAAGCTCGACAACCACATAAGCTTGCACATGCAGACCCCGAACCAGGAGCTGCAGTGCCCTAAATGCGATTTGACGTTCCAGGACGTGAAGACGATGTCCCGACACAGACGGCTGGAGCACAGATCGGGCCCTTTCACGTGCACCATTTGTCAGAAGGTTTATCCTCTGCGGAATAATTTTTACCAACACGTTCTCACCCATGCGGGGATCAAACCGTACAAATGCGACATTTGTAAAGACGTCTTCAGTCATCGCACTTCCATGCTGAAGCATAGGAAGACTCATCCTGTGCCGCTTCCTCCCACGCCACCCCCTGTACCCATTGCTCAACTTGCTAAAGGGATCCTGCAAATATTCTGATCGAGTCGCCTGTGATATCCTGACAAAGTATGTTGCTGGTTGCAAAGTGTTCGAAGATATGGATTCTAGGCGAGAACTCGGGAATTCCAAGTTAAGGAAGAAGTGGTACCGATTCTATAGGAGTTGCCGATGAAAAGGACCTTTTATCGGAAATTTCCAAGGGACAAATGGAAACGCGGGAAAAGTAATTAACTATTGTTCCTAAACGGGTACAGGGATCGAAAAAGGATATAATTGCTGAATATTTGAAAAATGGCAATTTTCTTACGGTATACAATGATTTTGGCTTAACACATTTAAATATTTTAAAAACAATTCCTTTAATCTTTATGTTAATGTTTGGATACTCGGGTCTGCTTTCGCTCCCCACTATGTAAATTTGTTACGTTTCTCGAGATATTAAGAAACGCTTCTGTAAATTTTTTCTTTTGCCGAATTCTGACGTTTTCGACCAAGAGAACATTTATCTTAATTGCAATTGTTTTTTTAATATTTTTCACAAAAGTCATCTATACACACGCACAGTCACATACACAGGAAGTAGAGTCGCCTAATTTTCACACGTTCCCATTTGTCACCCCGTGGAAACCTATGTAAAAAATGAAAATAGTTTACCGTGAATACCCAAAGAAACGTATAGATACTTCTAGTTGTTACATGCGTAACAAAGATTAATAGAACGTGATTCAATAAGTTTATTTGTGAAAACGGAATTGTGAAATTTTCCGTATTGTTCTTCGTATACGCATTATTACCAGTGATGCCAATGCGTGGTAAAGAGGACATTTTTTCCGAAATTTGAAAAGCTGCGCAAAAAAAATCAACGCTTCGGAAAATGTTTCACGATTTTCCGATGCGTTTACTTGTTACATTCGTAACACTGCTTGTTTTCGCAATTCTTCATATTGCTCTTCATATACACGTTATTACGAATGCGTGGTAAAGAAGACATTTTTTTCGAAATTTAAAAACCTGGGTAAAAAATGAGAACTGGAAAATATTCGATAGTTTTCGGCGCATGTCCAAAAAGAAACGTATATAGAAAAAATTTAGTTATTAATTTCGTCGCACGGATTAACCGAACGTAACTTAAGAACGATTTTTCGTACTACTCATGTACGCATTATTACCAGTGATGCCGATGCGTGGTAAAGAGGACATTTTCCGAAAATCGTCGACGCCTGATCTTAATAATAATCTCTAGATGATATTGTGTTCGACGTATGTAGTTACTTGAACATTGAGTACATTGATCTCAGTTGCAATTGTTCTGCCGTATACGTAACATTACTTTGAACTCCTTGAGGCAATAACAGGGCATTAGATAAAAGTTGTCCGGTATCGTAAATGTTTAATACATGTGTGCAAGATTTCCTTGGTTGAATCGAAAGAAGATCCCGGACTAGGGCCTAATTTAACCGACGTCTTTTGATTTCAGAAACAACGAAGATCCACTACGTATCCATCCACGAAAGGGAAAGAAACCCACTTGGATCCCGAAGGAAACCCTAACCCAAGCCGCAGTTTCCTTCAAAGCGTCCTCGAATTTCGAGTGCACCGTCACGAATTTCGAGTACATCGACATAAAGCCAGACATCTTCCTCCAAAAAGAAGCTCCTCCGATGTCCGAACTCATAGACGCCTCGAGTAACCCGAAGCGAAAGCGAGCCCCAAATAAAAGCCAAAGCAACTTGGATAGATCGAAAAACCAAAGCGAAGATGTAGATAAAGCTCCGAAAGCTCGTCATAATCCAAAGCGATGCTTCAAGGGAAAACTAACGATGAAGACTCGAAGTAGACCCGTGCCCAAAAAGCGCTTCATGTGCAACCTTTGCAGAAGAACGTTCGCCACCGATCAATGCCTCGAGGAACACAGGAGGTCTCACGACATCGACTACGTGCAGTGTTCGATCTGCAATCTAAAGTTCAAAACGATAATGGGTCTGAAGCAGCACCACCTAAGAGCCCACAACACCAGCGAGCCGAAGTTTACCTGCGACCACTGCGGTAGTCGTCACAAACTGAAGAACGATCTGTTCCTCCACATAAGCAGAACGCACATGAGCGGCATACAAGCGTGTCGTTTCTGCGGGAAGATGGTTAAGGACATAAGGAACCACGAGGCACGACACAGGGAACGTCTTCGAGGTACCACGAGGCAGTACTCCTGTCCTCTTTGCGAGAAGCAATTCGGCTCGAAATTGAAGCTCGACAACCACCTGGTTCAGCACCAACAGGAGTACGTTTGCTCCGAGTGCGACATGAAGTTCGTAGACCCGAAAGAGTACACCACTCATAGGCGACTGAAACACAAGCAGATGAGAATGATCTGCACCATATGCGAGAAGGACTTCTCTACCAGTAACAACTTCTACAGACACGTACTTACTCATGCTGGGATCAAGCCTTACAAGTGTGACGTCTGCGAGGAAGTTTTCACCCAAAGGTCCTCCATGCTTAGGCATAGGAGGTCTCATCCAGCTCCTTTGCCACCTTCTCCTCCACCGATAGCCATCGCCGAACTTGCCAGGTGGTTCTTGCAAAGAGTCTGATCTAAGTACCCGTAATAGCGAAGTACGAAGCCGATGTAGGCTATTGGAAGTCACGCGAGCGGATCGTTTTGATGGGAAGATGGTAAAGATGGAAGAAATGATGCTTGCGAGAAGCTGAAGTTCGACAACCATTTGGGCTTGTACTAATAAGAATACGTCTTTTTTGAGGGCGACATGAAGTGCGACAACCAAGAGTACACCACTCATAGGCGACTGAAACAAAAGGAGATGAGGACGATTTGCACCGCCTTCGAGAATGACTTCTCCACCAGTAAGAAATTTTACAGACACGAACTTCCTCATGCAGGAATCAAACTATATTAAGTGTGACGATTGCGAGTGCTTCACGCACGGAGCTGGATAAGAACGATGGACGATGTAAGGACTTGCTCGATAAGGACGTGGTCTTGCACCAACAGAAGTACATTGCTCCGATTGCGACATGACATTCGACTATCCGAATGGATCCACAGCCTACAAGCATCTAAAACCTAAGCAGATAGGAACGATCTGTGCCATCTTCTCTTGCAAAGAGTCCGCTTTGAATATCCGTGATAGCGCCGTATGAAGCTGAACTACGTAACCAAAAGTCGAAAGTTAATAGAAGATATTGCATGTGAACGAAGGATGGGAGTAAATTATTCACTTAGCCGTGAAATGGTGTTCTGGGCTGAAAATAGGATGAAGGTCTAGGAAGAAAGACGATCAATTAGTGTTGTATGATCATTTTGGTTGGAGTGCAGAGGGACGTCCGGCCAAAGAAACAACACCATTGATGATGTCCGTAATCTGCTTCGTATGCAAATGGTCTCTACTTAGCGGTGAAGAGTTCTACGAGCAGATACTTATGTTGGGAGCAAGTCCCACATCCATGAAATCTGAGACATCTGCAATGAGTCTTCGGTTGGTGCCGATGAGAACTGAGATCTCGGCGTCTCCTCTTGTGCTGCAATCTCTGCTGATAGTAATTATCGTGAAACTTAACAAGCTGTTCCTGCAAAAGTACTGATAGATATGTTGAAGATATGATACACTTGAACTGCAAATGTAGTATATCGTCGAGAGTTACCTTCCAAAGGAGGCAGCACTGAATATGAATTAAAAGAATATATGCATAAGAGAGTTCAACTCAAGATTTCATTTCAAAATGTCCGCTTCTTCTTATCGAATGACATCCCTAAGTAAGAGACAAGCGAATTATCTGACAAGAATCAGAAAAACATTGTTTACTCTCCATTTACATTAACGACCAGGAACTGAAATTTGGAATGTTCAAATCAAGGGTTTTTAGTCCAGCAGATTTATTACGTATTATCTGTTTTCTTTTGTGTATTCTAGTGCGACCTCCCATATAGATTTTTAATCGAGTAAAACGTTATTACGATCACGGAGACCAAAGAATATTGTTCTTCCAGTTCCTAGAGAAATGCACCTTCCATGAAAACATTTGTTACTATGTCAATTGGCAGAAAAGCAAAGCGTTCCTTATGCGTAATCTAAAAATTCACAAGTATCCCGATCAAGTTTCAGTAAATCGAGGTCTTTCTCGTTAAATTCTAAAGACGCAAGTGCAAGGATTCCCATGAAAACACGATGAACAGTAACCGGGTTTTCTTAATTCCAGGACAAGCACTGATCCACTTCAAATCCAGCCTTATGTGATGATTGAAATCCACGGGAAACCAGCTTGGGTGCCACTTTCAGTGGTAGAGCCGAAAACCCTTCTTGAAGAAGCTCACCCTTCCCCCTGCTCCGACTTTTTGAAATATTCCCTATGGAAGGACTCGGCACCCCACAGACCAACAAACCTACCAACAGATCAGGATATCAATTCCACTGGTTGCAGCCAGACGGAGTCTCAAGCGGAGGATGTCGATAAGATCCTAAGTAGCGTTCGAAGCACTTGTCCGTTCTGCGGCAAAAGATTGAAGGATGAGCAAACGGTCGAGAAACATGTCAAAATGAAGCACCGAAAGCCTTTCGAGTGCGATCTATGCAACCGAGCTTTCCGCACATCTCAAGAGGTCGGCAAGCACAAGATCGGTCACGAAAACGAAGACTTGGAGTGCTCGGTCTGCAACCTGAAGTACAAGACCAAGATGGGTCTGAAGCAGCACCGCATCAGGACGCACAGCAGCTGCGAATCTAAGTACATTTGCGACCACTGCGGGAAAAGCTACAAGCTTAAAAACGACCTGATGCTTCACATAGGAAGAACCCACATGACGGAGAAAAGCGTGTGTCGTTATTGCGGGAAGGAAGTCAGAGATGTCAGGAACCACGAGTGGCAGCATCAGAGACGAAGTCGAGTTACCAATTACAAGTATCCCTGTTCCCTCTGCGCGAAGAAGTTCCACACGAAGATGAAGCTGGACAATCATCTCGTGAAGCACAAACAAGGATTCAGGTGTCCCGAGTGCGAGGTCGAATGTCGCAGTCCGAAAGCTCTCGCCAATCATAGACGTCTGAAGCATAACCCTGCCTGCATGATCTGCACCATCTGCAAGAAGGTGTTTCCTTCCAGCAGCAATTTCTACCAGCACGTGCTCACTCATGCCGGGATCAGACCGTACAAATGCGACATTTGCGACGAAAACTTCACTCAACGCTCGCCGATGCTCAGACATAGGAAGTCTCATCCTGGGCCATTACCACCTACGCCTCCACCCACGGCCATTGCGGAACTTGCTAAAAGAGTGTTGCAGAAATTCTGATTAAAATAGGAAGTCTCGTCCTGGATCATTACACTTAACGCCTCCACCCACGGCTATTGCAGAACTTGCTAAAAAAGTGTTGCAGAAATTCTGATCGACACAGAAAGTCTCATCCCGCACCAGTACGTCCAACGCGTCCACACACTGCCATTGCGGAACTCGTTAAAAAAATGTTGCAACAATTCTGATAAAAATTACACATTGAAATAAATGCTTTGCGCTATTTGTTGCTTCATATATGAAGGATTCACGGAGGGAGAAGAACGTGTGGTAAAGATATCAGAGATGTCGGAAGCCACAAGTAGCAGCATCAGAGACAAAGTCAAATCACCGGGTACAAATATCCCTGTGTTCTGTGTGGAAAAATTCTACATAAAGCTAGACGATTATCTTGTGGAACACAAACAGAAAGTCAGATGTCCCGAATGCGGAATTCGCTAAAAAGTGTTGCAAAAGTTTCGATTAAAATGGTGGATTAAGATGAATGCTGTCGAATTAATGATGCCTTGCCGGAATCGCCACGATAGCCAACGAATCATTCTAAACACAAAAGGTGTTGATTTTGCGATAAAAAGAAAAATGACTTTCGGCGAAACAAATCTTCAGGAGTGGAATAAAAAGAACATAACAATCTCGAGCTTGTATTTTCTGTGTATCGCTCCTGTTTGTATCAGAGAACTGCAGCCACCTTTTCATGGCAATTCTTCGTACTTCTTAATAGTGTCCTTATCATGACGATTATTTAAAGTGTGATTGTGGTAAAGATAAACCAAGTGATAGAACTTACATTTCCCTCGAGAAATGTGCTATGAAGACAGTTACCGTTAGTTCTTGTTTGTATAATGTTAATCTTGTCAATATTGTAATAGTTCAGTTGAATGTCACTCAAGTGAAGTACCAACGGTTGAGACAATTCATACGCATTGTTTAACTATTTAAAATACAGATACAGATTAGATATAAATGATTTATGTAAATAGCGTTTTCAATATATGTTGCACGAGTAGTGTTTTACGAAATCGTCTCTAAGAGATACTGTTTTTGTACAGTTCATGTCAGGAACTGGAAGTTATAAAACTAGTGACTTCTTCAAACTTGTCATACATATATATTTGATTTTGTTATTCTTTATTGCAATCATTTTTTTCCGCAACCGTTTCAAAACATACGCAGGAAATTTCTCAAAATGATTGATCTTAATACCTCGTATAATTTTTTTCGAGCGCTCTGTTGCAAAAAATGTAACAAATGGCATATATCGAGTATTCTTAACTGTAAATAAGTGTATTAATTACGGAACGAGTCAAGAATCTCAATCAATGTGGACCTTGAATTAATGAAAGCTTAGAATCGAAATTCATACTAATCTTATCCTCATGTTTCAGGAACGGCAGCGATCCTCTTGGAATTCATCTTTCCACAAAAATACAATTTGGCAAGAGATACGTTTAATTAACAATTGGCAATTGAGATCCGAACCTTTACAAAAGAAATCGGAATATTTTCGATATAACGATGAAACAATGACTGTGCAACTATATTCAAATTGGGAGTCTAATTAATGACAAAAGCCGACTTTTTGAACAGTTCCTACATTGCGCAAACAAAAATGGCAACATTTTGATTTGCTACTCGTTTCTAATTCTCTGTAAAAAAAAAAATGAAAAAAAAAAAGGAAACAAATTCCCATAAGAATTTCCTCGTAGTTTATTAGTCTCCAACACGTTCTCAAACTACTGATATTAAAATTAGGAACATCCTGTATATATTACAGTATTATCCTAGCTAAAAAGTCTTGTGACACTGACAAAATAATTTTGAAATTCATCTTTATTTATTGAATTACAACTACGGCAAATGATATTGGGTTGTTGAATTAATCTTCTTACACGAAAAAGAAAAAAAGTATGTTTCTTTATTAAACAACAAAAACGATTTAAGTATAGCAGTACATTAAGACCTATTACAGTGATCTTAATGGCGACTATACCGTGAATTAATTTCCTTGATTAACGGAGAAAAATTCGGTTTAAAGTTAACATCATATAAATGTATAAAAATTAATTCAACATTCTGCATTTCCATGATATGTTCCCATCTATCGATGCCGTTCTGCAGGTTTTTCCTGAAATGATATGAATAAAAAAGAAATCCGAAGTGCTTAGTGCTTTTTGATCAACGCGTCTCCAAGACATGCGCGTATGTAAGGATTATTTATCGAAACCATGCCGTCCCTAAAATCCCAATTATAAAAGGAAGGTGCGACTCGGTACGTGAAGAAGGTCCAGGTGAAGGAAGTCTAACGCGTTCCTCTTGTTTCAGGAGTCGTAACGACCCCCTGCGGATCACGCCTTACGTAAAGGTCCAGCTCGGTGAAAAGTCGGTTTACGTGCCAGCAGCAAAAGAGGAGACAGACCAGGAGGATAGCTCTGCCGACTCGGAATTCCCAGGGAAATTCTGCGAGGTCCGGGGACGCAGATCTAAGCGATTTATCGTTATGAGCCCGAAGGTGATAACACGCAGCGCGTCCTCGCACCGTAGAGATTACTCGGATAGATTCTGCGAAGACTGCGGCCTGGAGTTCACCAACGAGAACAACCTGGCCTATCACAGGGCCCTGAAACACTCGAAATTGGGGCCCTGCGTGTGCCCCATCTGCAACAGGACCTTCAGAAACGTCAGCAACCGAAGGGCTCACATGGTAACTCACATGGGGACGCGGCCTTACAAATGCGAACTTTGCGGGGAAGACTTCAAGCAGCGATCCAATCTGACCAGGCACATGCGGAGTCATCCTGGGAAATATTCTCCACCACCCCCGGTTCGCCTTAAGGACATCATCGACGATGTGCAAGACACCGTCCTGTCGAATTTATCTTGAGCTCGTTCGCCAACCTGCTTATCCCTTATCGAGCTGCCCACAACCCTCGTAAACGCGGTTGCAAAAATTCCAACAACCCTTCGGGAACACGAAGTTATGAAACTCGGTAGAATTTTGGCCAACTACATTTTTTTTTTTTTCTCTATTCTTTTATTAACAAAAAATCCGATAACCCATCTGTAACACGAAATCATGAAACTCGACAGAGTCTCGACCAAGTACATTTTTTTCTATATTCCTTTATAAAGTATTCCTTTCAAAGTATGTTAACGTCACTGATAGCAAATTTCAATCAGTGCTTTTAGAATTGGCAATTCTCAAAGTTATACAATGACAGTCATGCAAAATGTCGAAATGATCTGAGTGAATTAGTCGTGAAAGTAAACGAAGGTGAAATATGTACGTACGGTAATAATTTCATTAAGGCCATTATTCATTTCTGGAACGACAGTTTTCAGTTTACGAATTATGAAGATCAACCACAAGAGGAATATATTTTTTCTCAATAAATCATCAAAGCGGTGTTTTAATATTTAAACCGCCATGGGAAATAAATGATCTATTCAGTTGACGTTTATGAACATTCTGCTGGATTTATTAATCTTTCATATTTCTAGAAATTACCTGGGTTTTTTATATATATATATATATATTCTTCAGATACCAAAATATTGCCAATGATAAAGTATCCTTTAAACCGACTTATCAAAACATTAATAAACATGCTTCTGTCTGATTAACGACGAAATTGAAATTGTTCTCGTGGTCATGAAGGACATGTACTTCCTTAATAAGACTTTCTATAACTCGTACAGACAAAAATAAATTGTTTACCCTGGATGTCCACATGGTGATACAAAAAAGTAACGTAAGTGCATGTGCCACTTCGCAATTGAATTCCTAGGTGACTTATGTTTCATTAATTTTAGGAAGATAAAAGACTTATTTCGAAATCAACCTTAAGGGACAATCCAGTACTATGAAAAATTAAACTAAGACTTACATTTTAAAAGAAGTTGCTGAAGAGGCAATTTGCATACAAAACATTTTGTTCGTAGAAAGAAAGTACGGCCTCAAAGTCGAAAGAAGTACATATAAATTTCCAAAGAATAGAAAATATCTTTAAGCTCGACAAAGCTCGAATGTCAAAACGGCCACGCAGAAGAAGACAACCAAGAAATAGGTCAACTTTTCTCCTGGGAAACTTTTAAAAAACATGGTAAATATATAAACAGCCGTAACTTAACATAACGTTAACGTGTATAATCATCAAATGCATCTATTATTTTTATTTCCAGGGTGTCAATCAATTGCTGGCTCCAAGATCATTATCACCATATTGGCGAACCATGAAGACCACAAGACAACAAAGGTTAATCGATACGTTTTAACTTCCATTCCATGACAATCGGTATACTCACATCCCTGAAAAAGGAGTAAGACTTCATAGTTGGAATAAAAAGAGAACGAATTGACCACTATGTTTCTTTAATTACCCTTCATGAAAAAAGTATCTCATGACCCTAAGGACAAGCGAGTAGCGAGATATTGTTAGGGATAAACCGATACAAGTATTAACTCGATGCTTTTATTCCGATACTAAGTACTTTTGGCACCGATATACTTTCACTCTCGTCCCTTGGTATCGGTGAAAAGTATCGAATTGGATGATATGAAAAAATATTATATAAGGCAGTTCGTGCGTTTTTTTATACCGATTTAATGATAAGAGCCGCACAAAATTAGGCCTTAATCCAATAGAGGCACCGTAGATTTGAGGGAAGTTCTAAGTTCTTCACTGGATGCACTTATATTGGGCCGAGGCATTAATTCTTGTGCCTTTTTTTATAAGAAAACGCCATAGAAAATTATTCCTCGACCCAATGATAAGGAGTTATTTATGATTAATGTAATTTCATCAATAAAGGGATTGCAAGAGTCTCCTATTTAATGCATGCCTTCTATGGGAGGCAGATTTAGTTTCTATGGCTGTGCGTAATTCGCTACGAGTAGTTATCGATACTCTGGTGGTATCGGTTCATCCCTAGAAATCTAGCCATTTTTTCTTTTATTTTCAAGCACTTCGTTCCAAGAACGAACGATATTCCCGGCACGCTATCATACACGGTGCATGTACTTTCCGGTAGAGCCAACCACAACCGTTGCTATCATCAACGAGTACTCCACCATTCAAAGTGTTCACATGAAGGAACGACTGACGATTTTCTGATTTTTTTTAGGTACAATCCTCTAGACCCCCTCGGTCCGTCTTTTCTGACAGTAAAGCTAGGCGAGGACTATTTCCGCATCCCGAAGACGTTGAGCGTTTTCATGATGAAGGAGCCTAGACCTAGGGAGGAGGCCGAGGAGGAGGAAGAAGACAACTCCAAGGTGCAGGTAAAGGACGAGGAGCTGGAGCTTAAACGGGACGACGAGGACGACCTCGACGACACGCCTCTGGACTTCAGGAAGAGGAAGGAAGAGAGACTTCGAGAGAGGCGACCTCGAGCTGGGAAGAAAAGCCACACCTGTGAGATCTGCTACATTAAGTTCGATCGGAAAAGTAAACTCACCAGTCACATGTTCAAGCACAGTAATTCGAGGCCACACAAGTGCGCGGTTTGCAGCAAAGGGTTCAAGACCAGCGCTTACTTGGCGAGGCACATGGAGATCCACGACGAGCCGGTCCAGCTTCACGCCTGCTCCTTGTGCGACTTCAAAGCCAGGACGAAGCCCTACCTGAAGATCCACTACATCCGCAAACACACGGAAGACTACAACTACAGTTGCGAGCAATGTGGGAAGATGTTCAAGGTTCAATCGGACTACACGACTCACATGAAGGACCACGACACGGAGTCCTGCGTCTGCGACATTTGCGGTACCTCGTACCCCAGCAAAAGTTCCCTATACTTCCACAAGCACTACAAGCACAAGACGAAGATTAAGGAGTTCGAGTGCACGATCTGCAGGAAGAGATTCAAGAGCCAGAAGAATCTAAACAATCACGAGGAGCTTCACAAAATGAAGTACGTATGCGAGCAGTGCGGCATGGAGTTCAAGTTCAAGTACGGGCTCACCAAACACCTGAGGACGCACTCCGGAGAGAAGTCCTATCTCTGCGCCATTTGCGGGAAGACGTTTGGATGTCTCAGCTCACAGAAGATCCACCTGTTGACCCATGTTGGAGAACGACCTTACGTATGTGACATTTGTGGACAAAGCTTTACCCAGAGGTCCCCGATGATGCTTCACAGGAGGAAGCATCCTGGAGTCCATCCTCCGCCGCCGCCTATCAAGATCACCAACCTCCTCCATGGCGTTCAGGATAAAATCATTATGAAGGGGAATTCCAAGTAGGAGCCGATCCCATGGATTGATCAGCAGCCGTGGTTTAATAAGTGTAATCGAGACATTTTCTAATCTACCTAGTGTATTTTAGAAATACCACGGTGACATCGCTTCGGTCATAAAAAATCAGCGAATCTCCTACCCTTCGCTAATAAGAGCCTGTCGTGTGAACGAAAAGAAGGCTTCGTGTAAATTGACTACCTTTTTTATGTTTTTTATCTGTAAAAATATTTAAAGAGTTTAAAATACGTGTACGGCGTACGATAAGGCATGCAATAATTTTTAATAGCGGGACGTCGTTAAGCAAGTGAACCCCGGGAGATTTTTTATAAACTGAACAAATTCAGACTATTTTTTAGACATCGTTTCTTCGGTCGCTTCTTTTAAATCTTGCCTGCCAGAAATCTACAAGCTGTTAAAAACGCTTCCAATTTCTCTCGAGGCTACGATTATTTTCAAATCAAGATTTCTGATGGCGACTCTGCTCTTAATATTATTTTTTACTAAAGATTAGGGCAAACTATGAGTTGTTCCCATTAGATGATACACATGGCGGAGTCATCCAAAAGTACCAGTAAAACAATTTTATACGTTTTTATTATGTACGAATATGAAGACGACGGACAGGTGTACTCGATTGTAAGTAATCGTAATTCAGAACTCAGGAGATCAGTTGATGTTTCTTTCGGAAGATATTGTGCATTTTCTTAGATGTCAGTCGTTCTCTTCTTCCGCGCAATCAAGAGGATGATATTGTAAATAATTATGCATTTGTACGTGCATATCTACGTACGTATGCGTATGTAAAGAAGAAGAGATAGGCTGTCCAAGAGAACGAGAGATTTTGAGATATTGAGATAACATGATAACGACCATGTTTTTTGAAGAAAGACGAGTATTTCCAAGTAAAAGGTTTAACCCTTTCCGGCCCAGATTAAGATTATAAACATCGCGTAATGTGACTCATTTAATCACCGAGACATTGCGTAAAATACATCCATTATTGTTACTTGCCCAATGGAATATTAGAGATAACCAAGGCTGAAAGTCCTACGATAATTCGAGCCGAAAGGGTTAAAGTACTTGTTCATGCTCGTCAGGAAGAAAACCCACACGTTGTAGCTTTACTCTGGCGCTCGAAATAAAAGATATGTTTTTTATACCAAATACTGTTTTCCTGGACAATCCCTACGATATAAGGCCGAAGGAGCTTGAATTGTTGGCGGGTAATTTTAAATAATTGAGCTTTAATCAAGAACGTAGGAATGGAACCTCCGATCTTGGAATTCAGCTTCTTGTATTAAAAAAAAAAAAAGAAGAAAATGTTTGTAATAATTTCCATTAATACTAATGTCACTGTCATTTTCAGGATCAGCTCGTTCGACCCGCTGGACGTGACATTTCTGGTCGTGAAGACGGAAAACGCAGTTCCTTTTGCGTTGCAGCAAGAAATGAAGATCGAGCCGGACACGATCTGGAACGAAGAGGACGAACGTCGTCCCAAAATGAGATTTACCTGCGAGATCTGCCAGAAGAACTTTAACTATAAGCATATATTAAAGCGACATATGCTGAAGCACAGCAATTCCCGAACGGCGAAGTGCACCCTATGCCCGAAGGCCTTTAAATTCCAGGCGACACTAAAAGCGCACATGAACATCCACAACAAACGTGGAAGTAGCTGGTATTCCTGCTCTAATTGCGACTTCAAAGGAAGAACCCAAACCTCGATCAAAGATCACTACAACCGAAAGCACATAGAAGGGTTCAACTTCAGCTGTGAACAATGTGGGAAACTGTTTAAGCTCAAGAGGGACTACAGTGCGCACGTTAAGGACCACGATAGTGGTCCTTGTGTCTGCGACGAGTGTGGGAAGTCTTATCCTCGTAAAAGCTCCCTTTACTACCACAAACGTAGGAAACACACGACGCAGATCAAGAACTTCGAGTGCTCCACCTGTAAGAAGCGCTTCAAGACGCAGAAGACCCTCAACAGACATTCTAAACTGCACAAGAAGAAGTATGACTGTGAAGAGTGCGGATTGGAGTTCAAGTCCACGTATGGATTGACCAAACACGTGAAAACCCACTCTGATGAGAAACCGTATCTTTGCGCGATTTGTGGGAAAAGCTTCAAGCACCTCAGCTCCCAGAAGATTCATCTGCTGACGCACGTTGGAGAGAGGCCTTACATTTGCGATGTCTGTGGGGATAGCTTCACTCAAAGATCGCCGATGATGCTTCACAGAAGGAAGCACCCTGGAGCGGGATCGCCACCTCCTCCTATTAAAATTACCAATCTTCTTCACGGAGTCGAGGACAAGATCATTGTAAAGAAGAGTACGGAATGATCCTTGTTCCGTTGGTAATTCTTCTCGAAATCGGTGCTTCGGAGAAGTGATAATTAAATGAAGTATAATATCATTCGCGCTTCTCCGTGGAGGTGGACATTGTCGAGATGAAATTGCCACTTGCAGCGCGATATTTGTCAGGATATTCTTTTTTAGAATTTATTTCCGTGGAATTTGTACAATGCCCAAGAGATCAGGATTTCTTCTTTCTTGTTAAGGCAATGGTTCACTGTATGTTATACTTTCTCCCGTGATTTATAGGTTGCAGAAGTGTAACCACAGATAATGATATGTGGTGGTACGTAAAGTAATGGGAGGGAAGGTCCTGTGATTTCGTTTTACACAAGAAGGGGGATGAAGTAATTGTATCCAAGAATGTACACGAGCATAAAGCACAATCAAGATGCACTTTAGGAACGAGAATGTTATTTATTTTAGAAGCGAGGATGCGAACGACAAGTATGTCTAAAAATGATTACGGCAACTATATCGAAAACCAGTCTTTTAATTACGTTCTCATCTTCACCAAGACCTTAAACTTGCATTTACTGTAACTTCCCTGTAATTCTCAAAATAAAAAGAAATATGTTTTGATACCAATGATCATTCGGTCTAGAATTTGCAGAATTTGTTTCGCGGGTGCGTCCTGTTAAAATGGGACTTTAAACGTCCAGCATGTGAAGTATGCAAATTAAGTTTAATCCTGATTAAAGGACTGCAGAAATTGATGAGAAACTTTAACCCTCGGTGTTCACTTTCATGATATAAAATGTACTGGATCAGTGTAACAGGTTTTAAAGCACATTTATATAGGAAAGGTGTTTCGGAAACTTCTGACCGACCTAACAATTCTACCATTGTTGACGTTTTTGTCATTTTCAGGTGCACCTTACAAGACCCATTTCTATGAAACCGAAAACAGTGTAGTGCAGTGCAGTGCAAGTTGAAGACAAAATTGTCTCGGATGAGAGCACGATACTCGAAGTAGAAAGTGGAGGAACAAAAATTGCTTCAAGTGTTAAATCTGCGACCAGAAGATCCAAAACAAATGCAAATTGAAATGGCATTTGTATGAACCCAGCAACACGTGGGCATACAAATGCAAAGCTTCCTTGAAGGCTTGCAAGCTCGATGAATTTCTTGCTGCTCACATAAGGACGCATTATCAGGACTCTTCAGGGACTACTATCGACATCCTTGGGCCTTATTACCCCACGTGCTGATAACAAAGCCCAGGAGCACCGTCCTACAATTAATTTAATTACATCTTTGTTTATAATGATATTTTCTTTTTAAAGCTTGTACCTGAAATAAACATAAATCTGCTCATTTCCCCATCCCAAAATACTTAATATTTTAGTGTCACAAGCCTTTCAATTTATGGTGGGCCTTATTACCCCAAGGTACTACTTCATGGCTGTTCAAATGCAATTCGTCAAGATGTCCATTAATTGCCTCGTACAATGTTGGTTGTTGTCGCGTACGCATTCGTGTTCAGATGTGTACCCTGCTAAAGACTTGTGCATGCAATTACTCTACCTTCGTCTAAATACCCAAAATAAAAGAATATATTTTGGTACAAGAAATCATTTAATCCTGGACCTGCAGAATATATTTCGTGCGCGTCCTGCATATTACAGGGGTTGTGTAACGTATGTGAGATATGTACCAATCAAGTAAACGAAACGTAATTCCGACGGAGGTACTTAAATAATAGAAGAAAAGGATTAACTTTCAGCGTTCGCTTCCATAATTTAAACTCACGTCGATCAGAACGTGTTGAAGCACTTTTGCGTGGAACAAGCGAAAGCAATGTATCGAGCATCTCTGACCGACTTAATATTTGCCATTGCTGACGTAGTTATCATTTTCAGGTCGGGCCAACCAGACCCTCTGGACCTGGTTGCTGCTAAACTGAAAGCACCGGTAACCTCGGGGCAGCCCTTTGTTAAGGGCGAAGTGCTGATAGAAGACACAATTGGCCCAGGCAGTAGCACTATACTCAGTGAGAATAGACAACGGAAGGACGAGGGTAGCTTCAGGTGCGAGATCTGCCACCGGAACTTCCAAAACATCCACAAATTGACCCGACATCTGCGCGTCCACAGCAACCAGCGACCGTTCAAGTGCTCACTTTGCAAGAAAGCTTACAAGCACGAAGAGTCCCGAGCAGCTCACATGAAGATGCATGACCCGAACCACGTGGAGACATACTCTTGCACGCAATGCGACTACAAGGCGAAAACGAAACCGTACCTAAAGATCCATTACATCCGCAAGCACACGGAGGGTTTCAAGTACGAGTGCCAGCTTTGCGGGCGAAAGTACAAGGTGAACTACGAGTACAGGTACCACATGAGGAGCCACAAAATCGAGCCCTGCACCTGCGAAATCTGCGGGAAGCATTGTCTGAACAAACCGTCTCTTTACACTCATAGACGGCGTCACAAAGCCAACGACGTTACCGACTATAAGTGTCACGTATGTCATGGCCACTTCCAGAGCCAAAGGAATTTGGACACGCATCTGGACCTTCACAAGAGGCTCTACATCTGCGATCATTGTGGGATAGAAGTTAAGAGCAGGAAACGCTTCACGGAACACTTGAAAATACACTTTAAACACAATGGTTATCGGTGCGAGGACTGCGGAAAGGGATTCAGATCCTTCAGTGCCAAAAAAGTACATTTAATTACTCACAGGGACCCTTCGTAATCGAGGATTGATACCAAACAGTGGAGGTGAAGGAGTGCGAAAGCCAAATCGATGTGCAAATGTTGTTTACCCTCAGGCTCGTTGAAAACCAGTCTTATAATTATGTTCCGATCTTCGGAAAGACCTAAACATAAATTTATTATATCGTCATTGTAGCTCGGAGAGATTAAATAAATATGTTTTGATAAGAAAGATCATTTCGTATTGGATCGGCGGAATTTTCTTCTGTGTGGATGATAACGTATGTGAAGTGTATACTAATCAAGCAGATGAAGCTTCGGTCCGGTTAAATAATATTGAAATCATTGACTAGAAAGTGTTTAACTCTCGGCATTCGATTACATGGTTCAAGGTATACTAGGTCGGTCAGAAAGTATTGAAACACATATAGGAAAAGTGAAAATAGTGTTTCAGAAACTTCCGACCGACCTAATGTTGCTACCATTGTTGACGTTTTTTTTTTTATATTTTAGGTCCCTTCTACGAGATCAGTTGGACATGTTTTCTACGAAACCGAAAAAGGCGGAAACTTCAGTTATTAAGGATAAAGTGGAAATCGAAGACACTATCGGTCCAGGTGTAAATACGAAAATCAGGGAAAATGGAAACGAGGAGGACGAGAGTTACTTTATGTGTGACATCTATCATAAGAAGTTCAAAGACAATTGCCAATTGAGGGAGCATCGTCTTACGCACTACCATCCTACCGATCTCCTAATTGCGCCCCAACCTTCGCAAGATCTTAAACTTGCATTTACTTTATCTTCCCTGTAATTACAAAGAAATTAAAAAAAAATGTGTCTTGGTAGCAAAAGTCATTTCACCCTGAATCTACAAAATTTGTTTCCTGAGCATACCCTTAGTGCAGGCATTAAGAGGTCCAGCAGGGATAATAACGTATGTGAAGTCATGTCCTAGTTAAGCAAACGAAACTTCATTCTATTTCGGGTATTGCGATGATTAACAAAAAGAAGTTTAACTTTCAGCGTTCCCTTCCACGATTTAAGATATGCTGGGTCGGTCAGAATGTTCTGAAAGACTTGTGTAGGAAATACGAGAAAGATGTTTCAGAGACTTCCGACCGACCTGATGTTTCTCCCATTGCTGACGTTTTTCAAATTTTCAGATCCGTCCTCCAAGACCCGTTGGACCTGTTTCCTATGAAACCGAAAACCGAGGAGACTTCAGCCCATTCTTTGGTTAAGTATGAGGTGCAAATCGACGACACAATTATCCAAGGTACGGAGAGGAAAATCAGTGAGTACAGAAACGGGGAGGGCGAGAGTTGCTTTACGTGCGATATCTGCCACCGGAAGTTCGAAGCGAGATACCAATTGAGTGGACATCGTGTAAACCACTTCTACAAGCGCAATTCCAGGTGCAAGATTTGCTACAAATCTTTCAAGCGCACCTACAACCTGATTAAGCACATGAGAGTGCACAGCCAAGTACTCTCCGTACCTCCGCAGAGTTTCTTTTGCGCACACTGCGGCTTCAAGTCGAAAACAAAGGAGTACTTGAAGATCCATTTCATCCGCAAGCATTCAACGGAATTCAAGTACAAGTGCAAGCATTGTGGCCGGATGTTCAAGGTGTTCAACGACCGGAAGGAACACATGAAGAGACACATAGTCGAGCCCAGCCCGTGCGACATTTGCGGCAGGACTTATCGCAACAAAATGTCTCTCTACAACCATCAATTGCGTCACAAAGTGAGGTGCCATATCTGCCAGAGTCGCTTCAGAAGCCAACATAAATTAGACATCCATCTTAATTATCACGATAAGCCGCTTATCTGCGACCACTGCGGCGACAAATTCATCAGCAAGAAGACATTGTCGCAACACATGAAATCCCATTGTGAAAGTACTTACTGGTGCGAGATTTGTGGAAGAGGGTTTATCTACTTAACCGCGAAAAAGAGACACTTACTTCTCCACATGGGCATAGTAATGATGGATTAGTAACATGCACTTAATAAACAATGGTTAGTACAAAACAGTGGAGAGAGGCAAGAATGCGAATGACAAATGGATCTAAAATGGATGTCTACTGGCGATCATATTGAAAACCTATCCTCTCTAATTATGTCCCAATCTTCCAGTCTTAAACTTGCGTTTACTGTATCATCCCTGTAATTGGTTAAATAAAATAATCTTTTGGTAAAAAAAATCGTGTCATCTTGGATCTGCCAAATTTCTTTCGCGACGCGTACCGATAGTACAGAGATTAAGAGGGATAGTAATGTCCGTGATGTACTAGCCAAGGAAATGAAACTTCATTCTGATTAGGGTATTGAAATAATTCCAGAAAAAAAAGTTATCCTTTCAGCGTTCACTTCCATGATTTAAGATATACTCGATCGATCCGAATGTTTCGAAATACTGATGTAGAAAAAGTGAAAAAAAAAAAATAAGAATGTTTGAAAAACTTCTCACCGACCCAATGTTTCTTCCATTGCTAACGTCTTTCAAATTTTCAGGTCCATCCTACAAGACCCGCTGGACCTGTATTCTATGAGGCCGAGAATGGAGGAAACTTTAGCCAATTCTGTGGTCAAGTATGAGGTGCAAATCGACGACACAATTAGCCAAGGTGTGGGCAGGAAAATCAGGAAAAATGGAAAAGGGGAAGACGAGAGTCGCCTAACGTGTCATATCTGCCAGAAGAAGTTCGAAGACGCGTTCAAATTGAGAGAACATTTGAGCAAGCATCGTTACAGGAAGGTTACCAAGTGCACGATTTGCCTAAAACCATTCAAAGTCGCCAAGAGCTTGGCTAATCACATGAAGAAGCACGATGAAGGGGTTTTAAAGAGTTTCTCTTGCGCACACTGCGACTTCAAGACGAAATCTAAGCCGTACCTGAAGATCCACTTTCTCCGCAAGCATACAACGGAGTACAAGTACAAGTGCAGGGATTGTGGCCGGATGTTCAAGGTGAAGGCCGAGTACAAGTTCCACCTGAGTAATCATAAAATCGAGCCGTGTACGTGCAACGTCTGCGGTATGACTTGTCCCAACAAAAAGTCCCTGTATGCCCACCGACGATACCACATCGGGACCAAAGTTGCCAAATTCGAGTGCCCGATTTGCCACCAGAATTACGTCACCCAGTGGAACCTGGACAACCATATGAACATCCACAAGACGCTGTTCACCTGCGACCACTGCGGCATCGGATGCATCACCAAGAAGAGACTGTCCCAACACATGAGATCCCACTCTAAGAATCTCGCCCATTGGTGCGCGATTTGCGGAAAAGGATTTAAGTTTCTAAGCTCCAAGAAGAGACACCTCAATCTTCACGCGGAGAACCAGGAACGAATTATTAATCACTTCATGAACGATTGTTAGAACAAGATCTTGGAGAAGCAAGATCGCGAATGACAATGGATCCGAGAAGGGTGATTACCGGCACTGACAAAGAAAAGCCCTCCAATTACGTTCCAATCTTCTCAAACTGCATATTCTGTATCTTTTTTGTAATTCGGTAAATAAAAGACATGTTTCATTGGTATAAATCATTTCATGTTGGATCTGAACATACTGATCTATGTCCCAGATCAGTCAATATGTGGTTACGTATTAACACAAGCAATTTGTAATGTAAAATAAAATAGCCCTTTGAGAGGAGGAATTAAATGAAACGGGGGCTCTTGAGAGAGTATGCCAATGGCCAGGAAAGTCTATACACAATATTAATACATATATTAATAGTAAGTGGAATAAATCGTGATGGAGCCAATGATTGGAATTTACCTTGTTCCCAATTTTCTGAAAGCTTGATGTGACTTCGACCCTCGAAGGAACGGCTTTTACTGTGAAAGTGAAACGAGGAAGAGAAATATTCCACGAGCTGATAACGCTGTTACTCTTTGTGCTCTTCAACTAACGACGTTTTTCTTGTTTAGGGTGCTGATGCAGAATAGCGAGGACGAAGAGAACGTGGTGCGGAGGAAGGCTCTCTTTAGAACGTTGTTGAAGACACGGTCTCCTGGTGTGCCGAGGAAGGTGAAGAAAGCACAGTCGATATCAATTAATAACCGAGATAAATCCGACCAGAGGGGAAGAACTCGCGGCCAGATCAAAGCTCAGAAGCTGAAGAGCAAGGGAAACATCGCTTGCGAGATTTGCAAAGCGACCTTTAAGACCAAGGGCTCGGAATACAAAAAGCACATGCTTAAGCACAGCAATCTCTACACCTATCAGTGCGATTCGTGCTCAAAGAAATTCAAGCACAAAAACAATATGGTGCGGCACAAGACGCAGGTACACGGCGAAACACCTCTGTACAGATGTCCATCTTGTGACTTCACAACGGTACACTCTTCGTATTTGCAGGTACGTGGACCATCATGAGAAGATCGAACCACCGAAATATCGTCTCCGAAAAGTACTGGGAACCAAAGAAAGCAAAGAGATGTTCTTGAATTGAAGACAAAGTGCAAGTAACGTGCTCCTTGGATCGGAAATTTCGGTCGGCGCATAAGTAATGAGCAAGATGTCCTTTTTATGATTCCTTTCTTCTAACTCGATTTTTTTTTTATTCCTTAAACAATGTTGATGACATTTTAAATATAGCATACTGACTTCGTGAGGTGTTTTCGTTAAAGGAATGACATTTTAACGTCATTTTGGACGTCATGCTGGAGAGTGGAAACCATTCTCGTCGGATCAAGAGGTTCAAAATGCAAATGGATAAATTTTGAAGAACTTTCAATATTTGACGCGATGAAAATTTCACGATAAATCGAACGAGCCTAAGATAATCGCGCTTAGGGCTATTTTGAACAAAATTACGAGGCCAAACCTCTTCCGGCACAAAAACATGTCTCTCTTTGAACCTTATCCATTTGCAATTTGAAATTGTCGATCAGTCAAAATGATCCTTACTCCTCAGCAGGAAGTCCTAAATAATATCATAACGATGTAAAACGTCATTGAAATCGGTTGAAAGATGAAAAAGTTATTCCAGTTTTAAGAAAGGAAATGGTAAAAAGGGATACCCTGTACCTTGTTATTACACATTTACCTCGCAGGATAATATCAATTACGCACCAACCTAATATTCCACTTTATACAGTACATTCGGGGATGAAAAGTCATAAAGTTAATAGGTTCACGCAGTATTCCTTAATCCGCAAGATGAGACACCGTGCTCTTTAATCGTTTCGTTCATCAAGACTTCCAGTTGTCTCTCTTTGTAGGTGCACTTCACGAGGAAGCACACCGGTAATTACAGGTTTTCCTGCGACAAGTGCGATAGGAAGTTCCGGATTAAGGCGGATTACACGAAACATCTCGTCACCCACGACGCGGAGCCCTGCATTTGCGATGTTTGCGGATCTACGTTACCAAACAAAATGTCACTGTACTTCCACAAGAACTACAAGCACCGGGTGAAGGATGCAAAGTTCCCATGTCCGGTCTGCAAAAAGAAGTTGCAGACTCAGAAGAACCTGGACAGCCACATAAAGCAGCACGAGCAGAAATATATGTGCGAGGAGTGCGGCTTGGCCTTGACCAGGAAGACAGCCCTGAAGAAACACATTAAGACCCACTCGGGGGAAAAACCTTACGTCTGCCACATTTGCAAGAAAGCCTTCGCATCCTCCAGTGGGAGGAAAGTGCATTTACTCACACATTCCGGGATTAGACCTTACGTATGCACAGTTTGCGGGCAAACCTTTACCCAACGCCCTGCACTTTCGGTTCACTGGAAGAAAAAACATCCCGATGTCAGCGGAGCCCCTCCTTCCGTTTCAATTAAAAGCATTATCGATAACATTACCAAAAGTGAAAGTAACCAGGAGACTTTATAGTACAACGTACTAGAAGTTTGCCTCACGGAAATTCGTTAGGAAACACAAGGGCACTTTCATCTTTCCCATTCGATACATTCGCACGGATTTACAATAATTTTCGTTTTTTTTTAACTTTGACCCTCGTATAAAAAGATACGTGTCCTTTTTAAGATTCCTTTCTTTCACCCAAGTACTACTTTTCTCTTTATTTTTATCTTATTTTCATGAAACATTTTTATATAGCGTATTGACGTCTAGGTGTTTTCCTGAAGAAAAAGCTCAATTTTAAGATCATTTAAAAATGATCGTAAAATGAATAGGACCATTTTGAATAGAATTATTAAGCCAAATGTCCTCCAGCACGAAAACACAAGTTTCTTTGAAACTCGTCCATTTGCGAAGTAATCTAAAATCATATAACTTTTTCAGGAAAATCTCTTATGTCGTCAATATGTTACATTTGAAATTTCATAAAAAAATATTAAAGGATAAAAAATCGATTTAATGAAAGAATCTTAAAAAGACACTCTAAACAATTGTGGATCACGGCTCTGGATCCAATGTGATTTAAGAAATGAGTATAACTAACACGTTTCAAGTATATTCAAAATTGAATGCATATTAAAATATTTTATGCCGTTACAATATTATTTTATTTCCCAGAAAAGTGAAATTATGTTATAAAGGAATATACCGGGAGACATGTAGTGATATTGCCGCTTACCGCAATTAGGTAAAAATGAAAAGATTAAATCCTACAAGATTGTCGGTAAGAAAGATATTGTTGGCTGTATGGTGTATACAACAACTTTATATAATTTGTAAATTAATGTACCGTTGTTTGTTTGCTGAGTACAATGCTTTACAAAATTGTATACGATTAAGTATAATTCGAAACTCTAATGTGGGCACAGTGTCCGAAATATGTGTACGCCGATATGTACACTATTTAGAATGCGAAGAAATAAATAATATGAAATCCTACCATAGAGAATCATGTACCTTTTTATTTTCAGACAGCTTATCTAAGAGCATGTATTCAGTATTAACACCGATGTTGGATGCTCTGAGACTTCAAACAATGGAAAGTACCAATTAGGTCTTTCGTTACACGCAAGAGAACCGCTTACTTTCAAGAGATTTAATATATATATATATTAATATATACCATTTTTTCTTCCCGACAATAACGCTGTTTTCAATTTCTAGGACACAGGACCATAACCGGAGGTCTGAAAATCTGCAAGTGAATACTGCGAAGAGGAGCACGAGGCTCCGAAGAAAAAGATTAACGTCTTCGAGCCAAGTCGAAGTAGATGACGATCGAGAGGAAGTACTTAAAGTGGAGACAAGACGGTTCGACTTAGTGCCGAAGAAGTCCCTCCGAAGTAGGCGAAAACATCAGAATACTCCAAGCATTCCTGTCATCCCCGAGGAACTAGTTGCAGAAGAAGAAGAGGAAGAAGAAGAAGTTCCGAAGTCGTCCGAGACGGTACCGAGGAGAAACGAAAGAGTGAGGAGAAAAAATCGCGTCTCGCCTCAACGTTTCCCTACTTCTAGCGAGGACAATTGTTTAGACGAGACAGACGAGAACTCCGACGAATCGGAGAATGCGAAGCAAAAAGAAGAGTACTGCTGCCCAATCTGCGGCATGTGCTTCAAACTTCGCGGCCTCTTCAACAAGCACATGGTGACGCACAGCGACTTGCGTCCGTACAAATGTTCCATATGTCAGAAGAGGTTCAAGTACAACTTCGGCCTGAAAAAGCACATCAAAGAGCAGCACAGCGAATCGGCGCCCATGCACACGTGTAAAATCTGCGACTTCACGACTAAGCATTACCCTTACCTCCAGGAGCACTTCACCAGGAAGCATACCGACGACTACAAGTACAAGTGCGACTTCTGCGGTAAGAAGTTCAAAGTCGAGCCAGATTACAAGGTCCACATGTCTGATCATGAGACGGGTCCCCAAGTTTGCGACATATGCGGAGTGTCCTATCCCAACAAGAGTTCCCTCTACTACCACAGAAACTACAAGCACACGGAGAAGAACAAAAGCTTCGAGTGCAGGATATGCAAGAAGAAGCTCCACACCCAGAAGAACCTCGAGAGTCATCTTCAACAGCACGAGCAAACCTTCGTATGCGAGGAGTGTGGAATGAAGTTCGCCAGGAAGTATGGACTGACGAAGCATAGAAGAGTTCACACTGGGGAGAAGCTTCATCTCTGTCCGGTCTGTGGGAAAGCTTTCGCATGCATGGCCACCCAGAGAGTTCATTTTCTCACTCATGCCGGGGTCAGACCTTACGTTTGCGACGTGTGTGGTCTGAAGTTCACCCAAAGATCTTCTTTGATGCTGCACTGGAAGAAGAAGCATCCCGATGCCAGTGAACCTCCTCCTCCCGTAACTTTAAAAAATATCCTGGAGACTATCAAGTCGAATACAAACTGAGCACATTAACCCTTTTTCGTAACGAGCGCCGACGTTACTCGACATAACTAATTCTGCAATATCTGACAGAGTATCTTTTTATTGTATCGATTAATCTTATAATCGGAGTATCTTTTCGCTGTATTGGATTAATCATCCTGAAGGTACATTTCGAACATGCGTAACACAGTTTGGCCATCGAGATGAGATGAGAAGACCAGCTATTGGGATAACTTTTAATCTCTTGAATGTTTTTAACTTGGACTTTTATTTGGAAATTTAATAATGGAATAATATGTTATTTAACACTTAGAAAAGTGGACGTACAAAAGGCAGTCGAGGAGGCTTTGTTCAGGTGGAAGATGTAACTTCGAACACCGAAGACTGCCGATGTGCAATGTGCACCCTTTCGATACGGAATCATGTTCACTGCCAATTGTCCGGCGTAGTGAACTGCCGTAATGAAAGGGTTAAAGAACTGTGATGTAATTCTCATGAGGCTGTCGGAACCGAACCGTACTACTTGTAATTCTAGGCATAGAGTATTCCTAAGTACTGCTCGATTACTTGGGCCAAGATTTAAAGAGAGCCTTCCGTCAAAGCGCTCGAAAAGTTAGCAACTTTCATAAATCAAGAAAGAAACTAAATGTAAGATAATAAAAACTCTAAGTCCTTTAGTAATACATATTTATAAGATGAATAAAATTCAGTCTAACATGATTTCATATATTTTCCCCCGAAAGATACAACATTCGGTATGTCACTATAGAATGATCTCTTGACGAGTACTATCGGAACTCTCAAGAAAGGATTATCTGAAATTAAAAAAGTGTTCTTAAGATACATGTGAATTGTTATCGCCATATATATTTGTAATGGCAATAACAATTTAGGGATTTTTAATGCATGCTTAAACAACATGTTTCAGAGAAACATTTGTTCTTTGGGTCAAAACGTGTGTTAAAAATCATGAAATTATTTTTTTTTACATTAAAGTAAATAAGGAAATAACCATTCACGTGTATTTTATGTAAATATTTTTTTTTTATTTCAAGTTATCTATTCATGTGTTTTGATGACACCCGTCAACAAATATAATTTCTATAGTGACGTGATGAATGTTGTGTACTTCGGGCGAAAATATATTATATCAAATTGGATTATATATTTTATCATTCAGACATGTATTACCGAGACAGTTTTATACTCTATATTTTTTACTGATTTATGCAAATTAATTATTTTTCGAGCATTTCGACGGAAGGGACCCTTTAAAGAAATGACTTAAAACTCAAGACGTACCAGTCGTTAAACGCGTCAATGAAATTTGACCGTGAAAGTTAAAAATACTCTTTTTTTTTAATTCAGTTTAGCTCGTTAAATGGTATTTTGTAATCCTGCATTTCATTCCGTGTAAGTGTAAATGTCTTCTCTTTAAATTAATCATTATCATGAGTGTACTTAAATACCTTGAAAAGTGACACGGCCTCCTATCGTCGCTACATTCAAAAGGCACGAATTTTTAATAGCGTCTGCAATTGCAATTGCATATGCAACACAACTTCTGCTTTCTTACGTCGGCAAAAGTAAAGTCTTTTTCAAACGAATCATTGTCATGGACGTATTCTTCATTGAACAATGATACGATCTTCTAGCATTGCTACAGTAGATAGGCACGGTTTTTCAAAGTGTTTACATGCAACTGCATGTATGACTCGGAAGTTGTAATTGTAAAATAAAATAGGACGAACGATTAGCCATTTTCGGAATTTCTTCTCCCGCTTGGGATTCCTTACTGTTCAAAAAGGAAAAAAAACGTGGAAAATAATTTCGAACGTCAAGATAATCAATTGAAAATGTCGAATAAATTTATCGGTTCCAGATACACTACCGGAAATTGAAAGCATAAATATTTAACTAATTTGTTATTCATCTGTTAATATCTTTTTCAGGGTCTTAGCTACCGAAGAGAATTCAGCTGCACGTCCTCGGATTGCAATGAAAAGATGGAGAAGGTTCACACTTTTTATTTTGCTAACCAAAGTCACCAATTTTGTAGAAGAAGCATCTCATCGTAAGAAGTCACGATGATCTTTGAAATGGCAAAATAACTTTGAAAAAGGGCATATTAAATAACGTATGGACGAACAGAAAATTGAGCACGACTGTAATTGTGAAAAATCTTTTTAAAAGCATCCCTTGGTGCATGCACATAAACATGCACATAAACATTTAAGGCGAAGGATAAACCAGAATTGAAAAAAAAAATACTTTTTTTTTTCTAAGGGTCTTTTACCGATTCCCAAGTGACGACTGATAGCATTATTTCCCATCCATTGAATTAAAAAAATGAAGTTTATTTTAGATGCAGAGGTTTTGTGAAACAAAAAAGTGCATTTCCTTCTAAGCGGTGTAATTGTTAACAGTACACGTGAACGAAGCCAGATAATTTGTACAATTACTAAAGATATTTTATAAGAGAGTACCGTCCGCTTGAAAGAGATAATTATACCGAATAAAATATGTATTTCACAGGCGAAAATGTATCCCAATATATTTGCATGCATTCGGTGTGAACTAAATGACCCCCGGGCATATATGGCGTTAGGTGAATAATTACCTTCACAGAAGTGAATCTCCTTACGACCCTTGATGACATACTTTATTCGTGTTTTAGGAAATCATGCGACTCTCTAACGGAGAACGATTCCTTGGCCGTCACAAGTGTCAAAGCCGAGTGTAAAATCCTGCGAACCAATAGGCCAATCCTGGGACCACGTTCAGTTAGAAAGCGAAGAGAAGAAATGAACAAATGCCGGAGAAAGAGGCCCGAAATAAAAGCCGAAGAGTCAGGAAAAGAGCGCGAAGTAGAAGCGGACAATCCTCGACTATCTGGGGAGCCCTCCCCGGATATCACGTCACGAAAGTCTGCCGATAAGACGCAAAGTCCAAAGGACCATCGGAAGGAAATTAAACGATTTGATAGGAAGAAAGTGCCCAATTCTGAGAAACTCCAACCCCGAAGAAGACAGCTGCCGAAGAGGCTGAAGAAGTCGCCGTCGAGGACGAGAGAGGAGATCTGCACCAAGCTGGACCCTGAAGAGTCCCCCAGTGAAGACACCGAGGACTCTCAGAAAAAGCAGGTCCTTTATAAGAAACTAAACGACGGGAACTACACATGCGACATCTGCCAGATGAGCTTCGAACAGAAGAGCAAGATCTTGCGACACATCACGAGCAAGCACAGCTTCCACAGGCCCTTCAAGTGCGCGACCTGCTCGAAGGCTTTCAAGTACAAGTGCGACTTGAAGGCTCACAAGCTCGTCCACGAGGACGTGGACTCCAGCCTTCTTCACTGCTGCGACAAGTGCGATTACAGGACCAAGACGAAGAACAACTTGAAGTCCCACTACATCCGGAAGCACACCGACGACTACAAATTCTCTTGCGAGCACTGTGGGAAGAGGTTCAAAATGGAGTGGGACCTAAAGTTCCACATCGGGACCCACAGCAATGCTCAGCATATGTGCGACATTTGCGGTAGATTCTACTCGAGCAATTATTCTCTGTACAAGCACCGGAAAGTAGCCCACCTTAACGAGTACAAGTTCCAGTGCACGGTGTGCAACAAAAGGCTCCTCACCCAAGAGAACCTGGACAGCCACATGCTGCAACATAATCAGACCTACAGTTGCAAAGATTGCGGGAAAATATTTGCCTCGAAGAGGTATTTGGCTACCCACACGACGACCCACACTGGCGTTAAGCCGTACCCTTGTCACATTTGCGAGAAGAATTTCAGGACTTCGCATATGAGGAACACGCATCTACTCACGCACTCTGCGGAACGGCCGCATATTTGCGATTTGTGCGGACAGGCCTTCAAGAGGAGGTACTACATGATCGAACATCGAAGGAAACATCCCGATGCTCACTTGTCTTCGCCCCCAGTTCCTCTGGGGAAGAACAAAAACCATTCGGAACCAATTTCTCATTAGAATGTGGTGTAACAACGCTGTATGAGTTTGTATTAAGTGTACTGTACGAGTTTCCCAACCACCTCGGCATACATTTTCTCTTAACAGGGTCAGTAGGTTGCAAAACATATTTCAGAGGGTGTTTCAAAGAGAATGAAAAGGTACAGGGAATGCTTTCTTACGAGGCCGTTTTGTTTGACGTTCTGCAGAGAATACGAGATGAAAAATGTTTTAAATGTTTAAAACTGACGGACTTTTGGAGACTGGAAGTGTCTAACTTTTTTTCACGATGTATATGGAAAGGTAAAGGTGGTTTTAGAAATTAAGAACTGATGGCACAGCTTTTCCTATGCGAATGGAATTCAGATTCAAGTAAAGGAAAGGCCATTAGGAAACACTTTTTCGTTGCATTTTGTTCATTAACTGTCAATATTTTTTTTAAAGAAAAATGTACCTTGTTTATACAACCACCTTGACCTTTTCATTCAGGCTAAATTTCTCCTGGGATCATGTACATCATAAAATTATAATCAGAAATTTCCAACCACTATAAGTCCGCCGTTTAAAAATATTAAACAACTTTTTATCTTAAATTCTTCGGAAAAACATTAATGAAGTATTTCCTATACCTTTCCCAAAGTTCTGAGCTAATCATTCTAATATATTTAAACGTGTATATTTTTTTTATCCGTTTTAATTTATTTTCGTAAACGCGATAATTTTTTCTTCCGCCGACTAAATATTCTTAGAAAATCATCTAGAGATATGAATTGTACTTCTGCATATTTATTTTTTGCTGGTTCAAAAATACTCCGATGTGATCAATTTGCATACATTTTAAATCTAATTGACCAGGACCGAATAAGTTTATCATTCTTAGTCATTCTTAGGGAGATATCCTGAATTATTATTCTCAATTCCTCCTCCTATAATGAAAAAGAAACTAGTGTAAAGTAAAATACGCCATCCGTCAGGGAATTCGCAAGGCAAGGGGTTAAAGTTTCATACAGCGTGTTATCCAGTTTACACCAAGTAATTACACACTCACAAAAGTATGTACAAGCAAAGAGGCTCAACATTTGATTTATTCTTACTGACTGTAATTGGATGGACGCGTTTCCAAGCAGTTAATATTAGGAATATTCTGTCGAAAACAATCGAATCCGAAGTTGTCGGCATTTCAATATGGCGGATCTGATTGTCCGAAGAAGCGCATCACGGATGCTATGCAATCATCTTGAGTCTTTTGTCATCAACACCAATAAACAATGTAAAGGTGGATATTTATGTACGTTTTGGCTTTAAAATATGATTGGTTGGACACATCACGTAAACCAATCAGAAGATTATTGTCTTGAAAGTCCCCAAAATCGCTTAGCTGACAACTTTTCAATATGGCGGCTCCTCGATGCGCAACGTAGACGCGTTTTAACGTATTCCCGTGTTTCTTCTGTCACTTTCAACGTCGATGGACAATATTAGGGCGCATTTTTACGTACTTTTCCGATTTTCGGAGATGACAAGACTGTAAAGCAAGTGAGAATATCTGTGGTTCCGATTCGCACTCTCCAAACAGTATTAAGGACAGCTTTTTAGTGCCACTTCATAACGAGGTAACAGTGACACACAACGAAGATGGAAAAACGATTATATCTAGGCAATTTAAATTTCATTTCGCTTCGTGTCCCCACCGAGTTGAGATTCTACAAAGTATGGACATTTTTATATCGACAGATGTATATTCTGTACTCGCGGAATCATTTCATACAACTGGAAATGTCGATCGAATTTTGTATAATAGGAATAAATTCTCTTCAGAAATGTGTACCGAACTATCGACTCTTTAATTTCTTGTTACAGCTCTTCGTTGAATTATTTCTTTTCATATTTATACATAATTATATCCGCTTTGGTTGACAGATCAATTTACCCATCTTATTTCATTATTTTAGTTTGAATCTTATCGATTCATAATTAATCCCAATCTATTTCAGAATGTGTGCCAGCTTATCGCTTATAAATAAGTTCCAAATTCAGCAGGAATGTTTCCCTTCGCGTAATATCACGTTATCGATAACACAATTTGCATGATACTTTCAGTTGCTAAGAAAACAGTAATAAACCGTGCATTAGAACAACAATCTCAACCACAAGAGCACCAAACATTTTCCCCTCAAAATAGCAAAATATATGTTCATAGGAAAATGATTGCTGCGCTGATTTCACTATTTCTATAGTAGGAAAATTATTGTCTTCGATGTAAAAACTGAACAAAAGGATGGCCCCTTGTTTAGCGCCAGGAGTAAGTAGTCTTCGGGGTATCGAAATGACTGAAAATCATCGTACTAACATATGTGTCTTGGCATTTTTTGTTTTAGCCGAGTGTTGAAGTCAGACGCGTCCGGCAGATTCATCGTGGGAAAGGACTCTCAACCGATGCAACTTTGGCAACTCTTGGACCCTGAAGGGAAGCCTCGTTATACATTGATACCAGCTACATCAAATTCACCGAAGACCTTATCAAACGAGGTCGACCCTCCCAACATCAAAGTCGAGGTCGGGGACGACGTAGGAGGTCATCGGAGCTGCAGAAGTGGGACACAACCTGAAGAGAATCGCTACCTTGGCTCGATCGCCCACCTGTGTGAAGTCGGGACCGACTGCTTCCCTTGCGACAGGTGTAAGATGAAGTTTCCAGCAGAGAACATGCTCGAAAGGCACAAACTCTCCCACAGGTCGGTGGTGAAGAGGTTATCAGCGAAAACCCGACCTCCGAAGTCCTCCAAGTCCTTGCGACTCCGCAGCAACCTTTGCGACTTCAGGTGCAGAAAGGAAGGTAAATTGCGGATCCACCAATGGAGGAGGCATCGCGAAAGACCTAAAAAGGAGGGCCACAACTGCACCGAAGTTGCCTCGTTGCAAATGCAGAAGAAACTAGAGACAAAGGCAGTCGTGGCCGAGGCCGAGGAGTTCAAGTGTAGGAGGTGCGACTTCAAATGCTACGAAAAGGACAGTCTCGCTTCTCACGTGTGGATCACTCACCAGGAAGTGCAAACCGATGGGAAATTATCCTGCGGATCCTGCAGTTTCGAATGCAAGAGAAACAGCACCCTGGCCTGCCACATTAACCGGAACCACACAGTACCTGAAGAGGACTTCCCAAAGAAGGAGTTCCGCTGCGAGAAGGGCAACTTCAAGGGGAGAAAAAAGGACAACCTGCAGCCACAACTCGGGCCTGATAACGCGGATAATAAGGACGCAGATAGCGTCGATTTCAGGTGCACCAGGTGCGACTTCACCTGCAAGAAGCGAACGACGCTCGCTTCTCACGTGGCCAGGAAGCACGAAATGCCGGAGCGTTGTAGGTGCGACCTTTGCGACTTCGAGTGCTCCAAGAAGAGCACTCTCTACTCCCACAAGAGGCGCCACAAAGTGGAGAACGCCACCGAGTTTTATGCCTGCAACGAGTGCGATTTTAAGACCAACAAGAAAAGTTCCCTCTTTTCGCACATTAAGAGGAAGCACAAGGACTTGAAATCGAAGGCGACGGGCGACGCTCTGGAGCTTTTCTTCTGCAGCCAGTGCGATTACAAGAACAAGAACAAGTACGAGCTGAAGGTGCACGTAACGCGCAAACACACGGACGACTTCAAGTTCTCCTGCGAGACCTGCGGCAAGAAGTACAAGATCAAAGGCGACTTGACCAACCACATACGGTTCACACACAAGGAGCAGCCTGTCATTTGCGACGTGTGCGGTAAAACCTGTCTGAACAGCAACAGTCTCTATGTCCATCAGAAGTTCGCCCACTACAAGGCCAAGTTCGAGTGCAATATCTGCAAACGCAGAATGGTCAGCCAGGAGAACCTCGATGAACACCTACTGCGGCAACACGAAAAGCGTGAAAATGTGGTCTGCGAAGAATGTGGAAAAACATTCTCCAGGAACAGTAGACTCAAGGTCCACATGAGGATCCACACGGGCGACAGGCCTTATAGTTGTACTGTCTGCAGTAAATCCTTCGCTCGCAGGACTGCCTTGAAGCAACATTTCTTGATCCACACTGGTATCAGACCCTATGTTTGCGACATCTGCGGAAAAGCCTTCACGCAGAAACCGGGGCTTATCAGCCACCGGAAATCCCATCCTGGATCGCATCCCCCTCTGCCCAGAGTGCTCATCGATCATATCTTGAATGACGTTATGAACAATTAGTACCGATAAACAATACTCATGCCGTAATAACGAGTTATCGAAGCATCGGTAACGAGAGAAGTTAAAAAATACCTCGTAAGTGACAAACCTTTGCTCTACGGTGAGCTTTGAAAATCGTCATAACGTAAGTCTGACCGGGATTTGTTTCGTTGGAAGTGATAATGTTTATGCGATTAGTGAACAATTGACAGCAAATGGAGATATCCACGGTAGCGAAATTGTTAGATAATATACTAATTGGTCTAGCCATTAAAGGGTGTAGATTTATAACACTTGATACCTTCACTTTGGCGCCCAAGAAAAAGTTAAGAATACTTAAATAGTTCGGTGTTTGTGATCATAAGTCTATTTGTTTATGATAACGCGTACACGATATGTTTCATATACACATTCTGAAAGCACACGTTTAGATGAACTCGGAAAGATGACTTCATTCAGAAATCTAAACATTTAGATCCATACTTATATCTCACTATTAGCGTTAAAATACGTCTTGTCTATAATGTAAAATACGGATTGTTGAATTAATTCATTTACACTTGGTTAAGTTAAAAAAAATCTTTCTCTATTAAACAACAATACTAATTTAAATATAGTAACTCTTAGGATCTATTATACATTTTAATTGTGACTATATTAAAAATTTGGTTAATTAATAACGGAAAGATTTTCTAAGGCTAACTCATCCAAGTGTAAAGAAATTAATTTAACAATGTAAATAGTTAAAATACGTCTTTTAACACTTAAAGTGAAGTATAATTGCAAGCCTTAGGCTTTCAACCTGAGTTTCATTTTCCTCCGTTCAAAATGTTGTTTAGTCAACAATGTAATAAAAATCCGCACTTACTTCATGTAAAAAATAGAATTGTGCGAAACTTTTCCTAGACGAGCTCTGAAGTAGATCTTCACCTAGGCAGTTAATACACTGAGAAGAATATTCATTGAACCAAAGAGTATCAAAGAAATATTCAGTTAATTCAAAGAATAATTATTTAACTCAAATGAATTGTCAGAATTCCAAAGAAATGTTACATCCAATTTATTCGAGTTCATTTGAGTCAATAATTCTTTCAATTAATAATACATGTCTTTGGTACTATTGAATGAATTATTTCTTTGGTTCAATGACTTTTTTTTCTCAGTGTAATTACATCTTGAAATACTTCTCGAGGAGAAAGAAGCTTCGCATAACTTCAAACTTCGAGTACGATGTATTGTAAGTCCGCCCGTACTTGTTGTGTAACGATAAGAAAGCCTCGAAAAGGATTTACTTTGATAATGTAAAAATCATTCATGTAATGAGTGACATAATAGGAGTACACCGTGTGCAATTCGACTGCCGAACGATCTCGTTTGTTACGAACACTCGAAATAAAAACGTCTTCTTGTATATAATTGAACATGTTAAATATTTCTAGTGATTCTACTCAACGAAATGAGCCAAAAAGAAAACTCGCTCGTATGCTTTGGATGATTCTTCATCCAAAGAAGAATGACGATTCTTCGTTCTTATGGCGTCTTCGTATCCAAGGTTATTAATGCAAAATTTTTATAACTTTTTGACTAATCCAAATTTTTATTTTTCAGGAGCTTCAGCCGGTGGTAGATTCATCTTCGACATTTATATTCATGTGTAAGTCTTCAAGCTTTGTTTCCTAAACGAAAGGAACAAACGATACCTTTCGAAAACACTCAAGAACAAAATGCAGATGCATAAAAATGAAATGTGCTTAAAATTTACGACAAATCGGAATGTTTTAACGCATCTTTTGGAATATCGAGCTTCGAAATAAGGAAATGCAATTTATTCCTACAACTGTGTGTATAGATGAACTAAAAAATCTGCCATGACCTTAGACCTAATTGTAAGCTCGAATAGAGGAAAAGAAAGATTCATGAAGGCCATTATTCCGAAGCCTATATTCATGTAATGATTTATGATATATTTTCTTTTTTAATTTATATCACGATCATGATTTAATCACATTCGCAATTTTATTTTGGCTCAGAGACTCGCTTCTTCCGGCTTTGAATTTCTTCTTGCAGCTAAAGGCTTTACTCAAAACTGGAATAAAATTTCTTCTCACGCACCAACAATTGAAATTTCCATTTTAATAATCTTGTAACTCTTCTACATGCGCGATAACAATGAAAGTATTCTTTGTACCAAATGAGAAATAAAGAGATATCATTTTTATTTCCCGTTCTCCAAAACGCATCCAAGTAAGTAGCTGTGATTGATCCTTCTAAGTGCGACAATTTTCGAACTCCAGTACATAATTATTATATTGTATGTTTCAGAAAACTGCAGGAAAACTCACTGAAAAGATTTTCACCCATACCAAGTGACAAGTTCAATTCGAAGAAGGAAATAATAACGACGCAAGCGTGGCACATTATTGCCATTAAGAATCGTACCTTTTATGCTTTCCTCCCATCAAATAACGCCTTTCTTGCGGAATTGCGAAGCAATCCCGAAGATCTTTCCGAAGAAACTTTAAAAGAAAATCAAGAAGAAACATGAAACGTTGTTAAGAGAAAATCGAACTAGTAACCGAGGAAAGTTAATACGCTATACCGAGTCTTCTGAAGACGATGAAGAAGAACACGAAAAGGAATATGAAGACACCAAAGAAATGCTTCGCCTCGTTAAGCAACAAAATTCATGCAAAATAGTAAAATCAAAGAGAAAAAAAATGCATTTCTGCTCTGCTTTATCAAGATTGAAGACACATATTTCAAGAAATCACGATTCGCAAGATGGCACCAATATTCTAATATTCTAATATGTAGATCGACAGTGTATGCTCTACACTTGGAGTCGAATTTTTCAAATAGTACATGGCGTTTTTCGTTGCAGTTTCAGATTCTGCGCGAAACAATGAGAAAGCTTTATCTAAAAGATGTTTTTTTGTTTTTTAAATAACTGCGTAAAATGGTCTTAAAAGTGTAAGTCATGAATAGAACAGTTAGCTAAACACTTATATATTTGAATTAGCAATAATGTATGTTAATACAAATTCTTTATCGTGTTTATGTGTAATTTTAATCTATCATTAAAAATTATTATTTTTCGCTACTACTTACTACTACTTACTACTTACTACTTGCTACTACTTACTACTACTACTACTACTTTCACACTATCGTTTAGAATCTAGCAATTAGCGTGGGAAACTTAAATTTTTAATGTATCCTAAGGTGATCTAGAAACGCTTCGCGCGATCGGAATTTAGCATATATGTAAGTAAAACAAGTGAAGCGAGAAAAATACCCTAGAACACTAATAAACCAGTCTCTTCGTTCTGTTTTAGGACGACGATGAACGGTAGAAAGGGAAAGAAGAAAAGCCCTCTAAAGCGGCGGAAGAACCAATCCCAGAAGAAAGGCAAGGTCGAGGAGGCGGATCCGAAGAGCAACCCCAACCTGGGACCGGAAATCGAAGAAGCTTCCTCGACTTCCGACTCGCCAAAGAAGAGTTCAAGGAACCAAGAGCACCCTCCGAGCTTCGAGCCCCGAAAGACCAGGGCGGCGCAGGTTGCCTCGTCTTCGAATTTCGAGGGACTTACGTGCATAAGCTGCAGCTTCAAGTGCAACAAAAGGTCCACGATGATAGCTCACCTGGCCGAGAAGCACGAAAAGCCGACCCGGGACTCTTCCTCGGGGAAAAGGGAATACCCTTGCATAGTCTGCGGCCTCGTCTGCACCCGGAAGGAGACCCTGAGGTCCCACTTCGTGCGGAAGCACACCCAACACTTCGAGTACTCCTGCGAACTGTGCGGTAAAGAGTTCAAGATCAAAGGAGACCTCACTACCCATACTAGACTGAACCATCTAGAGATGCCGGTGATATGCGACGTTTGCGGGAAGTCCTGCAGGAACAGCCACTCGCTGTACACACACCAGAAACACGCTCATTACAAGGCCAAGTACGAATGTCCAGTCTGCAAGAGGAGACTCGTTACGCAGGAGAACCTCGACCAGCACGTGCTAACGCAACACGAGAAGAAGGAGAAATCCATTTGCGAGGAGTGTGGAAAGACCTTCTTCGAGAACTACGAGCTGCGGAAACACATGAGGATCCACACAGGGGACAAGCCGTACAGCTGTACGGTTTGCCATAGAGCTTTTGCCCGCCATAGCAGCCTAAGTCAGCATCTTCTTCTCCACACTGGAGAACGCATCTACACATGCGACGTGTGTGGCAAATCCTTCGCCCAAAAGGCCGGACTCATCTGCCACAGGAAGATTCACTCGGGGACGCTTCCTCCTCTTCCCGTGATCCACATCGACCATATCCTGAAGGACTTCATGAAGAAGTAGACCCCCTGCGTCGAGAAGCTGCTCCTGTTTTACGTTTTTCTCCGAGCTTTTCTTATTCTTCCCCGGAGAGCTTTGCGTTCCTTGCTTTTGTCGATTTAATCCTTAAATATGAATTGGGTCATTTTGATCCAACGTCATACCACGAATGTACAAACAAAATATAAATGCCTCTCTTCAAGACCCGGATTTACGTCTTTCTTTCGTTTTTTTTTTCTTTCTTTCTTTCTTTCAGAAAATATGGCAAAGCGTTTTAACCGGATTGCATATGCAAAATACAGATTTATGGTGTGATGACATGATTTGGTCAAAATTACCTGATTCCCGTTTAAGGATTGAGGGAATATTCTCATGTAAAAAAGAAATGGTAGAAAAAAGCGTTTGTTTACCATTTATTTTTCGAAATTGTTTGTTTACAGGTATTTTCAGAGAAAACAATAACATAGGGTGAAAAGTCTTTTTGACGTTTATTGATACGCGTTTGAAAGTAATAAGTAGAAATTTTACTATGTTTTTTATTTAGGTAGCCTTGAGTATGTTGAACATACAATTTGAAAATGGGCTTATCAGAAATCAAAAATCTAAAGTTTTTGTTAAAATGTTTACCCGGTGGACTATTTTGAGAAGAGAGACCTGAAAATTCGATGATTGGTCCATGTTTAAACGAAAAATGCCGAAAAATAGTGATTATTTTTCTTCAAGCAAATTAAATAAAAAACAAAACAAAAATTGTATCTGTTGACGTAATGTCATTGAAATATAATAATGTAATGTTATTGAAATATGTAAAAAGAAGGAAAAGATGGATAATTTGAAGATTTTACATGAGAATATACCCTTAATCGAGGAGGCGTGTCTTCCGAATCTAAAGTCGTTAATTCTTATTCGGATCGCGAGATCTACAGTCAATTGCGGTAACTTTAAACGAGTTTCCTTTTTTTGTACATTGAGCAAAGGTGCTAGTGTAAGGACACGATTTAAAAGAAACATAATAAATTGTTACTCTTTAACGGTCTCCCGATTTTGGCGAGCGTCGAATGGAAGATTCATTTCTTCTGGTCTTCCCAGCTGTTTCTTCACTTCTTCCTCCCTAACGAATCTGCCGATGAAAGGAAACTATGCAATCAAAAGTTAAGGACACCCCTTCTTTATGTTATAGGATTCCGGTCCTTTGGATGGAAGAAACGAAGGAGGAACGCTGTTTCCTTTTCTTCTTACGAACTTCTTAGGATATTCGCAAAATCGCCCCTACCGTCCGACATCATCTTTACACTGTTAAAAATATTGATGAAAAAAAAAACAAAAGACACTTATTAAATGAAGTAGTAAAATGATCAATTTGAGGTATTAACCGTGAGTCAGTAAACGTTTATGATAAATTTATAATTTTATAACAATCCGTTGTAATTCCGTGGACATTGACGTGGCGCAACATATGCGTTATGAATTTATTACAAGAGATAGCAAGATATAGTAAATTTATAACATATGTTAGAAATGCTATTTGAAAGTATGTTATGAGATTAATATACCATGTCTCAGTGGGACATCCAAGGAAAATGTTATAAAATTAGAGTATCATCAATAACAGTGTAGAGTTGCACCGTGCCTCGATCGCCCCCGTTCGTTCGGTTAATTTGCATAACTATCTCAGTAGTTTCTAGACGAATGTCAATTTATTTCCTGGATCCGAGATCCACGTATCTCGACCCCGAATGACCCTGGCCTCCGCTAATGTTTCAGGTCTGCAACAAACGACGACGAAGAGTCTCGCGGATTATTTCTCTACGAGCGAGAATCCGTCGTGATGAGAAAATGGCAGATTTTAGAGTTCGACGGTAAGCCGTATTACGCCTTCGTCCCCGAAGGAGACACACCTCTGGCAGAAGAGGAGCTGCAGGATCTGGAGGAGCAAGGAAGCCAGGTAACGAAACTGGAACGGCCCGAGGAGGACGAAGTCGCCGACCTGGACTCCGCGGACGAGAAGTTCTACGAATTCGAGAACCAGTACAGCGAGTACCCAGGTGAAGGTAACGAGGAACTCGACGTGAAGCCGATTATCCTGAACGGGACGAGCCAAGACGACGAGGGGAAAGCCACCATAGGAGACTTGTACGAGGTCAAGGTTCAGAATGGCGTGGTGACGATAGAGAAGCTGTCCGAAAACGTGGCGGAGTCCGACAGTCGGGAAGATCAACCGACTGATCAAGACCAGCAGATCGGAGATTCGGACTACGGCGGGCAGAGTGTCCAGGTCCCCGAAGACGAGGAGAAGCTGGACCCGTCTAAGTTCATCCTTCCCGACCGTGCCTGCGCCCTGAAGTGCAAGGCCTGCTCCGAGATCTTCGGCTCCGTCATCGCCTTCCGGAAGCACGTGGCTTGGACGCACAAGAAGAAGGTGTGCATCAAGGAGGAGGGTGCCTACATATGCGCGGTGTGCGACTACAGGACCCTGAAGAAGTCCCTGTTCGCCGAGCATCTCGAGCGGAAGCACGAGACCTGGTCCCGCAAGCGGTCCAACTCCATGGTCTTCCCTTGTGCCGCTTGCGGTTTCGTCTGCAGATCGAAGCACTCCCTGCAGTCCCACTTCATTCGCAAGCACACCAACAAGTACGAGCACCAGTGCACCTTCTGCCCGAAGAAGTTCAAAGTCAAGGGCGACCTCACGAACCACGTGCGCTTCCACCACAGAGAAAAGCCGATCAACTGCGACGTGTGTGGGAAGCTCTGCCAGAACACGGGGTCTCTTTACGTCCATCAGAAGTGGGCGCACTACAAGCCCAAGTACGAGTGCAACATCTGCAAGCGAAGGATGGTCACTCAGGAGAATCTGGACCAGCACATGCTCACGCAGCACGAGCAGCGGGAGAAAATCGTCTGTGCGGAGTGTGGCAAGACTTTCGGGAAGAAGGACTCCTTCAAGAGGCACATGGCCGTTCATTCGGGGTGCAAGCCGCACCCGTGTCTGATATGCAACAAACCCTTTGCCAGAAGATCGCAACTGAGGCAACATTTGCTAATCCACACGGGGAAACGACCTTTCGTCTGCGACATCTGCGGCAAGGCCTTCACGCAGAAACCTGGACTCATCTGCCATAGAAAGACTCATCCTGGGCCGCATCCCCCGCTTCCGGTCATGCCCATTGGGGATATCGTTAAAGAGTTCACCGAGGGATATTATCAGGAGTTCCATCAAAGCGAGTACCTGGAAGAAGAGAACTTGGAGTAGGAACATCCGACAGGGCGACTCTTCGGGGCTGAGGAAAGAAGATGCCAGACTTGCCCAAAAAGGGTCCTTGGGCATTTTCTTGGCAAAATCATTTATGTACACTTCGTGAACCGCCATCCGAAGTGGTAATGTCGTCTTGGTGTACTTAAACGTATATCCGTCGTCACTTCGGTCGTCATTACCTACACTTGTGGTGGGACGGTAGCCCAGACGAGCCAAATGTGAAATATAAGCCAATCGATGGGGAAATGTTTGGAAGACTAGTAATAACTTCGCGATAGCTTTTAAACGTCACTTTATGGGGCAGTAATTACATAATGTACGACATAGACTTTCCCAGATACGGCTCAAAGTCATTCGGTGGTGTAACGGGTTACGATTTGTTTTACCTTCTTTTCCCTTAAAACGATCCGTGGCGATAGACCACTTTTGTGTCCCACGACTGCTATTATTTTAACAATCGAGGTAATCGGTAATCTCTTCATCTCTAGGTTTGTAATTTGAAATTGTAACTAGCGTTTTCTACAGCGATTAATGAACTTCGACATGCCTGAAGAAACGAAGCATTGTGCAAGAGCGCTCCGTTAATTTCAGTAACGCAAGGGAACTTTAAAATAGCATTGTATGTACATTGCCGGGAGGCTTGTGAATTAATCTAAGTTTAAGAGTAGTTCGTCGAGTTTCGTTAACTCAAAGTCAGCATCCTCGAAAGACATTCTCAGTGTCGCAAGACAAGTTCGAGGTCTTACGTTACCTTCCCCAAACCAAATGGATAGAAATCCTGAATTCGCTCCGAAACTCCCGAATTCCCATTAATTTCCATCATTGTTTCATTCACTCTTGATATGAACACCTGCGAAAAATAATTTTTCTCCTCTCTAATCTGAAATTCTAAATCTCTACAAAATTTTCGACAAAATCATGATTGAAAAACGGATTTAAAGAGTACCGGTGGATATAATCATTAGGTTGGTTAACAAAAGTTTGAAAGAAAGAAGAGAAAAAAAAAAAAGCAGAAAAGAAACCTTATTCAAACGCTCGCTCGTAAAATGTAACTTTAATGGCTATTTTTCTAATCCCATTATTGGCTTCTTATTATGAAAATACGTACATTCTGTGTATAGACTTGAGTTTGAAATAAATATTTTTCATGATCCATGGGGCCGTCCCTGTACTGCCTAATTCACCATTTCGTCGACACTCGTTGAACATTTAAACTGTATTATATAATGTAGCTTTTTATAAGCTGCATCATAGAAACTCAAGACTGCCTATGCATTTATGAAACACGGTTCAAAGGTGCAGATTAAGAGAGATTTCTAGTAATAGTCTCAATTATCCAAGGTAAGGAGACTCACGCTTACCGAGGGATTAAAGGTCACCGAAGATCCAGATCACTTCACTTTTGAGATAAGTATACCTTTTACATAATTTCAAGTTATCAGGACACTAATGACTCTGCGATCTTTTTCTGTTTTTCAGGAGATCTTGCAAAAACACCCTGAAGATCATGTCTAAGCGCTGCTCTCGAGGCAAAACCCGACTAAAGAACATTTTACCACTGCGGAAAAAGTCTTCAACCTCTAAGTGTGATATCCAATGGAGTTGCGAGTTCTGCAGAGACATTTTCCGACGCTTTGAAATTTAAAGAGCACGCGAAGTCTCACACAAACAGCTGCGCAAGATGTGGCTTCATCAGCAAACACATAAAAGACCTTCGAGACCACTTAAATCATGGAACGACGAACATGTACCCTTGCAAAGAGTGCGACATGATCTGCGAATGCAAGCAAAGCCTGAAGGAGCACATCGTCAGGAAACACACCCAAGGCTTCAAGTTCACCTGCACCACTTGCGGGAAGAAGTTCAAGATGAAAAACGATTTGTACATGCACGTCCACACAATACACACCGAAGAGATGCACGCAGTATGCGATGTGTGTGAGAAGACGTATAGAAACACCTTCGCCCTGATCATTCGGTGTAATCGATCCGAAGAAATAAACTTATTTGCATATGTGACAGGCTTTGAGCTTCTATTTTTTTGGTATACCCCAAAAGCTTTGACGATTGGCAGAGATAAGTGGGGGAGAATCGTTTTCTTCGGGATCCGATGGGTGTTTCCAATGCTGGATCTATTTAACAATATGGGTTTTGTTTCTCGGAGTGCGCGTTGAGATCTAAATTTTAAGTAAAGTAAGTACAGAGAATTCTAAGGGTCCCAATTATCCCTCGAATCGCAATAATTCTCCCACTAACTGCAACATTGTCTGTGGACCTTAGAGAGACCTTATCGTTGGTCTAATCACGACGAAACGCTATTTCCCTGTTGTAGGGCTGCAGATCCGCTCCTCGACGTGAAGATCGAGTGTGCATCCGAGTGCCTACTGGAGAACACGAAGAAGACAGCTTCAGACCCCAGGGGCTCCCGAAGAAAAGTCAGAAAGAGAAGCAATCGCACCACCGCCACCACAAAGCGGGCCCTAGAAGTGAGGAAAAGGTCGGACGTTAAAGCCGTAAATGCTCCCAGAATGTACACCTGCGACGTTTGCCAGGCCAATTTTTCGTCAAAAAAGGACCTAACGAAGCACATGAAGCTTCATAAGTACATCTGCGACTCCTGCGACCAAAAGTTTCAACTGAGGAGTCAACTTAAAACCCACGTCGCGTCTGTCCATGGGCCCGAGAGATACCCCTGCACCGTTTGCGACTACGTGAGCAGAAACAAGTGGGCTCTTCAGGATCACGTAGTGAGGAAGCACACGGATGGCTTCAACTTCACCTGCAAGGTGTGCTCGAAAGAGTTCAAGATCAAAAACGACTTGCAGACCCACATGACGCGTAGCCACAGCGAGGCCTGCGTTGTCTGCGACATATGCGGCCACACCAACAAGAGCATCCACGCCTTGAAGTGCCATAAGAAGTATGCCCACTTCAAGCCCCAGTTCGAGTGCAAGCTCTGCAAACGCAGAATGACCACTCAGGAGTACCTTGACAAACACATGCTGAGACACGAGACCAAGGAGAGGAACATTTGCCCCACGTGTGGAAAAACTTTCTGCGAGAAGTACGCCCTGGACATACACATGATGATCCACACAGGGGTGAAGCCCTTTGTCTGTCCCGTTTGCGGGAAAGCCTTCTCCAGACAAACTGCTCAGGAACAACACATTCTTATTCACATGGGAAAGAGGCCTTATGCTTGCGACGTGTGTGGACAAACTTTTGCCCAGAAGCCGGGGTTGATCTGTCATAGAAAGAGACACCCGGGACCTCTTCCTCCTCTGCCGGTCGTCTCGGTGAAGAATATCGTCAACGACTTCGTCAGAGAATTCGCTAAGAAAAATCATACTCCTCAGCCGTGAAACGTCGTGAGACCTCTTAGAAATGTGAGGTTAAAAGGAAAGTTCTGTTGGAGCTTCCACTTTGATTCTTGAAGAGAGATATTGTTTTTAATATGCTGTTGGATATTCTGCGGTTTGGACTAATTGGATGTGATGCGTGTTCTGATGCGACATTCTTTGATGACAATAACAATTTCCTTCCAACGTTCAAAATCATGGCTCAACATTGTCGACATCACTGAGAGTGATATTCTTTATCAGGAAGGGAGGAAAATAAATATTCACAAAATGGATATTGAATTATCACGAAATTTATGTAATCGGTGATTGGCATACCTATGTTTGACGAACCCAAAGAAAATATTAGAAGGAAGCTAGTTCATTGTTGGATGAAATCTGACTTTGTTTAACAAATTGTGACTTCTTCAACGGGATATTAAACACAGTAAAACTGACACTGATTTGTAAAAATGTAATTTAAGAAGTCGAAAAGAAAAATTGTTGGGCCAGTGTTGGCCTGCGGGTTGAAATTGCATGTCGCATCATCAACATGTCGGCTTAAAAAAAGAATTTACCCAAAAAAAACTGAGAGACAGTGACGTCACTACCTTGGAATTCAAATCATGCAAATGTTAGTATTTGACGGCATTCTAACATAAAGTGCGTTTACAACCCAGAACAACACCATTGTAAAGAACAATAGTCTTAAACATTTAAACTCTTTGTTTGAAACAATACTAAAAGAAGATATTGTAGTGATATCGCGGAAGTTTTAAATTCTTAAACTCCTTCAGTGTCTTGAGTAACGTCCAAGAAACTCAAACAAATAAATCTGAAGACTGTACTTAAAATGTAATTAAAACTGTCGCCATGTAATTTTATTGTTAATCCCAGATATGCCTATAACATGTTTATGCCGATGGTGGGGCAAAATTGATGGAAAAAAAGTATTATGCGATGGTAACATAGCTCAAGATGGTCAATAATACTGTTCAATAAAACTATTGATAACACAAGAATGTGATTATCACGATCAGGACAAGAACCGTACTCTTCCAAGTCATATTTCTAGACATTAAAATATTAGTGGTTACCATCTGATAACACTCTAACGAATTTCATATCTGTACAATGAAATGATGTATTAAAATATGCTTTGAGATGAGCACTGAATAATCAGTTTGTTTGCTGACCGCCCTTTTTAATCAATAAATTTTCCGAAAATAATCGTTTTAAATCCAATGATAACGCCGACGATAAATAGCTGAGGAGATAGCCTGCCACTTCGGTACACTAGGTAAGTCTTCTGTGCCGATATGAACAAATTGTACTAACATGACTTCTTCTCTTCTATTTCAGATGAAATCATCCCCTAAGTTCGACTGTTGAGAAATCCCAAGCTTCAAAGTCGATATCATTGTAAAACCCAGGAACCGATAAGCCACCAAAGATTTTCCAGATCTCAGCAGGATAAATACAGTATGTAGAGGAAGTATGAAAATAAAAGCCCCTCGTTGGCTATTGTAAATCTCCTAAAATATGACCAGACTTTCTGTATTCCAGAGAACGTCGCTTCGAAATGTCGGTCAGCGATAATACCGGAAAATCAAGCAAAACTCCAAATTTTCCCCTACAATTCGATGCGAATTCTCACGCAGCCCGTGATATCGCAAAATATTGCTGCCGGGTGTTATCATTATTACTGCAACATTTTCCAGTATTCCGTCCCGCGTGTACAACCGAGACATCGAATAACATTTTCCGTCGAATTTCTGTTGTAGGTCGGCCTCTGATCCTCTGAGCATGTCCACGCCAAGTAATACAACGGTGAAGATAGAGTGCACTCCCGAGTACATGATTTGGCCGAAGAAGAAGACTCCAGCGGATGAGAGAAGACAACGCCAGAGAGGGAGAAGAAGAAACGAGGGAGAAGAGGAAGAGCGGGAAGAAGGAAAGAAAACCGTGGACGAGACCGAAGAAGACGAAGAAGCGATCCCATCGACGAGATCGAACGCAAGAGTCGTCGCCGACCCTGAGGACCCATCCCCTAGGTCGCGAAGTTGCGTGGAGTGCGACCACTGTAGAAGAAAGTTCCTGAAGAAGAGTAACTTGGCGGAGCACCTGAAGCAACACAGACACCAATGTCGGGAGTGCGGGAAAAGTTTCAGCTTAAAGCGCTATCTGAGCGCCCACATCGAGAAAACCCACCGACCGCAGATCTTCGAGTGCAGCGTCTGCGAATACAAGAGCAACAACAAAGGCACCCTGAAGAATCACTTCATCCGTCTGCACACCTCCAACTTCGACTTCTCCTGCGACACCTGCGGCAAGCAATTCAAGATAAAGAAGGCCCTGAATCACCACGTCAAGCAGAACCACAGCGGGAACCCCCCGATAGTTTGCGACGTGTGTGGCCACTTCAGCAAGAATCTCCACGCTTTGAAGGCACACATGAAGTACCGCCACCACAAGCCAGAGTTTGTTTGCAGGATCTGTCGAAGGGGAATGACGACCAAGGAGAATCTGGAGCAGCATCTCACTTGGCACGAAACCAGAGAGAAAGTTCTCTGCCCCACGTGTGGGAAGAGATTTCGAGGCCGAGACTTGGACTCCCACATGAGAGTCCACACGGGGGTGAAACCATTCCCGTGTCCCGTGTGTGGCAAGTCCTTTAGGAGGCAGACCGCACAGGAGCAACATGTACTGATTCACACGGGAAAGAGACCGTATGTATGTGACATTTGCGGGCAAGCATTCGCCCAAAAGCCTGGACTCATCTGCCACAGGAAAAGACACCCAGGCCCCTTGCCCCCGCTGCCGGTGGTGTCCATAAAGAACATCGTCACCGAGTTCACCAAGGAGTATTCCAGGAAGAATCCTTCGATCAAGATGGAATAATTATCCATCCTCTGTCCCTTGCCGAGGACTAAGAGACACCGCGTCGGCTAAGAATACCATAAGGAAATGATTCATCCAACGCAACGCCAAATAAAGATTATTCCCTCTAAGAAGAGAAATACATTCTTGTCGTTAATCGGCTTAATGTTCAATTAGTTATCATAATCATTCCATTCGACTCGATACGAGTATTTTTCACAAAATTCGAGGAAGCATCGAGTGTAGTACGAGGTAATCGGTGGCAAAAGTACTTGACATCGAAATGAAAGTATCGAGTACTTACTTATATCAGTTTATCCCCACCCCCAGAAGTCTGCAAATATGTTAGAAAACGCAACGAGGACGCTTCTGCTGGTCGGAATGTAATCCTCGTGCTTTTATTCCCCGAAATCTGGAGTTTCTCCATTTCATACCTGTTTTCAGAAGAACACAGTTCATCATGCCTTTGATACATGATAATAGATTTTTCAGACACCATGGACGTTTTTAGCAGATTTCTTTCGCGTACTTTCCGCGGTAAAGTTTAAAGGAGTAAGTGGACGGATAGTTAAGAGGCTGTTTTTTAATAAGTGTAAAGAAAACCCTGATGAAGCACTTTGCGAATGTCTCGAGGAACCGACTCGTGTAAAATGATATTCCAGTAGTTTTTATACTTTCTATTATTGCGTTAAAAAAAAAAACGTAGGATAATGAGACGCAATCAAATTATTTGGGAAAAGAGGATATGCAATATTTTCACGACATTTTATTTAAAATGTCTAAATCTCAGGGTAGGATTAGACAATCTTACGGGAAGGTAAAGAAACACCTAAAATCAATTTTCATCAATCCTCGCTTTTTGTCTCCGTGTTATCAAGCGTTAATCCCAGAAAATTTGAAAACGACTACTTCAGTTTCCATTACAAAAAGGAAAGGTAAAACAAAACGATGTATCCAAGAAATTTAATCAAATGCAATTCTTTTCCAAATCTATAAGCTCCGCATTCTCATTGAATTACATATCATGTATCCATTAAATATTATTTAATTAAAGAAAAATCCTAAATGTTATCATTGATTCCCCCTATACCCTGGCAAGCTGTATTACACTCCGAGACAATGTTATGTTTACCTAAAAAATATTGAAAAATCATTCCATCCTATAATGTAAAATGCTGTTTTAATTTACTTTACCTTTTATTTTCCTAGTATCGAAAGGACCGTTCGTAGATACATCTCAGGTAACTAAAATAGACCTTTCAATTGATAGGGGAAAAAAAAAAAAAGACAATCACGATTTCACGAGTAAGTACACGCAATCGAGTAAACCTTCAGAGGTCTCTGCCAGCTCCGAAATAACCAAACTCTTTGTTTTAGATGTCCCATGGGTCCTGAGACTGTAAAGAAGAACCATCATCCCGAGAAGCTGCACATTCTGAGAATGGGGTACATTATCGAGGAAGCCAAGAGCAAGAAGTCTGCAGACATCGCCGAGGAGGAGGAACATCCTCTGCGCATAACTCGTCTTAAATCTCTGCAAAGGAGAGAAGGAAGAGAAGCATTAAACGGACCTCGGGGTAAAGGGGACAAAAAAAGGAAATTAATACAATCCTTCGAATGCAACATTTGCCAGCGCAAGTTCCCCAGGAAGACGATGTTAGTGTACCACATGAACAGCCACAAGTACGAGTGTCCCGAGGCTGCATGTAAGGAGACTTTCAAGCTGAAGAAGGTCCTGAAGAGGCACATAGAGAAGATACACGGCCCTTCCCTGTACTCCTGCAGTGTGTGCGAGTACAAGAGCAACAACAAGTGCACCCTGAACGACCATTTCGTAAGGAAACACACGAGCAACTTCGAGTTCCCCTGCACCCTCTGCAGCAAGCAATTTAAGATAAAGAACTCCCTTAAGCAGCACATGAACCAAATGCATGGGGACAATCCGCCAATAGTATGCACGATTTGCGGGCACTCCTGTAAAAATGTCCCGGCCATTAAAGCGCACATTAAGTACCGGCATTTCCAGCCAGCTTACAAGTGCATGCTGTGCAAAAGAGGTCTGACGACTAAGGAGAATCTGGAGCAACATTTGATTTGGCATGAAAGGAAGGAGAAGGTGGTCTGTCCGACTTGTGGGAAGACTTTCGGAGAGAAGAGAGACCTCGATATGCATCTCAGGATTCACCTGGGCATCAGGCCCTACTCCTGTCCCGTATGTAGCAAGACATTCACCAGGAAGACTGGACTGGAGCAGCACCTTCTCATCCACACGGGGAAAAAGCCCTACACGTGTGATATCTGTAGTCACACGTTTGCCCAGAAACCTGGTCTGATTTGTCACAGGAAAAAGCACCCTGGCCCGTTACCTCCTTTGCCAGTCATTTCTATTAAGAACATTGTCAACGAATTTACGCAGGAGATGGCAAATCGTAAGGACATCTCGGACTGAAGATAGGTATTTAATTAAAAAAAAAAAAAGAAGGGGAAGAAAAAGTTTCTGCAGACTCTTCGAAATCTTCCCACGAATGCCTCGATGGATCCTTCTTCGATTTCTACGTTACCCGGTTCCTCGTACCGAAAAAAAAAGAGAAAGAAAACCTCCCGACGGAATTTCTTAGACATGGAAGACGAACATGAAAGAATAAACTGTACTATTTTTCTTTTTCTCAAAAAAAATAATAATAAACAGCGTTGATACTTCCTCAATGTGCCTTTTTTGTCTCACGTTGTAACACGACACTTTCATATTCTAACTAGTAGAAATGCCGTAATCAGCAAAAAAGATAACATAAGAGCGATAGACTTAACACGACTATCCTTTAAACGAGCGACGAGATGTATGATAATTTCATCAAATTGACCCTATCCGTAAGCCTCGGAAAAGAGAACTCTCGCATTCTTAATTTTTATGTAGATACTATAGATAAGAATATACCCGGAATAAATAGTCTCTTTGGTCCAGTAAGTATGTAAATAAAGAAGTGCTCGATAACGCAAATCACCTGATCGTAATACTGGGATTATTTATGTTTTAGATTGGGCCTGGACGACCCGCTGGACATCAAAGACGTCGACCTCCTGCAATCTCCTGACGCCAAGAAGAGATCCACCAAGTTCCGAAGATTCCTGGCCAGCGAGGACGAAGATAACAAGAGGTATCAGTGCGACAACTGCGGTAAAAAGTACTGCCGGGAGAAATCCTTCCTACTCCACCTTAAGCGGCACTCTTACATGTGCAAGCTCTGCAACTCGACGTTCAACCTTAAGAGCAGCTTGAAGCACCACCTGGAGGACGTCCACGGCTCGGCGACCTACGAGTGCAACATATGCGAGTACAAAAGCGACAAAAAGTGGACCCTGAAGGACCACCTAGTGCGAAAACACGCGGACGACTTTCGCTTCTGCTGTAAATTCTGCGGGAAGAAGTTCAAAGTTAAGAACAACCTCCGACAGCACGTCCACCTAATGCACAACGAAGGCCCGCCGATACTTTGCGACCTCTGCGGACACGTCAGTAAAAACCTCCACTCCCTGAAGTCGCACATGAGGTTCGTCCACGAGAACGCCGTGTACACGTGTAAGATATGCAAAAGGCGTCTGGTATCGAAGAGAGGTCTCGAACGTCACATGGTCTGGCACGAGACCAAGGAAAGGATCGTCTGCGAACAGTGCGGAAAGACCTTCCACATCCGTTACGACCTCGACGTGCACATGCGCTCTCACACAGGGGACAAGCCTTACAATTGTACCGTCTGCAAGCAAACCTTCGCCAAAAGGAACACCCTGCGACAGCACTTGCTCATTCACACCGGTCTGAGACCTTACGTATGCGACATTTGCGGGAAGTCCTTCACCCAGAAACCGGGACTCTCCAGCCATCGGAAGTCTCACCCGGGATCGCACCCTCCGTTGCCCAGCGTCTTCATAGAGAACATTATTAAGGATCTCGATACGCAGGAGAAACATCAGGGGAGGAGAAGGCCAAAGCAGGAATAGGCCGCCGAATTTTCGCAGCCCTTAAACGGAAATTAGGGTGGGTCATCTTCGCCCGACACCGTCATATCGTAAATCTCCACATTGCATATGCAATCCGACACTTGTCGCGTACCCACGTGTAAGCAGTTGCGATCAATCATAGTCGGAGAGGCAAGAAAAGGTGTCGATATATGTTTCCCCCAAAAGATACGTTTATTTTCTTTCTTATTAAATATATTTATGATATGATGTCGTCGGCTCGAAATTACCTAATTTCCGTTTATGGGGTAAGGTGACGGTGGAAGTGGCGGCTGAGAAGCCAATCATTATGGAGCTTTTTTAGGCGGGTCGGATCGTCCGAAAATTTTCCCACGTTAACGTAGGAGTCTCGAGGAAGGTCCTGGCACTCGTGGAATGCCATTCAAGATATTTGCTTTCGAACAATCTTTTGCATTTTTTTTTTTTATACAAAGGAATGAAATCTTAAGGGGGTCCGGACTTTCCTTAGAGTAATCCAGGTTTGTGTGGAAAAGCTTCAAACGATTCGATACTCCCGATTCGGAGGAAAGTTTCATCAACGAGGACTCCTTGGCGGCGCTTAAACGTCACCTTAACACTTGTTTCTTTTACAATCTGATTCGACATTTATATTTTATATCTTGGAAACCTTAGGTCTAGGTCGACAACTGGCGAAAGCATCGGGGGAAAATTCTTTTCTGTGGCTCTAGGAGATATGTACGGAACCTTATCGAAGCGCTAAAGCTTTCCGATAACTGGGAATTGATTCTTATCACTGTATCTTAGATAACGTGTATTCTGTCAGAGAATAAATTGTAAAAGCAGATCCGAGGGGGCGTGCATTCTTCTTCGCGAGTCCTCTTGATACGAGACCAGGTTTAATGGATTGCACTAACTAGATCGTTTTTTCTTCAGGATCGTAACGATGGACCCACTCGCATTGACAGGACAAGTTCAAACCGTGAGAAGAAGGCAAACCCTGCGAACTAATATGAAGGCGGTTAAAATGAAGACGATCTTGCCGAAGCGACCTCCCCTTATCCTCCCTAAGCCTCCGTCATTGCCTCCGAAATGTACCTTACTCCTACCTAAAGACTGCATCTTCATCAACGGCCAAATCCAAAACCCCATGCAAAATATTCCTAAAGTCCCCATAAGACCATTATCGAGTCCGTTCAGACGAAGGATATTGCCGAAAATCTCGCCGAAAGTAACGACCGAACAAAAGATTCTACCAAAAAAGCAACCCCAAGGCCAACACTCATCTGGTATCTGGAGATGATAAAGTCGACGCCAAGCGTAATCTACAAAGAGAACACCGTCGTTCATATCTGTACAAATACTATCGGATGTTCTCAAATCCAATCGCGATACAACATTTGCTCCCGCAAATGTTCCTCGGTCATCGGACGCATGGAATGGCTATGTTAGTGGACAGGAATATATTTATTGTAAATACAGCAATTGTTAACAGCTACTCGATAAGATTTTACCCATGCCTTTCACCTCGGTTGCCTTTTACTAACATTGTAAGAGAAGTTGTAAATGTCTTCCTGTTCAATCGATCCTTCGAAACTCTAAAGTTTTAACATAACGTCACCCTATAAAGGACTTCGTATTTAACATTAAACAATTGTATGCAGTTATCGATGAAGCAGTTTTACCCCGTCACCTGTATCCCCGTATACGAAAGATGTGTCGTAATTAAGAAATACGGATAACTTGATATCTATGTGAATTATGCAGATCGATAAGCTCTACCATGAGTGTTGAATTATTATTAAAAATAACATTAAAGTGAAATGATCGTTAGAATTTATTTTATGCAAACATCCCTTGAAGCACGTGTATACCTATACAGGGTGAATCTTGCGAAAGGACTTTGTTGTTGTAAAGGTATGCCCATTCTTTAATGAATTGCAAATCGCGATCGATATTATTCCTACAGTATACACCAAAACGTCAAATATTTATGAAACTGTTCTCCAAACTGGGTGCATAGAATTATTTGCAATCCTTTTCTACTTCCAACTAGAAATGTATTACCTAAGTTAACTGCAATATGGGAATTGAAAAGAAAGATGGCGCCAAATATTTATGAAACTGTTCTCCAAACTGGGTGCATCTAATTATTTGCAATCCTTTTCTACTTCCAACTAGAAATGTATTACCTAAGTTAACTGCAATATGGGAATTGAAAAGAAAGATGGCGCCTGGAGGAATGCTTGGAGGCTTTTCATCCCAGAAATGATATCATCCAGAAAGATGCTCGTGTGGATGATACGATCTCGTTGAACCTATCTTTGGCGTGATGTCACGATTTATCGTACCGCGTGGGATCTAATTGTCACCAAAGATCTCGAATTATTCGGGTATTTAGCCTACCGAACGGGAATGGAGACCAGCTGGGATCTTTTCAGAGTTTCGACCCTTCCAGCTGATGAAGAAGCAGATTTCACGGTCCCTTAAATCGACCTTATCTCGACAACTGTGATAACCGTAATAACATTAATATAAATGATAAACCGTGACAGAAATCATATAAATGTTCGCCGAAGACGTCGCCTAATCTAAAAGAACAAAACGGAGGGAACAAAACGACGCTCGTCGTCCGAACAATTTTTTCTCCAGAATTTCACAGATCGCAAATACACATCGGACAGATCATTGAATATCGGACATTCTGCTAAATTCATAATCGTATTTATTAATTTTTACTATAGAAAGAAAAACTTCGAAAAATTTGAGGAAATTCGGTCGGTAAGAACAGCCTTTAACCTCGCGTTAAGACGGGTTTCACTTCGCCTTAAAAGGAGCAAACATGAAAATATGCATCCCCAGCGCATCCCTTCAAAATCCTCAAGCTGGACCGCTCTTTCTCTTCTCGATCGCTCCGTGTTTCCGTCACGGCACTGAAATCGAAACGGCGTCGACGATCCCGATTGTGATCTGCAATATCACGGCGTTGGATCGTGATAAAACGACCGTAAGTTCCTAAGAGTCAAGCAAGTTGGGCAAGCGCATACCATTTAAATCTATCACCTGTTCCTATGCAATCGAATTACCTATCGGCAATCCTGTGTTGCAGCCAGTGGCTGGAGGACGAGCTGGACGTGGACGAAGAGTTCAAGATCAAGATCGAGGTACCCGTAGGAGACACTTCGCAAACGTGAGTAATTCGCGCTTCGTCTACCGAGCCAAGAGAAGATATCCTGGACCCTTTTTTGACACGACAGAAATCAGGGAACGGTGACGATAGGTCGTCAGGAATAACCTGACTCGTCCGTTTGTACGATCGCTTCAAGACACATTGCCACTCTTCTAGGTTCGAGAGCAACGAGAAGGCGTGCGAGATCTGCAACGAGAGGTTCCACTTTGTTACGCGTTTGGTCGCCCATCTAAGAATCGTCCATGGGATTCACAGACCCTTCAAGTGCAACACTTGCGACAAGACCTATCCCCAGCAATTCATGCTAAATGCCCACGTTAAGAAATCCCACACCCCGAAGACCGTCCCCTGTGGGGTCTGCGATTTCATGGGAGTGTCGGCTACGGACGTGGAGCGTCACAAGAATCGCCATCACAAGGACGTCAAGTTCACCTGCGAGATCTGCAGCGAGGTCTTCTTCGAGAAATCCGCCCTGATGACCCACACGACCATGCATGACTTCATGCAATTTCAACAGTGCAACGCGTGTGGCAGCACCTTTGATGACGTGTACTCCCTTAAGGAGCATAACAGGTACAGTTCCTAATTGCGATCCACTGAGCGAAACAATCATCGATTAGGATCATGCCGATTGTATTTTATCCACTGATCTATATATTAACTGGGGAAGTTACTTGCTTATAAACAATGCAAGACTGCAGTTTCCCTGGTGCCAAGGTTTGATACTAGATTACGGTTGTGTACGATATAAACAAATTCAAAGGTTGTATCTTGTTGGTTATACCTCGCACGGTGTTCGAGATATTTAAAGAAAAATTGAAATATCTAAAATCAATGAAAATAATTAGTATCTCCGAAATTAATTGGGGTATCAACTTTTTCTTTTAGATGATGTTTCTTCACATCAGACACGATCATAATCAGGTGTCGAACTTTGGCGTCATGGAAACCGTAGTATCCCCACAAATAAGGTATCACTCAATCTGATACCTTGAAATGGGACGTTTGCGCCCTTCTTTTTATTTTTACTCTGATATTTTGTGATATGACTGCCTTTAACCAAACAGTAGCGGTCCATTTCCCTTAATTTAACGCGAATCTATTTCGTTGAGAATTGAAATCACAACTCCGGGGTAAGCGTGTAAGTTCTGCGGCGATGAACTACCCATGATGGCTTGGAAAAAAAATGAATCCTGTTGAGTGATCCACCTAAACCTGGAAAGGGGCACAAAAGTACAAGCAAAATGGAACATCAAAAAACAATCTA